>NW_024366480.1:7298343-7898343 GCF_014805655.1 Passer montanus | reverse complement strand
CTGAAAAGTGTTAGTGTTTAGCTTTAACAGCATGTGCAGTTTGCAGTAAATGAGTGAAGTAAATTGTTCTGGTGTCTTGCAGAAGTAAAAAAATCCAAACCTAATTGAATCTTTGAATATGAATACAGGAGTACCGCTGGAAAAGGGAGGGAGAAAAATTTCATCTTCAGAAAGACTGTGAATCATTGATGAAGCCAGAAGGACAATTCCGTTCACCATATTTCATCAATAAAAGATTGAAAAAAATAGGTATAAAAATGGAGCCATTATAAAGCAGAAAATTCATTACTTGCATTAAACAGCCATGTAATTTAGTTCATTAAGTCTGTTTTATTTCACCAAATGAGTAATTTTTTAGAAAGAAAATATATTCAAAAAGTTTGGGGTTTTTTTTTTTTTTTTTTTTTTTTTTTTTTTTTTTTTTTTTTTTTTTAAAAAGTTTGGGGTTTTTTTTTTTTTTTTTTTTTTTTGGTTTTTTTTTTGATCCGGTAGAGAGGGTCTTGATGACTGCAGAACAAGAAATTTCAGTTAAAATTCCCTTTTACATTGACAGTGAAAGAAATGGTTCTGTTCACTGGAACTATTTTGTTCCAGTTCCTGGAAACTGATGGCAAGATCCTTTCCAAAACCTGTTCTTCAACATGACCATGTCACAGCTCGTGTTTTCTTCTTTTAAGAAGCACTAATTCATTAAGAAGTCTTAGTCATTAAGCTAGGAAGCATCATAATTACATTATAACACCTTATTCTGACTAGTTCCAATACTGTGAGAAAATATCCTCTATGATCTCCTAGGAACAATTTCTGTTGAAGCATACTCCCAAAGATGCTGTTGAGCGTGAGACAATTCCTGTATCCACACCCACTGCTGTGGTCTTCAGCACCACCTACACAACCTCTGTAGGGCATTTGGAAAATGGGGTAGGAAGCTTTAAACACTTCCTGTGTGTATCCCCTTGATTCCCAAAGCATTTCAAGCATCACAGAAAATGCCTCTTATAGCTGTAATCAGCTCTCACATGAGTTTAGAAGCTCATCTTTCAGAGAGGTAATCTGCAGCCAGATCTCCTCCTACTGGAGAATGACTTTGTCCCGAGAACGCGTTATGGGCAAAGAGTGAGAAGAGCTTTTCTCTGGGGAGTGGGACAGCATCAAATGTGCTTTGCTCCTGGTAACCTGCCAAGAAGCAAGCACAGGAACAAGAACGCTCCTCAGAGCCTGGGCTGCATAAGAAGAGGTGGATAAAAGCAAAGCAAGAGGGGAGAAGATGAAACGCAGTGCTGAGGGGGAAGGTAAGAGAGCTGTATTCAGGGCACAGCTGGAGGACAGAGCTGTGGGAGGGGCAGAGATGATCACTCAAGTAATCTCTCTTTCTCACTCCTTTTCCTGCAGGGGATCCTTCATCCTCACTCCCAGTGCCACAGGACTGAACAGTGACTGGGACAATATTAGGTGCTGTAAAAGCTGGGAATTAGAAGGGGGAGTCACAAAATTAAATATAAGAAAGGAAAAGAAAAGCTGATCTAACAAGGAAATTTACCGTGTGCAAGTTATCCAGCACTGTGTCCTTGACATGCTAACTGCCATCACCAACACCAGTTTGGTAAATATATATTAAATTATATGCATAAATTTACAAAGAGTCATTAGGTTAGCTAGCTACATGAGCCTGGGCCCACACTAGCTATAGACTGTGGCAAAAGATTGGCTGGACAGGCAAAATGCTTTGCAGTATATCCATAAGGTTTCAGAAAAAACAATCCTGGTAACATAAACCACTTATATTTTCATTGTCTTCATAAAGCTACCTAAGTGCAATTAGAAAATCTGTTTGTTGTAGTGGAGTCCACTCTTAGGGCAATATGGTAAAATCCAGCAAAGTTTTATGTGTGACATGAGAACAATATAGATCTGTGGTTTTCTTAGAGCTACGTGGACGGCCCAATGGAGAAACTGATTACGCATCAGCATCCTACAGAAAACAAAGACCAAGAATTGTGGTTTTAAGTGACTAAAATTGAGCAGTGCATATTACCTACAGTCTTCCCATTAAATTACTTTTGTTTTACAAAAGCTGTAGATCTTTTGTTGACTCCTCCAAGATAAATATTCCACATATAAGTAAGTGGAATATTGACCTAGACAGTATCTGAGAGATTTCAAGATAGTAGAGCCTTACAGTAATTTACTCAGTATTGATATTTTATTTGTTTCCACATTTTAAAGTAAGAAAACTTGAAGTTAATATTTTCAATTATCCAATAAAAGTGAAATAAAACACAAATTTCTTATCTTTTTGGCATTAATTTTGGTAGAGGAGTTACTCGAAATGAAATATACTTTTCCACGCTGTTACTAAGATTGGTGTTAATACATTTTTTATTCTTTTTAATCCTAATATAAAAAACAGTGGGGAAGATTGCAATTTAACATAATACATTCCCTGTCATCTGAGTATATTTTCTTATTTCTTATAACACTTTGTAACACTTTGTATTTCTTGTAACAGTTTCTTTTCAAACATTAATTTCCAGTCTATTTTTCTCTGATGAAAAAACAAGACATTCACACAGTGGGAGTAAAGAAATTTTTGTAGTCAACCCGATTCTGAAAAACTGTGATTTAGGCCTATCAAATTATGCTCACCCATTCTGAGGTCCAGTGCAGGACTCTGGGTTATGCCAACACATCCCTTTGTAGGTCCACCTTGCAGCCTACAGTCAAGAACTGAATTGGCTAATGGCAGCAACACTTCAACAAACTTCTCTAAGGAAATAAAACTATACTTCAGTTCTTTGCTCTGACCTGCACATTATTTGGTCCTGAATCTGGTGTCATAATTTTTTACTGACGATATGTAGTTTTAATGTGCATTTGTCTTTCCACTACGCCTGGTAAAAAGAGACTTTGTCTTCACGTTGACTTCCTCCTCCCATTCTAGTCTCCCTCCTCTTCACACTAGGCCAGCATTTTCATCTATGAAGGCATGCAGTAAACCAGCTCAAGCACTGGTGTTCTGAAAAATAAGCAAGTATCATGTTGTATTAGTATTAAATATGCTGTCAGAGAGTGAAAATAAATAGATGGAGGCATAAAGGAAGTAAGAATGGCCATCACTTTCCAGTAATGAAACCAATTTATGAGCATATCAAAGTACAGCCTCAGAAACTAATTGCAGGTAGCAACTTTCTTTTTCATCTCTGTATAAAAAAATCTCTTTTTTTTCCACTCTATGTTAGTACATCTTTACACCTCAAGGTGTGTTTTACAATGCCTGCTGAACACAGCATGTTTTGCATTTGTCAGCTTTTTTCAAATGTTTACAGGAGAGTGAAAACCATAATGAGCAGGGAAAAGATGGCAGTGAAATATACTGAAGGTAAGCAGAATGGATCTCTTATGGCTCTTCTGGCTGACTTCTGGCCTCCAGAAGAATTTGCTGTTTGAAAGAGACAGTATTTACTTCCAAATAAGTATACATCTATTATTCATTATTTGACACCTGCTGCATTTCCATGGAGTTATCAAGACTGCACAAGACACAATTCACTGCCAGCAGAATAAATTGCATATTAGCATCCAGCATAGGTAGGATGTGTCTCTTAGTTCCATGCAGAAAGGAAAGATATCACTCACATGTGATTTGGAGAAAGGAAAGATATCAGTCACATCGGATTTTATTGCAACACTAAATTTAGTCTATAAAATTTTCTTTTTATTTCTTGTGCACACAAATATCAGGAACTTTACATTAGGATTAGTACAGGTTTTACAGCTCATCTCTCCAATTCCATCTTCCAGAATTTAGTTATGACACACAATTTAACAACTCTTTTCAAAACAATTCCTTTCTGTAGCAAATTTCCTTCTTTGACAAATTCCCATTTTGTTGAAATTCTTCAATTCTTACTGGAAAAAGGAAAAAAACACCAACAAAAAATCAATCCATGTGAAACCATCTTCCTCTACTGAAATAGCATGATGCTTTTGTCAGATGTTAGTACTCTTGCAAACCATTAGGTCATCCTTTGCTAGTTTTTGACATCCCCTTATGGCATTTCAAGACTAGGCACATAAAAACCCATATTTTAAACCTCCGTTCCCCTTCAGCAAAACGACATCTTCCACAGTACCAAACTAGTGCTGCATGAGAGCCATCCTTTTTGCTTGCTGCCTAGCAAAATATAATCCCTTATCCTGATTGGTGTCTTGGGATGCTACTCTTGTGCAAAATATAATTAACAACATTATTAATGCACAATTATGTCAACATCCCCATACCTATTAGAGAAGGTTTGTTTGTCTTGAGCTTTTGTAAACACAATTAAATATAATCGTTGATTAAGGTACTGAAATCACCTAATAACCAATTGTATGTCTGTCTAGGGACTTTCAGCAAGAAAGGACACCAAACTAGAAATACAAAATCAAAACCACAAATACTGTGATAAAACTGATAATCATTAAAAGCTACTAAGAATGTTATATTCCATTATTTTCATCAGTTTAACCCAATAATTTAGAAATTTCAGAAGGGTAAAAGTTTCTTATTCTTAAGAAACTCTTATTCTTAAGAAACTCTTTGTTAAAGAATTAAGCGTGTCAGAACTGGTCCCTTTGACTTGATGAAAAGTTATCAAGCAAAGAAGTAACTCTCCAAGAAATCACCAAGGATGGAGGCTGTTCTACCTCTCTGGCAACTTGTTCCACTGACTTCCCTCATAGGGAAAAATCTTCTAATTCCCAGATGGAGCCTCTCCTGCATAAACAGACGTTGTCTACCGCATCTCTTCCAACCAGCAATGCTGTGAAGAGCTTGACTGTATCTTCTTCATGGCTTCCATCTGGACACTGACCACCTGGTTTTAGGTTCCCCCCTAGCCACCTCTCCCCTTCCTGAACAAGCCCACTTCCCTCAGCACCTTTTCATATGGCAAGTGCTCCAGCTCTGACAGATTGGTGGGCCTCTGATAAACACGCTCCAGTTCATTAATATCTTTCTTGTATTTGGGGTACCCAATCCTGGATGCACTGGTCTAGATCTAAACAGTGCCAACTAGAAGGGAATACAGCCTAGGGTGTGGTGGCTTTTCTTTATTGCACACAGGTTCCTGTTCAGCTTGCCGTCTCTCAGCTCTTTTCCTGCAGAACTGCTCCCTGGTCAGGCTTTCCACAGTCCCCAGTCTTTGCTGATGCCGGGAAATCTCCTCTCCCAGATGCAAGACTTTGCATTCATCACTGTTGACTTTCAAAATCTTCCCTGTTGGCCCCATCCTCCAGCCTGTCCAGGTTGTTCTGAAGGGATACCTGGACACTGAGCATACTGGTCCTTACATTTCGTGTCATCTGCAAACTTGATGAGGACACATTTCATAATCCCCTCCCAGTCATTGTTGCATATTAAAGGATATGTGTACCAGATAGATTCCTGAAGTATCCTCACAAGAATTAGTCTGTTCCTTATCAGGTAAAGTCCATCCATCCCACTAACCACTCTCTGAGCCTGATCATCCGACTTGTCTTTTTATAATTTAGTTGCCCATCCATCCACTCTGTAATATCCCTCGTTGGATATGAGAAAATTGTGGCTGGCAATTGAAAGTCTTGATAAATAAAATCACATTTACTACTGTCCAGTAACCTGAAAATCCAAGTATTTTGCCATACAAAGCAGTCAGACCAGTCAGGGCTGATTTACAAATCATTAATCTCTGCTGACTATGCCCAACCATCTAAAAAACCCCAGATTCTTGTAACAAAAAAAAATTGTTCTTGTTAACCACCCCTTTTTTTTCTGCTGCTATGTTTACCTTTTCAGTGCTTCTTGGACCTTAATATTGTCAGTATTCTCCAGCAGACTGGGGAAGGGCTGGAGAGAATGTGAACAATGTAGTATTTCAGCAGCATGTTGATTATATTCATGGGAGTCTGAGAGTCCACATGGAAAGCTAGTTTTTGTTGCCTTTTTACAGCCTGCTTCTTTCTTACTCTTTGCTATCTACTATGAGTATTGCACAATATCATTCTCCAGCCCCAAATGGCATGAAGATTTCTGTTTTATGGCATGAAGATTTCTGTTTTCTACACACTATGTTTGCCATAGAGAGTAGGCTAGAGAGACTCTTGGGATCTTGAAGCAAAAGGCTGAATATCTGGCCAACAGTCTAGACCAACTGGACCATGGGTACCTGTGGAAGATTTCTACTGAGTTCTGACAACACAGACATCTTAAGAGGAAGAGATTTTTACTCATTAGCGTCAAACCGTTATGGGCAGAATGCTCCCCATGTGTCAAATGAAAGATGTTTGAGTCAGTCTACTTAAAAGAAAGACTGGTGAGAATAGGAAAAAGTCTCAAGTTGTTGTTTTGTTTCATACTTAAATTCCTTTCAGGAATGGAATGAATGTTATACACATATTGCCACGTGTGCCTGCCTGCAAGAGGAGAAAGAGGTAAGAAAAGTTCCCTCCTCATTGCCTTCCTCACGGAGCCCCCAGCCCCTGAAAAGATTCTGGAGATGGCTAAGGGACAGACTGAGGTTAACTTCTTTGAAGGGGCTCTGGGGATAGACCTACCGTGTTCAGGCCTCTTCCTGATGAAGGTGTCAACAATTATGCCAAATACAATAATGGCTTTGCAATATGGGTAAGTATTTTCCAGCCTCATGACTACAGTTTACACAATTTTTGGCATGGAAAAGGTCATGTAAATACACATGGAAGCAAAATAGGCATTTTTAAGAGGATGAGGTTTCTTCAGGCACCTTTGGAGATATGTAGATTCTATATATGTATAGAATCTAGCAGTGTGTCATTTAGCAAATGACACATACAAATATATTAGTCAAAAATACATGCTCTTGAACAAGAGAGATGTTAAGAATGTCATGAATGCAAGTTTAGATTTAGTATTCAAGAGCTGATATTAATTTGCTATAGGAATATATTGATGATAGTTTTCTGGAAGGGCACTTGGACATCCCTTACCAGCCAGAAGAAACTGAAATAGCCACTGTTATTAAAGTAATTTAATTTAGCTGTTGTATGAGTGAAATTTCACACTGACACATGAAAAGCATAGAGCAGAATTTTCCTTCCTAAAATAAAACTGATTTTCCTGACAGATGTCTGTGTTTCACAACAGTAGCCATGATGCAACTATGGAAACTAACTGAAAAAGGCATTGAAGAAAATGTTCACTATAGGTTGGATAAAATGAGTCAGATCATATATTTTGATTAGTAATTTCCTCCCATGTTTGATACTATTCTTGACAAGTAGGCGACAGCATAAAGAAGAAAGACACAAGTGCATCTACATGTCTAAACATGAAATTAATTATTGTAACAAGAAGGTTTAAGTTATGCATTTGGGCAAAGCTTTTTAGAACAGATAAAGAAGCAATTGGATGTATTGCTTAAGAGCAACCTATAGTTCTTATAGCTGCATTTCATAAGTACAAGTGAAAGACACACCTATTTATGTGAAACTGTGAATCCAGGTCATATAGAAGCCTCATTTTTTCATTTATTTATATGATGCAAGACACAGTGATTACAAGTCTAAGCTTTCTTGAAGAGCAAGAGCTGTTCCTTCAGGAAGTCACATGTCTACCAGGACAAAAAGCCTCCACATGATGAAATCTGGAATATAACAAATGTAAAGAATAGATTAAAGATGAATTGCACATAATGTTTGTAACATTGCTAAAGCTGTCTGGCACTGCACATTTGAAGACCATTATTTTCAAAAGCTTTTAAACTAAATCAACATTTAGCACTTTATCCTTCCATTTCACTTAGCTGTGGAAAGTAGGGCACTTAATTAATTACCACTAAAGGCAATAGAGGCAGGTAAATGCTTGCAGATTACCTTGATTTAAGAGGACTGCTTAAGCTAGATGGTTACCATTGATCTGCACAGAATATGAGGGCAGTCAGCTAATACTAGGTACCTCTTTAGCAGCTGTGATTTCACAAGCAGAACCCCTTGCAGAGATTGCGACTTACTTGCACTTTTTCGTGTGAAAACTTATTCAGAATGTCTATAAGGTATCTCTGAAGATATCTGAATATTATCTGAAGATATCTGAATGCTTTTAAGACATAAGACTAGATCTTAAATTGAAGGAATGTGATGTTTGGATGTTTGAGGCGTGTACCATGGGTCTCTGAAATTTCACCATTACTGTCTCTTCCTAAGGTCTGCTTAAAAAAGCATTTACCTTATGCTGCTCCTCCTTGCCCCTCAAGAAACACCATATGCATAGGGCATCCTGATTAACTGTATCCTCACATTCAATCAGATGAATGTCCCTTTTCAAACTATTTCAGTTACTACACAGAAACTTGTTAAATTAAGTGGGAACCTTTCTTTCAACTTCACTCAGAACTACTGACAGCCAAGACAGATGAAATGCTAAAATTAGGATGAAACATTTAAAAAATTACAAGGTAGTTTTCTGTGAAGCAGGGAGAAGGTAGGAGAGGTGACTACATTCCATAACTATGACGCATTTTGTGTTATAAAAACATACAAATGCGTCATAGTTATGGAATGTAGTCACCTCTCCTACCTCAACACCCTTCAGCCAACCAATTTACAGAACTTCCTGTGAACTTTCAGAAAGATTTTAGAATACAAAAAAAGCAGTGAAGTCAAAGAAAAATAATCCTTTTCTTTCCTCTTTATCCTCTAATACAATATTTGTTATTTTTCTAACCCAGACACATGAGACACAGAGCTAATTAATTATTTGGTAGAAATGAAATTCAGTTTTAACTGAAACGAGGCAAAAAACCTTCAAGAAAGAATAATCTTCTTGGAATATATGTCACAGACTGCAGCTAGCAAAATAAAATTAATATCAGTGTCACTGGTGAAAGAACAACAATTGAATTTCTTCAGAAGTTAATAAAAAATGAGATCTCACCAACCTACATTCTGTTTAGATTTGGATTTATGTATGCAAAATGCACTCATTATTTGAAGCAGCAGACTAGTCTACCTACTTGAGAGGGCAAGTTTTTATTTACACCTCTACCTTACTAAGGCTTCTTTTTACCTTCAAATCCCTTGAGAATATCTTCATGCACCACCCAGTGTTCATAAAGAGACATTCTCTGCTAAGAGAAGAACATTCATCACAACCCAGGCTTGGGGCAAAAAGCACAGGAGCTTCATTTACATTCCTGGAAATACCCAAAAAGTTTAGATCTATCAGGACTACTGCTAATTTATTTAACGTAGTGGTGATATTTACCTTTGATGCAATCATTTTTTGCTTAAGAAATTTATTCACAAGAAAGTTTATTTAGTCAGTTTTTAATAGACATGTACTCAAAAGACACAGGTCAGTTGCAAGCTGAGTTAAGGTTACCGTAAATCATTGTTCAGTACTCACTTACTTATTACTTTTCAGGGAGACAAAATATAAGCTGGGAAGCCTGACCATCTGAACCTGGAGAACTTCATCAGTTTGTAGACTATTGTGCAAAATCAGAAAGCCATACCATGCCTCTTCCATTCTAAGGAAAAAATTAAGTATACTGTATCCCAAATGGTTGGAGGCATTTGACATTAAGTATTGGTTATGCTCTCAATGAATGTAACAGAAGCATGTTTTAAGTAGACTGGATCCTTCTATGGAGACAATCACATCTCTCTGTAGTCAATGAATAGAAAGAAATAGAGAGAAAAAACCATGTGAACACCTAAATCAATCTCATATTCCCTTCCATCCATTCCTCCATCTGCACTTTAACACAATCATAGCATCATGCTGTCATAGACTGGTTTGGGTTGGAAGGAACCCTTAAAGCTCATCTAGTCCAACCCCCTGCACTTAGCAGGGACATTTTAAACTAGATCATGTTACTCAGAATGTTTCCATCTGTGGCCCTGTTCAACCTGACCTTGAATGTTTCCACAGATGGGGCATCCACAAGCTCTCTGGGCAACCTGTTCCAGTGTTTCACCACTTTCCAAGTAAAGAAATTCTTCCTTATATTTTAATCCACCCTCTTTTAGCTCAAAGCCATTACCCCTTTTCCTATCACAACAGGGCCTGCTAAAAACTCTGACTCCCAGCTTTCCTATAAGCCCCCTTTAACTATTGAAAGGCTCCTTTAGGACCTCCCTGGAGACTTCTCCAGGCTGAACAGACCCAGCTCGCAGCCTTTCCTCACAGGAGAGACGCTCCAGCCCTTGACTATCTTCATGGCCCTTCTCTAGATTCACTCCCATGTGCCCATGTGCCCTTTGCTGAGGACACCAGAGCTGGACACACTACTCCAGTTAGAGACCCACAAGGGCGAAGTAGAGGGGCAGAATCACCTCCCTTGACCTGCTGATCACACTTTTGATGCAACCCAGGACACATTAGGCTTTCTCAGCTGAAAGCATCTATTGCCAGCTCATGTCCACACTCCAGTTAGAGACCCACAAGGGAGAAGTAGAGGGGCAGAACTACCTCCCTTGACCTGCTGGTCACTTTCGATGCAACCCAGGACACATTAGGCTTTCTCAGCTGAAAGCATCTATTGCCAGCTCATGTCCAGCTTTTGATCTGCCAGCAACCCCAAGTCCTTCTTGGCAGGGCTGCTCTCAATCTCTTCATCCCCCAGCCTGTACTGATGCCTGGAGTTGAATTGCTCTGTGCTTATCATGACAGTATACATCAAGGTTTTCTTGACACAATCATCCAAATACAAAAAGCAGCAATATGATTTTTTTTTCTGTAGGAGAAGATGAAAATATAATCCATGCTATTCTATAGCTTTGTTTATCCCCTTTTGTTAAGTGACCACCTTCCAACATAGTAATTATTCAAAATGTGCCAATTATCTTAATCAGCCAGAAGCCATCCTCATCACACTGTATGGATGCTGAGAGGTTATGCCTGTAAGCTCACCTGAGGAAGAATGGGAAACTGGAGAGGGGGAGGGATAAAAGCACCTTTTCTCTCTGTCCTGTGATGAGCTGAGGGACAATTGCGCTGAGAGGTTATGCCTATAAGCTCACCTGAGGAGGAAGAATGGGAAACTGGAGAGGACGAGGGATAAAAGCACCTTTTCTCTCTGTCCTGTGATGAGCTGAGGGACAATTGCAACAGAACTTCAACCTAGACTAGCCAGGTCAGGGCTGGAGCATGGACAAATGGGGCCCAAGCCCTGGGGAGGGATTCTGGCCAGACATGATGGGGACAGACTATTTTGGTGTTTGAGTGGCCCATGGATGTGTGTGTTGTAGTGGAGTCTGCCTGGAAACCACTGCCCTGGTGGTCTCAAGAGAAAGAAGAGCACTTGCTGATGGTGGTGGTGATGCCTGTGTGAGTGCTGCTGGTGTTTGTGTGGGTGACAGGAACAGTACTGCTTTCTCTACTGATCTCTGCAGCCAGATGTGTGATGTGTCTGTGTATCTGCATGGGACAGAAAATTCCCCTGAGACTATTCACTATTCCCCTGAGAATATTCATTAGATGTGGTTTCCTTTATCATCTTTTCTGGGCTGTGGCTCCACTAATGGTGTTCCTGCAAGTTCCTTGATGGTAACTGGAGATCTCTGGTCGCTTTTAAGAACACTGGCAGTCCACCACTCTCAAATGTTTTTTGCAAATATGTTACACTGACATATATCAAGATTTCCATCTGGACACAGAGAAAATTACATCTTGCTTAAAAATATTCATTAGATGTGGTTCCCTTTATCATCTTCTCTGGGCTGTGGCTCCACTAATGGGGTTCCTGCAAGTTCCTTGATGGCAATTGGAGATCTCTGGTCACTTTTAAGAACACTGGCAGTCCACCACTCTCAAATGTTTTTTGCAAATATGTTACACTTTGCAAGATTTCCATCTGGACACAGAGAAAATTACATCTTGCTTAAGTTTCATTTTATTAGGTCACCAATTTTCACCTCATTTATATGTTTATACCATTGAGAAAATTACCTGGAACAGTGCTTGTCTTGAAGAATCAGATACTTAAAATTACCTGGAACAGTGCTTGAAGAATCAGATACTTAAACTACTGAAAGATATAATTTGTTTATCAGCTCTGGCCACACTTCACATTCTCATTGGTATGTGGTTTTGACAAAGAGCTGCAGAAAGGGTGCATAATGTGAATATTTACTCCCATCAGACCATTGTAGTAGTCTGGAAACCCATTTGCATTAATTGTCTTGGGTTTTTTTTTGTTTTATTTTAATGTATCATGCATGTTATGCATTAAATATCTATCTAAATATTATGGTTCAACTAACATGATTTATAAGCTGCTCACTCTACCATGATTTGACTAAGATTTCTAAGAAAATTAGAAATATTGTCTTGGGAGGTCTTTTTACAATGCACATGTGTTTTTAGCAAAGAAGGAATTTTAAAAATTCTTAAAAGTGAATGTACTTAAATTCTAAGTTTTTCATAAATTTCAAAAAGGGTCACCTTCATTGTGCCCATACAGAGGAATGTCACAAGAATTTTCAATTTATTGACATAGAAACTGCAATTTCTGTCAGGTCTATACTCATGAATCAAGAAGAGATCTACACAAATGCAGCTTTTCTAACCACTATTTGAAAGTTGCCTACAAACAGGCATGAGTCGAAATCACAGAATCTTGAAATTAGGGTTAAAAGGGACCTTATATGTCATCCTGTTCCAAACACCTGGCC
Organism: Passer montanus; assembly: GCF_014805655.1. Taxonomy (NCBI): domain Eukaryota; kingdom Metazoa; phylum Chordata; class Aves; order Passeriformes; family Passeridae; genus Passer; species Passer montanus. The sequence continues at coordinate 7,885,668 of NW_024366480.1, read as the reverse complement.
ATGGGCTGGGATGCCTTTCACTAGACCAGGGTGCTCAAAGTCCCATCCAGCCTGGCCTTGAATACTTCCAGGTATGGAACAGCCACAACTTCCCTGAACAACCTGTTCCAGTACCTCACCAGCTTCAAGAATTTCTTCCTAATATCTAAATGGACTCTCTTTCAGTTTAAAGCCATTGCCCTTGTCCTGTCACTACAGGCCCTTGGAAAAAGATGCTTTCTAGCTTTCTCACAGGGCCACTTCAGGCACCAGGAGGCTGCTTCAAGGTATCCCTGAAGCCTGTTCTTCTTCATCCAACTCTCTCATCCTTGTCTTCATAAGAGAGTTGCCCCAGCCCTCTGACAATCTCATGGCCCTCCTCCAGACTTGCTCCAACAGGTCCATGTGAGCAAAAGGAATAAATTACTAGACAATTAATTTCCATTTTTGTCAGTGTCTTTAGCACCTAATATTCAGGAAACCGAGAAAGAAGTCCAAGAAAAAACACTAAATCCTATCAAGACATGATCAATCCTACCAAGACATGATCTTGTTATGATCTAGAAACTCCTGCTATATGCTGTAAACAGAATAAATGGAGCTATTTTAAACTGAAATCTCGGGTGCTCTGTGTAGTCTTGTGTACAAATTTTACCCAAAGTCATCTATAGTTCTCAAGGAGAATTAAAATGCTGCTAAATGAAACTTCAGTAGTAAAAATCTGTGAGGACTACGGCTAAGGTAGGTATGCATAAACTCCATTAGTCTGAGATTGTTTAGCACTGTCAGTGACGTAGGCATGCCAGAAATAAGCATGAGGAATTTTTAAAACTTTTCATGCTGACAAACAAATCAGTTGGCAAGAAATTTTGTCAACAAAATCCTAGGAGTGGAGGAATGTAGACATTAAATGACAAGACAACAACTACCTTAGTTTGAAAGCACGGACAGTGGAAAGGAAGGAAATCAGCCAATTTGTGCATGGAGCACCCACAGCTGTGGAAAAAATATCAGGGAAGCTTAACACATGAAGCTCTCTGGAGTTTCCTCAATGTGTATCATTGATCCCTTAACTATTGCTAGAGCTATTCAGCTGGTCATGCATTAAGAAAACATGCTGCTGTCCATAAGTATGGTTTCAATAACAGTAGATTTGATTATGACTACACAAATTTTATTAGGAAAGAAAATTACTTTCTAACATTTTAAATGTGAAATTAATCTAGATAGGTGTCTGAAAACGCAGACAAGAGCTATTAGCATGTTCAGAAATACTTATCACTAATATCCACTGATTCCAAAAATCTCTATGTTGGCACATGTTACTACTGTAGAGATTTTGCTATTCTAAGACATACAGAGGACAGACAGATGTTGTTGTTCTAGTAACAGAGAAGTAGTTCATAAAAGAATACTTAGAATCAAAGCAGACAAATTAATTTGCCATATTAGCTCCTAATACAAGATATCTGTCACAGGCAGTAATATCACTACAGTATCACTGCCTGACCCAGACAGCATCAGATGCATTGCTGTGACATGCTCAGATAGGCCTAAAAAGTTGCAAATCTAGGATGCAGGATATGTGGGATTGCTCAAGTATATACTTATAAGACATAACTTCACACACAATTCTGAGACTATATTTTTGGACACTGTAAATATAGCAGCTAGGCTGAGAAGACAGCCAAAGACAAGTAATACCATTCCCCACAAATTCTAAGGGAAATAAATTCATGCCACATTTAACCATGCATTTAAAACTGTCTCAGTATCAAGCATAGAAAGGAGTAAACATGATGAAAAATTTTTAAAATTACTCTGGTAACCTCAGTGAATTAAATTTGAAATTGTACCAAGCAAATTATTAGAACATATAATAAACCACAGAATTAAAAAGTTGATACTTGGATAAAAGTATCTTGTAGAAGAATCAACATAGCTTTGTAAAGAGAAGCCTACTTCACAAAGAAATGGTAGAAAAATCTAACTGGTATAATCCTCCAGGATCCTCAGAAAGCACTCAGCAGGGCTGTCCACCAAATCCAGTTACAGGCAGTAAGCTGCTGTGAAGTAACAGGGAAGTCCCCACAGGAATAACGATCTCCTTTAAAGCTATAAAACAAAAGTAAGGCAAAAGTAAGAATGTGTTACTTTTGTTTTTCTTCAGTGGAAGGAGGGAAACTACAGGATCCTCTAGATGTCTGTGTGAAGCTTTGTACTTCAGCATGCTCAAGAATGATCTGGAAATTGAAAATGCTTAAGTGATTTGGTTTTCTAGTGCCTCTAAGTTATTCAGGGCTCTAACTGCAAAAGTACAGTGGGTGGGGTTGTGGAAATCGCAAAAGAAACTCATGAAAGTGAGCAATAACAAATGAAAATCAAGCTAGATAAAATAAACTAATACACAAAGTGGAAAACAATCTTACCTTTATATTTTCATTACTGGGTTCAAAATTACCTATCACTACTTGAGAATAATATCCTGGTGTTTTCTTGCAAAAAACTGATCTCAGCAGAGGGCAAAACCCAATAAAAAAAATAGATAATAATATAGAACAGCTCATTACAAATCCAAGGTGCATCCACAGCACTAATATATTGTGTTGCTTTGGTGTCTCTCCAGACTTCTCTTCATAATGGGTAGAAGATAGTCAGAGAAGGTTGAAAAGGACATTGAAGGATGGGAGAATGAGATGTTCAACTGCTGCTGCAGGTGTTTTAATCCAAACTTTGTCTTTCTTTTCAAAGAATTTTGCTTTATAGAGATGCCTATGTTCTACATATGATTAAGTTTTATCCTGGCATCCTGAGTACCAACCGATCTGCTCTTGGTCCATCAGAACTGTTGTATGAAGCAAGACAGGGTATGAAGGCTCCTGAGCTCCACATGAGTTGCAGTCAGGCTTCTGCAGACTTTGCCAAATGCTGTGGGCACTCAGAGAGCATATGCACCAGGCTGAGGTCTTGAATCAGGGGGGAAGGTGTAGCTTCCACTAATTCTCCCTATAGACTCCTCCTTCTACAGGCCATGAAGAGATGTAAATGTTCATAGTCATCTCTCAGAGGAATGAGTATGTGTGGGTCCCTCCCAATGAAGTTACTCCATTCTCCCAAATTAGCTACATATAAAAAAGCATAATTTTAATATAGTACCAAATACAACCTAAAGCTACCAGCTCAGCACAAAGTTACCAGCTCAACACCAAAGCTCCCAAACTTTCCTGTGTCTCTTTTGATAGTGGGAATATTTGTCTAAACAACACAAACAATTTTTTTCAAATTGCATAATTTAACAGCAGGTGGCACTGTCACATCAAAACTTGTGCAATCATTTCCTGTTCAGGCTGAACCAGATTTTACTCCTAGATAATGGCACTGAAAAGTGAGTGACAAGCAAATTTGCACATTATAATTAAATATCATTTCCTAAATATTCTTCTTCATTTCTGATCAACCATTTGAGTCTTGCAATGTTTTAATCCTTTGATTTGAGATATTACATTTGCCAATACACTGGCAATGATCCCCTTTGTTCTGTTTAGCCATCCTTGCAGTTCTACATTCCCTGAAGAAATAAGCTGAAGCATACATAACTATTTCTTCCAAAACTGCCTATCTAATGAGACACAAGACTGAAATTTCCTCTCTTTTCACATACAGTACAATGTATGAAAGCTGTAATGACAAAGAAAAATCAACTTTGACTGTTTCTTGAAAGCAAAAGCTTTTTACTAGAAGATTTACAAATGGCTGGAAGTACTCAAGCATTTCATGAAGGAGGAGCAGGAGCAGTCTGGCTATTCTGAAACACCAATATCTACAGCCATAACAGTTTTATGTAGAAGTATCATCTGTAACCACCCCTGGAAAAGGCCCCAAACCACATGCTCCATGTTTGATATCTACAAGATATATTTTATTTTGTATTACAATAAAAAAAAAAAGTTTATATAATGGAAATTATGGAGCCAAGACAGAAAACAGAAAAATAACATCAGATTTTTAAAAGAATCATACTACTTGAAGTAGGGATTTGTAATTCATGGATAATTATCCATAATAGAGTGAGAGAGAATTTCATCCCAGAGGAAAATTTCATATACAAACATTGATTTTGGCCTGCACTGGAAAAATATAGATTACTGAAACAAAAATTCAAAATTTTAAAAAATGCAAGAGTCTTATACAAATATTTTAATCTGCTATTAAAATTATGCTATTATTATGTACTTGACTTGTGACTGAAAAGCCAAGTTTGTGACATCTTGGCTTTTTGGTGTACTGTCTTGCAGTTGTATCACAGGCATTACAGTACAAAAGATCCAGCCCCAGCCTTGATCTGGACCCCTATGCAGCAAATAAAATGCTTGACATTTCTCCACCATTGCTAGATGTCTCCAAAATAGATCTAAGTCTCTTCAGCAGCATCTGTGTGTTCACTACCCTGTTTCTGCTGGCATCCAGAACGTGGAATGAAGTGCAACAAACAGAAGCTGAGCAGGCGGGTTGCACCACATGACTTCCAGAGGTGTCTTCCAACTTCAATCACTGTGATTCTGTCATCCCAAATCTTTTCTAATCAGGACTTGCTAAATGAAATTACCAAATAGCAGTGGCTTCCATGTGACAGTAGGTAAATTTTTGTGCACTTTTTGCAGGGTTCAATTAGATTAATTTCCCCAGGCTCTCTCTGTTGTTAATGTGTTATCCCTGTCCCCATCTGCTGTAAGAAATCTACGGAGATGCTGTTCAAGCCAGCTGTGAGGGTGTGAGCATGTGGAATTTTTGTCTGTTGCTTCACTTCTGGTCTATTCAGGATCCCATATGAATATATTGACCATGGAAAAAGCTATAGAGGCAAAACTCTCCCTTTTTGTAGGATGTGGACTGTACATGCCATTAGCAGTGCACGCACCATTGCACAAGTGGTGCACAAGCAGATCCTCACTGGATCTCCCAGGGAAAGGCCAAATCTCACCAACACTGCTGAGACCTGTTCTTCAAATTCTTTTTGTGAGGGTCAGCTCTCTTCTTAGCACTTTCAAATTTTGGTTTTTGTACCAAAACTCCTCTCAGAATTAGGAAGTTAAGGACTACATAGAAAACCCAAGAAAGCAAGCAACCCAAGTGCTTCAATCTGCAAAGCTAGGTCCCTTAAAGGCCAGTTCATGTCATTTCAGCAGAATGATGTTCTAAGCTATTCTGCTGCCATATAAAATTGAACCAAAGTAAAAAGAAATCAATTGTACAATTTAAATTTAAGCTAAACTAAATTCAAGCCCATGCTGTTTTAAATTTGTCAAAGGGCACATAAACTGTTGGGTGAAAGAGCAGAAACAAGTATTTGCTATCAGCAAGACCCTTCCTTCAGGCAAGTTTGCAAACCAGCTTCCCAAATGCATAAAAGTAATACCTCAATACAAAGAAGTTTATCCTACTTTATTCCTTCTTGTTCCAATTTATTCCAACCAATAATATGGCCCAGTACCTTTAAACTTGCTCATACAACTTTATCTCCCAATTATATTTCAATGCTGATTACAGCATAGCTACCTAGTTAGGTGGTGTATTTAATATGTTAGCACATTTTTTCTCTTTGACAACTTGGTACAGGAATGTTCTTTCTCTCTTCTGTGCTCCAAAGTGTGTACTATTGTGGTGCTGGTATTCTGAATCACACCTCAATTCTAAAACTACCAATCTGGTAAGATATGAGAGTGAGGCTTTGGGATTTTATTTCCACCAGTACATTTTATGTACTTCTTTAGTGCAATCAGGAATCACTGAGATCTTTAGGATGATAAACAGAAGACATAGGCCAGGAAAAATGAGTATTTTCTTTTAAGTCTTCTGGTGTTCTGTATTTTAAGAATTCATTATTCATTCACTAGGTGAAAATGATAACTTACAAGCAAAAAAAGAAATACCAAAAAGAGCTGGAAAGGAATTGCTTCAGTCAAAGTAATAATTTTATTTCAAGGAAATCCTTTAAGTAGGGTAAAATTAATAATTAGCTTTTGATGAGAATTTTTTGAGGCTTGCTTTCTTATATATGAAATTTTATTCATTCACTATATTTAAATTCTTTTAACAAAGATATTTTCAGCTTGACTCACTTTCTTAAGTGCAAGTGCCATTTGATATTTCCAAGGGTACCTGACATATCAGCTTAGAACCAGCAGATGCGAGGCCAAACATGTAAAATATCTGTGCTGCCTCAAGGAAACAAGTGGAGGCCAAGCAGATGCCTGCCTTTACATGTTGGGTAGTCTGAGATGCACACAGGCATGTAACATCATGGGAAGATGCAGTTGAGCTGAATATGTAAGCTACAGGAAAACAACAGGGAAGAATAATTTTAGAATGATCCTTCTCCTGTCTTTCCAGAACACAAACATTCATCTTGACAATTTGAAAACTGATTTAGAAAACAGGGGAGGCACACTTTTTTTAAAGTAATACAAATTACCATTAGCCACAGCCAAAGACAAAATTTGCTATAAACCACATTTTAAAAAATTAATTTTCTTAGGTTTAGTTAATGACATGCAGTCTGGACCCTCCAGCCCAGCTGCTAGAACTTAGCCATTGAACTTAGTTGGAGCCATGAAAAAGGAATTGCTGTGCAGAAAATAAGAAGCAGAGATTTCCTTCACACAGAGAGAAGCATAAAAGCTTTGGCAGTCATGATGCTGAAGTAGCTCAAAGCAGTCAGTTTTGATGAACAAATTGAACCCTGCATCACTGGAATTACTCTGGAAGTCATTAAAACTTCAGGAAGGAGGAGTCAATGTTATTAAACCTGATGATCTCAGGATAAAAATTTAGGAAGGGTGGTGCCTGTTTAGTCTGGAGAAGACTGAGAGGATCTCATTAATACATATAAATGCCTCAAAGGCAGGTGTCAAGAGGGTGGCACCAGACTCTTTTGTGCTGCCTAGCAGCAGAATGAGGAGCAACGTCCATCAAACAAAACACAAGAAGTTTCACCTCAACAAGAGTAAGAACTTTACACTGAGGGTGGCAAAGCACTGGAACAGCTCTCCAGAGAGGTTGTGGAGTCTCCCTCTGTGGAGACAATCCAAACCCACCTGAACCTGAACATGTGCTGTGTAACCTGCTCTAGGTGACCTTGCCTTGGCATGGGAGTGGGACTGGATGATCTCCAGAGGTCTCTTCCAACCTTAGCAATTCTGTGATTCTGTGAAAGGAAGGTAAGGCAAAGCAAGACAAGGCTAGAACAGAGTATGAAAGCTGAAATGATGTCCTGTGTAACCTGCTCTAGGTGACCTTGCCTTGGCATGGGAGTGGGACTGGATGATCTCCAGAGGTCTCTTCCAACCTTAGCAATTCTGTGATTCTGTGAAAGGAAGGTAAGGCAAAGCAAGACAAGGCTAGAACAGAGTATGAAAGCTGACAATGGGAAGGGGACACAAAACTGACATAAGGTGCGTGGTTTTAAATTTTTCATGCAGAGGGGAATTCAAGTGAAAATAAAAATTAAACTTGAAAGACAGTACTTGTTCCAAAAATCAGAGCTATCAAGTTAAAATTGATGCATTAGATTAGAACAACTTTTTAGTTTTATAAGTAGAATTTAAAGCAAACAAAATTTAGTCGAGATCACTGAAGTTGTTTTGTGGCAAGCAATGATAATGTACAGAAAATGAAAATTCATAATATCTGTGAATTCACAGAAAATTCATAGATTAGTAACCTTTGCTCAATATTTCTCCCATTTACTTTTAAAGCATTTTTACTCAGTAAGCAAAAAATTATTCCTACTATAAATGATCAAGTAAAACAGCAACAAAGGCACATAAATTTAGCTATGCTTTCAAAGACACAGCAAAAAATATTATTTTTCAGAATCACATCCCAAATATTTATCAAACACACAGTCTCTTTTATTAGGATTATAAGTATGCAATTAAAGAAAAGCATACATTTGTGCTTGACTTCATGGGTTCTTCCTGAAATAACTCCATTTATTTGCATGCTAAAGTTACATATTTTCTTCTTGGTGACAAGTTTTACAGCATTCTTAAGTGACAGTGCTTTTGTAAGGAACAGAAGTTGAGAACCATCAAGCACAGCAGCATGATTAAGGCCAATGGAAATCAAACTAGAGGGAAAAGGAAAGAAATTACAGAAACAAAAAAGTTGTATGGGAAAGAGAATGGGAAAACATGGCCATGAGCCTTTCAGGCTTTCTACAATTCCATTTAGGAAAAGTCTTGGTACCACACAAACACAGTTACAAAAGAGAAAATTTGGATATTATAATAGAATACCCTCATTCCTCTGGATTCTAATTACTTTCTATTTGTCAATATGACTGTAATATTTTATTCTTACTCACGGTTATTAGTAGTTTTACTGACACTTAAGGCTATTACTGCTATAATATTCATTATTAATAATGGCTTGATGAGGGGAATGGAACTGTATTTCCTCCCAGGCAAGCTAAGAACAAGGCTGTACTCTAAACACAAACCTTAGTTCAAGACACAGAAGCAAAAGACCAAGGGAAGTAGATAGGATTTCCTCTCTAAAGTAGAGAAGAATTAGTCAGTGATGCACAATTCCTTCAGAAACTGTCTGTGGAACACAAAACCTGAGTATTTAGCTACTTAGAACTTTGTCTGTGAATTCATTATTAGCACTACATAGGGAGACTTCCTGCAGTCTGATAAATTATGAATTCTTTCTTATTTGTAAATACTACACGCTTGATCCAGGCTATACAAAGTCTCATGCAGCCTAAGAAAAGGAATTCAATTGATCAGCACACCCATCATCATCCCTAGGAAAATCTGTCTGACAACAATGAAAGGCTTACAAAACTCAGAGACATTAAACAGATTTTTTTGACAGGCTTATACCCATAAACATACACCTACTGACATCTATAAAAACACTGCCTATTGGAGTTTTAATAAGTGAATAACAAAGACTAAAACAAACACTAAACAACTGCAATTGGAGCACCATGAGTGAGGGGAATCTAGTTTTATGATATCTAGTTTTATGCATGTTTGAGGTGATTACTTTCACAGGTTTGCTTATACTTCATTGTTTTTCTTCTTAAACACACATACCAAAATCAAGAAAAAGTTACTAATGCTGTGTGGGAATTGCCTGTCAGATGATTTCTCCTCACAGTAAAGCCTACCATAAAGAAGGTGGGTTTTAGCTATTGAACAGAAATTACCATGATTACTTACAACTGCGTAAATGTAATAAGAAGTGACGGGATTATTTAGAATCCAGTGCTCTCCTTAAAAAATATATTGTGGGGCTGTGTTTTGGATCTGTGTTGAACACAGGGTGATAATATAAAGATGTTTTTGTTATTGCTGAGCAGGGCTTGCACAGAGCTAAGGACTTTTCTGATTTTTGTACTGACAAACTGGTGAGGAAGGTGTGGGTGCAAGGGATGTGAGGAGGAGACGCAGCCAGGACAGGTGACCCAGACTGACAAAACAGATATTCCACATCATGTGATATGCTCAGTATATAAAGCTGGGAGAAGAAAGAGTAAGGGGGGAATGTTTGGAGTGATGGGGTTTGTCTTCTAAAGTCACCATTACTGAGATGGAGTCCCGCTCTCCTGGAGATGGCTGAGCACCCGCCTGCCCCTGGAAAGCAGTGAATTAATTCTCTCTTTTGCTTTGCTTGTGTGAGTGGCTTTTGCTTTCCCCATTAAACTGTCTGTATCTCAAACCCTGAGTTTTCCAGCTTTTATTCTCTCATTGATCCTGCTGGTGGGGAAGTGAGCCAGTGGCTTAGTGGGACTTGGCTACTAGCTGGGGTTAAACCACAATAGTTACAAAACATCATTAGTTCCTACACCCACAGTCAAGTGTGCATGTCATAAGAATGTTCCAGTGAGTGTTCAGATCATATTGTTGGAGTAGTTGAAAAACCTGGGAAATTTAGTCTGACTAATTAATGAGATACTATTTATGCAGATGTGACAGGCTGAAATTGAGGAATAAGGACTGTTTCTATCCATGAAAATTTTCTCCAAATTGCCTTCCAAAAGCTCTCCAGAGGACACAGAGCCCTTGTACAGTACAAATAAACTCCAGTGCATGAGCTGAGAAGTCATCGAACACACTTTCCCTTCCATGAACGCAGAAGCAGAAAGGAATATGTCCTGCACAAAGTTCAGCACTTTGTCATGCGGTCCCATAGCACCCAGATCCCGCTAAATGTTCAGTCACCTGGAAGCATGAAGTGTTCTGGGAAGTACAGTTCAATTGCACATGGCAGCAATTAACTGCAATTAATCATAACGATACTTACCTATTTCACACTAATGTTGTGAGGACTAACCAAACACCGCATTTCTAAAATTATTTGTGACATGCAGAACAAATTATGTTATGTCAAAAATACAAAGCATTTTCTAAATGCTAAATGCTTTCTAAATCTATCTAAACAAGCGTGTGATACTTGTTAATAAATAGATAATTATAAATAATAAAATATAATAAATGATTTTGTAGGTAAGAACGAATACCTATACTTATATAAGTAAAAAGGCATTTTTTTCACCAAAAATTAAAAATATAGTAAAAAACTCTATGGTCAGATTCATCTGACAAACCATAGAAACCTGAAGTGTTAATAATTTATCAGAAATGTTGTCTAGCCTTCCCTTTCCATCAGGGGAGACAAATGGACCGTGGTGACGTGTGATTCATCCCATCCTAAAGCAGATATGTGTACAACAAATAATTAATTGCTTCTTTGAATCTTCTATTTCTCTTCTTTGACTGAAGAGGCTAAAGGAGGCTGGCAGGGCAAAGAAATGTCTGCTTCTCATAGGCAGACAAAGTTGATCAATTATGGAGTCAGTCACACAGGAAGTCAATTTTCACATAATCACCACTTAACAACCACAATTCCTCTTACAAAATTAATTAATCTAGATAAGGGATATATGTGAGGTCAATTTACCAAAATTAATTTTGTAAATTTAAGTCTTTTAAGATAATTTGGAAGACTGAAAAGATGGTGAAGAGTCATCTTACACACTAGGCCAAGTATGGGGTTTTGCATTATTAGCTGAAAGGAAATTATTCAATACATAAAATATAAACTGAAGGATTGTGGAGCAAAGAAACACCAGTCAAATTCAGCAGAGATGAAGTTGCCTGAACACGTTTCTCTTTTGCACTGGATAAAATTATCTCAAGTTATTTCCATGATGATGTTTCCCTCTATGAAGACATGCCTGTACTGGTTTTTCTGTTTGTTTTTAGATACTGACCTATTCTGCCTGTTCAGTGGTACAAATTAAATTGTTAATTACACAGACAGATGGATTGGATGTTTTCCCATCAGTACAGACGTGGAGGCCAGTGGGCCAACAGGGAAAGAATGCACAGCCCTCCCCTGGAGGGGAAACCCCCCAAGTGATAACCACTTTGTTATGGTTAGGAAAAAGGCTTCTCCCTGCATGCCTTGCTGTGACATGCAGATTAAATGGATCCCATTGGCCCTTCTCCCTCACTCCACCCCATGCCCTCATCCCATTGGCCCTGGTGTTCTACCCGGCCCCTCACAATCCATATATAAACCTCTGCTTTTGCTGGCTGAGAGTGTGTTTGGGTTTCGATGCCTTTGTGGAAGAGCCTTAATAAAGGTTGTCCTTGGAACCCCACATAAAGACCCCATGTCTTTCCTTCCACATTGCCAGAACGGTGAAGAGCTGAAATCACCCAGCCTCAGCACAGACCTGCCTGTGCCCCAGAGGTGTCTTTTTTAAGATGCTTTTTTGGGAAGGTTGCAGCACTCTGAATGCCACTCACCTCAACATGCAGTTATTACAATTAAAAAAAAAAAATTTATGAATGACTCAATATTTTAAAGTTGCCTGAGGTTGATACCATGATTATGTTATACAAATTCTTAAATAATGCCTAGTTTTGCCTTAAACCAATTGCTTAGAGATTGCTACTAATTTATAAGTGTCACATGTGGGAGTGGGAGCTTCAGACAAAGTTTATTAGAGAAACCCTTCTGCTGAGTCACGAGGTGCAGAAATGACCCCTGGCTTTCTTAACTCCTTCTCAATCTTAGCCCCAGACTTTATCAACACTTTAATTAACTTTGTCCCACAGGATTAATGATGGCAAACCAGATTTATTTTGATAAAATTAATTATTTATTATGCCATTGACAAGGCTAAAATCTTAATTAGGATTACTTGCTGTACAGTCTAAAAGCCAAAACTAATAGTTATGTATGGTAGCATACTATATCAGAGCAATTATATCAAAGCAACTATATTAAAGCTAGCAAAAAGAAACAATTATTAAATAGAGACTGATGTAATTCACCATAGCAGTGGTCATGGGCGTATCTCTTTCACTCAGCCTTGAGTATCCTGGGGAGACAATCTCTACCTAAGGGAAGAATCTACACACTCCAAGGAGGAATATGTTATCTAACCATGTGAGAGGGGACTGGACCCATAGAGTGTGAAGCTGTTGACTGCCAGCCACATGTCTCTGGTTGTGTCACTATCAGGATGTTAATTTTCGGGGTGGTGAGCGGACTGGTTTTAGCATAATGCAACACCAAAATCAGCACACACTCTAAATCTAATACTGAGAGCCTTTCAAACAGGGCATTGTCCAAGTAGCTTCACCACATTCCAGGGCAGAGCATCCTGCCACAGGAAGTAATATTTTTATAGGCTGGAATTGATCATATGACTCAAAGAAAGTATCCTTGCTGTTGGCTGTCATACTTTGTATACTTTTATCAGTGGGAAAAATAAAGTTGTTATCCAGGGTGCTACGGGAAGATCATGATCTGGTACATAACACAATGAATATTCACATATTTAGAAGCCAGTTTCTTTGAAGGATAGAGATTTTATTGAGAAATTTACATTTTAAAAGATCATTGTCTTCTATCTCTGCTAAAGTGATAATGAGAAGTAACTAATTAACAGAAATTCCACCAAAAGCCTTCACTTTTGAGAATCCTCAAAAGAATTCCACTTAAAAATGGATGTGCGAATGTTTTGTTGACATTAACAATGCCAAGCTATACATGCGAATGTAGCAAGTGTCTTTGAAAAAGAGCAGTGAGAATTGATGTTGGTTTGAAATTCCCAGCAGATGGCCCAGCCAGGCTCTTGCACTGATGACAGGAGCCCAGCAGTCTAGCGTGTGCTGAGGTAAGCACTTGCAACTCAGTATAAAAATAACTCAGGTAATAAGGTGTGAGTGGTCTTGAAGGAAAGCAAGTCTGTGCAGTAAATTAGCACAGGAGAAACTAATGAAGAAACACAAACAATAAAATGTAATCATTGGAACAGACCACAGGAAAGAATGAATACAAAATTGATTTAAGAGCTGCATAGTTTACCTGAACTGCTAGCAGAAAGGAACTGACATTTGCCAAATTAAAAGATTTCAGCTGTAAGGTTAAGTAATTTCAAGTTTACTTAAGGAGAAGACTGAAAGCTTTGCTGGTTGGCTGATGAAGCAGTGAGCTTAGCTGCTGAATAAAACAAGTAATTCTAAGCAGGAACAGTATCAAGAAAAATATATAGATTGTTGCATGCATTTAATGTTTATTCTGTTTCTGATAATATCAATTTAAATCTCAGATTGACTGATTAAAATTTCATCCTGTGTTGAATGACCACTCTCCTTGATCTATTTAAAAATTTATTTTGAATAAGGCATTATTTTGCATAGTAAATCATTAGAGCTTTTTTTCCAGAGTAAAAGCAGGGGCCTGTTTAAAGGGAAGTATTTTTCCTCTTGATACATATATGTAATCTTCCTTGGCATTGCTGGGATATGCCTGTTCAGTGATAAGAGGACGGAATAATAGGTCCTAAAAAATGCATTAGGTAGGTCAACAGTCAGTTCTAATTGCATATATTTTATTCATCTCAGAGGACTCTGGGGATTTGGAATAATGCAGCTAAAATTAAAATTTGAAAATTCTTATTAATCTCCTTCATCAATCTAGTAAGAGTGAAAGTAACATGCAGCCTAGCATCAGATGTAGTGTTTACCATACTCAGTTTTATGTATCAATGCCCATTTCCATTACAGTTTCATCAAAAAATATCAGCAACTTTCTTTCCTATGCAGTTGAAGGATATAAAACTGGCCCTGACTTTGAAAAAAGAACTGCTCATATGTGTAAGTTGCTCTACAGAACTACCTCCCCAGCTATGCTTTTTTTACTTCCTACCACATTGTAAAAGGCAAGAAAATAAATAGGGTCTGAAAGTGGGTAGTGTTCAGAGATACCGAAAACAGCTTTCTTAACATAGCTCTGATTCCATACTCTCTTAAACTGTTTTCACACAATGTGAACCAAACCGTGTGTCTTCTTCTGATTTGTCTGTTCCATGCAGCAAGCTTAAAGGAAGTGAGATCTGGCTGGTTTCAGCTGGACCATTTCCACAAGAAAAGCAGAATATCCCTGGGGGGAATAAAGCTGTGTTAATAAGCTCTCATTTCACTTGCCAAAGGTAACAGCAGAGAGTTGTCTAGAGAATTTCTAGGTTTAATCTTTTTTCACCTGTTATTGAAAGAGTGACATTACAGCAGCTCTCAGACTATATGAAAGAAAGACAGGCTTCAGACACCTAGGTTGTAAAAGAACCACAACTAGTCCTGAAGGGCACTGCTTTACACTAACCAATGGGAAATATTCAACAGAGTATGTAGCCAGTACCACTGTCATTTGCTGGACTGACTCTTGATCTGCATGAAGGAAATGGAGTTTATGATACAGATTATGTCTCATGCTAAATGCAGTTGAATTCACGGCTCAAAACTTGTGTCTTGGACAAAATTTGTCAGAGACAAACAGTGATACTGCTAACATTCATTAATTTTAACCCTTGTTTTGATTTATTACTCACAAAGCTTGGATCCATATAAAAACTAAACATATTATTATAACTCACCACTTCCCCAGAGACTATTGTATGGCATATGTCAGCAAAATCATGAATGGTACTGGCAACACGAGCAGGACATCATTATTCAGCAATCGCAACACCAGAACAGAGAACAGTTAAACACAATTTGGTGGTATCTTTCACCCTGTGCACAGTTAAATAGTGGAGAACCTTAAACAAATCATTATCAGCACCATGAAAAGGTATTAAACATGTTAGGCTCCATGCAGCCTCCTGCTCATCAAATTCCTGTGCCACTGAAAACTATGAAGGTGTTCCTGGAGGGAGTTTGCCTAGAAATATCCTAACCAGCATATTTCCTCCGAATGCTTTCCCTCTGTTTTACTACACAAGGACCAAGGGAACCATTTAGATTTTAAGGTCCAAAACAGACTAATATATGAGATAAAAGTATTAAAATATATGGAAACCCAGTATGTCAGAAATTACAGTAATTAAGAATCAGTTGATTCTGAAGCACTACTTCTATACAAAGATAATCGAGCCTATTTGAAAAGATAATGGCAAATGTTTGGACCTGCACATCCTGGCTTTTTTGTGTCTATCACAGTATACCAGCTGAAAAAAGTGACTACACAATTGCCATAAAATCATAGTTTTCAATATGAGTAGAGAAAATAAGGAAAACACATTATAAAAGAGTGTGTTTTTTTTAAAAAAGAGGTTTTTGTAACAGCTGGCTCTTTTGCTGAAGTAAATTTTTCAACTCCCACAACAGACATACTGGGTTGCAACTCATATTTCAGCATTCCATCAAATTTGGGTTTTGTACCATATCTTGAAACAATGAAATCTGTTTTTTCTGTCAGTGATATCACATCAGGGAAATATGAGCAGAAGCATTGGTAAAGACAGTGGTTCAGACAGATGTCATTAGTGTCAATATTGTTTGTCATATTCTGACATGATAAAGCAGTATAGTCCCTTTGGTCTGAACCACAGATCTGAACCAGGCAGATATGGTTCTCTCCAACATTGCTAATTCCATGAGCCAAACCACCTTGGAAATGTCTGTGGTTCACATCAGATGCAGCATTTCACTGGCAGAGTGATTAAGACCAGACCTTGTCTTCTTATAGCAGCTTTTGCTACTACTCTAGGGATATATGAATATGGTTGCTTGAGAGAGTTTGCCAAGGGAATGATAAAATTATGAAAGTTGCTTTAGTTTCCCATGTACAAATGAGCAGGAATGACAAATAGCAGATCATTGAAGAGATCCCCTGAAAATGAAATATGCACCAGTAAAACCTGTTTCTTCTGTCTCTAGTAGTAGAAAAATAAATTCTCTGGTTTTGAGCCTTTCTACTCATAAAACATTTTTCTCATTTCTTTGAAATGCTCCAGCTTTATGTTGTTGTTACATTTGAAGATAATTTTCAGAACAGTTTTCTAAAAGTCCTTTTTTAAATAAAAATCTAAATTTACAACTAGCAGGGAAACTACTCAGAATTAAGGTCCTATATCATACACATATCTCCTGTCTAATTTTGATTATGTGAGTTTACAGTATGGAAGTTGTGGACACTACAGAAATTTGTTGGTGATGTCATTTTCCTGCAGTGAGAAGTACATGGAAGAATGAAAAAAACTAAGGGAAAACATACCCTTAACATACGGCTTTCCTCTAGTGTTTTGAAGAAAACACTCTGGTCTGAACAGTTGATAATCAGACAAAAAAATTAAGTTTGAAGTGAAATAAATATACCTGTATACAGTAATTATGCCATAGATTACTTAAGTAAACAGAAAAATGAACCTGATCTCTCAAGATCTCATACATGTGCTGGAAATTATGTATCAGAGTATTTTAAGAACAAATTATCAACAGTTTTAATGAGGCTGGGCATTTGAGGCAGTTTTGACTTTGACTAAACAAAGTCAAAACGGGTAGCTAGATTCTTAGAAACACCAGTGAATCTGAAGTAATCACTTGAATCATCATGATGGGAGGGGAGTGTTTTCAGATGTCCCTTCTAATGGAGAAACTATTCCTGAAAAAGTCTTTCTGGCTGATGGAAAGAACTACTGAAAAGAGGTTGAGTGAGTAGTTTAATGACTGAGCAGTTAGGGGTCTATTACAGTCAGTAAGGCATCTTGCTGTTCTGAGGTACTTCTCATTGATGCTGTTAAATTGGTGATTTTAATTACTTTTTTAATTATTGTTTTAATTAAATGCTGGCTTATGTGCTATCTGTCAGAGGGACTGCACTCCTGAGTGGCAATCCTGGATTTAAAAAGAGCGATTCCTGAAAGCCTGCTGCATAACAGCAGTTGTTGATAGTTTCAAAGGAAAACTAATTCATAGGTTTGTGTTTATGCACTTAAATTATATTTAAATTTTATTGTTTTAAACAATAAAAAAGAAAATGTCTATGAAAATAAGTATTTTTCTTTATGACACACTTCAAATATACCATTAGAAAGCTAGAAGAGGTATCACAAGTTCATCTAACCCTTCCAGACTACCTCAGGAAAAGCAGCACCACACATCTGCTATTTCTGACAGATCCTTGTCCAGCCAGCTCATTGATGACCTGCAACAGACAGCAAATGTGCCTCTTCCACTGCTTCACCAAAGCCTTCATAATGGCTACTCTAGATATCCTTCCTGCTGTTCATTACTTCTACACATGTCCAATTCATCCAAGGAGAACAGAGTACATCATCCTTATCTTTGTGAGCAGCCTTTTACGTGTCTGAAGGCTATCACAATGCTCACTCCCTTCCACTGTAGGTATCCCATTCTGTGTTTTCTTCCTGTGCCCTGACTTCCAAACCCCACCCTTGCTATTCTCCTCTGGATTCTCTCTGATCAGTGTATTTTTTTTTTGCCAACAGTCACTTAAGCAGATTTCTATGCCAGTAACTGCTGAGTAGAGAGGTTGCTGTGGGTGTTGCAATTCTGCAATATGGTAAATGTTCAGCTCAGCTTCATTTGAAATATGGATTACCAGTACCCAAAAGATGAAACTCTATGAGATCTCTCTAAAGTAAATGCTACAAATGTGCATAACTGGACACAGCTGTATGCAACAAGCGACGTGGGATAAAAAGCTGGTGGGACATCACATGATGCTGGCGGCATGACACAGACAATGCCACATTTTGCATGCTCCACAACTTCCCCTCCTGGGAGGTTCCACTGGAATATCGGCAGCTGCCCACCCTCGCGAGGAGTCAGAGGCAGCAGAAAGCACGAATTTCCAAAGCAAGTATTTGTCAGAAATAATTGCTTCATAGGAGAAAAGGAAATATAATGAGGAGGGAGAACTAAATTTTTGCATTGTTGAACTGAGGACCTACAAAGTCAGCACAGGACAGTAACGAAGATACTCCAGAGTATTTTTGAAAACAGGCTGAATGCAGCTCGGTTAAAATAGGCTCGCTCACGCCCATCAATTTAGAGTGCCTTATTTACGCGAGTGACTTCAGACTTGAGCCGTGGGAGCAGTCTGAGGACACGTTACCTGCTCAGAGACACGTTTGGGGTTACATACACGGCGCAGGGCAGGCTTCCGAACCGCCCCGTGAACTGCCTCGGGCAAGTTTGCCAGCGCCGGGCTGTCCCAGAGGCAGCCCCGGGCGGGGACAGCGGCGGCACCACCGCACCTGCGGCTGCGGGGCGGGGTCGGCTCGGCCCCGCCCGGCCCAGCCCGGCCCAGCCCGGCACATGGCCCGCCATGGAGCGGCGCTGCCNNNNCCCTGCCCAGGCGCTCTGTTGGCGGCGGCTGCCCCGGCGCGGGGCTCGGCTCCGGCCGCAGCAGCCCCGGCCGAAGTGCGAGCGCGGGGCGGGAGGGGACGGGCTGGCCAGCGGCCCCCAGGGCTGCTGTCGGGGCGCTGCCCGGAGTCGCCGCTGAAGCCGGTGTTTCGTGTTGTGTCGTCCCGGTGGGTTTCCCCTGCCCAGACCCCGCGGCTGGAGATGAGCGCTGAAGCGGAGGGGCTGTGGCGGGCGGATGGTGCCGGCGCGGACAGCGCGAGGTGACGCCGCCTCGGGTCCCCCGGCTCCTTCAGCATCCCCGCGGGCGCGGGCGGCGCTGGGCTGTGCAGCACCCGCCTGACCTCCGCCCAGCTCCAGGCACCGCCCGGAGGCAGCGGGGACGGTGCGGTGTCCCTGGGACGATAGCCAGAGGCAACATTCCGAGCCTGGCGGGGCAGCCTTCTCTGCAGCCGTGTTGTGGTTTTGATTCTGGAGAGTGTGGGCTGCTGCTGGCAGCTACAGGATGAAGTCGCCTCCCTGCTGCATGTCTCTTTCTTCCCAAGCATCTTTGGAGGATCCGGGGAGTAGCACATCTCTGGGTTCGCTGGAGTCCAGTGTTTTCTCCAGTGAGGAAGAGCAGGGGCCCCTGCTCCAGAAGGTCATTCCCTCTCTGGACTGCTTTACTATCAATGTAGGAGGCAGTCGCTTTGTGATGTCCCAGCAAACTTTGTCTTGCTACCCTGACACCCGTCTTGGCAAACTGGCAGTAGTGGTTTCTGCTGCCCGGGATGTGGCTTCTGGCCTCCTTGAGCTCTGTGATGATGCCAACCTCTTGGAGAATGAGTATTTCTTTGACCGAAACTCACAGGCATTTCACTACATTCTGAATTACTACCAGACGGGGAGGCTGCATGTGATGGAGCAGCTTTGTGCACTCTCTTTCCTGCAAGAGATCCAGTACTGGGGCTTGGATGAGCTCAGCATTGATTCCTGCTGCAGAGACCGGTGAGTTGTGGGAAATGAGGCTTCCTCATCTTGTGGATTGTGGGCTAGATGAGTTCAGCATTGACTTGCATTCAGGGACCCTCAGGTGAGAGGTCTAGCAGTGGGGATAGGTGAGGTAGCAGGAAAAGTTGTGTGAGTTGAGCCCAGAGTGCTCTAGCAGTGGATGGGTGTCAGAAATGGGAGATGTGTTGGGTGAGGTCACAGTTACCATTTGCTGTGGGAAAGATTGCTGGTGAGGTCAAGATAGTGAGACAGTAACAGGGTCTGGGATGTCCTGTAGTGGCTTCAAACTGGGCCTGGAAGCTCAAAATGTTGAAAAGGACAATGGCAGAGATGAAAAGGGTTGTGAAAGGAGAGATGCCCCTTCAATCATTCCGTTTGAGGTTATCATAGAGGGAATAGATGTGGAGTAATGCACAATGCTGTGAGGGTTTGGATCCTGCCCACCTGCACTTTAATTTTGAAGGATTTCCAAATTCAAGCTGGAGAGGCAGAAGGGGGGCTGGTCACCTGCCAGGCTGAGTGTGGGTGGCATGGCTCCAGGAGGAGCCATGAAAGGAAGCATTGCACGTGGATGTGGCAGCTTACAGGGAGGGGGCAGCAACAGCGGGAACATGGCTCACTGGAGACAAATTATAACAGGCAGTTTAGGAACGAGGTGGGTTTTGACTGAACCACCCCCAGGATGTTTCTGTTAATTCTATTTGCAGTTAATTTCCCACCATATTCAATGTTACTGGTTTGGGTTTTTTAGTATTGAAGAATTTTATAAAGAATGTAACTGCTATTTAGCTATAGCAGTTATGTCAAAATTATTAGAAAGAAAGAAGTTATACCATCCCAAAAGGACATTACAGTTATCCTACCCTAGTATGGCTTAGTTCTTCAGCTGAGAAAAATTGAGCCTAATTTTCATCCCTTTGTTCCTTCTCTGGTAGGTGTAACTAAACGTTCCTACTACTTTAGTGATACATGGAACTACAGACCTTTTTGACATATGCAGGACTGACTGTATTGAAGGCAAAATTGCACAACACCTTTGTCTAAAGTTTGAACTTTGCAGCAGGCAAAATGAAAGAGATTAAAGAATTTTTTTTGTGTGTGTATTTCGAGTATGTTTATGATTGACAAAATTCCACTTTAAATATACTCTTACTCTGACAAAACGCTATATATTTACAGTCTGTAAGCTTTACTCAGTACAAATGCTTGTCCACTTTGTGTGAGAACCCATATAGCTAAAGAAAGAAGGATGCCTTGTCATCTTGGTGTGTATTGACTAAAGTTCACCCATGAACTGCATGGCTTTAATTGTGCCTTCAGCTTTACTATTGCAAATATGGACCAGCGTAATAAAGATGGCATACAATTAAACAAATTGAGAACTGTTTAAAAACAGAGGATCTAGTTGTGCCAGGATTGCTTCTAAGAATTCATGTTAGTCGTGCCGCAGATCCTACTGTGGCCAACATGATCCATATAAATAAATCGCTATCAGTAAAATTACTCTGCATCTAGAATGTGTCACTGATGTGAAATGGGGTAATAGAAGTATATCAGTCAGTGGAAACATGCTGCAGGGGCTCAACAATAAAAGCCATATGCTTGATATTAGGGTTTTTTGAGTTTACATTAATTTTAATGTGTATTCTTCTGACTTGCATGGTAAATTATAAGACAAGCATCTGCCTATTGGTATTCAAAATCTTTTGGGGGGTGTTCCTGGGCAGGTATTTCAGGAGGAAGGAGCTGAGTGAAGCCTTAGACATCAAGAAAGATGCAGAAGAACTGGATGCCCAAGAAGAAGAAGAGGATTTTTCTGGTAGCCTCTGTCCCAATGTCAGACAGAAACTTTGGGAAGTTTTGGAAAAGCCTGGCTCCTCTGCAGCAGCCAGGACGTTTGGCACCTTGTCCATGGTTTTTGTTGTTGTGTCAATTGCCAACATGGCCTTGATTTCGGTAGAGCTCAGCTGGCTGGCCCCAGCACTGCTGGATGCCCTAGAGTACCTGTGCATTGCGTGGTTCACAGCGGAGTTTGTCCTGAGGCTCCTGTGTGCACGAGATCGGTGCCGCTTCCTAAGGAGTGTGGCAAACATCATAGACCTCCTTGCTATTTTGCCTTTCTACATCACCCTGCTGGTAGAGAGCCTGTGTGGTGGTGAGAGCTCCCAAGAACTGGAGAATGTGGGGCGCATTGTCCAAGTGCTGAGACTTCTTAGAGCCCTGCGGATGCTGAAGCTGGGAAGACATTCAACAGGTATATTTGGCCATGGCTATGATACTTCTCAATTTCACTGCCTGCAGTAGTTGTCCCTGGGCACAGTCCTCCATTTTGTGTGTGCATTGCATGACACAATCTGTTAGCAGTAATGGCTTTTGAAGGTCTTACTTTTGAACGTTATAATTGAGTGGGCCTTCTCTGAAAAATTTTAGCTCTTCATAAAGCTTTGCATTTTGTTTGCATTGAACATTTACATAAACAGACCTCAGTGTTGCATGCTGTAAATCATCCACCAGTCATTCATAGTGTGATAAATTTTAAAATGTATATATGTGTTGATTTTATTAGGGAAGAAGCAGAGATCCTCAGCCCAGACTTTTTGGATGTTCCAAGGCCCACTACTGACAGCTGTCACAGTTTCATTTGTTTAAAAGCATGTATGAAGAATTATATCATTATTTTGTTCATGTCACAGATCCTGAAAACAATCACAGTGGAGAATGTTTCAAGGAAACTGTTTAAATGCTTTGCAGGTCGTGGGTTGAGGGGCTCTCTGGCCCCATTGAACCCCCTGGTATTCCAGTGGTATGTGGAGCCCATCAGGAGCTGCTTAGGCAGGGGGATCTGGGTGCAGTGGAGAGCAGCAGTGCCAGATTCAAACAGCATTCACCAAGTGGTCTGGGGCCCTTAGTGCCCTGGCACTTGTGACAGATAATGAACGCAGGGGTGGAGTGGGAGGTGAAATGCATTTCTGTGAACCATCTTGTTTGCTCTCTCTGGTGAAAGGAAGGCATAAAAGTTAACATTTTCTAGTGGGAATTTATCAGAGGATGCTGGAAATTATTGGAAAGTGTTGAATTTCCTCTTGCATTTCCTCTGATTTTATTACTACTTTGTGGCATGTGTATACCTGGCTATATGGAAGAATAAAAAGTGTCTTGGCATTTTCAAGTCATTTCATTATGTACCCACCTAAATCAGTGGAGAATATGGTGCTGAATTTTACAGGAGAAAAGTTCAGCCAACACTAGTAGCTTTTAAAAATTAAATCCTAATAGTAAATCATTATCTCTGTCCTGCAAGATAGTTATCTCTGTCTGAAGACAGTGATGATTGTTCTTGAAAAGCACCCAATGTGCCCCTTCAGGATTTCCAGCCATGAGGCTGGAATGGTTTGATGCCTGTCCGTATTTTTGGAGAGCCCTCTCTGTGAACTGGCCCAAATTCAGCAGGAGTTACAGTGTGCTCACAGCAGCAGAATGGTATATTTTTGTTACCACTGAAAGGTAGCAAACCTGACTGCCAGTAGCAGGGAGTAGCTTTGATACTACTCACAATCATAAGTACAATGATAGTGGTTTGGGAAGTATCTTAATCTTACTCTCCACCCTAGGTTATGCCTCTGATGCATAACAGTCCCTTAGAAAGCAGCTGAGAGGAAGTTTATAATGATTCAGTCAAGCAATGTGTTAGTTTTGCTTCATTACAAGTTTTGCAGGGTTTGGTAGAGGTTTTTTGCAAGGCTTTTATTCTCTTTTGATGGTAGTTGTAATGTGAATGCCATCCTCTCTGTGTTTTGAAAATAACAAAAAGATTTTATCTCATCAGGGCACTTTTGTGCTGACTAACAAAAAGGTCTTCCAAAAGTATGTTGATTCAAGTTAAGTTTCCAGTTTATTGCAATTTACTCTTACAGAGTGAATGTGCTCATTCTGTCACTGTTTTGTGGCTCTATCAACTTGGAATTAGATGTTTCTGATATTTGTATAACTGCTAACTTCAGGTATACATACTTTCCAGGATAGTCTAAACACTTAGGTTTATATATTCTTAAATTAATTATTCAGTATTTACCACAGTTTAGATCATAATATTGAGTGACATAGAATTTAATAGTACTATGTTAGATTAAAGTGAATTAATTACATAAAAATGTAGTATCGTGATCTGGAGATGTGCTGTCTTCTTTTTACTGGAATCAAAATCCCAGTTTCAAGGTACAAGAAGCAACATATGTATCAATTTAAACCACTCGGTGCAGTGTTACCTTCATTGTGTTGCTTCTTTGGTAGGTCGGTTGCTGCCTACTTAGTTCCAGAATGCTAAATCAAATCTGAATGATTTAAATGTAGAAACTCACTGTTCTGATCTCCTGTCTGAAGAAGCTTGTTAATGTGCTTCTAAATGCATCCTTTACCACAGCTCCTAATACAAGATGAGCCCCATATGTGTCATGCATGGAGAGCATCCTCCTTGCACATACCTAGGCAGTCCTGATAAACCTCCGTGTTCAGGGGTGGCTCTTGAAGCTCTTCTTGCTCTCTTGCCTTGGATCTGACAGGTGCCTTCCAGTGAGTCCTCTCCAACTCCTACACTCTCAGACCAGACAGAGCTTCAGACACTGCTCAGTTTTGTGTGGCAAGATATTCAAGAGCAGATTTGTGTCTGGAGACAGCAGCTTCTCTTTCACCAAGGAGTGTTCACAGCCACAAGGAGAACATCTCTGTGGTACTTTGTGAAGCCATAGCAAAGCTGGGATCACAACAGAGCCTGGTCCTTCTGTCAGGGGCATGGATGAGTGAGGTGAAAAAACATCAGTTATTTCCTTCACTTTCAAAAAATAGCAACTTAACCCTTTCTATGGGACAAGAACAAGAATGAAAATAAGAAATTTAAAAAGTAATTTCTGCCCCTTTGGAAGCTGAAGCCAGGAAGTATGTAAGCTCAGGCTAGACTGGTGTGAGTGTGCAGTTACTTATGCAAATTATTGTATTTCATCAAGGAACCACTGAGAAATCAATAGCACCTCTGTCCATAAAATGTGTAGCTAGAAGGCAAGACTACCTCTCCGATACAGCAAAATTATGTATTTTAGTAACTTCAAGAACAGAAGAGAACTGAAGCTGCATTTGTCATGTTCTCAGATGCTTCTCAGCTGTTGCCTTCCCCTGGGACCATGTTTTCCGGGAAGCCTTGCTGGTCTCCTCTGGGAAGAACATGCAGAGGGACTTGTTGAGGAGAAGGACGGTATGAGCATCTTACTTGCAAAAGCAATGAGCATGTATTTGAGAGAAGACTGTAGCATATTTAAGGCTGTCATGCCTCTAGAGTCATGAGAAGTTGAAACTTCAGCACTTTTTGTGTCAAAAATTTAGGGTTATTTAAACTCTGTGTAAACTGAAGCTCCTGAATATCAGTTTGTATTGCCAAGTCACTTTGGACAAAAGAGAGATAGAATTTGACCTGCATAGCAGAAATGCTTCCTCTTCCTCCTACCAGGGCTGAGGCTGGTTGCCAGCCTCACACCAACTCTGTTACAGCACCTTAGCACCTTCCAAGCATGAGTAACCAAGCTGTCACACCTCCTGGCAAGGAGTTCTCATGAGAAGCTGTAAGACTTGCTGAGGTGTCTGTGCTGGAACAGCCCTAGTTTGGTCATGTGCCAGGACTCAGAGACATTTTAAAAAGGTACAAAGTAATATAGTAGTATACTTCATACATGTCATTACACCAACTGATTCCCCTTTGAATGAGCTGCAGAATCCAGTAGCTTCTCTGATTCATAGATTTGCCTAGGGATGTCTCCTGACTTCATCTAAACACATGAAGAATTATGTCTTAATTTTAGATGAGTGTACCAGAAGAATAATAAAAAATCAGACCCTGAACAGTTAGAATAACTAACCATAGGAAAAATTAGAATGTCATCGTGATACAAAGAGTCAACAGTTATTGTTCTTTTCCTCCTTATTTTAATCTATTTTATGTGAAATACTTGCTTTTTATTTTAGCTATAATACTCTCAAGATTCATCATGAGCTACAAACCCTGGCTTTTATACTATTCATTTATGCTTTGAAAAGAAATGCTACAGGAATGATTTTAAATTGTAACTTCTTCCTAGCTCACCTGAAAGGACTTACTCTTCTGCCTTGTTTAGTAGGAAGTTTTACAGGGCAAGGGCTCATAGTAGCTTACTTGGAAATGAGAATTTGATCTGAGTCCTTGCAGTTATCACAGAGATTTTGCACTGCTGATATTAGTATTTCCAAAATATGAAGGCAGTCATATTTACAGAGAAAAGATTGCACTGATACATCTTATTCCCCTTGTGTCAAAGATTTAATCTATATCAGTAATAAATGTTCAATATATCATAGGTATAGTAATACAAGGTCTCAGTATGGGTAAGTTCTTTACTGGAGTTTGTAGCAGATAGCATTGGAAGAAAACCCCAGCATTGCCTCCAAACTCTACTATGTACTTCCAGTGTTAGCTGTACATAAAATTTCTGAAACCCATTAGACCTTTGGGGGAAAAGAAAGACACAAAAGCAAGAAATATTAACATCTTATAGTTTGAAACTCCAAAAATCAAATTGCCTGTAATGCTAACTAGCACATGAAGTCTGCAAGCAGAGGCAGAGCCTCAGTAAGCTGTTTTGCGAACACTAGTTTAGTGAGAAGTATACCCATGAAGGGTAATTCATAAGCATTATGTTTTTCTCATTTATTAGAGAAAGCATCTCACCTTTTTAAAGAATAGTAATAAAAACTAATCCAAAGTAATTCAAAAGATAATTTCAGTCTCCTATGTGTCTCAGCTGAATTGGTACCCTGTTATCTTCTTTCTCTCTTTATGTGTGCAATATTTATCTATTGCACTATTTTTGGATTTACTTTCCTGCTTGCTTTGCTTCCTGCGGTCTGGCCTTGAAGCAGTAGCTCTAACAGGAATATAGGGGGTTATGGAGAGTGGTCCTGAACTCCCTGTGCAGCTCATGGGCAAAAGGACTGATGCAGTACATAGTCAATTAACAGGATTCCATGCTTGCATTGAGCTATATTGAGTTTGGCACAAGTGCAGCTGTTACCGGAAGACTGTATTTGTTCTGATGTCTCCAGATACAAGGTAGGGATAGGGCTTGGGGAGAGGGAAGAAGGGTCAAAGAGAGTTTGTGAAAACTATAAAAGGATTGAAAACAGTCCTTAAAGAAAAAGTTATTGAGTGGACTGAACTGGGGTCTAAGTACTCACATAGCAACACAAATTTGGTAACTAAGGGCTCCTTGGTCCAAGAGAAAAATAGGACAGTGGCTGGAAAACAGAGGCTTGGCACATTCAGTCTCCAAGTATATATATTTTTGTGTGTTTTTAAGTAGTTTAGAGTGGTGCTAGATCTTCTTTTCAGCCAATTAATAAATCATTATAGTTTATTTTGTCTAAAATATATGTATACATTGTTCAGATGATAAGTAATGAAAATAATTCCTATACTGTGTATTAAGAAAATATCGATGATGTCAGATGTTCAGTCTGATGCTGTGATCTATTTCTGTAAATCACTTTTTCCCAGCTTCTGTTTAGAGCAGCACCTCTCTTTAGCCTACCAGGGTCAGTGCCTCATTAGACCAGCAGAAGTGCTGGTGAGAGATATGGTGGTCAGAGATCATTATGAGCACGGTGACCATGAAATTAGAGTGTTTTCAATTCATGGTGAAGTGAGGAAAGAGGTAACAAAACCTCTCACATGGATTTCCAGCAGGCAGGATTTGGCCTGTTCAGGAGACTGGTTCAGAGAGTCCCTTGGGAAACAGCCCTTAAAAACAGAAGGCTCCAGAATGGCTGGACATACTTTTGAAAGAAATCTTAAAGGCTCAGGAGCAGGCGGTACCTATGTGCCTAAAGATAAGCCAAGGAGGAAGTAGAGCAACCTGGATGAACAGGTAGCTTCTGCCAGAATCCAGAGAAGAGAAAAGAGTTTATGATTTTTGGAAGAAAGAGAGGAGCTCAGGAAGAGTACAAGTATTTTGTTAGGTCATGTAGAGAGGAAATCGGAAAAGCAAAAGCTCAGCTAGAATTCAATCTGGCTACGTGTGAAAGGCAGTAAAAAGTGGGTTTATAAATACATTAACAACAAAATAAGGGGCAAGGAATATCTCTGTCCTTTATTGGTTGCAGGCGGGGGGTAACATTATCACCAAAGATGAGGCAAGGGCTGGGGTACTTAATATCTTCTTGCCTCATTGTTTAACAAAGAGAGTGGATATCCTCATGGCACCCAGGCCCCTGAGCTGGTAGACAGGGATGGGAAGTAGAATAGACCCCCTGCAATCCAACAGGATGTAGTTAGTCACCTGCTGTGCCACTTAGACATTCACAGGTCTATGGGGCCACATGGGATTCATCCTGGGGTGATGAGGGAGTTGGCAGGAAAGCTTGTCACAGTGCTTGCCATTATTTATGATCGGCCTTCGTCAACCAGGGAGCTGGAAGTTAGCAAATGGAATGCCCACCTACAAGAATGGTCAGAAGGAGAATCCAGGGAACCACAGCCCTCACCTTGGTGCTGGGGAAGATTATGGAAAAGACGATCTTGAGTATGATCACATGGCATGTACAGGACACCCAGGGGATCAGGCCCAGCTGCGGACTGTAGGTTTAGGAAAGGACAGTTCAGCCGAGGCTTGATCATCCTGGTCTTTTGTGACTACATCACCTGCCTAGTGGATGAGGGAAAGGTTATGAATGTTGTCTACCTGGACTTCAGTAAAATCTCTGACACTGTCTCTCACAGCATTCTACTGGAGAAACTGGAGACCCGTGGCCTGAACAGATGCACTCTTTGCTGGAGTGAAAACTGGCCCTGGGGTGTATGGTGCCACATCCAGTTGGTGACAGTGACTAGTGGAGTCCCCAAGGCTCAGTATTGGGGCCAGTCCTGTGTAATATCTTTACTGATGATCTGAATGAGGGAATTGGGTTGTACCCTTTAGTCAGTTTTTAGACAACACTAAGTTGGGTGGAGGAGTTGATCTGCTGGATATAAGAGGGTTCTGCAAAATGATCTGGACAGGCTGAGACAAACAGTATGAGATTCATTAAAGCCAAGTGATGGGTTCTACACTTGCATCACAACAACCCCTGTTTCAGTTCAAATGAACTGAAGGGGGAAGAGCAGCTGAGGGAACAGCAGCTGAAAGCTGCCCAGTGGAAAAGGATCTGGGTGTGATCAGCCAGCTGTGCCCAAGTGTCCTCAAAGGCCAGTGGCCTCGTGGCCATTGGTAGTGTGGCCAAATAGACTAGGAAACTATTTATCACCCTGTACTCAGCACTGGGAAGCCTCAAATCCTGTATCCAATTCTGGACCACTCACTACAAGAAAGACATTGAGGTGCTGGAGCATGTCCAGAGAAGGGCAATGAAACTGGTGAGGATCAAGAGAGTAAATCATATGAGTGGCTGAGGGATCTGGGGTTGTTCAACCAGGGGAAAAGGAGGCTCAGGGGGAACCTTATTGCTCTCTACAACTACCTGAAAGGAGGGTGTAGCCAGGTGGGGTCAGCCTCTCCTCCCAGGCATCAAGCAATAAGAAAAGAGAAAACAGCCTCAGGCTGTGCCAGTGAGGTTCAGGTTGGATGTCAAGAAGAATTTCTTCATGGAAAGGGTGGTTAAGCATTGAAATGGGCTGCCCAGGGAAGTGACGGGGTCACAGTCCTGGAAGTGTTCATGAAACAACTGGATGCATCACTTGAAGGTCTTCTCTAATCTTACTGACTCTGTGATTGTCAAGACATGTTCACCCGCATTCAAATAAAATATAAAGCAGTCAGCCTTTAAGTAAGAAATGTTTTGCAAAGATATAATGACTGCTACATGAATCAACCTACTAACAGCATTTCTTATCTTTCAGGCTTGCGGTCTCTTGGGATGACTATTGCTCAGTGCTATGAGGAGGTTGGCCTTCTGCTTCTTTTCCTCTCTGTAGGAATCTCTATATTTTCCACTGTGGAGTACTTTGTTGAACAAGGTGTGCCAGGCACAACCTTCACAAGTGTACCTGGTGCTTGGTGGTGGGCAACAACTTCCATGACAACAGTTGGTTATGGTGACATTAGACCAGACACTACCATTGGTAAGGTAGTAGCCTTTATGTGTATACTATCAGGAATACTGGTTTTGGCTTTGCCAATAGCTATAATAAATGACCGTTTTTCTGCCTGTTATTTTACACTGAAGATAAAAGAAGCTGCTCTTCGGCAGCGTGAAGCTTTAAAGAAACTCATGAAGAACTCATCCAGTGATTCAAATATCAATGTTAATTTGCGAGACATATACGCACGCAGTGTCATGGACATGTTGCGGTTAAAAAGCAGAGAGAGAGCAAGTACAAGGAGCAGTGGTGCAGATGAATTTTGGTTTTGACTTTGGGTGCGATAATTTTGGGGTTTGGCTTTGAACTTATTTAATCTTGTGTAGCACATAGACGACTTCAGAAATTTAGTATTAAGTATCTCTTTTTTATTATTTGCCACACAGTGTGTTTGCTTTTCCAGGTGGAGTTTTACTTACTTGGACAGATTGAAATATTTATTGTATACAAAAGGCAGAATTCATAACATGAAATCTCTCAAGAAACTCTCAAACCTGCTTTCAGAACTCGATCATGATAGGTGAGATGGGAAATAATGGATCCATGAAAGTAAAACAATGATGCAAGCATTTGTCTAATCTAAATCCCTGCTAATGTATCATAATAAAGTTTTGGTGAAAATTGCCACAGTGTTTTGAATTTTTAACATCTGGTTTTTGTACTTGCACTTGAAGAACAAAGTCAAAGTCATTTAGGAAAACTGAAAAGGGAAGTCTAAGAAAGTAAAATATTGAATAAATTTAGGATGACATTCCTATAACTAGCTTAATCTTGATCCCCTTTCTTATCCCCATCTTCTACCCTATTTGCATGAAAAAAGTCATTCTGGGGTAGTGTGAGGGTTGGAGGGAGGGAGGAGGGGGAGAGTTTGGAATTTCCACATTTGCAGAGAAGCAAAGGGCTACCAGATATATAATGGGTATTAGGAGATAGGTGGAAGTATCAAGGAGATGCGAGATGTATAGCAAAGTACAAAACAGCCATTAAAAAAGTGCCATAATATAGAACATCACCTGTAGTTGCTTCAGAAGTTGCAGGAGCTAATGCAGCCTTTGCAATATGGAAATAATTTACAAACTTAGTTTAAACTGTGCCTTCTCTATATGTTTTGATTCCCATGACTTGTTTGTGTAGTTAAGCAGTTTTTGTGCTCAAGTAAAGTCACCATTGGATAACAGGAGAAGCAGAAATTGTAAAAGATAACAAGCTAGTGATTTCTCTGTCTCCCATTAAAATTGTAGGTATTCCAAGTAAACCAGACTTTTTAAAAGTTAATTATCTTCACTGATACATTATTAGAAAAATCCTTTATTAAAATATTTTGTTTCAAAGGAAAAATGAGCACTTGTTGGACTGAATGCTTACTTTATGTTGTCATCAAAGTAAAAAACTAAAATAATCAAAGGTATTTTTGGTCCAGTTTCCCAGCACCCACCTCTCCAGTGGTCCAATACCATTCTTAGCAAGTAAAACTTTTCTTTATTATGATTTCACTAATCTAGACTATGACATTGCCATAGAATGCATATAACTGAGCTAGTACATTTAATTTAAAATTTCACAAACCTCTCATATTTCACATTTCTTTTGGGCAATATACACACTAAAAAGATACATCTATTAACTGTGTATTATTAAGCTTTATCTATTTATGTACATCAAAGGCTTAAACTGCATTTGAGCATATATGAATGGGTCAAATAACCCAATTGAAAATAAACATTGAATAATACTTGTTTTGAAATAAGAGTGTGTTTTTCTGTCATTCCCTGTAAATAATGGTGTAAACATAATCCAGCAACCAAGATTTTCAAGGCATCTTGATGCAAATTGGGCAGGATTTTGCACGATACTTCTGATCTGTCAGCTGGCATCAGTGAGCATTTTGATTTGGGACCAGTGCTGCGCACGTAACTGTCACAAGAGTCAGAAGGAAGATAAATGCTGGACACCACCAGAGATTGCCTAGGTGTGAAAATATGTAGGTCATCTTCATGGTCTCTGGTAAACAGAGAGCAACTGTATTATCACAGTGTTCTCCTCTTCCCAGATACTCTATGAATGCACCACAAAACTCCCTGTGATGTCCAGGAGACAAAATTAATTCTGTAGGGGAAGGTCTGGTGCAGCCCACTCTAGGTTATTATTTCATAGCTCTTTAGAGCAGGAAGTCTCTCAGGCTGCACAAATTGTACAGTCTGTTTCTCATTCAAAAGTCATTCTAATTATAGAGAATTAGGAAGAAGCTTTCATTGTGGGAAGGCTGTTTTGTAATGTCTTTTGTGCTGTCTTGTACAGCATCTGATCTGTGTTTGAGAAAGGAAATGCAGTCAGATAGCTGATTGATTCTCTTTAGGGAAAGGCTGCTTTATTGCATCCTGAGCTTTTCATGACAGACTCAAAAGAATGAGAGAAATATTCTGGGATGTATTCGTTGATTCACTCCTTTGACCATCTCTGGAGATAGTTTCCTAGAAATGCCCATGGGACAAACATGCTCAGGCTTTTCAAGTAGCTGCTTTGGCCTCTGTTTTCAGACCTCTTGATTTTAAGTTCAGTCTCCCAAGCAGAGATTGTCAATCATGTTGTTTACACAGAACAGTTATCTATCACTTTATGGGCTGAGATTAGCAAATCTTTTTAGAGAGGAAGGCCAGTTCTGATTTCAGCTCTTACAGACAGAAGGATCAGAGCATTCATACTGAGAGACACACAGTACAGGACATCACAACTCTAAAAAAATGAAGGTACACAATGTATGTGCTACCACAGATTTGGGAAATAGCTCAGCCACCACTAAGGCACCAAATTAAGAATGTAACTTTGCTATCTTTAGAATATCACACTAAAGACAAGAAGCTACCTTTTGTCCTCACTTCTGTTCTGCCATCCTGCAGCAGACTTGGCAGACATGATTAGTAACATTGGCTGAAAATTGAGTATTTTAGCTCTAAACACCAAGTATTTTCACAAACTGACATCAAGGGTTGTAGCTGCAGCAGATAGAAAGAAGCCCTGCAATTATCTTGGTTCCC
This sequence comes from Passer montanus, assembly GCF_014805655.1. Lineage (NCBI taxonomy): Eukaryota > Metazoa > Chordata > Aves > Passeriformes > Passeridae > Passer > Passer montanus. The sequence goes on along the minus strand of NW_024366480.1, from coordinate 7,852,819 downwards.
TAGTACAAGAATTAATAGAGAAAATTATAGAAATATATAGAACACTTGGAGTAGAAAAGGATCTTAAAGATCATGTTGCACCAACCCCCTTGGTGTAGGCAGGGACACCTTCCACTTGACCAGGGTGCTCAAAGTCCCATCCAGTCTGACCTTGAATACATCTAGGGATGACACATCCAGCACATCCAGGTGTGTGTGTGTGTGTGTTGAACCAAGTAGGCAGGTGGGACAGCCACAAAGTCACTGTTAGAATACAAAGAGTCTGTTTATTCCTGTTCCCTTGCTTTCAGGGGGACCCTAAAAGCAGCACCTGGGCAAAGGTTCATAAAGAAGATGCAGGCACCTTTAAGCTTTGTCCATGCTAGAGAATCACTGGCCTGCTCTTCACTCAGGCTGTGAGGTCACTTGATTGATTTACAGTCCTCCTTGACAGTTTGATCCATACCTTCCAACACTGGGCAACATTACCACCTTAGAGTGAAGAATTTCTTCCTAAAATGTAATCTAAACCAACCTCTTTCAGTTTAAAGCCTGTCACTACATGCTCTTGCAAAATGTTCCTCTTTAGCCTTCCTGCAGGGACGCAAATTACAATGTAAATAAACATTCCGAAAATCTTTAATATTTGTTTATAGATGCTTCAGGGACAGCTTTTCCTTTGGGCCACTGTAGTCCAAACCCACCAAAAACTTTTAAAGATTACTAAAATTGTTGTCATTGTTACTTTGAGGAAAGGCAGCAGTCTCCTGGGTCACATTAGGCAGAGCATTGCCAGGAGGTCAAGGGAGATAGTCTTCCTCCTCAACCTGATGAGACAGATCTGGGTGATGTGTCCAGTGCTGGGCACCCCAGCACAAGCAAACAGGGACAGGTTACTGGGGGTACTCCAGCAACATAGTGGAGGGCCAGGTTGCAGAGACCAGCACATCAGGAAACCCTTGTGTCCGGGAGGGGCAGGTGTGCTGCTAGCTGTGGGGGAGGGATTCATTAATTCTGGGGTGGTTTAGAAAGGTATTTAGAAGTTCATGTCTGCTGGTATTCTACATGTTACTTCTTGTAGTGATTTTGATCTTGAATGCATACTTCAACGATCACTTTAATTAATGTGTTGTTAGTAAGCTAATAAACCACTTCAAACTTTATTATATATTAACTATATAAATTGAACAATTTTTCCTTCAGAGAGGAATTTTGCTGGTCAAATCTGAGCTTATGATACTGCACATGGCAAATATGGTTGAGAACAAAAAGGAGCAAAAAGGAAAGGAGAAAGTTAAGAGGTCTTGTAAAGTAATTTAAGTTTTCTGACATAGCTAAGTATTTTCATCTTGTTACAATTGATGAGTGACATATTTTTCTTGTTTGCTACAGCATTGTCCTCTCAAAGCTCCATTGAAGTATCCATGCATAAACACAGCTTTAGCAGGAAAGACTGTTGAGATGCTCACCATCCAAACTGTGCTGGAGCAGCTGTTGCTGATGTCTCCAGACACAGCTGTCTGTGCTCTCCTCACACAGCATCACTGCAAAAAGGGTAGAGCAGGCTGTAGTCACACCCCTGATTGCAAACGGGGGTCTTCAGGGTTCTGAGTTCTTGAAAAGGTCATTCACCAAAGTGTCAGGCTGGAGTTAATTATGTCTCTAAGACTGAAATACCTTATTCAATTATAACCTCTTGTCAATAAAGGGGTTTTTTTGAGAGAGAAGGTTTTAATGAGTCCTGTAATAATTGCAGTTTTTCCTTTTATATAAACACAAATACTAGAAGTCACATACATCTCCAGACAAATGCACAGCTGCCACAGACTCTGTTTGTATGCATTTAAATTTGGTAAATAGTGAGATTGATCTAATGATTGGTCAGTAACTGAAGTAATTCCTTTATAAAATGGGTTTTAATTAAACACTAAGCTGAACAATTTACTTATAATTACTTTGTCGGTGTTTGTTATGTATGAAACAGAATATTTTCTAAAAAAAAAACCAAAACATGACCCTGATATATAGGGCTGGCACTTCTGCTAGAGAATGGCACTGTTAGCTGAAGAACAGTCCATTTTGCCTGTGCCTCTTACTTGCATTGTTGAAAAGCCTGAGCAGACACATCCCACAGAAAAATGGGAGGGAAATTTTGTGCAAGTGGGTTTTGCCTGCTGGCCTATTATCCTATTTTTACATGAATCAAAAATAATCTAAACTTACAACAAAAATCTGAACTTACAACCTATTTAAAGGTATTTTGAGTACTATTACCTGTTTTATGTTGCATTTATGCTTTACAGACACCAGGAGCTCCTTTATCTGGGTTGAGGATAAGGAAGGGATCCCATCTAATGTCATAAAAACAAGCCCAACACTAGTCATTGTAAACCTCAGTTGTTCCCAGTCTTTCTCAGACCCCCAAGAAACAGCTGATGGGATGGATTTACAACATACAAAATAATCTAGAACAGCCTAAAGTTAGGTTGGGTCTTATAAGAAGTCTACAGTTGTGTTCATCTAAGATTATGTGAAATGCCCATTATGATGTGAAAAAAACTAGGCCTTTGTAACAGCTTCTGCAAGTTAAATCCTCTTCCTTGTCAAGAAAAGAAAGACCGTGCAGATGTAAGATTTTCTCTAATTATCCTCAATTCTGTACAGCTTTCAATAAAATGAAAAGTGCTTGTAAGTCACGTAGTATTACTGTGTGGTCCTGCACGCTGTGACAGACATTTCATTTCCTATGGCTTACTCACAAAGGCAGTTCTATTTGCAACTCTCCAGCAGAGATGGATCCTGGGAAATGGCTGAAGTGTGCATAACTCTCACTACCTAATGCATGAACAAGTTTCTCAGTAGAACTTGAAAAGCAATTCAGAAAAACCTCTTGCAATTGCCATAAAAACAAGCACAGTGAATTGATTTGTCCTAAACACATTTTTCAACACAATAAAAAAGGCAACTGGCTTGGACATAGTTATAAGTTAACTAATGAATTCACTCTTTACAGATTTCTGAATTGTAACTCTCAGCCTGAGGTATGAAATATATTATGCAATTCAGATGTCAAATTATGGAAAAGCATTCCAAGATGAACATGTCTTTGTTTAAGAACTGCTGTCCAGTGAAGCAACATCCATAAACTCTTAGCTTCTTTTGTCCTAAACCAGCAACATCATCACAGCCTTCGGAAACTGCCAGAATTACAGGCTCCGTGCAATCACTCCATAGCTGTTCTGATGTGTGTTAGATGCTGCAGTGATAAAAGTTAGTACTACTGAAACCATGAACAGACAGATTAAGCCATTATTAGTGCTGAAAATACAAGAAGAAAAATAAAGAAGGTAGAACAGGAAAGAGAAAATTAATTTAAATTTAAATTAGTTTTAATTTAAAATAAGAATTTTACATTCTTCAGCTGAGATTTACCAGTGTCTTTTTGTGACTGACCTTGTGTGTTTTAGTCTTCATATTTCTCATAAAAAAAAGAAGAACATATGGTTTACTGCAGAGGAAGAAATTCTTTTCAGCTCATTAACTGACATGCATCATAGGTCCATACCACAAATTAGATCACATACTAATAAATCATACCTCATCCTACCATTCATCCCTGTATATCATGCACACCTCTGCTCTGAACCATGTGTAAGCACACGCCTTCATATGTGCCTTGTTCTTCTGTAGATCAACATAAACCCCATCTTTTTGTAAGAAGTAAATGCTGAGTTAAAAGAATAAGATCAGATTTAATCTATTTACAGTTTCTGCTATTTTTTATTTCTGCTGTCATTTCTCATTTAACTTTCCCATCTTCTGTTCCTGGCAGGAATTGCCAAAAAACAGGCGGAAGAATTGCCAATCACAGCCTTTCATTGTCAAAATGTAGATAAACCTACCTCACAGACCTGTGTTCTGCTTCCCTATACTAGAAACAAAATCCAAGTCAAAAGAAGGGAGTATGATGTGTTTTCCCCAGGTGAAAGGATGGCCTTGATTAGGAGCCCAGGAAACCACAGTTTTCCAAATTACTGGAAGCTGTGTGCTTATAGCTGGTCAAAACTGACTCCTCATTAACACAGCTGTTTATATCACTAGAAAACTAGACTTCAGTAACAAATAAAGAAGAAATACATTCTGAGTCACCTGGGGAAAGGCCAGGAAACCACAGTTTAGGAGCCCAGGAAACCACAGTTTTCCAAATTACTGGAAGCTGTGTGCTTATAGCTGGTCAAAACTGACTCCTCATTAACACAGCTGTTTATATCACTAGAAAACTAGACTTCAGTAACAAATAAAGAAGAAATACATTCTGAGAAAATACCTGTCCCCTGAGTTTAGACATTTCATAGAATTGGTACCGCAAAGCCACCTGAGAGGCCTGATCTCATTGTGCAAGCATTGCACTAAGTCAAAACACAGCCTTTTCCTAAAGACCCTTCCACCCAATTGTGTTGCACAAAACAAACCCTGTATTCAAACTGAGAGTGTAAAGGAGAAAAGCTTGTCCTAAAGCCTTCATAGGGATTAATTGTAGGAATAATGTGACATGTCCCCCTTGGCAAGTGTACTGATGTCATGGAATTACAAGAAGCCCACTTCCCAGCCAAAACTCTCTTATAAGAGGCTTTGTTGTGTGAAAGTTGCATATGTGGTTCAGCCACAAAAGGGACCAAAACCAACATCCAAATTATGGCCTCTGTTATGCAGACTCACTCTTTCAATATGAAGATTAATCCAGTTTGCTTCTGCCAAGCATCACAATGGAATTACTGGCAGGCTGAGCTAACAAAATGCCACTGGCCAGCACTACAACACAGAGGCTGCATTATGCTGCAAATGCTCCCATCAGCTGTCCAGCAGATGTGACAAAACACAAGCCAAAATTTAGAAAAAGGGAAAGGAGAAGCACTTCTGCTCATCTCTAACCAAGATTTCAGTCCTGGTTAGAGCTGGTTCAGTCCTGGTTCAGAACTAGTGAATTTCTCTATCAATTATTTAATGTACTTAGAAGTCAAAACTAGATTAAGCAAAATAATTATTGCAAAATTGATGGGTATAATTTATACAGTATTTTTCTGCATTAAGAATGTTATTTTCCAATGACATTTCAGTGTTTCAATAACAATTGCTTTCATTTCCTATCACAAATATCATCACAAACTGTGGGTCTGTTTCCAGGTGGTGGGTAGAGACTGTTTTACTTATTCATGGTAGGCTTCCATTCACATTATCTTTTCAGTTTCTGAAGATCAAATGTGCTTTTCTCACCTGTATTTTCACATCTCAGATCAGAGCCACCTCTGCCAGGGAGACATGTTCCTTCAGAGAACCACATTGGAATGATGCTTTCTGTGGTGCAGTAATATGAGTAATAAGCAGGAGAACACAGTGCAGGTGTAATAACAGGAGAGTCACACAGGTGCCAGTTTCAGAAGCAGAAGATGCTCTATGGAGAGCAGAAAGCTTCAGCTTTTGACATGGCATCCTGCAATCCAAATCCAGTCTGCGAAATAAAACCAAGTGGTCATTAAATAACACCAGTGAAATAGAGTCCCACAGGTCATGCAGGCAGAAGGAACTGCTCTGCACATCAGAGCTTTGTCTCCAGCTCTCCTATTCCTCATTTTTCCCCAGCCAGCCCCCAAAACTGTGGAAGAGGGCACCTGTAGCTAGGAGGACCTATTCAATACCACTGAACTAGCCCAGGGAACAAACATGCTAGAATTTGAATGTGTTAAGCGATAAAGCATTATTTGCAAATTCAATTCTAAACAGTGGAATGTGCTTTCATTTTCCAGACAGTTTCATTTCCTCACCTTCCCATGTAGAGGTGTCCAATTAGCAAGGTAAAATATAATCTGCTCATTAAAGGAAATATTTTAGCAAAGACATTTAAGAACCTCAGTAAGGCAGGAAAGATGAAAATGCATTATAGTTGGGTAATGGTAAAAATAATTGAAAGAAAAAAATAAAATCTTAAAAGACTCAAGTGTAGTTTGAGACTAGGCTAAGGGACGCAAAAAAAGTCAGAAACTATAGAAGAGATACAACAAGTCCAGAATATGAAATCCAGGTTCAGATGATAGATGTTTCCAATTATCCAGCATGCAACAACTCCTATGCAAGCTACTAACATTTTTGAGTTTCACTTCATTCTGTACTCTGGGCAAGGCTTAGACATTTGATCATGTCAGATTCTGGTTTGCCACTATAGGTGTGTAAACTCAAACACTTGAAAATTTTGTTACATCTGCACAAGATCTGGCTTTGAGTGAGAGAAATAGCGCTGTAGCTGATGCTGTCTGTCCTTTTGAAAACTGAATAATTAATAATCCTTCACACTTTAAAAAGCCTTTTTTCCCCCTTTCCTGAATAAGAGGATCTGAAGCATTTGTTTAAAACACAAAACATACTGAACACTCAGAAGCATTGCAGCAACATGTTAAATCTCTGCCAGGTTCACCTCCTCCATTCTCACTTCAGTGCATATCGAACAGGCACTGAAAAGCTCCTGAAGAACATTGTAGAAAGAATATTTTTTTCCTTTGGGGCAAATTTTGTACCAGGGAAAAAGCTTAGTGGGAGGTTTGCTTTAGATACCTGAGAAGTGTTGGTATCTGCCACACAGTCCCAGCATTATGATAAGGGAATGAGAGTAAAAGAAAATAAAGTATTATATTAGTGAACCAGCTGGTTGTTTCTGACATGAGTTTAATGCCGTGTAGCCCAGACAGAAAGGACAGGGACACCACAAGAGTGGCAATTAGCTTTATTTATTGGTTCCATTCCCCACCTCCAGAAACCAATTTAAGGCCAGGGATTGTAGCATGCAAAATGTATCTCCCATGCATCTCAAGCTATATAAAAATGACAAGCATAATCCTGTCTTTCCAAGGAGGAGAGTAGCAATGGCCAGCATTCACGGTCAAAATGTCTTAGGAGGACCAGCAGCAACTGCTGCAAGGGGCCTTAATCCATAGATTACCCTGCCTAGCCGGATGCTTAGCAGCAAGGTTTATATCCCTTCCGGATGCTGCAGAAAGGTTTCAGAGCTGCAACCCAGATCTGAGAAAGTGATAGGATTCTGGGGAAGGTACCATTGCTGCCGAACCTCAGTTTCTGATTCAATAAGTGTGTTGACACTTGATGTTTTTGGAGTCAGACCAAAAAACCATGGCTCAAGAAGAAGGGCAGCAGGTCTGCAACTTGTAGAGGGCCCTTTCGTGCAGCATCTCAGACCTGCTCTGGGGCCTGGCAGTGGAGAGACAACTCCATCAGTGCAGCTGTGCAGCTGTGGGTAGGTTGCAGAGATGCCAGTGACCATCTGATTGAGCTGATGTTTTTCCTCCCCTCCTCTCCTCTTTTTCATCCTATCTCCCTTCCCTTCCCTTCCCTTCCCTTCCCTTCCCTTCCCTTTTTCTAATTTGGAATCAGTTTCTCTCCCATACACAGAAAGGCAATGCTGGGGACTTCCTATAAGTCCATTCCTATTTTGTTGGGCTGTGTGCTCAGAAAACTATGGAATATTTTGTAAACAAGCAATCAGAGTCTGCTTGAAAACCACTTGTGCTGCCGGAAGGATTCAGTCCCCATCACAGTATTCATGTGATGCCATCACCACAGCAACCAAGCCTGTAAACAATGCTGGTGATCATGGCTAACTCGCCAGTACTTGGTTTCCAGATTAGAAACGAAAGCTTTGCCAGACTGTATTTCCTCCCTGCCATTGCAGGCTCCCTGATTGAAATGCTATTTGGATGTTTTGCCCTGGAGTATGAGTACATTAGTCTTTGATTGTCATAAGATGTGAGAAAGAGGTTAAACTGCAGTGCTCTACTGGGTCATCTGGTTAGACTGACATGTTATTTCTGCGTTAGCAGTGCATACCTGCCAGCATAATGACAACACATTTATTAACCCACATGGACACATTTCCTTCTGAAATAAGACAAAACTAACATTTAATTATGGTATCTACAGGGTGGAATCAGTATTTTGATTTCCTCATTAAAGACATCTAGAGAATTCTGCAAAACCCATAGCATATAACACTCTACAGAAATATTTCATTCATTTGCAACCTGAAAACTATATAAATATGGAGAGATGATCTTCATAGAGTAAGATGACTACATCTTACTTGGGCATAATATCCCCATATTTTCTTAATAACTTAGAACAAAGGGTTATTTTGGCATTAACTCCTGCAGGGTATTGATATGCCTGAGGCAGCTGTACTGCTAAAAGCTTTTCCAACTGATGGAAAAGCCCGGAAAAGCTGAGGGTCTAATCTCCTGCCTTAAAAGTCACATCAGAATTCTCAGTATGGGTAAGCAGTATTATAGCCAGGAGTTAGAGTCTAATCTAACCCTAACCCTAGATAAGCACAGTGTGGAAAACCTTACACTGATACAGCTCATCTTAATGACTTTTTGTAGCGATTTCGTCTAAAATAGGATGTCTAAAATCGAGTTGTCTGTTATTCTCCATTGGCTGAAGAGACCTTTAGATTGACTAGCTCTGGTTTAGACACATCTTAGAACTCAAAGTCATGGAGAGTTGAATCATTCCTTTGCAGCCATTTTTGGCACCAAGAAGTTTATTGTCTAACCATTCAACAGAGAGATTTAAGAGAAACTCTTCACTCTGAAGCCAGTTAGAACTGCTTTGAATCAATCCATTCGGGCTGCAGCTGAAGAGCTGTAGTCCTTTCTGGGAAGATTTATTGAACTGGAAATAATAATTCATTTGTTTTCTTGTTTTGCTCACTGAATTAAAAATTCTTCTTCAGCTCTCTGAGTCCTTCCTTACTACAAGAAATTCCAATAATTAAATGCATAATTTTTGGTAGAATTATTCTGAGCATAATTATTTTGGATGTTTTAGAGGATGTCTTTTTAATTCCAGTTTCATGTAGCTCATGTCCTCCAGATGGAGACATTCATGGAACAAACCAGATGAAAATCGGCAAAGCTTAAGGAATAAGGAGAATTCACCAATGCAGATTTCAAGACTATCTAGAGCAAAACATCTCTCTGGATTTTTTTAGGGGCAAATGGTTAAACGTTTATGATCTTATTTCTTCAGCCTTGCTGGTTTCTTATGACTATATCAGGCATCAGATAATCTTAAAAAGTTTACAAAACTTGATGTTTTCATAAGTTTTAGTTCTATTTGTTCCCTCAATTCAGAAAGCAAATTATACATTCCTCATTTCATGTCTTGCTCTACAGAGGGGGAATAATGCCAGGTGCTTTGAGTGATTAGCTACAAAACATGAATCACAATTACTGAATCATTGAAGTGAGCATTTCACAAATAGCCTTCAGTCTGAAATTTATTTATGCAAAACTACTCCACAACTTCTTGTAAATATCAAATAGCCAAGAAAGATAAAAACTTGGGTTTTTAATTTGCACATCAAATGCAGGTCTGCTTTAAAAGAGAATAGTAATGGTAATTACAAATTTGAGCAAAAACATGATCTACTGAGGGCTCTCTTCCTTCAATAAAAAATATATTCTTAAATTTATCTGGGTTTTTCCTAATTTGCATGGTAAGTATGTTATTTTAAACACCTGTAAAAGACTGATCATGCATACCTGATGTTCATTTTAGTTGTAAGACTATATAATTTAGCTAGGTTAAGCAGCATCTGTTACAGTTATGTTGTAGTAAAGGCCATCGACTTAATGGAAGAGAGACTCATATTGAATTATCTTTCACATTTAATGTATCTCTTCCATAGACATTACTATTCTTTCTGATCTGAAGAGTAAGTAATGTGACATCCAAACAATGACTTTAAAGTTGTCATGATTAACCAAACAGGAGACATGATCAGGAAAAGAAAGCATCGCACTATAGAAATGCAGGAAATAGTTAATTTGTATTTTTTAGAGACAGCTAACATAATTCCATTCCAGATGGCAGTGAGAGTGCAAATCTGTTCTGTTCTGTGAGGATATGGGTGTTATAATAGGCTCCAATGGATCAGATTTATTTTTCAATGTTTTTCTCCACAGAACACTTTAACCATTTCAGACAACAGCTATTTTGTTTTGTATGCTCAGTATTAAGCATTCATATAAGATACTGTGTGTCATTACTCTTCACAAAATGCCATGCTATGGAGATGATCCCTCTTCAGGGATCCCCCTTTCTTCTTAGAAGCTGATAAATTGATCAGTTTGTTCTGTGTAGGATCTTAAAGCCACACACTTTCTCTCTTTTCAAGCCTTTTCCCTCCTTTGACTTCTTCACTCATGTTCAACCTACAAGGGTTGTTTTTTTCTTCCTGTATAAGAATTCCAGTGTCTTCACACTTCTTAAAGCAAGAAAGGTTATGAATTACTTCTCCTTCCCTCTGTGATGCTCCTCAGACTCCTTGGATACTAGGATCTCCGTAGCTTTGCAAGAATGCTGGCCTGGTAGTCTTCATTTCATCCCTGAGAATCCAAGTCCTAGGGAAAACATGAGGCTATTAACATAGTTAGATTCATATCCTTCATTCCTTTTCAGCCAGTTCTCTCATGTTTCAATGCAAAACAAAAATAAAAGTTGTGAAAAGTTGATATTTTAAATTTAGGAGGAATACTGATTTCACTATGCTGTACTATCTGTCCACAGCTGCACAGTCCCAGACCTATCCTTCAGCCCCCAGCACTGTTCTGATTTCTGAGGCCCCACCAGTCAAGAGTTTTGTCTCAAACCTTCCTGTGTTCCTTTTTCTAAATGATGGCACTCCTAGGAAAATTGCTTTCAATACAGAACATTGTTTTGCTTGCATCAGGAGCTTAATGAAGCATCACACAAAGGAATACATTTGATAAAGTCTCTGGACTACCTAGTTCATGGTAAGAGCCAAGAATCTGACAAATATCATGTACATGTGTTGAGAAACAAAGAAATGAGAATGAATTTCACTCCTTCCATTTAGCTGCACCTCACCACCCAAAAACAATGGTTGTTTCAAAATCCCTTCTATATTTTCTGTCCTGCTTTTCTTTGCTATATTGAGGATATTTTTTTTGTGTGTGTTATAAGCCAGTTGTCCAACATGTGCTTTAGAATTGCCTTCAGAAGACTTCTTAGAAACGGAAAGAACTGTGGTCTGCATGAGAATCTGTTGTGCTTTTGAATGGCACATTAGAGTGACATAATTCCTTATTCCACTGTAAGGTAACCTGAAGTGTCTTTAAGAAAACTAATTTACCTGTTTCATTTCAACCTGCCGATGTTTGACAGAAGACCAATGATATTTATTAGCATACCTATATAAACTAAAAGCAAAATAAGACTAATTTGCTTTAAGGTAACATTTGTTCTGATACAAGGTGAATATTGACACTAAGAGATTAATAAATTATTCAATAAGCAATCATTGTATGTGTTAAAAAACGAAAAGCTGGGAGTAGCAGACTGAGTTTTTATGCTGTGGACCTGCCCAGGAACAATTAAGAGGTAATTGTGGTATATTTGTGATATATTTGAGTTTATTTTCTAATTTGCACTCTTGATTTTTTTTTTTAATTTGCAATATTTCTTAAGCATGCACAGATTTTTACTCAGAAATTAAGCTGCCCATAAGAGCAGAATATTAAAAGATTAAAACATATTGTTTTCACTATCCTGAAGCTTGGACAAAATCAACTGTCAAACCAGTGAGAAATCTTTGTTCACCTCTTAAATAAGTTGAAAGAAGGAAAACACAAAAGCAGTTCCTCAACTTCACTTTTATGATTGTATAACTATTCTGGAAATTTTCCTCTAAAACTTCCAAAGTTTTAGAGCGAAAATTTATAGTGCAAAAATTTATAGTGAAAAATTTATATTGAAAAACTTTATAAAGTAACTTAAAAAGTAACTTTAATGAGTCTCTTTTTATTAAAATCAAAAAAGATCACTGAGAATGAGTTGATTGTGGTCCAAATATCTCACATGGTTTATGCCATGCTATTAAGGATTTATTTCTTCTTCCTTTAATGGATTCTTTCAGTTGACTTAGAGTGAATTAAATCTTATAAGTAATGTTAAGGATATGTCTATGACACAGCAGTTACTTACACACTGAATGTTCTCATGTGCATATGTCTGTCCCAGGAATTCTGTCCCTGATTCAGATATTGATTTGAGTACTAGTTCCCTTATAAAGCTGAATTCAGGTAGTAAATCCAGCTATCCAGGTGATGAAGTATTTGGCATTGATTTTAAAAACAGGACTATACAGAGTAGATGGAAGGAAAAGTAGAAATGTTTCTCTCAAACACTTGTTGAAATTTTTAGAATATTTAATTGCAAATAGACCTGACATATGTGTACAACATATAAAAGATATAATATATTTGTCTAATTCAGTAATGGAAATTGAAGGGCAGTGTATTGTAGCCAACCAGCCAATTATTCTGTTTCTCTGCAACTTTGCATTTTGTTACACTTCAGAAAACACAATTATGCTTTAGTATCTGTTCATCCATTTCATCACTAGGATGCTCAGATGCCTTCTAAAATACTAGTCATTGTTTACAGAAATAAAAATTATGTTTTCTGATGGCCGCCAAGTGGCTAATTAACTACACAAGTATACCCCAATTTAGTTTTTTCAAGAGTTTGTTTTCTTGTTTTTGGTAATTATATCAAAATAGTTACTTCTTAAACACTAATTTGAAAAAAATCCAAATTTCTCTGTGGAGAAAAATGTTTTCAGTACACATTCAAAAATATAAATGCAGTGTCCTTCCTCTGGGGTTTTTAACACTGCAGAAATGTATTTTAGGGATGAATGTGCTTATGTTGTGATCAGATAGGATCCCAGAAAATGATCATTACAAATAGTAAAAAAATTCTTTCAAAAATAAATACATTGGTAATAAGAAACCAGAGATGTTATAGAACACTGATGGGTGCTGCATGAAGGGAATAATTTGCCTCTGCAGGGACACTAAACCACACCACACTGAATAATGAGCCAGGGACTGGAAATTGTTATGTTTGCAACAACATTTTGTGGTGAATAGCATGTTAGAAATGGCATTGATTAACTCGTGCAACAGATATGATGAGTAGATGGATTTCACTTTCTGCTTTATTATATAAAGTTATTTTAAACATGTATCTTAAGTGAGTTGGAGTTTCTTGGAAATGGCTTCAAATTATGTTCAAAGTTGTTTAAAATGGGGAAGAGGATTTATCTACATAGCATGTTTCTCAGCAAGACATTCTTAAAATGAAAACAGTTTTATGGGAAAAGAAAAATTCTTTTTTACTTGCCTACACTGTTGAACTCTTACATCGTTTTCTTTAACTGAGAATGCAGCTCTCATTCTCACATCACAAGCAGACAACTGCAATCAGTGGCAAACAGTGAAGATTAGAGAACATGTGTACTTAAAGGCTACAGAAAAATCTTGCTATTCCACTTTTTGTGAGTGGAAAGCAGTGGGAAATGGCACTAAGTTACTAGCAGTGATTCAGCAGTGATGAGGAGCTATTCTCATAGAACTGCTATTCTCATAGATTAGAAATCGTGAAATAGTAATAAGAAAAATGTCATTTAAAACATAACATATTAAGTTGTTACACTTTATGCAATATTGCACATACTCGGTACACAAAGGATTTTAAGGGCTCTAAAGCACTATAAACTGCCTGTTAGGTTTCAGGTTTCTTTTGTTATCACATCCAACAAAAACAGTTAAATCCTCATGGTCCAGAAAAATAGCACTTTCTGGAGTCTGTGTTTTCCTGCTGCGGGATATCAACAGTGGGAATCTTCTCCAAATCCACAGATATCTTCTCCAATCAGATCTGTGAGAAAGTCCTTTACAGAGGGAAGCAGGTGGTGTTTATAAAAAGGGTGAGTATGGGCTGCCTTCTGACTGAATGGTCCTTACAATAATGGACTGCTTATCGTTCTTTGCATAAGAAAGAGGGAAATTTGTTGAAGTCCATGAAAGATTAAAGTTTCATACAAGTTTAATTCCACAATAGTGAATATTGTGAATATTCAGTTCTGAGTTCAGAAAACAGAAATGTTTGTGACAGTTGCCCCTGTTCACAGAGACTTAGCACGGTCCAGAGCACAGAGCTGTCTGCAGGTCCCTGCACTGGGGACTCTGATGGAGTGGTGGCTATGGGCCAGCAGTTGCCACACACTGGTCACTCAAAAGAGGAGAGAAAAACATTTCACAACAGAAGGCAACACTTTCCCACAGCTACTAGGGCCACCTCTCAGTGAGCCACTGCCTCCTAACTGTCTGCCCCTGAGAAGTAAGGCACAAGAACTCCCATCCTCTGTATGCAACCCCTGCTCAACTACTATCGTCGGAGCCAGGAAGTACTGGGACTAAGAAGTAGGTGGGAAATTATTTGCAGAAGTGGTTGTGGAGCATGTTGTCACCCAGAAAGGGTCAGTCATTCTGGTACATTTGTACTGCACTGAACTGCTCCATGGCTGTGCTTCGTCACCTGACATGGGATGACATGGGAGAAAAGCAGTGTGGGTAGCATGGAGTCATGATCCACATTGACTTTGTACTGCTCACCCTCACCCTCACAACCCGAGTCCAGACAGAGGAATTGGTAACAGATGCATAAAGGCCCATACAATATGATATTATTCTTTATCCAGATAATATTTCTATTTGGTGCTTCTGTACCAATTTCTATGGTCATTCTCTAGTGACTGAATCTATACCTTACATACTGACCATGAATGCTGCTGTGACCTGGTTAAAAAGATGCATCTGGACTGAGTAGTCCTGGAAAAATAGAGGATAAATCAGTCCAGCCACACACTGGAAGGGGCCAAAGGGCTTAATATAAATCTAATTTCTTATCTATGTGGTCTGTCACTGGCCAATACCATTTAAGCTTCTTCTAGCAGGATGGATTTGAGAAGTCTCGACAAGTTAATTAAAGACAAAACCATTAAATATTGCTAAATATATATTTACATATATATGTAACATAGACTGAAAAACAGAGGCTGGGGAAGCACACAGAGAAAACAGTGTGTACAATTGCCTTGTTATGTAACATATTCTTCACAAGACATCTATTGGTTACTCTGAGAGATGAGACTTTATGTCTAGCCTAGAATGGTCACTCTAATATTCTTAAGGTGTGGGAGTTTGTTACATAAAATTTGATCTTCTGACAACACTGATTTTGTCATTTGGGTAGCAGTGGCAGAGCAGAAGCCCTTGGCAGGGTAAACTGTCTCTATAAATCAAAGGTCTTGAAAAGTGTGTGTTGCAGAGATGCTGCCTATCACCCAAGTGGCTGTCCACTAGTGATTTAAGAGGAAGGCAGTTTCTGGCTGAAGCTATAGTTGTGCATGTGGTCCTCCCTTGGTAAAGACTTTCAGTGAGATTCATTTTATATTCAGAAGAGAAATCTTTCTGGCTGACAACTCACTGGCAAAAGAGATGGTCCTTTGATGAACTAAAAAGGCTTTAACAAGTTTACCAGAATGTAGCTGATGAAGAGACATTTGCCCAGGCACCAAACTCCACAGGTGATGAGGACCCTGCCAAGCCTGGAGTTTTGGTTTTCACAGTTCAGGGGGGTGCAATGAGGAGCTCTGACTTTCTGTGCAGCTTTCTCAGGGCTTCCAGCTCTCCTAGCCCACACGTAAGAGGTCACTGACATTTCACAGGATAGTTTAAGAATTTGAGTTCAAGGGAGTTCAGAGACCACTCTTGAATAAGAATGCAGACAGACTTGTGCAGCATCTCTGCTGAACTGTGAAGTTGCAAGCAAATTTCACTTCTCTAAATGCTGAATGGGCCTGATCTTTAGCGTGCTGAAACAAATTTGACTTTCTTCAAATGCATTCAATTTAATTTATTAAGAAGCAATTGAAATTATGCATTGCAACTAGTTCTTTTAAGCATAGTATTGCAGCTAGTTACTCTGAAAAAGTCCTAAATTAAAGCTGACTGAAAGAAAACCTTTTGATGATAGCTTTCATAACTTTGCGTTTGTCTGTTTTCTCCCTCCATTCATAAAACAGTGGGTTATTAAAAGCTGATAAATATTGCCACAAGGTCATCTGACCATATAATCTGAGGCAACAGTCAAATAAATGTCTCCTTCTGACAGCCGAAGTTGTTCTAGCAATATGAGCAGCACAGCCTAACAAGAACCCCCTTTTTTTGTCAATAGATACTTGTGATGTGGACTGTTTTTAATAGCACTTCAGAGATTAGAGTATTAAATTAAACACAATAGATAGAAATGCTAATGAGAGCTACAGTAAAATGAGAATGTACCACACAAAGAAGAAATATTAAAATATATTACTCTTTTCTGTCTGTGAAATACATCAACCATAACAGCATTTCACAGAGAAACTGCTTACAATTACTCATCCAAATGAGGGAGATAGCATTGTCTCAGAAGCAGATAACTTATGTGCAAAAGCTTTCATTGGTGTAAATTTGTTGATAACGCTCTTTTGTCCAATATATATTCAATTTGATATCTCCAGAGTGATTAATGACTTATGTCTGTGTATATTCTCAGATTCATGGGTTCTGATGCCTAAATCTCATTATAAAAGATTAAACTTTCAATGATTAAATTCTCCTATATGCATTTAAGATGGCATCCATTAATATATTGTTGTTGAGGGGTAACAGTAATTGCCTTTGACTTAGTTGCTTAGTTGGCAGAGGGAGGAATTTTTTGAAAGGAGGTATTGCTCCAAGTGGAGGAATTGCTGTTTCAGTGCTTTGTGACATTAGTGTACCATTCTGTGGTACAAAGGAAAATTAATCTCACTAAGAGGCTAGAAGATTTCTTATTAATGGGTTTTTTTCATGAAGTATGGGTCTCAGAAATCACAAAGCTGCAGTTGAGGAATTCATAGAGCAAAAATAAAAGTTGACTCAAATAAAAATCTCTGAAGTAGACTTTGGAGCATTAGCATAATCTCTCAGATTTTATTCATATGTCATAGATTTTAGAGGCAAAGTTTATCCATAAAATAAAAACTTGTTGGCTTTCTAGCTCCTCTTGTCTCAAAAGATTTACCTTAAAAGAAGTGAGATTGCCAGACAGGCAAGGAGAGTCATAAAGTTTCCTAATACAATTATAGGGGAAAGGTTTGAGCAGCAACTCATTGTGTTTGGTAAGAATTAGAAACCAGTATTAGGAGTGTCCCAAAATTAGGGGATCTGGCATATGAGGCAGAAGATCATGGAAACAGAGATGGCTACAATGAAAAGGGATAAGTGAAATAGAGGAGGAATGTAAGGGAGATTGAAGTGTACATAATGAGCTACTGTTCTGGAAAAAACAAAAGACATGGGAAGTTAGAATGGGAGAAAGGAAAACAGACAAAATAAGGCAAAAGGAAAAAAATAAAGATAAGTAAACTGAAATAGAGTGAAGAGAAGAGGATGGTGTCTCACATCTGAAAGTATAGCAATACTGGATAGAGAAAATTGTGAAGGCACATTTTGAAAGGCAGATCAGAAAAAATTAGACAAAACATGGTCTTTTTCCAGAGGTAAATGTGTTTTCTGGATTTCTCTTTGCCATCTATCCAACAGCTAGTATACTACACAATCCCTTTATAGCACACTTCATCTGGAAAAACTAATGTGGGAGATTTAAGATTTTTCAGATTTAAGATAATAAACTACTAACGGGAAACTTGGATGAGATGAAGGGTGACGCTGTCATGAAACCAGGAATAGGACTGGATAAAACCACTGAAGAAATTCTGCAGTATTGACATAGCCATCTTGTCTGTCATGGGCTCTCTAGGTGCTGGCTGTAGGAAATCTCACAGCTGGATTCAAAAGCAGTCACTTCCTTGATTTTAAAAGCCTTTTTTGCTTTTAAAAGGATTGTAGGGAATTGTCAGTGCCTTTCAATCCATTTAGGAGACCTTGTTATTTTTTCTTCCTAAAAAAGCCTGAGCAACAAGCCTGAAATAACAAGTGGCAAGAGCATTTTAACAAACAGGAAAAAAGCCAAGCAGTGAAGAACCTTTAGTCCCAACAGTTTCAGTGCCATAGATACAAACAGTAATAGTTTGAGGAACATAGTAGCAGCATGCAGGTTTATTTTCTGAAATTACTTTGATTTATAACTACCTTAATGAGTGCATTAAAGCAAAGGCATAGCATTATGTAAGAAATGCCAGATGGGAGCCATAATCAAATTTGCTGATGAAACCATTTAAGAGAGAAAACAATAATCCCAAAGGTGAGTATACTGAAATAATGACTTCTGTTCACGGAAAAGAGGTACAAACTCCTATATGCTAAATTATGAAAAAGGAGTTTATGGCTTTTTCTCTGAATGTGTCATGTATTTTAATCTTTGGCTTTTGGGGGATGTTGCTGTTTATTTTTATTTTCTTAAACCAGATCCTATTGAGTTCTTAGAATGTGCATTCCTTTGTAGCATCTTACAAAAAACCTAGAATCATTAATATTAGGCAAATGCTCAAAGACATTTTGAAAAGGAGATTTTTAATTCACTTTACCCTTCTATTTACAGTTTAATTTAAATAAGTAAGAGTAAAATTAACCAGATCATGAGATCATTGTGAACTAATTAAAGATGCAAACAAAAACAAAAATTCCACAAATAGATCAAAAGCATTTAAGGATATCAGAATTAGCTATTGAACTGTTCACATAAGAATGCAATGTGTTCTATCTTTCTGTCTTGAATTATATGCACTTGTTTACCTTAATGTCAGAGATAAATAAACAGCTGCAGATTTGAGCTTCTCTCCTTAATCCATGCAACCCATTGTCTCAGAAATTATATCTTAATGTGCATCTTAGCATTATTTTGCTAGGCAAAAAAGGTAAAAGACACAGAAAGCAAGAAAAAATCCTGGGCAGCTCTGAAGCCTTTAACTTAGCCATGTCTCTACCTGCTTTCTCAATTGTACAAGTTTTTGCAAAATCAGTATTCAGTTTAAAATCTGATTTTAAAGGACTAATTTTAAGTTCCCTTTTTATCTGCAGCCTCTAATTCTTATTATCGAGAGTTGAGTGGTTTTCACTTTCAGGGCATTCCCATTGCATAAGAAAACCAAGAATGAAGTATGAAGCAGGAGGGAGCCAGCTGCAGTCTTCAGATACTTTTCAGTCTGTCCGGTGTCCCACACACCTATCACAGCACACACTGGTGTTAGCCAAGAACAAAAACACAGGCTTCAGAACTTCTGGGAAATACAGGCAGAAAATAGATACAAAACTCTCTGGAGCTCTAAACAGAATGGTAAGGTTAATGCTTGTGAAAACAGAGTCCAAACAAAGAAGAAATCAAAAAAGGTTCAGTCACAGATCATGTTTGCTCCACCCAGGTTACCCAGGTCACCTCCAGACGTAGGACACAGATGCTCCCAGCCTGATACCCCAGGCACTGTGGAGGTCAGCCTGCAAGCTTGCCAGGGGAAGGACAGGAGCAGCACACAGGTCGTTGCTAAAGAAAGTTCTCTCCAGCAAGGCTCCTCCTTTATGAAGAGCAAAATCCTACCTCTGCACAGGGTCTCCTCCACTTTCCCTCCATCAATAACCAAGGAGCCTCATGCTGGAACCTGGAAGCTAGGACCTGGTGAGAAGGCAGCTGAGTGTTCCGTGGGGAATTCAAGAAGGTGACACCTGATAGATCTTAGAGAATCTGCAGGAAGGGAATCTGCAGGTTCAAATCACCACCTTCCACTTAGAAGGGATTTAGGGAGGTCCCCTGGAAAAGTTCTGAGAGCATTCAGGCAGCAAATTGATTCAAGCATGTGCAATGGCAGGGCTCCCTCCTTGAAGGGGGACCTGAATCAGCTTTCTTGGCAGCACACCTAAGAAATTAAGGGGTACAAATACCACCTCCTCTAATGACGAATTGCATTGACGGTGTCAATTGTTACATTGTCTATATTCTAAATTTATTTTTTTAATTGTGATTAAGTGACTTAAACTTGATCAGAACAACAATGAAATGTTATGAGTGAGAAAGGCTTTGTTTACAAAGCGTGACTGACCATTCTGCTCAGCTTCCCTGCCAGTGACTTATCCCTGCTCTCTGCTGTGAGTGAAACTCCGAAACTCCTCCAAACTCAAGGAACCTAATGCATTTCCTCCTGATTCATTTGCTCCTCACTCACTGTTTTACTCTCCAATCCTTGTTAGAGGCAAAAGGGAATGCACCATGTAGCTCAGCAGCTTGATATTTGCTGTCAGCCACATGCTGAGACAGGCAGCCACACTCTCGCCTCCCCAGCTGTGGCACCACAGACACAGAAGTGCCTCTGGCCCATGGTCTGAACCCCAGTGTGCTGCACTCAAACCCCAAACACACACAGCACAGAGAACAGAGGGCATACACCCAGGAAAAGAGTGAGTATTGGAGTTTAATGAGATGACAGGACAGACCAAGCTGGCTGGGCTAAGGGCATGGCCAGAAAAATGTACTGACCAGCAAACTGTTCAGAGGCAGCTGGCCCCTTATATCCTCTTGCACAACCTCAGATTACTCCTCCCAGCATCCCATAATGAATTCCATCCTCCAGGACAGAGAATCCTGCAGTCTGTGCAAGTCCCAGAGAGTCACATCTCTGGGGACTCACAATGCTGGGTTCACTCGTGGGGTTGATGCTCCTGGGACCACAATGGGGCTGGGGCTGCACTCACATCTCTGACTGGGACACTGGGACTCCCCAGCTGCCCTCTGCTCACATGCCCCCTGTGTGGAAGGGGTGATCCTTTAGCACATACTCTAACAAAATCCAGCACCACCAGTGGGAAGCATTTTGACTGATACTGAATCAAAACAGGTTGGTGCCTTGTGGTCATTTATTCTCCCATTCTTATACAGCAGAAATTAAAAAGAAATTTACAAAAGGACTGACAGAACTCTCTCTACTATAGATAATAATCCTTAAAAGTAGAAAAAGAAGACTGGAGTGGAAGGATCTGCCATTTGTTCACATGCACCCCCACAAATTGGAAGCCCTTGGCAGTACTGGTGAGGCAGCCAGGAACAGCTAACTGCTAGCCAATGCCCCTGGATAAAAGGGTCTCATATGGCACCAGACATCTGGCCCAGCTGTGGAGGAAGGACTCTGAATCACCCAGTGCTTATGAGCATCTGTGAGGGGGTCCATGAAAAACTATTGTCCCTATTCACCCATGCCCAGTTCCCAGCTCCCAAACCCGTGCTCCTTTATGTGGCAGGATAGTTGCTGAGATGGAAAAATGGAGCTAAGCACAACCAAATGGACAGGCTAAAAGGAGCCTTTTCCAGGAGATACCAGAAGGGGGCACTTAGGAATTGCATCCTAATTTTAAAAGAGCACAAAGTGGGCCACTGAATCCCAGAAAATGGGCAAGGACACTCAGCAGCCAGGCCAGGCTTGCTCTGAGGAACAGATGCAGTGCTATTTAGTGAAGATTTTACTACATATTTCTGAGTTTTGGAGCCTAAAGGCTTGTTCCTCTACAACCTTTGTGGTTGTGAAAGGGCACCCAGTGGAAGTCATGCTGCCAGCTGTACTAAAGACGTGCTTCAAAAACATGCTGGACAGGATACAAATGGAGAGAATCGCAACCAGGATGATTCAATGCTGGCTGCACATCTTTTCTCAGCTGCCAGTAGCACAGGGTCTGAGTCAATGGGTTGCAACAGCCTGTCTTGTAAATAATCCTCCATGTTTTTTTCTGCTGCAGAATTATTTAAAGAGGAAAAAAAAAAAAGTGGTATAAGATGGCCCATAGTTGTCTCACCCTTATAATAAACAGGACCTTTCACTGTCTCCTGTGTCACTCCTGAGGGTATGTTTCTGTGGTGCAGAAGTGTATTGAGGTGTCACTGTCCTCTTGAGTGATACCAAAAAAAGATGTCAGGTATCATGTGTTTAGAAGACTTTGAATTGAATTAACTACATCTTAGTATTCCCTTCTGAGAAGATAGAAAACAGGATATTTCCAAACATAAGCTCTGGGTAAAATGCTATCATTTAAATTCCCTAGTGCTCCAGAGACAGCTGGAAACAGCCTACTCTTTTGAACAACTCACAACACAGATTTTTTATTATGGAATTGTATTGGAAAGTCTGCATCTTGATAATGGAGCTGCACTGACTCTGGGGTGCCTTTGAACACAGACAGACAAAACTCCAAGAGATGGGGAGAAGGCACTCTTACAGCAACCATCACAGAAACATTCTCCTTGGATTTATATTTTTGCTTCCCCTGAAAAAGGCTTTTAGGCCATTTGTGACCTACTGCTAAAAGGAGCTGATGTAACTGCAGAGAGCAGACACAGCATCCAGTGCACCTCTCTAGGGCAGGACTCAGCTGCAAGGTCAGGCAGGGCAAAGCTATGGCAGGGCTGGAAAACAGCACTCTAGTTTAGCTGATGCAGAAAACAAAGCTTCACTTCTCCACTTGATAATGCTTCTGCACTCGTGGGTGAGGGTGGAGGTCTCAGGTGAGGCTAGTCAAGACCACTATGTCTCATTGGTGCACCTGGGCTCTTGAGACCATTCTCTGCTAGCTGTCACCTGGGGAACTTGGTGGCCTCTCAGACAGCTTGTGTCATATCTGCAGCTTTTCATTAACATCTTGGGTACCCAGTGGGTCCTCAGATATTGATGGCCACGTACACATAGCCAGCTGAGCTACACCAGTCGATGTATGGGATTTTTCAATAAATTAAGAGGTCAAAACACACATATCACACACCTGGTGTTAGGTTTGAAAATGTTGATGTGTCAGCAGACTTGTAGGTGTTGAATTATTTGCCTGATAAGAAGGATCTGGTGCTGTTTGAGATGCTTTTAAGTGTATCCAAAGTGTCTCTAGGATATCTCTACTGGCAGATGTGACAGGAGCAGTTACATGAGACTCAAGAACTTTTGCAACAAATACTGCAGGAGGTTAGACAGGATACTGTGGGACACCTTGATGATGGGTGACCATATTTAGACAATCAAATCAGAAGTTATTACTGTAATTTAATCTAGAGAACTTTTGGACAGCCAAGCATTTGGTGTTTATGTCAAGACAGTCTGAATGGTGGGTTTGATTTTTCTGACTAGACCTCCCTTACTCATACTACTTTAGGTGTGAAATTTCCTCTAAATCCTGAGAAATCTACTCTTTCTCTTGAGTTAGCCCTCAGAGACACGTTGCTCTGCAGTACATTTTACAGTACAATGTCTTGGCTCTCTGGGATTACAGCCCAGACTCACTTTGCTTTGGCATAACTAAAGAGAGAAGCACTATTGTTCCCGGAAAGAATTTTAAAATATTTCCACTCTGAGGAGACAGATAAGCACAAAATTCATATAGCAGGTCAATGCTGTGAGGAGTGAAAACTGCTTTGGTAGACTTCTGAGGTGCAGCACTTTGAAATGGTGCAGGTTTAAAGCTCTCTAAAACATTCTGAAAACCCCTTTATTTAGGGCATTCCAAGTCAGAATTCAAAAAATGCTGTGCAAAAAAAACATTAGGTCAATATTCCTTTAAAGAACCTGGCTTAAGCCATCCCAGCATATCTTCAGCTTCAAAAAAACTTGGATGTTTCAATTACTGAAATACTTTACAGGCACTTACGGTTTTTACAGTAATTATGACATTGGCGATGTTATATTAATTCTCTTCTACCTCGGAAGATTCTAATTGTCTTTGGTTTTTATTTAACAATATGTGTTCCCAGGACATTCCCTTGATTTACTTTTTGTCAATTAAATTTTCTCTTTTCAATTTGTCCAAAACTGTATGTGAGTATTTCATAATTAGTTTTAATTTCATTTTAAGATCCACCAGTTCAAATTGTCTCCAAGTACTTAATTAAATTTCATTCTCAGGAGACAGTTATTCTGTCTAGATTTTGTAATAGTTTATCATACACTTTATAAAAGACTTGATAATGGTTATTCAACTGCACAGGACTGTGCAATTTCTGTAGAAATATGACTTACATACTTTTATATCCCATAGGTCTAAAAATGAGTTGCTTCCAGTTGCCACAAAAATAGATTAACTCAATTTTAAATATATGTGGGGAGTACCAAAACCAGAGTTTCGCTCAGTTTTTAATCAAAACCCACCAACAGAACCCTTGCCAAGAAGAGGCAAGCAATGATGAACTGCATTTTTCTGATGGTCTGTGTTCTCACAAGATGGTTTGCTGAGAGTTTCTTTCATCCTGGAGGATTTGCTGAGCACCAGCTCCAGCCTGCACAGGGCTGGGGTCTCTCCTCTCCCTGGGGGTGGAAGCCCCTGCTTCCAGGCCTGTCACTTTAGCAGGATGGAGTCTGTTTCATACTGGCACCCTAAGGAACAGGCGAGTGTGTTTACCTCTTTGGGGCACTTTGATGGTGGTGAAAAGAAAGACCTATTCTTTCCCACTTTGTGAATTACAAATTAGGCTACATCTCTTTACAGGTACCAGTCATTTTAGAGGAAGAATGAGGTTCTACCCAAGTGTCTAAAAAGTATACTGGTTACCCTAATGGTCATTCTACTATCTCCTAAAAATTAAGTACTGTAAACCACATGAGGTAGTCAGTAGATCTAAACATTTTCTCTGCAGAGCAGCTTTTCCTACCTGAAACTGGAACACAGAAACAGCGTTAGTAACATTGGCCTTACCCCCTCAAAGCTTCATTTAGATATCTTTATTAAAAAAAATAATAAATCAAGTAGATATGGAAGGTGAAGTAGCTTCCAGAAAACATTAAATAGAACATAAACATGCTTTCTCAACCGTCTGTATAATATTTACATTAGATTTTTCTCAGCACAGTGAGCCTCTTCTCTCACCTGGAGTTTCTGGAGAGAATTTAATTTCCCAAACTATAAGGGTAAGGTTCAATTTTTGCCAGCTGTTTGTAGGGGTGAAGAGGAATCAAAGTATTCAATTCAGGACCACCTGGAAATGAGCATCCACTACGCCTTCTCTTTACCACAGAAAATTTTTGTGGCCGTTATGTTTCTTCCACTGTTACTGGAAACTTATAATAGAAATTTTGGATTTCTGGAAATATTTTGTCCGTTGCTAATTTGAGAGACATGTTAAAATGGATTAAATTCCATTTATGTCCATATATCACTGCTTCTCTTTCATTAAGCATTTTTGAAGACACTTAGATAAAGTTTTGTCTCTAAAACTGTAAGTCTTCCCATGAAATTTATTTGGAGAGAAAGAAATGTCAAGTCCATATTTGGGGAACCAAAGTAACAGTACTCACACAGGTGATTCAGTTTAGTAATTTAAACAGTAGTTTTTCAGATAACGTTTTAAATTATATTTCTCCTCTTTCCAGAATCTTCCAAATTACACTCACAGGCTGTGTAAAGGGATAGCATAATCTGAAAATGATGTAGTTTCTGAAACCAAATAAATATCCAATCCTTAGAAAGGATTTGTGTATTCCTACAATAAATTAAATTTTTTTAATTTATCTGTAGTGACTTCAACATTGGAAGCGGAGAGCAGCAAAACTATTATAGGAAAGCAATAGTCAATCCTCCTTCAGATCTCTACAGCTTCTAAAATAGTTTTTAGTATCTGTCTCCAGTTCATACACAATAGAGAAAGAAATAGCAAGATCTTTCCGCCTCTGCCTCACCAATTTCTGATGTTCTATGGTGAGGCTCAACAGCCACTAAACGAATCCTGGGTAAAAGTGCAATTTCTCCTGTTTAACAGTAGGTGAGGAAAACACCCTTTATCTACAGCACCTCTGGATACATTATTACAGATATTTTCACACAGTTTAATGGTTTCCGTGTTACTTTAAAAAAAAAAAAAAAAAAAAAAGAAAAAACTGAGGAAACCTGACAGAGCATTTTACCCAGCAAAATGAATTATTGAGTTTAATTAAACATCACACAGTATGCGGTCTAATTCCCATTGGTGCACTGGTTAAAACTCCCATCACCTGTAGCTGTGCAGATTTAGTTAGGTGTGGAGCATCTTTGATGTCTACAACCACTAATGAGACTCAGAGTCAGAGAGGTCTGGCTCCCCAAAATTTCTTCTCTTTTTATTTAGGAGAGAGTGTTTCATTTCTTAACCACTCTCTGGGCTAAGCCTGTCTTCTCCTTTGTTATTCACAATCCTTTTCAGTACTTCCTTGGTGGCGCAGCTTTATCTGCAATGTACAAAGGTCAGGCTGTGATCCTGCTCCGCTCTCTCCCTAGTCTGAATTATAACAAAAGGATTTTCATCCAATTTTCACATTGAAACTTTATAAAACATAATTAAGAAGTTTTATTGTGCAATTGCTCATAAGTAGATCTTGACAAACATTATTAAACTGACTAATTGGCAGCACAAATTTCTTATTCAAGTGCACAGGAAGATATCTACCAAAGTGATAAACTGTTAGTTTGATGTCCACAGGGAATTTTCCACAGTAAGCCTAAGTAATTTCTATAGTTTGAGCTGTTCTGAATCACAGTGACGTTTGTGTGCAATGACATTCAGAAGATTGTCAGCTGGGATATACATTCCTCAATGAAAACATGATTAATCAGAACCTCCAATGGTAAAGCTGAATTAAAAGAATCACAAAATCATCAAGGTTGGACAAGAGCTTTAAAGTTATCTAGTCCCACCATCAATTCATTACACCATAATCACTCCTTAACCAGTCCCAAGTGCTACATTCAAACGTCTCTTGGACATTTCCAGAGATCCACCACCTCCTGAAGAAGTTATTACCACTTGTTAAACATCCCATGATGTTAAACACCCCAGGATCACCTCTCAGGAGGTGATCCTGACTCCATTTAAATTAATAGAAGGTTGTAAGAACAGTAACGAAGAAGTTATTACCACTTGTTAAACACCCCGTGATGTTAAACACCCAGGATCACCTCTCAGGAGGTGATCCTGACTCCATTTAAATTAATAGAAGGTTGTAAGAACAGTGAGGACTAACCTTCTTCCATGGTTTTGAAAACTGATGTGGATGGAAATGTTGTTTGGATTCAGTTTCAAATTGCAGTTGGACACAATGCTAGGTCATCTCACTGGGGCTTCCTTCCCCACAAAATGTTGGACCAGATCATCCTTGAATTTCCCTTCCAACCTGGGCTATTCTATGATTGTATGAAGCTTCAGCTTAGCTTAATAGTAGCATAGAATCTTTGAACTCAAGAGTTTACTTAAAAATATGTAATTAATCCTTTTCTCCTCATATGGCATAACTTGTTTTATTAATAATAAAACAACTAAGTTTCACAGCACAAGAACTAACCAGAGAAAGTCTGGGTATCTCCCAAGACAGAATTTTCAATCATCCAGAGAATTCAGTCACAAAAGGAAACGCATGGAGCTGCAGGATGCAAGAAGGATGTCTCTATGTATTGTCCATGTTTTTCAGAAATGTGGCCACTTTGAAGATTGCATTCTTCAAACTTAGCCGAAGTGTGCAGCTTCAAGCACCAACTAGTCCAGAAAAGGACAGTGTTTTTTCTCTTCCTTCCTTTATCAATGATGAAGGCTAAGGACAAGGTCTAGAGAAATATTTCTCTATTCATGTAGTTTGAGAAGAAAAAGTATAAAGTAGTCATGTGGCATCACTGTATCTGTCATGAATATACAGGCATCTGTACTGATTAAATAACCATAAATAATATCGTATATTGCATGTTACAGCATCACCAGCTTTCAGTTCATTTGTGATAGCCAGCCTCATTGAAAAAGAAATGACAGATCACAAGGGTAAACCTGGGCCATAAGCAGCTGTTTATTCAACCAGTACTCTAATCCACAACAGTATTCCATCTGTTCTGTAAGAATTGCTTAAGAGTAATCTTAGTATTGTATTGGACTGGTATTATATTCTTAAATAAATCATAAAACTAAATTGAAATTGTAGGTGTTTTCCATTTAGGTAACATTACAGTCATTGAACCAAACCAAGACCAAATTCATATTTTGAAATGAAAAATGAAGAAATGAAATTTTGTCACATATTAACAACACCATTTTGAATGCTTAGATTATTTGAATTGTAAATACTAACTAATGTAATTAACAGATGCAGTGGTGTATAATGCAATTTCTGCTTGGCAGTGTGTTAATAGACATGTTCTTCTGCTCTGGTACAGCTGACAGCTGTTCAGGAATCCCAGGAGCATTAAAGAGAAAAAATAAATCATCCTTAACACAGAAGGCCTTTCACATGCAAAACACAAAAGTTATTAATTTCCTTATAGCTAATATGGGGACATGAACAGTGATAAATTTACCACTATTATAAAATACCATAGAATACCAGCTTTGAAGGATCCTCAGGGGTCATGTTCTCCAATATTTAAATCATTATTATGCATCCTCACATCTTTCTAATGCCACAGTTACACATTCAGTTTATTCTGACCACATAAAATAATCACACCACCAGATTTTCAGCAGGGTCAGCTGACATAATCCCACTGAAATTAGCACTGCTCTCCTTCTGGCTTCAGGAAAGGACAGATGAACATAGTTTCTCCTTAGTGCACAATTACAGAGGCAGCATTATTTCACACTGCAGTATTCATGTGAAGTAATTGATAAAAGATTGGTATCTGTTTGAGATACTCCTGTGTAGGTACAAAGCAGTCAGTAGTGCTTACTCTGCAAGACAGACCCAAGGGAGGGCAGATATGAATATTTATATTAAGATTTTTATAGGCTGGCAATGAACACCCAGCTTATGCATGTAGGAACTCTGCTGTCACTGCAGCATCTCTGTCTCAGGGTGCTTGAGCAAGTAATGAGCCAGTAACAAACTGCTCTGATTGCCTGGTGCCCTTTTCCATTCTCCTAAACTTTAGTTTGCTTTTAGCTTCAGTAGCTTCACATAGGCACCAGGCCAGTGTTGGATAAAATGTATTTTACTGAATATGGGAAACATTCCATGGTATGATTAGGACACTGATAACCATCCATTCTCCTGTACACCAGGAGTGTGAGAAGGACATGAGTTTAGGGCTCCCAGAAACAGGGAGCACAGAGCAGCCTGGTGAGGTCTGCGGGGACAAAGCAGAGCATGGCCAGGCAGAAGGTTCAGAGCCAGTGCAGGCAACACCAGGGATAAAGCAGTGGAGCCAGGCATGCCAGGCCTTGACAAGCTGAGGAAGAAGAGGCAGTGGTCAAGGGCACAGCTCAAGATAAAGACTGTCTCAGCAGCAGGGACAGAGCTGGGCTGTCTGCAGCTCCTGGGGCTCTTTGCAATGATGGATTTGTGCTGGCAGCAGCCCTTTCCTGTGCTTATACCAGGATGACCTGGCCCTAGCAAGGGCTCATTGCAGATGCCTCTGTGTGCTCTGAAAGCTGCTTTGACAAGGAGTCCTCCACATTCATGAAAATTTATGTAGCTACTGTTATTGTTAATAACAGAGCAGGGAAATTCCGGCAATGAAGAAAGTCCATTGACTTTAGCAGGTTTCCAGTCTGGCTGAAAGTGCTTTCAAACCAGTATGAATATGTAAAAGGAGTGTGTTCAGATCAATCCCAAGGGAATAGGGGACTTTGTGGATCCTCATATTAATAACTATAAGCAAAGAGTCTTTTTTATGATGGAACATGGCAGTGAACATGAGATCAGAGATGAGGTATCTTTATGAAAATATGGCTCCATTTTCAAAATTGCTGAAAACTTCAGCTTTACTAATGTTTGTTTGATTTCACATTATAGTTGCATATGAAAGATGCTTCAGTCCAATAGGCAAACCCTGTTTCCAATCTTCTTAGCAAATCTATAAAATATTAATATATTTTATCTGTGTATTAGGATGAAACTGGTTATTCATATTAATTTAATAGGGCATATGCATTTAACATCTTTATCATGCTTGGAGGGAATGACAGGGAGTCCACCGGATGGATCCAGTCAGTGATTCATGTGTCTTCCCATATAAACGATCTCACTTGCTCATTAAAACAATTTAAACAATTTTTCATACTTGGCTTACGTATAGATATATTTGGGTTTCAGTCTTAATGAAAGAAGTAAAATTCAGTATGAATATCTTTTTCAGCACACCACCTGGCTTTTATTTTCAGGCAGTTTTTACCAAAATGGAAACACAACTCTTTTTTTAGTGAAATCATATTTAAATATTTAGAAGCTAAAATCCTTTAACCATTCTTTCTTTTTTATCTTTTCTTCTCTCTGCTGACATTTTTTAACACTTTCTTGAAGCTAAATAAAAGACCTTTAATTAAAGATATTTTTTAAAAATTTTGAAGTATTCAGATACATAAAAAGCAAAACTGTGGTCAAAAAACCACTAAATATATGTCAGTCTTTGTTTAAGATCAACAGAGTCTTTCCAGGCTATAAATCACAGGAAAGAAACATCATCCTGAAACAGTGATTAGGGCTGAACTTCTGGTTTCAGATGTCCCCCCACTGTCAGCATTCCCAACCAGCTGCTCGCTGCTCATCACACAGGCTGCTCTAGGTCTCTCCTGTCCCCTGGCAGTCAGATCCCAACCAGGGAAGAAAAATCCCTCTTTTTCAGCCAGATCCCTCTGCCAGCCCTGGCAGCTGTGCTGACAGAAATCAGGCAGCAGCATGGGAAAAGGGAAGCAGATGTTAGGGTGAAGGTTAACAAAAATCTCTTGAAACTCCTGAAAATTTTGTGTATGTATAGCTGTACTTTTGTATAGATATCCATATTTTATAGATACCTAAACTTTAGTTTTCTGATAGAATCTTTACACCACTCTGGCCACATAAAAGTGTTGGAAAGAAAGTACACATAATTTTCATGGTATTTTTGTTTTCAATATAAGGACTTTGTTTATGAAAAAAATTTCATGCACATTACTATAATAAAAAGAATGCCAAAGGTTGCTGGAGAACGTTTCACTACAGCCCTCCTTCCATAGGTGTACATAGAACTGTAGTGCATCTTGAAGCTGCAAGAGAGTTTTGGGTACACTGGTAGGCAGGGGACAAAAAATCCGTAAGAAAAACTAAGAAAATATGGGAAATCAGAGAAATCTCTCCTTAAAATGCATTAAAATCTGATATATTTAAAGGAGAAATGTGGTGTTTCCAGGCAGTTCTTACACTAGAGTTATTAGAAACACTCAGATCAAAAGTAAACCTCAGAGCACCTAACTTGGGCAGACCAAGAGGAAACAATAAGCTTCACACAGCCCCTTGAGGGAAAAGCAACTGACACACTCAAAATTTATGTGCAAAATCAAGCTACTTTTTCAAAGTCATCAGGTTTTTATCTCAAGACCATGCTGCCTGGGTGAAATTACACGCATTTCAGGTTTAAAGCAATAAACTTTAAGTCAGGCTGTATTAAATATTTCAGAAGGTCACCTGGCAACATTCTTTACACCTCATTTTAATTTAATTCTGGGCCTTATGGTGGACCAATTTTGTAGCATGGCTGAGGATCTGAAATAACTGATGTATAATTTCTACCACCTAAAAGCCATATCAAAGCCTTTCAATTTTTAATAACCCTGATATAGTTAATAAATCATCAGCCAGTATAGGAACAGGGATATTATAAAATGTAGAGGTTCATGTAGACAGTGATTTGCTCCTTGTATTAGATTTAGGATTTCCTTGTACATATTAAAAGAACAGAAAGATGAGTTTTAGCCAAGTAGGATATTTTATTGGAGTTACCAAAAAACCTTGACTCTGCCCTGCCCTTAACACCTTGAAGGAATTAAGATGAACAAAACAAATTTCTTCTTGAAAATTAGTGTCAGAAGAATACCCTTTTTTCACAGCCTTGCCCCAGAGACTACTGATGCAATTTCTTGAAAAAGTCAGAGAACAAAAGAAAAAAGCATAGCAGAAAGTGGAATTCTAGACAGGCCCATTTCTATTCCAAAGGGAAAATATGTATCACCAGCTCCAGAGCTAGCCTTCCTCCCAACAGCTTCCAAAAGGCTAAATGCACACAATACCCTGCTCCCATCCCCCAATTTCTTCTTTGTCTGAATGATGAAGTTGTTACCTTGGACAGAAAGATCGCTTTGAAGCCAAGAGGAGTCCAACTTCCAAACTGTGTAAGGACACTCCTACTTTGTGAGAAAAAATAGACAACACCACAACAGTATTTGTCCTTTTTTTATTATTATTATTATTGGTTATTGATTTAGAGTTTGCAGGAGTGTTTGTCAGTTTTGTGTTTTGAGGGGCTGAGAAAGAGCCTAGGGGCTGAAAGGGAGATGTCCTGGAGCAAAGACAGAGCAGGGAAGGATGTGCTGTGGGCCCAGGTATTCCCCAGACACTCACTCATGTCTGTTCCTCTTCAGTGATTGTCATTACAGGTTAAACAGACAGTGTGCAACACAGCTCAGACAAGACACAGTCACCTGCTTATTCCCAAATGGTGACTTTGCTTTCTAGACCCCTCAGTCTAGAGAACAGCCTTGTCCCATGAGTTCCTCTACCTTCATCCACAGCAATGAGAACTGCAGAAGATGCCAATGTCCTCTCCCTCACAGGCTCTGGGAGCCATGCACTTCATTTGAGTTGTCCAATCCTCTGCATTCACTGAATCAAAGTGC
Organism: Passer montanus; assembly: GCF_014805655.1. Classification (NCBI taxonomy): domain Eukaryota; kingdom Metazoa; phylum Chordata; class Aves; order Passeriformes; family Passeridae; genus Passer; species Passer montanus. Next base: position 7,820,311 of record NW_024366480.1, on the reverse strand, counting down.
CTAAACTGGGTTTCTGAATCACCATTCCCAAGCTGGCTTACCAAATTAATCATCAAAGTGAGAGAAGACTGAAGTTTGGGATGAGATTGATTCCTCTAAAGATGATCTAAAGTCTGGGGTTTTCATTCCCTTGAAAATTCTAGAAAAAGGTTATCCTGGCTTTGCATGAAAAGATACCCTGTAATTTATAAGCACTCATGAAGGAAAATCCCCTTCCAACCAGACTCAGATTTGCATCTCTCATCCTGAGGAGTATATAAAACAAAATATAGATCCAGTTGTGTTTTTTTGGTTTCTTGGGGTTTTTTTTCCCTAAAAATAATACATCGCTAGACTAGAGATAGATGCAAGACATGGCAGTTGTAACCCACTAATAATGACTCTTCATGATGATAGTAAAACAATTAAAAGATGTAGACAGTAAAGGCAGCAGGGAAAAGTTGCAGATTTTTTTTCTGTACCCTATTTGGCTTCCTTCCATTTTCCTTGTAATTTTGACTGAAGAAAATTGGGTAGCAAGGCTCTTCTCTTCTCTTCTCTTCTCTTCTCTTCTCTTCTCTTCTCTTCTCTTCTCTTCTCTTCTCTTCTCTTCTCTTCTCTTCTCCTGTCCAGAGAGCTTCCCAAACCACTAATTGCTTTCTTGTGGAAATAAAGTTACAGATTTGGCCTGAAACACCAATGTTAGTTGAGACTTGTGAGTGTATGCCCCATCAAAAGAAGTCTCCAGAATATAGATTTAAAGAGGACTTCTTTTTTAATATTTTTTTCCAGCAGAACTTTAAGAATTGTAAAGATTTTTAGGTTATTCTGTACATTCTGCATCCTACCTGTTTCTTTACATGGCTGCCTTAAAGGAAAACCAGCTGCTCTTTCTCATTAGATTACTCTGCTGAAGCTTAAAGCCAGGTTTACATGTTCAGAAGACATATAATCCATTTATTCCCCCATATTTCATCTCTCTGATATCAAAAAATAGATTATGTATTGGTGTGCCATATCATATCTTATAACTAAAAAGTAATCAATTATTAAAAGCAATCAATCAAATTCTTTCCAGGCTGTGACATACATTATCTCAAATGCAATGTTCTGAAACCTCCTGCTTCCAAAACTTCATGCTGCTGAAAATGGAAATTCAAGTCAGAAAAGTGCTGATTCGTGGTATTTTAGATTAGACTCCAAAAGGAGAATGTTGGGAAAGTGCTTCTTTCAGAACTGGTATTTCAGTTCAGAACTGGTGTGAGGTTTCACAACCTCATAGCAGAGCAGGTCACATCTAGCAATTCATTATTAAAGCATCCATACCTTTTACAAAATGCTTTCTATTTTATGCTGCTTTTGACTTTCAGCATTTTGCTAAAAGGGTAAGAGAAATGGTATTATCAGACCAATTTTCTGCAACAGAACCAGGCTCTTTATATCAAAGCAGGCTTTGGAGCTCTGATTAAAGGATTCTTTAGCTGATGACAGCTCTGAAGGATTTTATTTATAAAGTGCTGTACCAGCTATAGTCATAAAGCAATGGATGTCCCTAAATTATATTTGAATGGAAACAAGTGTTGATAAACACAAAAATAAGAAAAAAATCTCACCTCTTTTCAGTTTACTTTTTCCTTCAGAGATAAGGGAAAGAACTTGTACCCAATAATACCTAATTTGCTGTGGAAGAGACAAACCTAATATTGTGACTGAGGAGTCCAGAGAAGCACACAGGACCCATACAGGAGTAGTCTTGTAATAGGATTATACCCATCTATTTGTTTGTGTGATAGTAAGGGGACAGTCAATTTTTAAATCACAAGATTTTCTTGGTTGACTCAGTGCATGATGAAAGCCTCTATAATTTATATTAGAGATTACAAATTGCAATGAAGATTAGAGCTACTGTAATCCTAACTGCTTCACCACAGACAGACCTTTTCTTCAGGTTGATATTCCTAAACTTATTGGAAAATTGATTTGTAATTGGATTAACACTGCTTTCACAGTGACAGAATACCAGAGGGCTCTCTAAATATGGAAAGGCAATGAATGAACCTGCGAATCTATGATTAAGCAATGGGAATTCAGGTGGAATGTGAATATGTAGTTGACCACTAAAGCACACTGGCAGGGAAAGCAGCAAGCCTCTGAGTTAGCTCTGGAAGCCATTGTAGAGGTTACAGATAAGTAGAAGACAATGCTCAGGTGACTGCCCTGACTCACCTGCAGTTCTGTGCTGATCCAGCAGTCAGGCTCTGCAATCTGGGTATTTTCTTTTTGAGAAGCTGCTAGTTCCACCCCACAACAGCCTCTGGACAGAAGCAGCACCAGTGAAGGGTGCACACTGGAGAGTTGATGTGCAGAAATGGTCCCTGAGCACCTGCTTTAGGCAACATACCAAGAGCCTTCATGCCATATCCAAGAGGGCCATCCCCTTCTGAAACAGACTGAGCAGCCTGGCTTCTCTAGGCCATGCCATTTTGCAGCTGACTTAGGTCAGAGACAAGGGATCAACTAATCCCAAAGTTTCATCTCTCTCTGAAATGTCTGTGTCAATATGAATCAAAGCTCCTACTTATCATTTCATAAGCATGAAACTTCAACTGCAATTCAAATGTGTACATTTCACAAACTTTCACATCTTTACCTTGTAATCTTTAATGTTAAAAAAGGCTTAAAAATAACAGTTAACTTTAATCATAAACAGAAGTCCTTCCAGTTACAGCTGTTTCAATTATTTGTTGCAGTAATATTTATTAGTTAGTATGTACTCCTATGAATATTCATTTTGTTTCTTCATTAAGGAAATTTATTTTAAAAACCATATTTACAAACCTTATTCAGAAGGAAAAAATTATTTCTGTGCCTTCAAAATGTAAATTAATGTTTTAATTGCCCATTAAATTATGAGAATTATTAGCTATTGCAACAAAATCAGCTTTCAGTAACTTGCATCTCAAATTAACTTCCGAAGAAGCTCATAATTTAATAAATGTACATATCCTGCTGCTGAGAAGAATACATTATTTCTTCATCAAGCATTTATTAACATAGGGTTCATAGCATCATAAAACAGCTTGGGCTGGAAGGGGTCTTAAAGATCATCAAGTTCCAAATCCCCACCATCTTTTACTAGACCAGGTTGCTCAAAGTCCCATCCAGCCTGGCCTGGAAAGCTGCCAGGGAGGGGGCATCCACAGCTTCTCTGGTCTAGTAATTCTTTGCCAAAGGATTTTTTATTAACAACAAATTGCTATCTGAAAAAATCTAATCTGATATTTTGACTTGCATTCATACATATTATCTACCCTGTTGTGTGTATACATATGTGCACACGTGCATTTGTACACATACTGGACTATATTAAATTCTCCATCAGTGATAATAATTTCACCATTTATTTCATGTTACTGGATATTTATATATGAAGATATTTATAATAGCATAACTAAGTGAAGCACATAGAGACTTCATATCCATCTGTCTTGCTATCCATCTGTCTTGCAAAAAAACCTGATTTATACTCACTGAGAGATTACAAATGCAGAAGAAATTGCCTTATGTGATTCAGTTCTTTACCAACAACTGCCTGGTTATTTTTCCAAAGAACTAAGAGTGAAATTGTGACTCTTAAAAAGTATTTCCCTCAATTCTTTCTAGCCTCTGAAGCGATTTAAGATAACCTTGTGAATTTTTTAGCACACCAAGCTTCACAGTTTTCTTCTATGTCAAGTAGGGATGTTTAACATTGATTTGTTTGAGGGACTAGTATGGCCAGTGTGCCAGGTCTTGGATGATGCACTCCTGGACTCAAGCAGAACTACTTTTATGTATGCTGTATGCCTCTAGTCCCAAAATTTTAAGCTTGATGCCTGAGGCTAAGCATGGAGGCACTGGTACTCTGCAAGAGGTCTGATGTGAGATATGCTGAGGACCTGTCACTCTGTGTCACTTGTTTAATGAACCTGACTTTGAAAACAGAACCTTTATGGTGCAATTAGTGACAAGTATAGTTTCAGGCTGCAAACTTGCAGACCCAAATGCTCTCTTTAAGAACCTTCTATCAGTTTCATAGGCAATTGTCAAGAAAGATGAGACTAGAGTCCCACTTCTACGTGGCTGCTTGCAGAGGGCTACAGCTTTCATTGTATTCAAAGTGCAAAGGCCTCAGGGGTCTGGACCCTCGAACTGGAATTACAGGGGAGGAATTGTTTTCATATATACATATTAAAGTTTCCACAGAATGCACAGAACATTTAAGAGGATGCATTTTGGTTTGGATATCATCTATAAAGAAGTACAACATTTCTAGAACCTTGCCATATCAGCTCAGCATAAAAATCATTCTGCTACGTATGGTGAGACATCAACCCATCACCACTTGTGCAATTTTTGCAAAGATCTTGCAGTGATCCTATATTCACCAGAAAAAGGTTAATTTTTTAAGTTTTGTGAATGCTTTGTAATACATCTCTGGACAGTCTGTAGGCAGTGGCTTCATCACTTCATTTTTAGTACACTTGTCATAGAAGAGGCTGAAAGGGGATCTGATCTATTTATATTAAAAGTAAAGAAATTGGAGTAATGAAATGGATGATTCTGCCAATAGCACTGTGTATCCCTCTAGTTTTCGATGTTGCCATTAAGGGAAAAAAGGAAATGCAAGATGAAAAGCTACAAGCAGGGAATGTGCACATTTACACCGAGCTGCTCCGTGCCTCTAACATGATGCATCAAGCCATGTCTGCTTCTTTTTATTCTTTCTTTGTATGTTCAAATCTGTATTAACATCTCTGTTTGCTTCTGATTTGATGATGAATTATGACCCTTTTCAAGCACTTTAGATTTTATACTCCAGCTGGTTTTCCATGCCCTAGTTGTAGTTTTCCTATAAACAGATGTCAGTGGTTCAGCTGATTAACCTCACTGACGTCCAGTCACAGCAACATCTGCAGCAACTTTTCAGAAGTTAGACAGATATAATGTCCGTTGCAGGAGATGAACATTTCATTGCAGAAGATGTCCATTTTCAGAGGATGGACAGATATAATGTCCTTTATGCTAGTCTAAAATTGTGTCTACACTGTCCATCATTTAGCCACAAGAAGAATATTATCATCCAAATACAGTAATGTTCTTATCAAAGAGACTGAATTTTATCTCCTGTGCTGAACCAGTAACACTCATTTGAGAATACTCTTGCATTGATTTTTCCCAAAGACTTGAGCAGGCAGAACTCTAGAATACTATCACCTGAATGAAGATCTCAAACACAATCTAGAGACACTGTTCTGGTTTTTTCCAGACAACATCTGCAATCTCAAAAAAAGGCTGGTTGGATACTTTACAGTAGAAAGGTTTTCTGATAGGCAATTGTTGATTTTGTATGAAGCATAATGTTCTTTGGAAATACATTTATTTAAAAGAATGTATGCTGGAAACCTTCCTTCCTCCCCCGCACTGCAGACTCGATAGCTTGATGAGACAGCAGACCCGGGAGCAGGACAACTCCAGCTTAGCCAGCAATGAGTGGTTCCTAGGTCCACAGATCAATGTCAAAGAACTTTTGAGTCAAAACTAATTTATTTCAGCTGTTTCAAAAGTTATTTTTCTTGTTTCTTGTCTTATCGGGTTGTTTATAATTTGAGTTGTTTTAAATGTAAGGACTTTACCATAGTTTGAAAGCAAAATCTTTACCACAGATTGAAAGCAAAATCTCAGCATCTTCAAATCTTGGGTTTATCTTTGAAGCAAAGTTACTCAAAAATGAGCTCTATAGCCATTCTACTCCAGTGATTCTGGAAAGCATTTTACTGTCTTCAGGTGTCTGGAGTAAGGTTCTTAGTTTACAATAAGTCACCATCACTGACTGCAGACAAGAGAAAGTTGTATTTTTTACTGAGGCATCATTGGACATTTTCCTGATGAAATCTGAAATATAGTATCCTAAAATAAAGATAAAGTTACCTACTTGCTCCTCAAAGACCTTGTCAGTTGTCTTTCCATTACTGATTTGAGCTTTTAGACTTCTTTTTTGAGTCACTGGTTCAAAAGTGAAGTGCACTTCTACTGCACTAGGGGTACCAGCAATTGAGATAAATCAGCCTCAGGCATATACGTGGTTAATCAAGCAGAGGAATCTTAGAAGACCTGAGAGAAATTAGGAGCTGGGGATTCAGATAATCAAAGTATTGACCAGAAAACTCAAGAGAAATCAAAAAGTTGAAAAGTGAGGGCAAGAAGTCTAATTTGGTCACACAGAAATGAATGATGAGACTGTCCTAAACTGTGGCAAATGTGTGTTGTTTAGGTTGCACTCCATGTGTGGGGCTGTGGAAGGAAGTGTCATCAAACAGTGGCACATGTTCATATGAGTCTTTTAAGAATTTTTCTAACTCAGTAATACATGTACAGGTAGCTGGATTTTATTTCCCTTTAAAAATGTTTGTGTTTTGTTTAACTAATCACATGTATTGTGCCTCCTTAGCCAAAGTGCATAAAATGTGGGATGTTTTCCTCAGGCTGGCTATGCCTACAACCTTTACAACGGGATGACTAAGGGGTTTTTGACAAGGAATGTCTCTCCAATTGCCTGATGCTGGAATTTTAGTCTTTGTCCTAGTTTTGGCAGGATGGAGTTAATTTTATCACAGTTGCCTTCAGGAGCTGGAGCCTGGAGCTGTGTGGGCATGTGGGGGTTGTTTATTTTATGCCACCCTTTCATCACTGAGGACATGGCTTTGGGTGAAGGAAAAGTGGAACATGACCCTGAAAAGGAAGCCAACCCCATTTTCTTCCTTTTCTTCTGGGTAGCATGACACAAATGGTCCATCTTGGTGGGTTTGTACATTGTTGGTTTTCATTGCCTTGGCCTTGTGGGGAAAGCCACAGTGATGTCAGCCACCTTCTCCTTTGTCGCAGGAAGCCACGTGTCACTGGCTATGGTAACACCAGGTCCATCTTCTGTGAGCAGTTTTTGCATGTAACCACCCTCTTTTATAGACTGTTGTTATTAGTATTGTTGCTGTTACTGTTTGTTTTTTTCATTGCCGTTTTTCTAGCAAACTGTTATCTCAACCCATAATCTCTGCCTTTTTTTCCCTTTCTCACTGGAGGGGACAGGGGAAAAGTAAAGACCCTGCTTGGAGTTTAATTTCCAATGGTTTTTAAAATACAACATTCTCAAAAAATCAATTCAGTTCCTGCTAGTTCAGCTATTGGAATAGATTAAAGAATTCTAGCTGAACACTGTTGATTGCTTGTTTCTCTTATTAGTTAATCCCCAAGATGATTTTATAGCAAACATTAAAAAGCATTGGAATTTACAGGTTTTCCACTTACAATTCAAACTCATACATAGCCATTCAAGGCAAGAGAAACCATTATCTCCTTAATTATTTGTATAGTATTATCAAACAAATAAAACATAGAAGAACTTCTGCTTATGAATAAGATTTTTAGAGTTAATCTAATATTTGTAGAAATACCAGGAACTTTAATGTTCAAAATTAATAGCTTTCATCAGAATATTTCATTTAAAAAGTAATTTAGGAAGTAATTTTTCCCACTGCCCTGCCATTGAAAAAACTTTCTAATATGCTTAGCAAAACCAATCTAAACACAAGAGTCTGATTTTTGACACTTTAAGTCTCCCTAACCATCACTTGTCATAAACTGTGCTCAAAGAGATTGCAATTATCTACTGCTCATTTTCAAGTCTAGATACTAAACAATACACACAAAATGTGGTCAGTTTAAGCAGGATCTGAAAACTGGTTTTTGTATTAGATTTTTATCAGCTTTATTGTAACGTACAAGAGGGATTTAGTCCAAATGCAGTTTGTCAAGGAGGCCTAAGGAACATTTCTCAGATCATAGTGCAGCCTGAGGTGGTGGGGATGCACTGCTGCAATCCATCCCATGACTAAAGTCAGCTTCTCTGGGCCTCTACACACAGTGTTTTTGTTTAGATGTGTTATCAACAATACCTACCTCAGTCTTATGGCAGAAATGCCCACAAATAATTATTTGGGTTTGGTTTTTTTCATTCAGAATGTCCTAGAACAGCAATTCTCACATTGCTTCTCAGTCCTAAGTTGAAATGTGTATTTTTTATTACAGCAAGAGCATCAGCAGTGAAACTTTTTGCTTTGAAATTTATTTATGGACCTTGCTTAGTTTACTGAAAGCAGAATTGTCTGATTCATTTTTTTTCAAGAGGAACTTAGCATTATGAAACATGATTTATACTTTTTGACATACTGACACTTTTGATATACTAAGTTTATAGCTTGAAGTCAGTGCTTGGGAGTTTGCATAGCCATGCATTCTTACCATGGTGAAATACCACATGTTCAACATACACGAGAGCTCAAACTTGCAGCACGTGGTGAAGCACCTTGAAGTGACAAGATGCAAGTGCAGAGCTGCAGAGCCAGATGCACAAGCTCTGAGAGGTACTTGATGACTCCCACATATCTGCACCATGCCTCTGGAGCACAGTGGAATACACCTGCAGAGACAAAACTCAGAGAAAGATAGAGAGCTGCACCAGCAAAGACAGGGCCAGAGCCGTGGCTGAGGTGGAGATGTGATGGAGAAGCGTCCAGGACAGCATGGAGCTCTGCCAGCTTCTGCAGAAAGGTGGTCTGTGCTCATGGAACCATGGCTGAGCAGTGTCGGGGTCAGATGCCAGCCAGAAGGGAAATGGGCAGAACTAAAGGAGTAGCTTTGCTGTTTTGCACTGTGGAGAGGTTAAAACATAGATATCCTTTCATGTTTTTGTTTTCAAAGTTACCACCAAAGGTAGGGATGATTCCAGTGCTCAAATGATACTAATCTCTTCAACTTGCAGGTTTTTTAATGCTCAAAACTTTGTAGTAAGATACCCTAGTGAATACTTTACGTAAAGAGCTAAGAGAAAATATTTTTGTTTTTGCAAGAAAAAATAAAGATATCCCCATCTCTGTATTCTGTAACTATACAGTGTCTCAGGCTTTCAGAGCAGCACTACATTTTTATTTAAACCATAAAAAAGCAAATGTTTCTTTCTCATGGCAAAACTGTTATTTAATGCCATCATGGTTGGCAAAAGTAGCAATATTTTACCTCTGAAGCAGTACTAAGAGCAGGTGCATATGTCCCTGTTTTCTTGCTTCCATAAGTAGAGTTCTTTGTTATTTTGTTGCCATATGGCAAGGACAGCAGGATCTACTAAAAAATACCTCTATTAGTTTAATAAAACATGGTTACCCAGTTACCATTGGCCCACAACCGAACAAGAAATGTATGAAGTATGATTTCTGGACAGGTTTTTCTGAGTTAATAATTTTACATTCTGTCAGTTTTCTTCTGATAGATCTTTTCTCCTAAGGAAATACTATTTCTCCTTTGGTTTATATATTTAAAATAAGGTCTTAAATACTTCAAAAAATTTAGTCAAGACAACTTTTATAACACTGGTGACAACATTTATAGCAGAAAGCAAAGCCAACACAGTGGACTGGTGACAACAGGCAGAGTGATTTACATGGAAGCTACTCCATTGTCTTAAATAAATGAATAATAAATTAGCACTGCTGGCTATGCCAGCTACTGGCCAAAGATGTGAACCTGTCCCAGTTAAAATACTCAACATAGTAACTAGCAAAACAGTGAATTCCTGTATGTCCCATTATTGTATACGTATTCCAATAGCAAAACAACTCCCACAGACTGCTTATAGGGATGGAAGGGAATAGAATTTCATTTTGTGTGCTAGCCCATAACATAGATTAAGACCGTGCAGCCGTGCAGCACCAGCTTTTTAGAATTCCACATTATCTTTTAAGAAGAATACATATGTTCTCATTTATTAAAAAAAAAAATAGTAGAATTATAACTGCAATATGGCATTGAGATTTTGGAAACAGGCTGACCTTGCTCTGAATTATTTCTCCTTGCTGAACTGTACTTACAACAAAATCATAGAGGCATAAAATGGTTCTGGTTGGAAGGAACTTGAAAGTTCCTCCCAGCTCCATCCCCTGTGCCATGAGTCCCTCTGCCATGAACCTCTCTCCCATGGACACCTTCCACTAGACCAAGTTACTCAAAACCACATTCAACCTGGCTTTGGACACAACCAGGGATGGGGCATCCACAACCTCTCTGGAAAACCTAGTCTGGTACCTACCACCCCCACAGTAAAGAATATCTTACTAATATCTAATCCAATAGAATATAATTAACCTTCTTTCAGTTTAAAAACCCTTTGTGCTATCACTACTTGTCCTTGAAAAAAGTACCTCTCCAGCTTTCCTGTTGGTCTCCTTTACTGGAAAGCTGCTCTGAGGTCTCCCCAGATCCTTCACTTCTCAGGCTGAACAATCCCACCTTTTTCAGCCTCTCTTCATAGGAGAACTGTTCCAGCTCTCTGATCATCTTCATGGTCCTCCTCTGGATTGTGCTGACTAGTCCATATCATTCCTGTTATGGGGATCCCACAGGTGTTCACAGAACTCCAGGTAGGGTCTCATCAGAGCAGAGTATAAGAGAATCCCCTCCCTCACTCTGCTGGCCATGCTGCTCTTGAGGCAGCCCAGGATACATTCAGCTTTCTGGGCTCCTATCACACATTGACAGCTCATGTTAAGATTTTTGTCCATCAACACACCCATGTCCTTCTCAGACCTGTCTCAGACCCAGTCTGTATTTTTGCTTGGGACTGCCCCAGTCCAGTTGAAGGACTTTGCATTTGACCTTGCTGAAGTTCACATGGTCTCATCTCTCAAGCCTGTCCAGGTCCCTTTCTTTAGCATCCCTTCCTTCCAGCCTGTCAACTGCAGCATAGAGTTTGGTGTCATCAGCAAAACTTCTGAGGATGAATCTCATTGTCCATGTCACCAAAACAGATGTTAAACACTGCTTGTCCTAGTATTGACCCCTGAGAAACACCACTCATCACCAATCTCCACTTGAACATCGAGCTATTGACTGCAACTCTGCATTTGACCAACCAGCCAGTTCCTTATTCACTGAGTGGTCCATCCATCAAATCCATGTCTCTCCAATTTAGAGACAAGCATGTCAAGAGGGACAATGCCAAATGCTTTGCACAAGTTCAAGCTGATTATGTCAGTCGATCTTCCCTCATCCAGTAAGACCATAACCACATCATAGAAGTCAACCAAATTTGTCAGGCATGATTTGCTCTCAGTGAAGCCATGTTGACCATCACCATCTGTAAGGACTTAAAGAGCACAGTTTCTTGTCTCAAACCCTGTCAAGGCCACAGAAGGGACTTGTCATAAAATAAGCCACCACAGCAGGCTTGAGGTAAGCACAGAAGGGAGGAATTTGCAACAGGAAAGTGCTGATTCTATGCCTGGCAGAAGTGAGAGCTGATTAGCACATCCTGGTTAATACATCTGGACAAAACTTGTCACTGTGGCAAACTGTGGAAAAGGAAGAAACTCTTCACACACATATCATTAGTCAAAGATAACCTGAAGTTATAGGACAGACAGCATCTGCAACCACCAATGACCACTGAAATCCCCCAAAATTTTAGAGGAAGAATACGCAGAAGGAGGACATGCCCATTCTTGCTTTACATGCAAGGCACATCCATTCTAGCTTCACGTAGAAATTAGGAATATGCCTCCATGGATACCTAGAACTTGAACTGTACAAAGGTGGTACCCCCAGAATAATGACTCCAATCCCCACCATTGAGAAGCCCAGGGTGAAGAAGCACTAACAGATTGCCACCAGATTCATGGGTGAGAACTGTCTTCTTCTTGATCTTTCTCTCCCTACCCCCACCCTGCTCTTTTCTTTTCCTTCTATCTCTCTACCTCACATCTATTGTTAAATAAAATCTGTATTGTTGACTTCAGCATATGGTCTTGTTTACACCTTAGTTCAGTCAGAGGCATCTCTCACTTCTCTGATTGCAACACCAATGGCATCCTCATTTTCTACATACCTTAGTGTAATCTCCAGGAGGATCTGCTCCATGGTCTTACGAGGAACAGAGGTTCTCAAATATCACTAATAATGGTTTAGCAATTTTATCTGTTAGATTCCTCAGAACTTGCAGATGCATGTCAGCAGGTCTCATGGACTTATGAACCTTCAGGTTCCTTAGGTTCTCAAATTTGATCTCCTACAGTGTGTGGTTCTTCATTCTCCCAGTTTTCCAGTTCTTTGCCTTCTGCAATTTGGATGGTGAGATTGGAGCACTTGGTGAAAACTGAGGGAAACAAATAATTGATTGCCTCAGCCTTCTTCATATCCCAGGTAATCAGGCTTCCCATTTTCTTCCAGGGAGAATGTACATTTTCCATAGTCTTCTTTTTATCACCAAAGTTCCTCTAGAAGCTTCCCTTGCTGCCTTTGTTGTTCCTGGCCAGGTTTTATTCTATCAGGGTTTTATCTTTCTTGCTTCATCTAGTCCTCAACTTTCTCACAATAAATATATATTTGTTGATGCTCGAAATAAATTTTTTGGTATAAAATACCAGGCATCACTGTTATTCACAAATATCTATACCCATGAAAATCATTTGGCTTTGTAAATTATTAAAATTTAAGATACATTGCAATTCAAACTGACTAAAGTCACATGAGTAAGTCTAAGGAAAATAGAGATGCAAAACAACACCTAAGTCCTGCAATTCATTCACAGAAAATATGGGTTTTTTTCCCTAACTATTTGGATCAGTGTAATCAATAAGATCCAAGTGACAGGAACTGATAAGCAAGAGATGAAAACAGGGTTTGACCTTTTAGTTTCTCTTCAGTATACTTAATTATATTTTCAAGGTAAAATCCCCAAACACTTGCATACTTAATGAACTGCCCATGTGAAAAATGGTGGGTATAGTTAGGAAATTCCCAATAAAGCCACTCCAGTATGAAAAACTTGATAGGTCTTCTAAACACTTCTCCAAAATATTTTCTACAAACTCTTACCAAATACTCTTCCAACTCACCTGGAGGACTAAATGGCTTACAGAATACATTACACCAAGGAGACATGGCAATACCTGCTGCATCATGACATGGATCCTGGCTCCTTGTTGCAAAGGTGGGTGGAAAGCGTGATGTACATGAATGTCCACTTGGAGCTGGGCTCCGGGACTTGGAATATTCCTGCTTCGTCAGAGTACTTAACAGTTTGTCCCTACCCGAGGAAAACTGGAGAACTGGAGGAAGTTGACTTACCCTTCCATTATTGTCTGCATTAGAAGTCCAACAGATTTGTTCCAGGAAAACTATGAAAAAATTACTACCCTGCTACAGGAGTTTTACAAATTATAATCACTTTCTCCAAATGACAACAAAATCTTTCAGCGCATATTATAGAATGGAAATTGCCAGGATAGCCACCTCTAAAATGTATCATTGCTATTCAGAGCAGGACTAACATTGCTTGTAAGAGGATGTAACAGTAGAAGAGCTTGCCTTAGGTCTAGGCTCTCCCTCATAAGAAAGGACAGTGGGCAGTGTTTCATGTTGCTCTAAGTTAATGCTCCTTTGTTGTCAAGGTGACCACAAGAATCCCTAAGTCCCATCAGTTATCCAATGAGATTTTGCTCTTTCTCCTCCCACCATGACATTTTTGCTCCTAGTTTCAGTATCTTTAGGTAGGTTTGACTAGCCCAGAAAGTCCCTTTCCCTCTCCTACTCACCAAAGATCCCCCATTTTCCATAGGCACACTGGAACGGCAATTGCCCTAAAGGCTTTAAGCCTGGAAACATTGCTTTTGGTCTGCTTAATCTCCATCACTACCACTTCTGGCACATGAATAAAAACAGGTATCAAAAGACAGGAAAAGAACCCCCATCAGACTGATAGGAAGGGAAGGTGAGCTCAAGGAGGGTGTAGACCCTCTCCATGGCAATGTCCCTTCTCATTTCAGTATCTAGGCTCAGGTAGCTCCTCAGAGAGCATGTAAAACCTAACATAAAGGACAGAAACCCTGGTTTGTATTCAGTAGGATAAACAACACTTAAATTTACACTGCCCAGAGGTTAAATCATACAGCTATATTGCACAGGATATATTTGCCTGAGAGCTGTGAAATTAAACTATCATATAAAACAGGAAAGAGACATTTATAGATTCTTGAAATACATCATAGATTCTTGAAATACATCTAGTGTTACAAGCTCTAAATACTCATTTTGAGAGTAACACATAATACTATTTATTCAAAAGCTCTCAAATCAGAATGACATTTCTTTGATGCACATATATTGATTGTACTAAAACAAATGAACATACAGACCTCTAAATAATATATTTTGGCTTAAATAATTGAAATAGGGCAGGAATTCATGCATCTTTCTGAAATACATTTGATGTAGCTAACTCAATAAAATATGATTGTATAAATACTGTCTTGAAAGTTACTCTAGGAAGAAAAAAGAAAGTGAGTTTGAGCAGCAGAGCACAACAGACTTGCATGTGGGAGTACAATAGATGATGTCCTTGGCACCAGCCCATGTTTTACAGTACCATTGCCTTCCCTTCTTCTATCTATTGCTCTTATTTCTACTATTTTTCGATTTTTATCCTTTTCCTTTGCTAGTTACCTATTATCAAACAATGTTCATATCACCTGTAGATCTCTTACCTTTTTCAATAATTCTGTTACAGAAGGAAATCTATAATTTAATTACACCTAGGAGTAGCATTTATCAGGTTAGTGACAGCCAGAGCTTTCCATAAAGTTCTTTCATGTGTCTAGGGGTTAGTCATCAGGTTTTTATCTCTTTGCAGCATTTTAGAATAAAATTATGTTCAATAGTAAAAATACCAGTCACATTGCAGCAGCTGAACTCAGTGCCAGAGAACATCCCTGGTACTTTAAGTGTAGCAAGCAATTCTAATAAATCCTTGTGTTAGACTGAAATTTCAGCTATATTAATGCTTGACTAACACTGAACTACTTACTTAGGGCCCCAATGTAACTAAAGAACCCAAGATAATAATCTGCAAAAGCTAACTCACCCCATCTTTCCTACACAATCACCACAGGAAATGACAAATTTAAGGTTAGAAGTGCCTAATCTCCTTCTATTGATGACTGTGTAGATGATTAATTGCATATATCTAATGAACAAATCCTGCTCTTCAGTGGTACACGTAATAGCTACACTATGCCTTGCAAAATTGTCTTTCAGGCTTTATTTTTAAAATCCCAGATTTCCAGAGACTTTTAAAGTTTACTTTTTAATTTATTCATGAATTCATGCTAATCTATACATTAAGGAACATGTTCAGTTACAAAACTGAATCACCTAGATGCTTTGGCAAATGTCTAGCTTTGGGCACAGAATTACTTCCTTAGATTTCATAATGAAGGCTAACTCATCAAAATGCATATGAAAATGACTAAATTTAACCTGGGGTAGTTTAAAGTCGCCAAAGGAATTATTAAAAAATTTAAAGTTAAATGCCATAAGCTGGACCTGGACACTTCTGATTTAATGAAGCATCAAGCTCTCCACGGTGCACGTGAAAGCATTCTGCCAGACAAAAGGGTGTGCAAGAGAGAGCAATCACAGGTTTGGGTATCTGGGGTATGGTATAAATATTGTGGATATTGATCCACAATATGATCACATGCAGAGCAATCATTGCATAACACAGAAATAGAATGGATTTTAAACTGTTATGGCCCAATAACATCTTTATGATCTATTCATTCATAGTTTTTAGGCTTTTTTTCCTGAAATAGTAACAGTTAGATTTAAGGCAAGTAGAGCTTTTCAGATGCTTTCCTCTCTTCTGAAGCAGGTGTGCAAAGGGGAAACAAACCCCACCACACTGGATTTTTGACCAAGTGAAATAGCAGCACTGATGTCTAGAAAATGTATAATGCAGTTAGAGACATGTAATGGTAAAATGTATCGATTTTGCATTATTCAAAAGTACCCTAAATCTGTAAGGTAGATACATAAAAATAAATTTAGATACAATAATGGATCCCTCAAGTAAAGCTCATACTCATTCCAAGTATCATATGTGATATTTTGTTACTCTGCTTTATTTAGTCAGGCAATAAATCTTTGCATTCCCTGTGGCTGGAGCAATCTGAAGTTCTGTGCATTAATATTTTCTGTGTACCTGCAATTATTGTAACAGTACAAATTGAAACAATTCTAATTGCTAAGAATAATTCACCAGCTTCTTTTTATTTCTAAACATTAAATCTTGCCTTCCCTGTTTCCCAGGAATACAATGAAGTGATTTAAATCAATAAAGCAAGTAGGACACACACTGTGAGCCTCAAATAATTTAATCTGTATTTTGAAAACATATTGGAGTGAGAGTACAAAATATTCTCCTTTTTGCTAAGCAAGTGTAGCATTTTATTTGGCATTGTGAGAAATCTGGGGAAAAATGTGAAAAAAAATTCAGGTTGTAAAAATGTAATTCTTATTTTCAAATTTAGTCTGATAGAGGTTAGCTAATGTAGTTCCAAGAAAAAAAAATCGAAAGATTACCCTGAACATGTACTTAAAAGAGTACAAATAGTCCCACAATCACACTGTTTGTACAGTGCTGCCATCCACTGAATTACAAGAAATTCACATTTGTTAATTTTCAACAGTTATGAGTATTTTTCTCCTGATAAAGTTAAAAATCTAAAATTTCTTGAAGGGTCTTATCAATTTTATTTTCAGAACATAAAATTGCTGTCTCAAAGTGCTATATCAAAAAAACATTTGGTGGCATGAATGTTTGATTAGAAGCCTTTGGATGGTACCCTTGGAGATGCAGACTCTCAACAACAGTCATAAAATATACATTCAGTGACCTAAAAGGCTTGAAAGATACAAAATATGCTTTTAGAACTTGGGACTAAATGAAAAAAATCACAGTTTTGCATTCTATCGAGTCACCAATAAGTGGCACAGAGAGGCAGCCATGTATGTGTGAAGACAGAGTGGGGAAAGGAGGAGGACTAATATAAGGAGGAAAAGAGCAGAGAAGGGAATGTGGTGGGGAAATGGTAGCATCTTCCTTTGGGAAAATTTTCTTAAATCCTTTTTTGTCTCTCCACCCTTACAGACATTGTGTAAAGTGACTTTTCCCAGTACTTCTTTTGAGCTTACATTTCTGCCCTTTTTGTAAGCATCATTGAGGTCAGGTACTATTTATCTATAGTAGTTTTTGCTAGCCAGGTGCAACTGCTCTACACTGCCCAAGGAAACCACGCAAGGGCAATGCAGGGCACATCTCCAACAGACTCAAGTCACAGTGCTCACATGGGAAATGCAGCTGTGTAAATGGATAGTGCTTTACCTATGCCAAAAGTAAATGGAAAGAGATTCAAATTTTCAGAGACTCCATTCTATATCACTGATAAATCATCATATCCATTCCAGTGAGTCCAAATGAACTCTTCAGGAATGCTAATGATGAAATTTTTAAACAGCACAGCTAGCAGCCTAACCTCCCTGCATGTGGACTTAGAAGAATTATCAGCAGGAAAAACACAGAAAAAAACTATTAAATCCAGTTGACCAGATGTTCCAAGTTGGCCCCATGAGATTTGCTTTCTGAACTGTGTTTATGATCTTTTCTACGGAGTGTTATTTTTAATGTAATTGCTATGGATTTGTCTCTCTATTCATTAATTTTCATTATCTCTGATGTGTTTAAAATACAAAAAAGTAGTATTACAGAAAACAGTATAGAGTATGATGCTACTTGCCTGTCAGCAAATATACACCTATGAGTCCTGTAAATATTAAGGATCATGCCTGAGAAAACAAACACAATTTGCCCTTTTCAAACCCAAAGTGTGTGTCTGAGCTGTCAGAATCTTCAGGTGGAAGCAGATAGAATTCATCTCTTTTCAGCTATATGAGGGTTAAAAACAGTCTGAGGTAATTTCTTACATTCTTTCAATAACCAAAGAAAAGAGAGAAAATCTTAGGCCAGGATGAACAGTCCTCTGCAGTCTGAGAAGTACTTCCCTAAAAATTACATAGAAGGCCAAGGTAAAGAAAACTGATGGACAGCTGCATTAACTTCAGTAGGCATTTTTAAAATACCCACTTGTTAAAAATGAGTCTTGCAAAACTCTTGTCAAAGTTTAAACTTCTGAGTTCAGAATAAATACTTAAAGCCTCAAACCTTATAGTTACCTGTCTAAAGGAACTATAAGCAAATGGATTTAGGTTTTTCTGTACAAGTGAGTGTTTGCTCTTCATTCTGGATCACAAGACTAAGATTGTGGTAACAAGTAACTGAAATAAACAACAGCTTTTGTACTGATTAGAAGCCTCAGACTCATTGTGCATTATCTTCATACTTGAGAAGAGCTGAAATACTAACATTCCCTACTATTAACTTGATTTTAAAAAAAAAAAATAAATCAGTGTGCTACCTGAAGTGGCCTAAGTCAGGTAATTTGTTCCATGGAAACAGGTTTTTTTATTTTTATCTCTAGATCTGATCTGAAACAGAAATAACTACTTACCTTGAAAACAAAGGAAAAATGTTTTCACAATCCAGATTCCCACCTTAATCCCATCTTGGAATGCAAATTAAAAGGAACAAATTCTGAAAACAGATAATCAGCTGCCAGATGCTGTCACATTCACATTCTCTGGAAAAATCTCTTCACCCAGGATTTTTCTCCTGGGAAGCTGAGAAGCCTCAGAGACAAAGGAAAACAAATATTATCTCATTTGCTTCTCCTCTGTTTTGCTCCTTTGGAATGTGTTTGGAGATTGTTTACCAACAGGTGATTGTCTTATTGGTTTCTGCTTTGAGTTGTTTTCACTCATTGGCCAATTGGTGCCAAACTGTGTCAGGACTCTGGAAAGAGTCACAAGTTTCTGTTATTATCTTTGTAGCATTCTGTAAGTATCCTCTTTCTATTCTTTAGTATAGTTTAGTATAGTAGTCTTTAATATAATATAGTATCATACAGGTGGGCTGATTATTGAGGTACTTAACCATGGGCACTATACCCCAGGTCATCCATGATTGTGAAACGTGCTGCAATGAAGCAGGGCAAGGAGGTAAAGCCCCTGGGGTAGGGGGGGCAATGATTGAAATATAAATATGGGGGGGCCTGGCATATTGATTTAATTTCATCACACTCTCACAAACCTGTCAAGACAAGCACTATGTGCTTACAGTGGTGGAAACAACCATTACAGGGCTGAAGATGCTGCTGTGCCTCAAGCCACTGCCCAGAACACCATCTTGGGTCTTGAAAAGTAAGTCCTGTGACAACATGGCATGCCAGAAAGAACTGAGTTGGACAATGGGACTCATTTCAAAAACAGAATCATAGACACCTGGAACCAGAGAGCATGGCACTGAGAAGTGTGTTATATTGCCATGCACCAGCCTCTGGAAAAATTGAGGGGCCCCATGGACTTTTGAAAACTATATTGAAAACTGTGGGTAGTGGGATCTTCAAACATTGGATGTACAATTAGCAAAGGCCACCTGGTTAGTAAACACTAGAGGCTCTACCAATCAAGCTGACCCTGCTCAATCAAAACCTCCACAGTTTTACAGTAGAAGGGATAAAGTCCCCATGGTGCATATGAGGAATGTTTCAGGGAAGTTTGGATTAGTATTGCCTCAAGCAAGTGCAAACCCATCCATGGGCCTGTTTTTGCTCAAGGACCTCATGCACTTGGTGGACAACGCAGAGGGACGGGGAAGTACAATGTAACCTCAAAGAAGTTTGATTTTTGGGTGAGAACAGTCTGCAGTGCTGAATTGTATATTTAATATTGGTGTCTGAATGGCAATGCCACTGTATGTCGTACCATGGACAGTGAGTATGGACTACTCCAGATACACCAGTTGTGAGCTCCTAATGCAGCAGCTCATGGGTTTTCATTTTAATGTAAGCACTAAGTTAAAAAGCACCATTCCTAAGCCACAGCACTCATGAGCCAAAATATTTTCTGAAGCACCTTAGTGTTCATTGGCAGCAGCACATGATCTCCCAGTCACATGAACAGCTCAGTGTGCTAAGTTCACTTCCACCTCTGCTATCTCCCATAGTCTGTGGTCCATGGACTCAGAAATATCCATGTCTGTACTGTGAACAAAAATATTTTTGCTCATTTTCTTGTTTCTTATTATTTCTTCTGTTATGTAGTCAACTTCTAATTTACCTTTATGAAAATGAGTACATAAGCTTAAAAAATTTAGGAAAGATCTGTGAAAGGTCCCAGCACATGGTCAGTCAGCATCTTCAATTAGGTAAGGTCTTAATTTAGGTATGATCTCACATCATGTTTAGAGCAGAGAGCAAAATCAGTCAACAAATTAAGTCAGGAGGATAGCTGAGGATAATCTTACTCCCAAAACCTCTTCAAAGTTTGAGCATGTCTTTAGGAGACTATGACTCATAGCCCACATGCCCTCTAGAATAGGGGACGAATTCTTTGGCTGCCAATGATGGCTTGACAGTAGTGAAACTGTTGCCTACACTTCAAATAATAGCTATGTCTCAGAATTCTTCATTAGAAAATAAGACAAAATAATTCAGTTTGTACCCTGCCTACAAACCATCATCTTAAACCATTCCTCAATTGCTAAATTGATTTTCCATTTGCATTGGTAAGAACATTTTACCTGGTTACAGCTCTTTTTTTCACCATGAAGTTAATGGGAAAGAAATCCAATTTTTTTTATAGTTGCTGGAGACTTCAGAGAGTACATTAAAAAACACTCTACAAGCCTCTGAACAAAAAGACACCAGAACAGGTCAGACAGACAAAATAAACACTCCTGTTTCATCTTCAGAAATCAGATTTGGAAACAAGAAAATCAAATGTCCATATCAAAGTACCCTTGCTATAGGAAAGCAGAATAGGACAATAACCTGCAGGACCTACTACCTTACATCACAGTATTTATTTTCCCTCTCTATGAAAGATAATGAAATGGTATTAACAAAATGTAGCAAACGTGAATTTCTAAAATGTAGTATTTTCAATGACTCTTCATAGTGATTTAAATTTATTTCCTTTTAAGGGTTTCTCATAAGAAAGGACTTGTAATCAGAAAAGCATCAGTTTTCACTCTCAATTTTATTCCAGTGAAAGTACTTTGCAATGCCATGTATAGATAGCTTTTATAATAATTATTTTACAAGTTAGACTAAATGCAAGCGTATTGTACTTTTTTTTCTTATTTTAGAACACCTGCAACAGAGTTTTGGAGTGAAAAGTTTCGAGTCATTGCATGAAGATGTTCACAATACAGGCAGTGTGGATATTTTAATTTATACTCTGAGTTCTGTGTAGTCCAGGCAGAGGTACAGATATGTGGTGAAACAGGGAGGGTTGGTCTTGAGTCTCCAAAAGTCTAATTTTAAACACTACTATCTTGTTAAAATCCTAGATACCATATTTGCTAAATGTATGTTACTGTGCAAAAATGTGGATGAGTCATTGGGTCACAAGAATTGCAAAAGACTGGCTGCAATTCCCTCATCAGATGATACATTTGTGAGGGGGGTTCTCAATACTATTACCATTACTAATAAAATACATAGGTCTAAATCTACACAATGGTCATAAAGGGCATAAAACTGGTTTTCATAGTTGTCATCCCTTCCACATAATTCCTCTGGACCAAATGGATCTGGTATTTCTGCTTCTGTTCTGGCTCCCTCTGGAGAAGGGAAAAAAGGGGCTCAATTCTTAATAAAAATCTTGTTAGGAAATCAGTCGGAAATTGTCTTCCCATGTCCTAAATGTAAGCCTTAATCACCAGCCTAGATTATAGTTTGCAAGACAGATGTCTGGTTCCTGCTTTTCAAACTGCAGAAATCTACCTTCAGCAGAGATGTCCAGCTGAAACTGAAGAAGGGATCACATCTCTTCCACTCAATGAGGTACATGTGCACCAGAGGCAAACAGGACCTAGAATCATAGGATAGAACCATAGAAGAGAACCACAGAATTGTTTAGGTTAGAAAAAACCTCTAAGACCATCAAGTCCAATTGCAAACCCAGCACTGCCAAGTCCACACTAAACAGTGTCCCTAAGTGCCTCATTCACACATCTTTTATCCACCTCTCCTACCATTTCCTTAGGCAGCCTGTTCCAATCATTAACAATCCTTTCCATGAAGAAATTTTTCCTAATACCCAATCTAAATCTCCCCTCACACAACTTAAGGCCATTTCCTGTTGTCCTACTACTTGTTATTTGGACAAAGAGACTTCGGGATACACTGAACATTATCTATAGACTGGATTTCAGGCAGCTCCCTGATAAACATATGTCCTTTTAGACCACTGAGAGAGAATTATTTCTCCTCATTTGCTGTAAGCAGACCATAAGCAGACCACAACACATGAACCTCCAGTGTATGACAGCGGCATACCTGGGCAACCTTGCATACTTAGGTCCCAGAGTCCTCTGCAGTTCTTGCCTTTGGAAGAAGCAGAGTGCTAGTGCTCACCTTGGATCAAGAGCAGTATGCTCTCATGTTCCTTTATCTACAACTATCACCCAACAGAGAAAGAAAAGAAGAGAAGAGAAGAGAAGAGAAGAGAAGAGAAGAGAAGAGAAGAGAAGAGAAGAGAAGAGAAGAGAAGAGAAGAGAAGAGTTCAGTTGGAAGAAATGTAGGACAATGATCTAGTTCAACTGCCTGACCTCTCCTTCACAGCTGATCAAAGTTGGAAGCATGTCTACATGCCTCATAAATACTTACAGGCTTGGACCATCAACCATTTCTCCAGGAAGCCTGTTCCAACCTTTGACTACCCTTTTAATAAACAAACACTTCCTAACATCTCATCTGAACTTCCCCTGACATGGATTTGAACAATTCTCACATATTTTTCACCTCCCTCTCCATTTCCTTAGGAAGCTGTAGGGAGTGAGTCCTCAGCCACTTCACACAGGCTACACCTTCAAGCCCTTTGACCAGCTGTGTTGCCCTCCTCTGGACACATTCTGGGACCTTCGCATCCTTCTTAAATGGAAGGGCCCAGAACTATGCACAGTGCTCCAGATGAGGTCCCACCAATGCTGAACACATTGGGATAATCCTGTCTTTTACCCCACTGGTCATACTGTGTTTGATGCATTAGAAGTTGTTGAGTGCATGTCACTATTTGAGATATCCATGACAGTTTCCCTCTGACAAAGATTTTTCTGTTGTTCCAAACTTCCAGTGTAATTTACAGTTCCCTGATTAAGACTTTGATCTTAAAGAAGGGACAAGAACTATTCCCCTCACATTGGTTTCAGCAAACCAAAACATGAAATGAGACTGTTGATTTCAGCTTCCAATTTAAAAGCTAATTAGACAAAAGTTCTCTATCAATGGGGAATATCCCAAATTTATACAGGCAGCAGAAGCAGCAGTTACATTAATAATATTCCTCAAGTTGACAACGATGAAATAAAAGCATAGGACAAATACTCCACCCCTGGAGATGTTGAAAAGAACATCGTCTGACAAAGCATCAGAAACAAACTGAACATAAGTGATTTTAACACCTTCACCACTATAACCAAAGAAACAGTTTTACACTGCATGATTTTATTTTGATTTTACCTTTTCTTATTTAAGGAAATTAAAAGCTAGGAATTTCAGAACTGTGACAATAAGGCACTTAAAGAGCGTTGATCTCTAGTGTACTTCCTACTGTAATTGGCTGATTATGTCTATGGCAGGAGTACTAAAGCTATTTCAGGAAGAAAAAAGACCAGGCTATATTAAGGTATTGTTGAATTTATAATTGTTTATTTTTTTAAGTACAAAATGAGAAGAAAAGAAAATTATCATAGAACTATATCAGTTTGGTTTCTTAATGATATTTAATTAAAACAAAGCCAAGATTCTCTCCTAAATAACAAAAAAGGAGATTTTTGTTGAGAAAAATATGTTAAATTCAGAGCTTTCTGAATTTAGTTTCTTTTTACCAAGGGGAAATTAAACTCCTAATAGCTAATGTGAAAATATTTCTGAATGCACACCTGTAGAATTATGCACTTCTTTGTGCCTAGAAGACCTCAGCAATATGCTTAATGGGACATTTGCTCTTAGCAAAGGCTTGCAGATTTTAAATAGCAGTATTCAGTCAGTTGCAGCTAAATATGTTAAGGAAAAGACAGGAAACTAGAGTTTGCTCACAACAAGCAACTTCTCAGTGCAATAACTTGATTTTTTTCTGGGTTTGTTTTTTTTTTTTTTGCCTTTCTGATTCATTTCATAGCTAAATTAAATGGCACTAGTTCATTTTATTTGAGGAGATATGAGGAGATGCTATGTGCCCCATTGAAGGTTAACAGCACTGAGGGCTACCAGAAAAGTAGTTCGCTTACTTTCACTGAGATTTTTTGCATGCTCCTTAGAAACCAGCTTTTAGTTCCTCAAAAAGAGACACTTTCAGTAGATTATTTCTGAAGTCAGTCAAGTAACAATAATTGTTAATATCTGATGAGTAGTATTGCATGCCTATGCTTCTTCTGGTTTTAATTATCAATTTAAATGCTTTAAGATTGGTCTGCAACAAGTTTGCTCATGTGAGGAGTTACAGTCCAGATGTGAAAAAGGAGTATAGGATGAATTTTGCTAAACTTTAATAGTCTCCTTTAATTTCAGCTTGTCAGTTTTGGCAGGATACTCTTATCTGCTCCTTCAGAGAGCAGCTGCTGCATGCTGGAGTTTCCAATTCAGAGGGGATGTTCAGCACCTGGCTGTCCCAGAAGAAGATGAGCTGGCATTCTGCTTCCTACGGAACAGATCTCAGCAACATTACCCAGCAGATCTGGATGAAAATTAACACTGAGCTTCAAGCTAAGGTTTATGGAAAGAGTCCCAGAAAGTGCTGATGAGGCTGCACTGAGGCATAACATCACGGCACTCGCTGCAGAGCATTAAGGTTAATTATCTCCTAAGTGCATGCTAAACCCTATTTGCTTTCTTCAGAAGTTCAGCCATAAATTTATTTTAAATTCTAATGTAAAGATGTTTCTTGATCTCAACCTTGAGACAAATTGTCTTATTCATAAAATCTATTAAGGTCTCAACATCAAAGCAATACAAGCAATAATTTCATGAGATAGTAATGGGAATCATGTGAAGAAATATACTAGAAATGCCCAGCCTAAGACTTCACAAATCTCCATTGTACTATTCCTGAGAAAGAGTGAAAAGACCACAGGTAAAATGGAGTCAGAAGTACATGAGTTTTCCCCCATAAATATTTTTAGTGACTTTCACTACTTTCATATTCTAGCAGGCCTTCATTTCACACTACCCAGTACAGAGAGAAATATTTTGTAAGTGCCACCAGAAGCACTGTCAGTGTGTAGAAACATAGAACATTACAAGAAAGGAAGTTAATTTCTCTTGCATTGGTTCTAGGTTCAGAGGTCCCTTGATTATTCCTTCTCATGTGTATATCCCTACAGACATCATCCAATTAAAGCCAACAGAATGTTTCTTCTGCAAATAAAAGAAGCAACATTCTATCTCTGTGTCTTAGCTGGAAAAAATCACAAATGAGAGGCAATTCAAAGGGGGAAATAATTGTATTCATCAGACAGAATAATCTGTCTCTGGTTTAATACAAATTTGCCATTGGTGTGAGTGTTAGGTATAGAAAGGCTGTCCTGGAAAGAACTACAGACCCCAGCTAGCTTTCAAATATTTAAAGCTGGAAATATTCAGATATTCTTATCCTTTTTCAGTAGAAAAGTCCTGAAAAACCCTTGCATTGTGATGTCCATAATTTGCTTCTTCCCTACAGAAATATAAAGAGCAACAAACATGTGGGAATGCATAGTCTCACTAAGGAGGCTTTGTTTTGTTTTTTTTTGAACCCCAGGTGTTTAATTATCCAACAAAAATCTTACTAAAATTTTTCATGATAATACTTTTCTGATCCAACTTTGTCTGTTTCCTGAATCACACATTTTTGAAATCGTCTTTCAATAATTAATCTTTAAGATATTTTTAGGATCTAAAATATTTTTAGTAAGCAAATTAATTACACATTTACAATAGAAATGTTCTGGAGTTCTGACACGTGTAATTACAGATAGCTGTTGAGCAGTACTTATATCAGGATGTGGCTTTATCTTTGAATTCCTGCAAGGCTGGTTACTAAAAAAAATACTGTACATCTTATTAATGAGTCTCATATTGGGCTAAACTGAAACTTGTACAAAAAATGACATTAATATTTGGAACGTTACCTTCCTGAATCCTTCATGCTTGAAAAATATCTGCTGGCAGTAAATACACTCTATGTAGAGGAACTAGATTTGACCTTGCAGTATCCTGCCAATGTACCAGAGGTGCTTTCTTCTTCTTGCTCAATTAAATAAGGCTCCAAGCACTTGCTGTCACCTCTGTATTTGTTTGTTACCGGTTAAAGTGTTCTTGCTGCATAAAGATTCACATCTGTGACAGCAGCTGGGAAAATGTTTTATTTTTATCTCCCTGTGATCACAATTCCTTCAATTAATACTATGAATTAAACAGGCTCCTCAAACTACCTTTCCCATAACAGTTGTTTCCCCTCAGACCATTGCTGCCTCATCTCTTGCAGAGGGGATTTTTTCTGACTCCAGGGTTGCATCAAACATTTTGCAGTCTTTAAATAAACCTCTCTTTTGTTCTTTGTGTGAAACCTAGATAATGTTGATTTTACTCCTAAACATCAAAATATGAAAGTCTGTCTATCTTGTTTCATTTTCTGCTTATTTGTAATAACTGAAATACATAAAACCCGTTTCTTAGATTAGCCCCTATTTTTTGTGTCGGCATCTTGCAGCCATAGGCACTTTCTGTTCTGTACAAAGCCCAAATTGCCAAGACAAAATGGTGCTAGAAATCCCTCTCTTCAGCAAACTTTGCAGACATTTAATGACACACTTAAAGCTCATATTTAACATATATTCAACATATCCAACTTAATACAGGTCTATGAGATGACTGCATCCATTTCAGCTTTGTGATTATTAGGACATAATTCCACTTCACGTTCCTCTTGCAAATAGCTGGTCTAGGTGTTTCTCAGGACCAGAGAATAGAAGTTCATGCACTTTGCATGTCAGAAATGCCCTCTTCAATTTGCGATCCAGCAGCTGCACAGATGTGCTCATCATGTGACCAGTTGTACACTTGTCATGCAACAAAGACACATTTAAATGTCCTCTGGAAAAATGGTGGGTGTTGACTATAGCTAATACTGGTCTGTGTTTCAGGCTGAAGGTGGTTGATATATGTTGGGTATATGCCTAGCTGAAAGATAGCTTCTATGTGTTTACTATTAGACTTAATAATGTCAAAGTCTCACTAAAACAGTCAAATGTGACTGTATTCTCTAACCATTAAAACGTGCCCTGCATGATTTTGTTTTATCCCACCTGGCAACACTATCAGAAATGAATGTCTGTGCATGTTTCAGGGGATAGCTTGAAACACAAACCCTCATCACTAAGCTGTATAAACCAGGTGATCCTTTTATGAGGGGATATCATTTATATGGAGAGATATGGGCTATGAAATGCTGCTTGCCCTCACAAGCAAAAGATTAAATTTAACCTGCATGATCTGCTTGTATAGAAGAAGCCTGTGATAAATAAACACTCAAATGGGATTTTAATACAAGCAATTGTCCTGATTAATACTTATAAACCTTAATCTTACTCTAAACGAGAGCTGGGACAGTTGTGGCACCACTGCAAGAACATCTTAGCCAGACCTCCACTGACTGTGAACAGTTTCCAATGTCATAGCCTTTTAGTAATATTATATGGAGTTTCTGCTAACAATCCTTCCCATGTAGACTGGTGTTTGTCAGTTGTAAACTCTTTAATCCCCTAAATTTTACCTATATCTGACCCTTACCTTTTTATATCAGAAAAAATTAGCTACTGAAAGATAGTGTGATTGAAACAAGGACTCTTCCATTGTACATTATTAACGTCAGTATTTCAGTGTAATTGACTAAGGAACAACAGTCAAGGGAGTTTAGATTATGCTAAATGCTGTGAAAGGTGACAAAAGTTAGGAGTTTTTTAAAGCCACTGCTGTATGACTTGCCAGAAGCAGCTAACATACTGAACCTGCAAAAGAATGTGAAAATTGCACAAAGGATACTGGCACTTACAGTGGCTAACTACAGCAAGTGGTATGACAGTGTGTCTCATGTTTGGCCTCACAGCCTCCCTGAGTGCTCTCTAATGCTAAAGCTGCATCTCTGTCTAGCTTATGCTGCAAAGGGCACTCATAGGGCTGGTAAGTGATGAAGCAAATCTTTGAGTTAATCACATATAGAAAAAATGTTCCTGGATATTTGTAGTCATTGAAGCCTATCATCCAACAGATGATTTTTAAAATTTAAAAACTGAAAAATTATGTATATTTCCCCCACATCTGAACTCTCACAATTCTCCTTTTCCTCCTAATTCCCAGCTAATTCCAAGTATGCCCATGGTGACTGACTTGCCACATGAAAATGCTGAATGACTAACCTGCAAACCACAAAAGAAATATCAGTTGAGTTCAGACTTAAGCCTTTTTCTCATCAGAGGCACTAATTTTGTCTCTCATTTCCCCGCCATCATTTTTCATTAAAGTTTTGGGAGTAGAATAACTCATTAAATATGATTGAAATTAAACTTTAGATTTAAAATCTACTGCAATGAAGGGAAGTAACAGACAGAGAAATCCCATAATAATCTTTCTTTTAGAAAACAACCTAGAATATTCTTTTTCCTGCATGCCCAGGAGGAATAAATTCCATTTTCTTTTTTTGGCAGGAAATCTGAAGTGCTGGAACACATCGCTGTTGAAAAGCCATGAAATTGATTCTCAATCAGCTCTTCTGCTGGAACATTTTAGTTATAGTCGTGGTATTTAAAAAGTCATCAGGAGGATATGTTTTGGCACTAAGTCATGGTGACATGAAATGGCATTGCCTGGCTTTTTCAGGATTGATACAATTGCACAACTGTTCACACATGAAATGCCTCATTGGCCATCACATTTGTTTAAATTTCAGTAGAATGTAACTACTATCAGCACTAGTCTATTCAAATGGCTCCAAAAATCCTGTTTACAGTACAGTGCTTGGGATGATTACTAGGATTGACATTTTAATATTCAGTATCTGGTATGAAAGTTATGTGGGGTCTCAAAAATCAGGATTTCTGCCTCAGTACTGTGTCTCTCTCTCATAGATGGTCTGAAAGATAGAGATTAAGAGCAGTGTGCTTTCATTCTTGACATCAGTCTCTAGGCAACAAAGTCAAATTATGGCTACTGAATAACATATTATCATAAAAGGCTTAAATTTTAGGAACCACATAAGTACTGCATGTATACATACAGGTAGATCATCTGTACTCACTATATATATATATATATATATATATATATATATATATATATATATAGATATATATGTATATGAGTATGCACCCATGTGTAAAATGTGTGTGAATATATATGGCCAGTTATGTACATATAGGTATAATATATATAATATATGCATAACATGCATACACCAGAACAGATATTTCATGTGGCACATATGCGTACATATAGAGAGAGATTTGGGTGCATGTCTGTGTTCATATGTGTGTGCATATATATGTGTGTGTGTGTGTATACCTATGATTGCATGCAAATATACTTTTAGATGACTATTAAGTGCACCATACTTGGAGTACATAGATTCAGATATCAAAGAAGAAACATTATATAGTCCTGTGTTTTTTTGGCAAAGCCATTGCAGACTGATGTCTAATCTGTTTCAGTATCTTGCAATGTCCATATCATATGACTTCTAAATTACCAGAGAGTGTTTTGAGTCATATTTTCTCTGCTATATGCATGTATACATACAGGTAGATCATCTGTACTCACTATATATATATATATATATATATATATAGATATATATGTATATGAGTATGCACCCATGTGTAAAATGTGTGTGAATATATATGGCCAGTTATGTACATATAGGTATAATATATATAATATATGCATAACATGCATACACCAGAACAGATATTTCATGTGGCACATATGCGTACATATAGAGAGAGATTTGTGTGCATATGTGTGTGCATATATATGTGTGTGTGTGTGTATACCTATGATTGCATGCAAATATACTTTTAGATGACTATTAAGTGCACCATACTTGGAGTACATAGATTCAGATATCAAAGAAGAAACATTATATAGTCCTGTGTTTTTTTGGCAAAGCCATTGCAGACTGATGTCTAATCTGTTTCAGTATCTTGCAATGTCCATATCATATGACTTCTAAATTACCAGAGAGTGTTTTGAGTCATATTTTCTCTGCTATATATGAACACGGTTGTAAATAGGAGCAAAGGCAGGAATCTTGGCACTGGTAGGTGATCATATCCTGGCTTGAAGTCAGAGCATATCCAGCATGGCCTAAAGTTTGGGGTTTTTTGGGGGGTACAAGGGGATCAACTAGGAGATGCCAATCAGCTCATTCAAGATCTCTGAGGGTTCTTTGACTTCTTCTCCACTTGAAAAGGCAAACGTTTCTCCTCCTTGACTGTAATCACCCTATTTATCTAAAGTAAATTTTCCTTCACAAGAGGGTAAGTGGGAGAGTTGGTGGTTTGCATGGACTGAGTCACCGCTCTTGTGGAGAAATCCCACATGAAATATTCAGGGAAATAGGAAACACGAAAGAGAACAGTCAGAAAAGCATGCTCTTTATGGACATCTATAGATGGAAGAAAGCAACACTTTTTTCTACTCCCCAGTATTCAGTGAGGTTATACCTATCTTTAACAAACTGGTTTATTTCCAAATAAAACAGTAACAGTTTCATTCTCAGTTTCCATAAAATCATTTATCCTTCCATATTCTTGCCCTTTCACTATAGCACAGGAAGATAAGGCAGTAAAGCCTGTACTGAGGACCAAGAAATTACATCTGTTTCAAGCTAAATATTAAAATGGTTCCAAGACAGCCTAATAGACAAGAGGGATAATTCTGCTATCACTCTCCAACTCTTAATCTGAAGGGTATTCTGTCAAAACATCCTTAAAATATTTTTAACTTGCTTTACAGAAAGGTAGACCATCTTTCATTACTTCCATCAAAACTTTCATATTCCTTAAGAATGCATCCAGCTTTTGAGAAGCATCTCTGCATGGGCTCCTTAAATATGTTCAGATTTCAGATGAGAGGCCAAGCCCAGAGAACCAGTGCACTGTGCACCGGTTATTAAAATTATCAGAGCGATGACTCTGTCCAAATTAAGGTTCAAATGAAACCATATGCTGAAGTCAATAATGTGGATTTTTATTTTACCATAAATGTGACATAGACCGAAAGAGATAGAAAAAATAGGAAAAGAGAGTGGGAGGAGAAAATGAGAGCGACAGAGAGACAGATTAAATAGAAAAAATATCACCACCAGATAAATCCTGACAACATCCCATTGGTCCTCTTCTTCTGGTCATCTTGGTGATGAGGGTCTTGGTCGTGATCTGTTGGGAGAGCCAGAAGCCCATGAAACAGAGTCCACTGGATTTATATTTGCTTAGGTACAGGTGGGAATGCCCAGGTACTTCTCCTAGTCTCGGGATCTCCTCTGGTCAAGATGACCCCAAGGTGTGTTAAAAGTCTCTTTCCCCAACCCAGCTTTTGAAGAAGGAGTCAGAAGTCTTCGGCTCATGTTCTCAAGGTTGTTTATTATTTCTTATCTAAACCATTTTCTGTCTGGCCTGCCGAGGTCTGTTCAGTAGGTCAGTCCGAAGCACACTGCTGGCCCATGGGGCTGGTGTTGTCTTTTATACTATAAACTACATATTCTGTTCCAATACCTATCACCTATGTTAGACAGTGACTTTCTACTCTAAACCAATCCCAAAGTGCCACCATCACCAAGAAGATGGAGGCAAAGAAGAAGGGAGAAGAAGGGAGAAGAACAGGACAACACCCAAATCCCTCCATCTTGCCTCCTAGACCCCTATAGTAAAAACCCCCCAAATTTTTCTTTTTACCCTGAAACTACTACTATTATTCTATCTAAACTTTTGTGACTTGTAATTCTTCATATAATGTTGGTAATTTGCTCCATGGGTTGAGATTGAATTCCCAGGTGTCTTTGGCTCTCTGCCAGGGTCTCCAAGCTCCTGCCAGCCAGGATTTTGAGCCATCCAGGACACCAGAGGGATGTCTTGGGTTCTGACATTCTAGGACAGGAAGTTTTCTACTGGATACTGTAATACTTTGGATCATGGGACACTTTGGGAGTCTTTGACATCTTCTAAGACGCCTCTTACATCAGCGAAGTGCAGTCAGTTCTGGACCATTATGGCCCATCAGCAGAGATGAATACTGTCAGACTACATGTGAATGTGCCAATACTTTTCCAGAGGTGAGATTTCATGGCTGAGCCACTTGTATAAGGACCTTGTCATGATAAAAAGCACTATCCAACTTCATTGAATTTGCCTCTTATCAGCCTGTTCCCTTATCTTGCTCAACATTCAACTGTAGCCTCTGGTGATGGGCGATTAAGTGGTCGATTTTTGAGCAATTAACCAGTGACAGTCCAGTCTCTCACTCAGTGAAGATACAAAATGGGCAACAGGAAAGTGCTACAGAGCCAAGGGTAAAACAAGTATGTAATTATTTACAGAGAGCAGATCAGCCCAATTAGACAAGCCAAAGGGATCTCTCCAGCCTGGAGCTTTGATCATTCTGCTGGGAAATAAAAGACTACTCTAACTTACACTCTGCCTGGAAACAAGTGTGAAGCCTCCATATGTGAAGGTGGGATCCATTTTCCCAGCCAGACTACATGTGCCAATACAGTTCATCCCTCAAACTGTCATCAACTGACTATTTAGGGCTTACTAGTTAAAATCAAAAGCTTAAAGTGCTACCTGAAAGCCAGGAGGCAGCAATCCCAACCAAGAAACAATAGGACTAAAATAGCAATATGAATATCAAGTTTTGTTACAGTGGTAAGGACAAGAGGGCTGTCTTCAGGACTCAGGGCCAGCTCAGAGCTGGAGCAGCTGAGGCAGCCCCCATCCCATAGGGAATGCTTGGCCATAACCCAGCCTGGCCTATGGCAGCTGCTTTTCAGCTGGGGCTCTAATGGCTGATCTACAGCCCCCAGAGCACCACAGCCTTGCCCTGGCCAGCCACAGGGCCTACCTGCAAGCCTATGGCCTGCCTTCAGCCCATCCCAAATATGCCTCTTTAACTAAAAAACAAGCCATGACACCATTACACCCACTTCCCTCACTTCTACAGGGCAGGGGCATGGGGGACACAAAGACAGGCCCTCAGGCAGGGCTGCTTCAGATGGTGGGCAATGGCTAAAAGCTGCTCTATTTCATTTTCACTTGTAATTCAGTGGGCCTGTGCCCTGAAGAGCTGCCAGGCTGGTATAGCTCCTTGCTAAGGCACAGTGTATTTGTGTCATTTGTACACGACTTATGGTGCAAGGTGACAAATCTGCAGAGAACCACTACCCTCCCTCAAATAAACAATCAAAGAAGCAATGGTAAATCATGAGGCCAGATCCACTGGATGCAAAAGTGACTTGTTAATTGCTTCCAGGACTGTTAGCAAGAGTCACAGCCACTTAGCAGAGCTAAGCATCTCCCGGTGAGTGCTGCTTGTGGCAGTGTGTATGGCAGGGACAGCCACCCTCAGGGCGTGAGCTCTCAGGGTGCCCAGAGCTGCTCAGAGCAGCAAAGTCTCAGCTTTGTTGGGAGCATTATCTGCCCCAAACAGGGCAGAGCCCAGGAGCAGGAAAAGATTCCTCAAGTTTTTTGGCCACCTAAGGAGACATAGTTATTTGCATTAAATTAGGGAAAAGGGAATGGCCTGTGATAAACACACACTGCATCAGGACAGAGATTGCATCTGATAGGTACATTTTGTTGAGACAATAATGAAAAAAATGAAAAGCACAAAATTGGGGGGGGGAAGTTTTTTTATTATTATCATATTCTTACTTGATATTCTAAAATTCATACCTATGAAATATACTTCTTTTAAAGACCATCATTATAAAAGCAAGAATGTTCCTTGTCTCTTGACGTCTTTAGTCTCTATTATTATGCTGGTTTTTCAGTGTCAACTGTGTCCTGAGTGTCACCTGCTTCCCTTTAGCATCAATGAAGACATTTCCTTTGTTTGCTATGGAGATCCCATTGTGGCCCAGAAGGTAAATGAATCACTGTTCATAACTATTCTTTGGCTGAAAGGTGAGGAAAACCTAGAGCTGCGTAAATCTCCTCCCTGCAGTCTTGCCTTGTTCCCTTCTGCCATCTTGTGGCCCTAAATGTTTAATTCTACTCTAGTTAAAGCCATTGTCCAAGTCTGACATGAAGCGAAGCACCAAGTCATTCCCTATCCCACATTTATGAGCTTTTGTCACTGCCCTGGGAAGTGTGGAATCACCATCTGTGAAGGTATTTAAAAGACATGTAGATGTAGTACTTAGTGACATGGCTTAGTGGTGAACTTGGCAGTGTTAAGTTAATGGTTGAACTGGGGATCTTAAAAGGTTTTTTCTAACCTAAATGATTCTATAATTATATGTTAGAATACAGTAACAGGTGCTCCATCCATTTCCAGTATTTGGTGGTAAGTCTGAAATAAAATGTTCCTGTCAACAGGTTGGAAGATGTTCAGACTGACAACAGAAAACTAGATTGGATTAGAAATATCTTTTATGGGCAATGTACCAAACTAGAATTAAAACTTGTCTAGAATAACTGATTTTTTCTTTCTGTAATTTTTTTCTGAAGGGAATGATAAATGATATAGAGGTAGAAGAGATAATGTCTAGCAAGGAGAAACCAGGAGTACCCACAGGCAGACTTGGAAACACTGAATAAGGATCAGCAGTGACAGAAAAGAGCTGTGGTGCATGATAGGAACAGAGTCTACCCAAGGCTTCACAGCAAGTAGGAAAAAAATTGAATTTCTTATTTCCAATATGGGAACAGGACATAGCTGTCATGGAGAACAAAAAGGCAGATGGTGGAGCAGCAACAAGAGCTCTGTCCCACTTCCAGAGGAGAGACTTTCAAGTACACCAGACATCAGAGTGATGGCTGGGACTGTACAATAATGTACAACCATGCAGAGAGGCTGCCTCTCCTCAAACACACCACAGCTACGACTCCATGTGCTGGTTCCAGCTCAGCCACAAGAAGTATTTAACATCAGCAGAAGATATATCTCTACAAACAGTTTATTGCATCCAGCAGTGTGCAATCTCACACACCAGTCTGCTTTTTCCCAGCTAGAGACATTTCAGATCCCTGGAGATCTTTCGACATCAGATCCACACATCTTGCTTACCTGTTAGCAGTGGGAGCTTGCACCAGCCACACAGGCCAGTGTCAGCAAAAGTTATTGAAGAAATCCTTTTCCTTTAGAGGGCAGGCAAAGACTGAGTACAACTCATGTCTTCAGCGTCTAGATTCATGCACACAGTGCACTGAAACCAGCAATATATAAGTTGAATGCTTTTAAGATTACCATTCTGGTAAGAAAAAGGCAGGGAAGAGAAAATCCCTAAATTCTTTGCAGTGAATTTAATAACTCCAACATTTACACTCATCCTATGTGATAGCATGTCTATCAGAAGAAAATATTGCTAATATGATAAAATAAGGCACCTGGAAATTAGGAAAAGGCAACACTAAGTTATGAGTTGTGTGATGGCATATGTACTTCTGAGCAATGTCCAAGGCCCCCTATGACAATAGGAAGCTGTCCCTTAGATCAGTCTTCCCTTGTTTTTTTCTGTAAGGCAAGGACTGTTCAATATTTAGAAATATTTATACAGACCAACAAGCCCACAGCAGTTTTAGTTTATAAAAGCAATTGTCATTAGATATTTTATTTTTAGCCTTGTTTCTGTGGACAGATGCATTTTTTAATAAATTGTCTTAATGGATTATGACCTAATATTTTCTCATATTTTACAGCCTTCCAGACTGATTGAATTTCAGGCTAAAAGGCTAGCTTTGTAGATTACTCTTACCTCATACTACAGAATGAGGTAAAATGATGTGATGATGTAAGTCGATGGTCTTCCTTTATCTCTGTCCCGAAGTGACGCTAAGCTAATTAATTAAATGAAGTTTTCTGCAAGTAAATAGTCCCCAGTCCCACACTCTTCTTAACATGTAATGTTCTGTGAGTTCAGTCACAGAATCACAGAGCAATTCAGGCTGAAAGGCACTTCATGAAGTCTCTAGTCTGACCTCCTGCTCAAAGCTGGTTTATACAAGTATTAACCTGAACTACAGCTGTAAGTATGTGAAAAGGTTCCCCAGAAGCCATTCTTGAAGCTCCTTCTGATGTGCAGTGTTCACATTTGCATGAGCTACTGTGAAGTGTTACATTATCCTGCCTCTGGGTGTCAGCATTTGCCCTCATTTGGAGAGGCAAATCACTTGTCTCTAAAGAACCATGAAGCCAGACAGATTCCAGTTATCATTCTGAATTTGCCTGAAGTTTGATCTGGCTTATAAGAACTTTCAAGAAAGCTAGAATAATCAAGCTAAATCAGAAAATTACATTCTCTGTGCGATTGAGAAGGGTTGTTTTTTTTCAGGATTTCACTTCTAAGATGAAAGGGAGATTCAATTCTGAATTCACCTTTTCCCCTAGCATTAATATAGCAAGACTTGAGCAAGAAAAAAGAAAAGAGAAGAAATAGAACAGATTTGAGCAGCTGCTGTGCTAGCCACTTACAGATGATAAACAATCAGATAAGCAAAAGTTATACACAGCTTTTCATTTTAAGCTAAAGCTTACCTCTGGAGACAAGATTTGCATGAGGCTGCATTATTCCAGGTGTCATTATGGCCAGGCGGTGGAGACAAAGCTATAGAAAGACCATTTAGCTCTTCACCAGTGTAGTCAGAGTCAAGGCCATCATGGGGAAGAAGAGCAGCAGAGTAAAGAAGGAAGAGAACAGTGACTATTTAAATGGAAGGACCATAATTTCTATCTAATGCAGCAAACCTTCAGCCTCTCTCCTGGTGCACACAGTAAGGTCTCAAACCCTTCAGGGCCACAGTGTGGCTTCTGTAGGCTCAGTCACAGAGGGCTCCTCATGACATCCAAATCTCAGAGACACCCAAAAGATTTGAAGGAGCTCAACACCCCATGGGACCAGTTCTCTGCTTTCCTGGAGCTCCTGATATGTGAGCTTGGAGGCATTGTCAAAATTTCTCCAGATCCCAGGAACCGGGTATAAGCATATCCTGTGGAAATCTGTCTGCCTAGATTTTGCTTATTATTTAGACACATTCTGACACAGAATAATAAAATATTTTGGGTTGGAAGTCCTGCTCATTTCAGGACTAGGTAAAATTTAAAACTATGACTAAGAGCACCCTCCAGACAGTTCTTGAACTCCAGCCAGCTTGGTGCCAAGAGTAGGCTCTTCCAGTGATTGGCCACTTCCTTAGGGGAGAAACTTTTCCTAATATCCAATCTGAACCTGCCGGGACACAGCTTCCCTCCATTTCCTTGTGTCCTATTGCTGGTCACCAGAGAGAGATTGGCACCTCTCCCTCCACTGCGTTCCCTGAGGAAGTTGCAGGCTGTGATAAGATCACTCCTCAGCCTTCCTTTCTTCAAGCTGTGCCAACTAAGACACTTCAGCCACTGCTTGTAAGTCTTGCCCTTGGGGACTTTCACCACCTTGGTGGCCCTTCTCTGGACACTCTCTAAAACTTTGTACTGTGGAGCCCCAAACTGCAAACAGCACTCAAGGTGGGGACACACCAGAGGGACAATCACCTCCCTTGACCAGATGGCAGTACTGTACTTGAATCCAACAGTACAATGTATAATCCAATAATCTCCAATGTAAAAAACAAACAAACAAACAAACAGCTCACCAAAAAATCTCTGCAAGGAAATTATTTAGTTAAGATTGAATTTCCTTACAAAATAGAAGTGATAATTCATTCATGCAAACCAGAATGGTCCTGTCCCATGTGGATTTATATTCATACCACCATACATTAACAAGTTCAATCTGACAAACACAGTATGTGTTTAGAATGCTGCCTCCTGAAGCATGACATCCAGTTTTATGCTGGAATTAATGAAAATTTCTTCAATTTTTATTCATTGCATTCAGATGTGTGCTAAGAAAATAAATGCCTTAGAAAGAGTGAACATTCAAAAGCCCCTGTTATCTTATGTATTGAAAGACACTTCTTTTCAGATCAGATTTAATGCATGGCATTTACTGAGCAACTCTGTCAGGCATTGTTGTTTTGTCTACATAATTCTGCCAGAAAGATTCAAATTAAAAAAAAAAAAAACCAAAACAAACTAACAAACTAACAAAACAAAAAAAAAAAAAAACCAAAACAAAACAAAGTAACAAACTAACAAAACAAAAAAAAACAACAAAACAAACAAAAAAAAAAAAAAAGAAAACAAGCAAACAAAAAAACCCCAAAATGCCAAAACCCTGACATTTATGTAAGAGGAAATCCATACCAGACTAAATGTAGTCTGATTTAAATTAAAGATTGTGGAGCAGTATTATTATAGCCCAATTTACCTCCTTTCAATCCTTCATTAAGCTGGTTTGGATTTACAGGTGCTTTTATAACTTCCAAATATAATGAAAATGGCGTAAATGTTCCCATATTAAGATCAACTGCGAAGATACTTTCCCACTATGCAGCTGTCTCTGACTTTTTGAACAAAATTAGAGATCACTTAAGAAAAGTGGGTGTAAACAAGCCTATAGAACTGGATGAGAAGTGTTTCTGGGTACCAGATCTGCCATTTGCTGTTGTAAGGCCAGTCTAAGTCATCATTGTAAGGACACAGAAGTTAGGTGAAATCCCCTGTGATTGTAATAAAGGCAAATGTAGCACCCATCTTCAAAGGGCAAGAAAAGAAGCAGCCTGTTGGCTTAATATCTGTCCACAGGGAAATTGGGAGGAAAACTTTCCTGGAGGACATTTCCAGGCACAAAAATTTGACTGGGAGCAGCCAGCACAGATATATGAAGGGTACCTCACACTTGAAAAGCCTGATGACTCTCTATTATGAGATGAATGGGTCATCGGATAGCTGAAAACCTGTATAAGTGCCTTTAGCAAGGCATAAGTAATCTATAATAACCTCACAGCCAAATAAAAGAGATAGACTGGAAAGTCAACGTTGCTTTGAACAGCTCTCAGGATCTGCCTGTAGTCATGAATTTATTATAATTTTCTGCAGCAGCAAAGGAGCATTTAGCAAATGCTTAATTTCAGTGAGAAAATTAAAGTGAGGTACTGAGTTCTGATGTTCCTCAGTGCATCACAGTGCATGAAAGTACAGTCTCTACTGAAAAGCAGCCCCTACGAAAAGCTTGAGGAAAGCCAGACTGCCTGAACAAATGGAATGTGATTTAGTGATTGTGACCTTTTCTTACTATCAGCTACTTCTGTCTTCCATTAAGACTTTTTAGATTACAGGGTGAGGGTTGGGGTAGGAGTTTATAGATAAATTTATGGTCTGATAACTGCTACCCTACTTTTCTCATATTAACTGTGAATGTAAGAGCAGAAGAACTCAGCACTCAATTCAGAACAACCCTATATCAAGAATGGCCATCCCATTATAATTTAAAATAAATGCTGTCAAATATTTTTAAATACACTTTAGTCTAAAGGCAAAATATCTGGGATATATCATTATAATATCTATAATATATTATAGATATAATATAATATCATGCAATTAATAAAATTGCAGACAATATACAGAAGTGATATGCTTACAAGTAAAAACAGAAGTGCTGCTGAAACAAATTTGCTGCAGACAAAACCAGCTCAGAAGAGTCAGTAAGAAGATGCTCTGGGTGAAGTTATCTTCAGATCAGCTTACACAGCAGAACCCACATCAAGAGTTATCAGGTTCAGAGGTCTCTGTGTTACACAGCACCTGAACAAAAGGGTTTATTGAGAAGAAAGAGCGATACTATCCACACACCTAAGATTTTTTTATTTTTCAGTTATGAATACAATAGAGGTTGCATGAGGGTGGACCTAGAGATTTTCTTCACAGAACCTAGACACTTTGGAGGATGATGAGAAGATAAAAAGAAAACACTTGAAGGGTTCCTGTTTCCTGTCAGTAGAGAAGGGATGATGAAATCCTACGGAAACACTGGAAAAAACAGCAAGAAATTCTATGGCTTTGTTTTCACTGTGGTGTTAGAAATGGTTTTGATTACTGAGATGGACTACAGTTTTTGCACATAAATAACATCTTTGATCTAAAATGCAACTGCTGACAGGTAGAAAGTCTGATCAGTGTTCAACTTTTCTCACTTGCTTTTCTCTGTTTGCCTGGTTTCTTTGAAGTTTAGTAACATACTCCTAGCATGCCATCACCATCACTTCATATAAAAAGCACAGGAATCCAGACTAGTCATGATAAATTATAGATAAGCTAAGCAATATTTCTTTCAAACAGACTGTAACTTGGAGTAAGGTGTATCCATCCACCTGCCTGGCAAAAAGTACATTTATTCAGCTTTGTATTTTTCTAATCTACTTATAAAATATGAGGGGAAATTTATTTCTGGACAATACTCACCAAGTCTCACTAGGACTTCACAGCACTATTTGGCATCAGAGGAAAACATACACCACATTTCCCTTAATTCTAAAGGGACTGGGAAAGTAAAAAGTTAAGTAAACTCAATATTTCATTGAAGAAAGGAAGACCTTTTTTCTCATTACTTTGGTTCTTAACTTTACAGTAAATACCTACCATCTTTGTATGCATGCACCTTCATTACACTCTTAATATTTTCACATATTGTTTTACAGTTTGTTCTTTATGGGAATTTAGAACATTTTATCTCTCATTTATCTGATTTTAAGTGTTTGGTTACAGTAGCACCAAAGTTCACTTTGACTGATTCAAAGAAGTGCACAACTTCTAAATTTGGTTACAAGAAGATTCCCAGCTTTCTTAACAGCAAGTGATTGAAGTCTCCAGAAAATAGGGTTTTCTTTTTTTTCTTTAGTGTGTAAACAGTATCAATCTGCTCTGATGCTGAGACTGACAACTGGAAACTGATAGGAGCAGCTAAGGGA
Organism: Passer montanus; assembly: GCF_014805655.1. NCBI lineage: Eukaryota > Metazoa > Chordata > Aves > Passeriformes > Passeridae > Passer > Passer montanus. Next base: position 7,779,194 of record NW_024366480.1, on the reverse strand, counting down.
GCTGGGGGTATTTAGGCTGGAGAAAATGAGGCTCAGGGTGACGTTATCACTCTCTACAGCTCCCTGAAAGGAGCTTCCAGTAAGTTGGGATTTGGGACGTTATCACTCTCTACAACTCCCTGAAAGGAGCTTCCAGTAAGTTGGGATTTGGTCTCTTCTGCAAAATAACAAGTGATACGACAAGAGGAAATTACCTCAAATTGTGTCCAGGAAAGTTTGGGTTTGATATTAGGAAACATTTCTTCCCTGGAAGCATTGTAAAGCATTGGAACAGACTGCCCAAGGAAGTGGTTGAGTCACCATCCCTGGAGATAATTAACAGATGTGTGGCACATAGGATCATGGTTTAGTGGTGGACTTGGCAGTGCTGGGTAACTGGCTGGACTTGATGATCTTACAGGTATTTTACAAATTCAACAATTCTATTATTCCCTTTCAAATGAAATGAGCTCACGGAGCAGAAGGTCATATTGTAAAGATCTCATTTGTTGTCAGTAACATCATTTTGATCTGAGTCAAACTGCAACGTGAAAGCTCTTTATGGCTACTACTGTCAGGAGGTATGAGACATCGAAACACATATCAGACTGACAGCTGTGGAAACTGAAATCCTTGCTCTTCCACTGAAGTATAAGATAAGCCATTACTGGGGAAGCTTCTCACAAGTATGGTTCACTTATCCAAACAAGTGATCCGCTTTGGTGACAAAAGGCAGTTGTTTATGTCACCTCCACTGAGATTATCAGTAAGTGTGTGGGATGAATGGTGGTTTAGCCTCAGTGGCATATACAGGAGGCATCAACATGAGACCATGGAAAATGGGATACTGAAAGGGAGATATCTGGTCAGGTTATGGTGAGAAGAGTGTGATCATGGGAGTTAGTATGTTAATGGAGTTATTCTATAATAGGTCATGTTTCTGTTTCTTGCTCTCAGTTGGTTCAGGACCTGTCACATATAAGGTCCTGTCCAAAGTTCACGTTTCTGATTGGAGCCCTGCCCTCAGAATACCCCTATATATATGCTCCCTGATCTTTAGATATTGCCCCTCAGATCATGCGGTTTCTATGTTTGTTATTTTGCTATTAAAGTACTTTATTTTTAGGGCAAGTCCATCGTTCCCATCCCTCTATTTTTGCCACATTCCCACCGGCTGGACTGGACTCAGGGTTTCAGAAAGCCAGACTGCAACAAGTGCATCAGTATTTTTTATCCTTTTTCTCTCTGTCATAATACAAGCTCTTCTGGTAGTGTATTAACCATAGGTGATTCACTTGCTTCACTTGCTTGGTCCTTTATCTTCAGTCATTGTGCTCAACCTAGAAAATTAAATTGCTTTTTAGACTCTTTGAACCCAAGTGTTTTAGTAGTTTGAAAACAAGAGACAAATGTTTTAAACTTGGTGTGATTTTCTGTGGGAAGTCAGCACTCAGCTGAAACTTCTTGGATGAGTTTGTAAAGCCCATTGCCACTAATTCTGTGATGGTAGGTACCAGCTTGAGCTTCCCAGGCTTTGGGAGCTTCAGATCCATTGAGTGGATCATGGGACTACATCAGAGCTGCAGAGACAGCAGAAAAATGTGAAAAATAGAAGTAATCTGGAAATGGTTGACAATGTCAGTGAAGAATCCAGCAGTGATCTTCACTAGGGACCAAATTAGGCAGTCACAGGTATAATGCTTCTAACTAAAAATATTGCACCAAACTGTCCAGAATTGCTCAGTTTCTGCCTGTTCATTCACTGGCAGGATGTATGCTAATAATTACAATTTTTCTGACAGTTCTGTTGCCATATGTGGTAAAACTCAAATAACTCCATATCACCTGTTAAAATATATCATCCTAATCTGTCTGCAGGTAGGTGTTAAACTGGTTTATAAAGAAACAGCTAATTCTTGTATTATTCTGTAAGTCAAACTTCCAATCACTATCTGGTTTATTGTTGCCTCATGGGAGTATTCATACAAAATTATTAAATTATTCTGAATTACTACTAACTCCCTTAAACAAGGCTGCAATATCACGATACAGAGGAGTTAAGGAGGAAGAGAATGGATGTCTTTCCTCTGCCCTTCAAAATAAAACCATCCTCTTTTTGCACTACTGATGAAGTTTGAATTCCATGTTCTGGTCTGAAGCCAGCTCCTCAGCTTCCAGGGAATGGATACATGTTTATCATCGATCAGTTTTTCTGTGAACCTGTTGCAGAAGGAGAAGCCTTGGGCAACAGCTAAATGTATCATAGAATGGTTTTCCTTGGAAGGAACCTTGAAGATCATCTATTTCCAATTCCCCTGTCATCTCATTTCTGAGTTTCTGAGACAGGGCTAAAACTTGTGGTACACAGCTTGAGAATGTGAACCCCTTTTCAGTGGGGCATGAAAAGACCTGCAGATGATGAGAGCTAGACCAAAGGTATTCCAAAGAACAAAAAGCCTCTGCAACCTATGAATACCTGTTACTTTTTTAAAGCTCATTAAAAATGTTAACTCCCAAAAAGAGGTAAACGGAACTTTCTAGTGTGAAATGTGTTTGTTCAAATTGAAGCAATATCTGGCTGGTCACCAGATACCCAGCAAGTCATTCCATGACTCTCTCCTCAGCAGGATGCAGGGAGAAGAAACAATGAAAGCTCATAAACTGAGCTAAGGACAGGGAGACGATTCACAAACTAGCATCCTGGGCAAAAGAGACATGATTTCAGTAAAAATAATTTTATTTCTTGTCAGTTAATAACAGTAGGAAAGTGAGAAATATAAAAACAAAATTAAAAACACCTTCCCCTCCACCATCCTTTCTTCCCAGCCTTAGCTTCACTCCTGACTCTTTTACTTTCTCTGCCCCAAGTAGATCAGGTTGTTGGGGCATGCAGGTTGAAGACAGTTCACAGTTCATAACTTTGTCTCTGCTGCTCCTTCCTCTTCATCATTTGCACTGCTCCATCATGGGGCACATCCTACAGGAAACAGTCCTTCAGAAACTTCTCCAGTGTTGATCCTTCCCACAGAGAACAGTTCTTTGAGAACAAACTGCTCCTGGGTGGGCACTCCACACATCCTGCCAGTGCTGCCTTCTCCTGCATGGATCCTCTCCCACAGGCCACAGCCTCTGCCAGGAAACTGCTCCACTGTAGGGTTTCCATGGGCCAGGGCTGCCCTCAGGGCACATCCCCCTCCTCTCCTGAGCTGCAGGGGGACAACATGCAGCACCACAGTCTTTTCCATGGGCTGCAAGTGCCTGGGGCCCATCCTCCCCCTCCTTCTTCACTGACCTGTTTTTCTCACATTTTCTCACTCGTCTCTCACAACAGCTGTGCAGCACTTTTAACCTGTCTTAAACATGTTATCACAGAGGTGCTACCAACAAAGGTTAAAGGGCTCAGCTCTGGCCAGTGGCTGTTTTGGAGCTGTCTGGAACTGTGTCAGTCTGACATGGGGGAAGCTTCTGGTATCTTCTCACAGAAGCCACCCCTTCAGCCCCCCTGCTCCCAAAACCTTGGCACATAAACAAACATACCACTGCTAATAACATCTGGCTTAGAGATTTATTCTCAAATGCCTTATTCATTGAATTCTCAAGCAAAATTGCTGCCTATCTCTCCTGGTTATAATCCAGCACAGTGCTTTGAATAGTAGCAGATATTTTCTTACAAGAGAAAACTACCCTATTATTGTTAATATTATTGTTATTCCTTTAAAGTCATCACAAGATGTGTTTGCTTGAGTGAGCATTGTGAACATTTTGTATTTTATAAAAATAGGCTACTCTCTTTTCCCATTGCTGCATGGAGGCTTCCTGAAGATGAGACTGGCATAATAAGGTCAGCACTGCTGGGTAGTGTAACAAACTTGTCAGTAAATGTTAGTTTCAAAAACAGCATCTCAGAAACCTTTTCTTTATTCTCCTCACTTCTTAAGACATGCAGTTTCATGTGTCACCACTTGGTACGTTCATCAAAAAAAAAAATACACACAGTTTAAAAAAGAAATGTAATTAAAACATTTCATTTAAAGCCATGAAAATACTCAGAATCTAGTCATTAGAAGAAACAAGTACAGGCAGCTCTACGTACTTAATTTTCTGTGCATATTAGCAATAATGTCTTTGGGGGTGAATTTCTGGCATATTTATCACCATCATATCTAGGAACTATGGGTTAAATCCTTGACCATGTATAAATCCTCTTTTTGATGCTTCAGTGGAAGATTCACCATTACAGAAAAATACTATGCAAATCAGATTACATTTTCTTGCCTTAGGGATTCCAATCCTTCTGCCCATTGGCCATGCCAGCATTCTCTATACAGACATAGTAGAAAATCCCAGAAAAAGAAGCAATGAAAATAGTAAAATAATGAAAACCTTACAGTACACACAGAGAGAAAAGAGATTAATTTGCTGGGGGAAAGAAATGAGAAAGGTGCCAATAGAAGGACAAAATCTGGAAAAAATGTGGAAATGAATGAGTCACACTTCCTTATATTCTAAATATAATCATTATATTCAGAAACATAAGCAAAGATAAAGGTCATAGCTCGAGTTGTGGGGTTTTGCATTATGTTCAGCCCTTGGTGTGTGCAAACTTGAATCTCAAGCATGTGTTATGTGAAATGTGGTGCCTGCATACAAATTTACTGCACTAATCATGGAACGGAATGTATGAAACTCTTTGTGGTATATCAGCTCAACTGTCCATGGTAATGCTGATCTCGCATTGTCCGCACCCCAGAAGTCATGGTGAGCATGATGGTAAGTCTGTGCTATAAAACATTGAGAGGTACATCATAGTATACCTACACACTACTAGTTATCTGGGTACTGCTTGGCTTGGAGAAAAGTGGACAAATCTGGTGTGTGCACAGAGCAGGCTCAGTCTGCTGTCAAGGAGCTACACAGATGTACCCACCAATAACCGGGTTCCAAACCACTGGAGGCTTTTAAAATATTGTTTAGAAAATACCTTTTCCCCATTGATATTTTTAGGTAACTTAATTTGAACCCATTTCTGCTTTCCTCTCTGATGAAAAAACAACAGATTTTTCCAAATGATTCACAGAGGTAGCTGTGGGTAACATACTGTCTAATCCACGTCCTTTCACTGAGCAACAGGAAAATTTACAGCTGAGCTTCCTGAGTGGGGAGGGAACAGAAGGAATCTAAAAGTATGCAATGTCACCTAACTCTTTATTCAATAATAATAAATTCAGAATTCATTCCACAGTCTCTTCAACAGGTAGATTTATGGCTTTTACATTAGTGGTGACTTCGCATTCTGACATAAAATTTGCCTTTATTTATTCAGTCTTGTCTAGCAGTACAGGACTGCTCTGCAATCTCTGTATTTCCAGATGGTTGAGGGAAAAAGCAAGGTTCTGTTTGGAGACAGCAGAGAAGAATTCCTGAGGCAAGAGGCTGCATAGCAATAGGAAGAGTGCCTGCTCAATACCGAGCCCTCATCCCTGCCGCTCCGTTACCATGGAGATGGCACGGCTGCTGCACGGCCCACTCTGCTATCTCCACAGCTGCAACAGGAGTTCTGGTGGGGTGCATCTGCACTGCTCCTCGTACCTTCGCTGTCCGTCACAAACACTACAGGACAAACTGATTGTTGTTCAGTTTGTGCTCAGATCACGGTCTGTGAAAGATCACTGCTGTGATTAAGAATATCTGTGTCAGTGCATCCTAGGACTGTGTGAAGCTCAAGGGAAAAAAACTACAATCTTTAAACACATGAACCTCTAAAAATACTACTGTGAATTATCTCATTTCTGCCCAAAAGCCTACAGACAGGATATCTTATCCACCCGTTTTTGAGAACTTCATATATGCATTCAATTTAACATTGGGACATGAAAACCATTATAATTAATGTACAAGCAAATGTACATTTATTGAGTATTTTGTGTTCTAGGGCTACAGTGAGGAAGAAAGGGAGGAGACTCAAGAAGCTGATGACTCCAGGTATGAAAAAGGTGCATATGGCAAGGAGCCAAGGAGCCATCTCTCTTGTTGTGCTAAAAACATTTTAGCTAACACATTGAACAGAAAAGCAGGTCATAGGATGATTTCTTTTTATGCACAGAACTTGACAGGCTGCACTTGCTCAGAAGTATGTCTGCTTTTTTGAAAGCCATTTAGTATCTCAAGATTGGAGAAGCAGCTACAACCCTATCTATAAAAAACCAATTTAATGTGCATGTGAATACTTCAACAATAATATCAAGTACTGCTTTAAACAGAAATAATCAAGACCATTTATTCTTAACCAGGACTACTATGTATTCAGGTTTTTACACTGAAAAAAAATCACTTTTTCTTTCCACTGAACTATCTTGCCTGCATGGAATTTTAATATTTGCCTTTTTGTTTTAAGTTTTGCCTGAATAATACTTGAGTTCAGATGAAAGGGCTCAAATTACTCTGCATGCACTATATGACAGAAATGAGCTCTGATCTTTCATCAAGAGCCAAAATCTAGCAAGCAGGAAAATCAGGAGATTTTCTCATGGATGTGCTCCACAGCCAGAGGTTCATGTGCAAAAAAGGCAGAGCTTTTTGAGAAAACAGCAGTCCTTCTACCCATCTGCAAAGCAACAGAGCAGCACTGGAATCATCCAAGAAACTTTAGAAAGACTATCTGATCAGCTTACATGTTATTTTGTTGGCACTGTTGAATTGTGTTATTTGCCATCAGAGCTGCTGGCATTTGTTATATAGACTCAACCCTTTAAACAACATAAGATGTAAATAATATTTTGCTTATACCTTTTCATTTCTGCAATTCACATCATCTACCCTGGAGCACAAGTGTTTTGAAGCACATTCTCTGACTCATCTAAGTGAAATACTCAGGTTTTGCCACAGATAAAATTTATCTAATGTAACACTGAGTGGACCTCAGTGTATATACAAGACACTTTGCTACGTTATGTGTCTTCTGCTGTTCAAAGCCCTCTCGACGTTACATTCAGAGAGGTGCAAATCACTCAGCTCTTCTATTCAGGATGTCCGAGGGTGAGTCTATTTCCCATTATCATCAATCATGCTCCTTGCGTACGCTCGGTTCCCGTAAGACTGCAGTCTGGTTTGCATCCATTAAGGCTAATGGCCGTGGCAGGCATACCTCCTGCTCGCTCCCCAGCGCTTTGGCCCCGCGCTGCCCCGCGGAAGGGACGCCGGGCGCGCTCCGCCGGGCGCTGTCCGCGGTGCTGGAGACGGAGCGCGGCCGCGGCCGCTCTGCCCCGCGGCGTCATCAGGGAAACCTTTTTGGCAGTCTCTCCCGCACTGGTTAAAAAAAAAATAAAATATCCTGTCAGAATATTAATTCGTATATAAACATCTTGATATGATATTGCCTCACACGGGGTGGACTAGATGATCTTTCAAGGTCCTTTCCAAACCAAACCATTCTATGAATATTAAAGAGATTAAAACAGTGCTAATCCCTTTCCAAAACAGACCCCTTTTGATATCAATGTCACTAGAATAAACTAGCTTTCTCCAGCGTAAGTGCAGGCACCCACTGCCATGATTTTTCCCTGTGATTTTTCAAAATCTAATGTAGGTTTAAACTAAATAATCATATTTACGTTGTGGAAGGGTTCTTGTGATCAAGTGTCAGCAATTAGCTGGTTTTAACAGTGCACTTCAAGAGATTCCATGCTCCTTCTTGAAAACAGGACAACATCAAGGCTGAACTGAAGAAGAAACCTGGATTTCAGGTGATATTCTTTTCCCTCTGGAATTAATAAAGTATTTCAAAGAGATGTGAGAAAGACAAGATCAAACACCTGAGTCAATGAAGCACTTAAGACAGCAGCTACTTCCACGGGGGGATTGTGACTCATTTATATGGGGACCCTAGGAATTTCAAGAAGAGACTTATTAGGAAGATAAATGGATATGAGAAGCTGTTCTCTGGCTGGCAAGTGGCCAGAAAAGAAGGACATGAATGAGACTCATATAAAAAAAGGGCAATAAAGCAGTCACACACATAAGCAGTGTAGGAAAGCACTCCTGAGACAAAGAAAACAAGATGGAAATCCCTCAAAACAGAAAGGGCTACCTAGACTGTAGACATGGAAAATCCCCAAGCAACTGGGGGTAGATAAGTGTCTCTAGAGAGTAGGATAGCAATTAAATCCACTGCTATCCTATGATTTAACTGCTCCTTTTCATATCTTTTTACCCATTACTTACGAGTTTGTGAATATTTACTAATGAGTGAAAAAGCTGAATGTCAATGTAATCAACTTTCTTTCTACTTACAATCTTCAAAGCATGGGAGTAAATTCATTAAAAGTATGGATATTTTTTCCCAATCCCAGCTGTGACACTTGCCATGGGACAGATGGCACTGTCCAAACCAGAATTCACTGATTTATGCCTCATAGAATTAAATTACTCAAATACTAGCATGGACTTAATGAATAAAAGAAAAAGGGAAAAAATGTTCCTAATTTTACATTGTATTTGCCTTGATTCACATCATCTCCTTACACCTGTTTTTACCTCTTTCTCATTTTAAACAATCTGTGTTCTTCACAAAGGGGGTATAGTACTCCAGGAAAGGACTGACATGTCTGATTCACACTGTCTTTGAGACAGCCTCAATGGAGTTGATAGAAGCATGTTAAGAAATTGATAGAATTAGTCAACAATCAAATCTTATTTTCATTACTTGAATATGCTTGCACAAGAATTTCTTGGAAGGGCAACAAACACTACCATGCACTACCATGGCCAAGGCTTTTATATCCTTCAGCTTCACTTATTGATGCCCTGAACTGCTGCTGGTTTCTGCCCACGTTCACTCTGAAAGGGTGCAGCACAGCAGTTCTGATTTTATTAACAACATATTTTTTGCTAGAAGCTCTTTGTCAGATCAAATCATTGCTTTCCAAAGTAGCAGGAGCAGTGTAAGTAGCAGGCTTTCCATTAGCATTCTGCCTAGAACAAAGGTGCAGTTCAGCAAATAAGGACTTAGTGCATGTCTCTTTGTTTTCTGTTTGGAAAGGGTGCAACAGCCGCATGTTAAGTGTATTTAAACAGCTTTATTTTTTGGATCCAGATCAAAAAGGAAAATATATTTTACCAGTGTGTCCAAGACAGGGTTCTCTAAGAAGAACACAGCTGTTGCTGTGCTATCTCATCTCTTCTCAAAAGGCAAGTATTCTCTTGTTTAAATTGTGAAGGCAATTTATTGTTCCTATTGCACTGACACTGCTGGTTGCAGCTCTGCTTGCTTTCCTGAATCAAATCAGCAGGACTTGTTCCAGGCAGCAGCACTAAAACGATTAAGAAAATAATGCTTGTGGGAGGGAACTAATTTTGGAAATTCTTCATGTTCCTAGCTCAAAATAAATCAGTAATCAAGAAATCAGCATGTTTCATCTCAAAAAGTAACACATAAATCTTAATCTCTGTTACAATAATCCTTAAAATATTACTTTTGACACCTTTTACCCTTTAGAGATCATTTCATGCTAGCTGATTTTAGTAGTCTTTATCAACATAGGCAGCATTTTGAGATGGTGAAAAACAGCCCAGATATCTTGTACAATCCAGTATAACTATACAGTGTCTGACAGACAAACAACAGTTATTAATTTGATTGCAGATCCCACATACATATATTTATATATTTTAAGGATTTCTATTATTTTTCCAGAAGTGATAATTTTATTGGAAAGGTCTGACATAAAAAAATGGGTGAAAAATTTCCTTAGTTTTGAAGTGTATAAAGAAAATATTTCTTTGCCAAGAGGGTATTCAGACACTGAAACAGGGTTCCTAGAGATGTTGTGATACCTGCCAATGCTCAAGAGGCATTTGGACAAGACCTTTAATATCCTTTAGCATTTTGTCAGCTCTGAAGTTGTCAGGCAATTGGATAAATTACTGTTGTAGATGCCCTTCAACTGAACAACTTTAGTCTGGCCTAGTCTGGTCTAGTCTATATAACTATTTTATTTGATGTAAAATTTTTCTTATCCTTTTCTTTTTATAAAATCTTGATATTTAACATCAAAGAGTTAAATCCAAAGTATATCAGGACCTCAAAATGTGTAAGTGGGAACGTTAACTGTGCTCAACTCATGAGGCCCAACTTTGCCTAAGTGCCAAGGCAGCACATTCTCCTTTGGAGGCGTGGGCTCACAAGCAGAGCACATCATTCTGTGTTTGATTCTGAGCTCTTCGTGGTGCTCAGCATGCACTTCAGAAGAGCAGCACGTACATGGTGCTCTCTCTGACTTGATCTGTTGAGGGTGTACACTGAAGCTCATTACTGTTACTTTATTCCTTGATGTTAAGTAGTAAATGTGCTACAGGGTGGAAAGGAATAGCAACGAATTTTTACGGGAAGAGCCTATGATCTTGAATAAAATGTAGGCAGCGCCACCCCAGACAGGTGCCCTAGTTTTTGCTGTCATAAACTTGCACACAGGAATAGCCAGGCTTCCTTTTCTGTGCTATCTTCACAGGAAAATGAAAGCTGAATTTCCGATTTTTATTTTAAGTTCCCTATGTTAAGGATGCCCACAGCCATGTGCTTCTCAGAGCCACACTCACATTCTGCTGCACTCCAGTTAGCCCTGCTTAAGTCAGCATAAATCAAATACATGACATTGAATGCCAGCTTTTACTCCAATATAGATACACATGGTCTCATTTGAAATTTACTGGAATTAGCTGACTCATATAAAGAGTTCATATGGAGTTTCTCTATAATCAGGTTTTTGGTTCTGGATGCTGTAAGGAATGGATACCTAAATATAGCTGACATCTGTGAAATAAAATATTCTCTCAATTCTTTATTATTTTCAGTTTTGTCACAAAGCCACAAATAAACTTTGTATTCAGAAGAGCTAAGGAAAGGTTCTCTGTACATTATTTTTACCTACATTGAAATTACATAAAATGAGTTCATTCCATCTCCAGTTTAATTGATAAAACTTGTGATTCTCAGAATCAGTTCAGAAAAAATTGCTTCTAGCAATATCTAGGCTAGGAATTAAGAAGGAAAAGGTGCTCCATCTGATCTGCCATGCTTATTTGCTTTAAATTCTCCTAATAATTCACAGTAATTTTCACAGTCAACAGTCCACAGGGAAGGCTGTGATACTGTTTAACTCTACCATCAATTCCACGCTTGGAGTTTGAGTGCACAGAATAAGAAACCATACAGCATTTTTTCCACAGTAATTTTCCATGTGCCCTCTTATCTCCTAAGAAGTATGAAGTAATTTAAGAAAGCTTACTCTTTGTAGATTGAAAGGCTCTTCTTCATTCATTTGAGAGAAGCAACCAATTCCAAAGCCAATTGCTGGAAAGCTACAGATGTACAGTAGATGGTTGATGTGTTAGTTCACCTTCTGCATGGAAAGGCTCATGACAAATTCTATCATCTGGGATACACTGAATCACTGGTTATATTTATCAAATTTTATAAGTATCAAAATATTCTTAGACACTCAAGATTATTATTAGATTTTAAATCTCTAGAGACATGAAGTAAATAAAACAGCATGCGTGTTTAAGCATAAATTATCCTTACTCTTCAGAAAGGTTAAATTTAATGCAGAGATTCTAAAGTATCTGAATTTATTCAAGGAAAATGCAAGCAAAATATTCCATTAAAAAGGCAATTGAAACAAGTGTTCAAATGAATCAGCTGAATTACAGGTTGAACTGGCAGAAGGGTGATGTAATTCAAAGAATTTTGAATTTGCATCTATAATAAAAATAAGCATAGAGCTCATCACTATAGCTCAATTAATGAAATTTAGCTTGATACATTATAGAAGATTTGTGCCTGACTCCTTTCTTTTATTAGGATCATTCAAGGACCAATTTTAGTATATGGATTATTTGCTTCATCACCTGTGAAAAAGGAACATGACAGTAATTTTGCACAGCTGTGCACACACACACAGGTTTGACAGTAAGAAGACTCTATTCTCTGATTTTTCAGCCTGTGCTGACTGTAGAAGAGAATATGTCAGGCTATGAAATTATAGCTTAGAACTGAACATTGAAGTCAGTTTTTTTTTTGTTTGTTTGTTGGGTTTTTTTGTTTTTTTGTTTTTTTTTTTTTACTTTCCATTGCACCTGGAGCAACTTCAGAAAACATGCTTAGAACTGAACATTGAAGTCAGTCTTTTTTTTTTTTTTCTTTTACAAGTAAATACAGTGTTATGTTTGAGACTTATGGAGTTTTTGAGAAATTCACTAATTTTTGATCTCTCCATAACAAATGCATTAGCCTGTAATAAAAACTAATTATAAGGGTTGCAAAACAATGGTGAGAGACATTTTATTTTACACATTTGTCTTTATTAAAGGTTATATATTGTAAAAATAAATTAATTGCATTTTTCACATAAACTGTGCAAGAGAAGAGAGGTGGAATTTATTATGAACTTAATTAAATTGCTTTGTATAATGACAAAGAAGATCAAAAGCAGCATAATAGATCCTCCTGGACCAAAGGTGGTTAAAGAGATAATTCACCTGACGATAATGGGCTTTGAGATTACAAATGTTGGTTATTTGCTTCAGAGCTTGCTATTACTCATAGAATTACCATACTAAAGTTATCAATTTTATGAAAGAATTAATTATAATTGCTTTTCTCTAAGATGTGCTGAATACATGTAAAGCTGAACAATTAATAAATATCATGTCTCATTTGTGTATGCCGTAGATTCAGAAAATGGCAAAAGAAATTCTTTCATTTGTGTGTATGAAGATTTCGAGTATTCAGAAAAAAATGCTGAAAAAATGCATCAATAAACATTATCACAGAAGATGTAAATTGACTCAAATTCCACTAACAGCCCATTAGGAGACCATGAGCATCCCTGTGAAAAGTTGTCAGATAATGGGACAAATTTGTTCCGTTCTCTACTTACGGAAAGAATATGACCTTAATTTTTAATCTTCTTCAAGACAATAAATAGCTTGGAAACTAATTTTGGAAATTAATGTTGAGTTGTTCAGACAGGTAACTCTTTCTGGCTCTAATTAATTATAATTATTTAAAATATAATTATTAAACTATAATTATTTAAATATAACTAATTATTAAATTAATTTGCAACTGATTGAATGGCAATGGCAAATAGTCTTGGAGACCTCCACCTGAGAATAATCAAAGGCCTCAGGTGTTGTCCTTTTCTTGGCTGTGAGTCAAATTCTCAGCTGAGGTAAAGGAGGTACTACCACATCCAAGACAATGTTCTCCATCTCCAAATAGGCAATTACCCAAGAGGCTCTCCATAGTGGTGTCAGTAACACACTTGTGTGAGAAAATCTAAATTTGAAGCATAGACAAAGAAGCAGGAGACATCATATTTTTATATTCATGAGTTCATTTTCCATACTTCCACTGCCCCTTCCCCCATTCATACAGGCTAACCATTCTCTTACATTAGATACTGAAGAAGCATTCAATCAGACACATGGATATGAAACACTACGTCTCTTATCAAATCCTCTCTTTCTAAACTAAATAATTTAAAACATTTTGGATCCCAATTTCACTTTTATTTTTATATAAATACTACTAATAATTGATTAGCAATTGCAAATTATGTTCATATATAACCACTATCTAATTGTTAGCAGAGCACCACTCCTAGTACATATTCAGAAAAGCCTTGAGTCTATGCTTTCCTCAAAAAAGAAACAAATTCTTTTATGTGCATTTCAAAGGTTGCATGACTCATGTTGCCTAAAAGAAGAGCAGCAGAATGGTAAACTAGTTTAACATTCTTTAAAAGCATTTATACAATAAAAGAATTTAGCATTCTGATATGATAAATATAAATTGATATTTTACTACAGATCTGCAGAATACTAAGGTTTGGAAGATAACATCATTAAGTCTCATTAAAAACAGAATTAAAAATATTATTCATAAGACTGTTTCCAAGCCTAAATAGTAATAGTTAATTCAAATTATATCAGCTGCAGTGGTGCTATGCTGACTGGGTCACTCAAATAGTGCCACTTCAGTGAATTGGTATAAAAAGTGGGTCTGGAAACTTCTGTAATACCATAAAATTCTGTGAAGTTGAGTGTAGCACTGCATTTTTTCATGACCTAGTTCTCTGCAGTATTTCTAGAAGGTGTTAGTGCATTAGGATTGAATGCAGATGTAGGATTTAAAAGGGAAGCACAAATGATCTGATCCCTACGTTTTAAAAAACTCAAAATATAATCTGATAGTTACAATTATATTGATTCAATTATAGCACTACAATTTTTTACTTAAATTTCATTTGGGTTGAAACTAGATTCTCTATCTCAAAACTGAATGTTTTGGCAAATGGATATTAAATATTGCAGGAATTTTTGCAGCAGTCTAGACTATCAACATGACTGCCATTATCTATACTTTGTTCTTTGTGAAAAAGTAATTATTACATTCATTTTAATCAGCAAAAAATTCTAGCACAATTCATAGGATATTTCAGAGTCTATTAAAAGAATCAAAACTGCTTTTACCCACTAAAAACCACCAGTTCAAACAGGCCAGATGAAGCCCACGAAGGCAGAGATGTTGGGTGCCAAGGTTCTTATGCAGAGGTCACTGCTACTGGTTTTGTCCCTTGAGACCCCTCTGTGATTCACAGGTTGGACAGTTGCATTTGTCTGTCTAACACTGGAGAAAGTAAATCTTTTAGGGACTTTGTCTTCCCCTGCACAATTGCCAAAAATGTAGTTTCTCTAAAATCCTAAAAATAGCTGGCAAATGAGATGAATATTAATAAATGAGTTCCAACCAATTTTTGTTCTTATTCAGATAGTTTCTCTAGATAATTTCTCTAACAGTAGAAATAAATGCATTAGGGAAAAAGAAATCTTCTCTCCCATTGTTCATACAGCACAAGGGGTGTGATTTTATATCAAATTCATGTTGATGGAGACATTGGTGCATGACCATTTTTACTCTGAGAGGAAGATTGATTTAATAAATCTGAAAAAATGTTGTTAAAATGAGTTGGGTGTCAGTCTCTTCTCCTCAGTAACAAGTGGCAGGATGAGAGCAAATGGCCTCAAGTTGCACCAGGGGAGGTTTAGATCAAATATCAGGAAAATTTTCTTCATGAAAAGGGTTGCCAAGCATTGCAGCCAGCTGCCTAGGGAAGCGGTGGGGTCACCATCCCTGAAAATGTTCCAAAAGCATGTGGCTATGGCACTTGAGCACATGGTTTAATGGTGAAAATGGTGGCAGTGCAGGGCTGGTGACTGGACTTGGTGATCGATCTAAGATGTCTTTTACCACCCTTGGCGATTCCATGATTCTTTGGTTCTAATATCCTTGACTGGTAACTGGCACCAATCCTGTAACCTGTGAATTATCACTAGGGCGTCGCTGTGCTTACCCTGTTGTGAGTTAGTTCGTGTGTGAGTTTTGGCCTTTGGCCGTGGCTGAGTTTGTTATCAACGTGAAGTTGTTTTTGTGAACCTTCATGACATACTGCTGATTAAATATAGCAAATCTCTAATAAACTACCACCTTGCATTTGGCTTATTCTCACTTTTTTGAGAAAATGGCTATCAAAAGCCTTAAAAATCGCTCACATCTTCATAATAATTTAGAAATATATTTTCTTTTAGATGCAGTCTTTTCTACATGTATTTGTTTATATATATATATATTAAAATATTAATTTTCTCTTATGTACTGCATACATCTTTAAGTATAAACATCCTTACCAAAATCCCTTAAAGGCATGAAAAATGTTTAAGTTTCATTTATCTGAGACATTCTTACAATAGAGAATATTAACATTTTCATAAAACAGTCTGATACTAAAAACTCTGCCTTTAATTTCATAACATCTTACATTCATATGCATCAAGTGAAATTTAAGACTTATGCAATTCTGCATTTTAGGACTACATCTGCAACTGAAGTAAGTAGTGACCTGGTTAGAAAGTGTTCTTCCTCTCTCTGTTTTGCATGCTTGGAAGAAATTATTCATGTTAGGCATGAAACCAATTTTGACAGAACACGGATTTTGTTTTACTGCTCTCCTTCTTCCAGAACTACAGCTAAAAGCCCCGTGCTGTGTTCCCTGGGTTACATTGTGCTGTGACTGGAAGCAGTGGATGCACTGTTTGGGAAAGCAAGGGGAGGTGGGGGTGCTTGTACCCACTGGAGTGACCTTTCTGCAGCACCAGCACTGTGGCTTCACCACACATTGCAGGTGGCTGCTCTGGGTCTGTGTCCAAGCATGGGAGAATGCAAATGCATGATTTCATTTCCCGAATGAATACTACTTTATGACAAACACAACCCCTCTTCAATCCTGCAGATAGGCTCATGGTACCTACAGAAAATAGAAAACTAATTTTGTTTCTCTCATCCACTTAATTTCCACTTTAACTTTCCATTGAAAATGTAGGTGTAGTCTGTCATCTTCTGCTTCCCCAGAAGACCTGGCACTTTCCAGGGCTGTATTGCCACTCTTGAGCCAGCCAGGAGAGGGTGCCGGAGAACACAGTCTGCAAACAGCTCCCTGGGCAGTTTCGTTCCTCAAAATGCAAACCAAAGTCCATTACAGTTATTATGTTTTCTGTTATCTCACCTCTTTAATTCGTTCCCTTGCTAATTGAAGCTTCTTAGTATCCGCTCTGTCCCTTTCAAATGGCATATTACAAGTGCAGACAAATTATACCCAGATCTTTTCCAGTCTGGAATTTTGTTTAGATGGATTTGCCTGTTATTTGAAAAAGATTTAACATCCTCTAATGCTGAATCTGAATTCATGTCTCTCTTATGCACCACTTTAAAGTTTATAAAATCATAGAATGATAGAATCAATTTGTTTGTAAAATCGATTATCATTTGGATAGATGATCTTTAAAGATCATCTATCCGTCCTACCATGGGCAGGGACACTGTCCACTAGACTAGATTGCTCTCTAGATTGTGGATGCCCCATCCAGCCTGGCCTTGAGGGGATGGGGCATCCACAGCTTCACTGTGCAACCTGCTCCAGTGCCTCACCACCCTCACAGTAAAGAACTTCTTCCATATGTCCAATCTACCCGTACTCTCTTTTAGTTTAAAACTGTGGCCATCCAACAAGCAGTTTATCCATCAAATAGTTTGTCCACGTTGCCAAAAACAAACTTATTAATTTTCTTAACCTGCAGCCCAGAATTAGGAAACAGAAGTCTCCTGGAATGGGAAGCATCTAGATAAAATACTGCGCTATATCACCTTTTAAATTAGGAGGTTTCCGATACTTTTAGATGCATGTACACTAGTACATGGTGTTCCTACTTTTATAAATGTTGCTATGATCCCCTAACCTCATAAATTGACAAACAGCAGCAATAATTAAAGAATAAAAGCAAGAAAGATAGCATTACATTCAGGCAGACAAAAGATCCAGGTTAATAACTATTTATGACAAGCATAGAGAGCCTATGAGCTCCCCTCTCCCATGCTTTAATTATTTGCAGAAGCTCCCACATTTACAAGTTGCATGTGTCCTCCAATATTAATAGCAGAAACACCTCTGTGTGATATCCATGAAAACAAACAAGAGAATTCTTTGCCATATTGCTAATGCTAAATGCATAATGATTTTTTTCTGGAATTAATAATTTACTCTATCAATTATGGAAAACTGTTTTCCAAAGTTCACCTGACTTTTGTTTTGGTTTCATTTTGCTTTTGGAATTATCCTCGCTTATTTTTAAACATGTGTGAGTTTTCAAATGGAGGAACTTGGGCCACCTGGTCTGCATCAAGCTGGCAGAGCAAACTCCTAACTGGAGGAACGAGTATAAATCATTGGTTCAGACACAAAAGAGAAGAAAAATGACAGCAAGGCCACCTTATTAGTGTACAGCTCTGGGAAAGGAACAACCACCTTCCTAAGGCACCTTTTTCTACCCATCACGCCTGAGGCTACAGGACATGCAAATATCCTTCCCCAGAATGCCCTGCCTGGCAGTGCTGCAACTGGCTTGCAGGAGCATGCAGGGAATGTGCCAGCAACATCCTGAGACTGTCTCATTTTTCCTGTGCTAGAGGTACGGGATAATTAAGTAAATTAATTAAATTGATTTTTATTATTATTTCATTTTTAAAAGGCACACATATGACATTTATTCCCAGATAAATATATTTATTATGTTATATATAATGCATGTAAATATAGTTTATGTTATTTGTTCTCATGTTTGATGTGTTCACTTTCTGGGAAAAAAAACACAAGACAAAATTTTAAAATGTAGTGAAATTAATACAGCTATTAAGCTGTCACATTTTAATGAAAATAAGCACTTGAGCCAACACTTCAATAAAATTCACTCTAAAAGGGCTATCAGATAACAGATTTTAACTTCAAGACAAAATTATTACTCTCATACAAGGGAAAAAGAAAACTGATGCAATAGACATTTGGAGGACTTCAATCATAAGGGAAAAACTTCAACTGTTAGTCTACCATTCAGTGAGTATGAGCAAATCATGCTGCCAAGTTCCCTTTCACTAAAAAGATCACTTGCCAGTCAAATGCTTACCACTGAGAACTGTGATAGATTTCAGTTTTGAAAAGGGATGCAAGAGGTTAAGAAGAATGAAGTTGCATCCCAAGGAGTGCAATGAATGTGCCAGGAACCAGTCCCTGGCAAAAGGGCTGGCTGGCACAGACACAGCCTGTTACTAACTCCCAGGCAGCAAGGATCCTTGCTGCAGTCTGGAGGGCAACTAGGGTGAAGAGTCTGAAGAGGAAGGATTTATTCTGGTGCTATCCACTGACATTCAGCTGACAGCCACCCATCGCGATGGTCTCATGTCAATTCCTCCCTGCTGCCAGTCTGAACCAAAATGACCATTTTTCTACAAACTATCTGTAAGCACCTGGCAGAGAAAGAGATGACTAAGAATCAGTGTGGATTAGTTAAGAATAAATTATGTCAAGCCAATATAAATTTCTTTGTGACAGGGTCACAGGCATGTGGGAAAGAGACAAACAGCTGAAGTCATATATTTTGATTTTAGTACTTGTGACATGGTACTGATAGTGCATTCTCAAAGCAAACTAGGGACACGTGATAGAGGTGGAACTATATTTTACTAGATGTGAAACCAGTTACAAAATAATACCAGGAGTACAATTATCAATGGCTCACTGTAAAAATGGCCATGTATTTCAGTAGGGTCTTCAGGGATCCGTCCTGGGTCTGGCAAACAGTTCCATTAGTGGCCTGCATAATGAAATAAGGACTACATTGTTAATGTGCCGACAACTCCAAGCTGAATGGGACTGTCAGAGCTTTAAAGAATGGTTAGAATTTATAATAATCCTAACAAGTTATATCATCTGAGTATAATATGATGATTGTTTCAAACAGAATAAATGAAAATAAATGAAGGGATCATGCACTGAACAGAATAAGGAGGAACTGAGATAAGCAGGGGGCAATATTCATGTGCATAAAAAGTTGCTAAAAAACAGCACACTCTGTTCTTCATGGCTGTGGAGGACAGGACAAGTAATGACTTCAACACTTTAGCACAGAAAGTTCAAACACCAAGTAAAGATAACTAGGAGTGGAAGAGTAATGTAGCTGGGGAGATTATGGAAACCATTGCTGGAGACTTCTAAGAGCAAGTTAGACATGCATAGACATGCAAGTTAGACATGAATAGAATCAATATAGGTATAGCTGAAATTCTTACTCCTAGAATAATTTCTATTACCATCTAGAGAACATATGTATTATTTGATATAGTCAACAGGTGAGAGAACCAAACCACATCCAGACTGGATAGGAAGGAACCTGATTTGTTACATTCGGCAACAAAAAATCTGAGTGTCACCAGATAAGCACATGCCTGAGCCTCTACACAGCCTGGGGGAGGCACATGCACACCATGGCCTCTGCAGAATCAAGGCTTCCCTCATACTGCTCCAGCACTCCCATAAGAAGCAACAGAATAAGATGCCATTTTACCACTTAAAACACTTCAAATGCATTTATAATTATTACAAAGACAATTATATTTTCCAAGATCCAGCACCTGCCAGATGGATTAAAAAAATCTGTTATTTGAATCACTAAACCAACTTCCATGCAAGCTTCCTAATTACTCTAAGGAGTAAGGTTAACTTCTTCACTCCATAGGACAGAATTCAGGTTTATCTAGTATTTCCATTATTTTAAATATTGAATGAGGTTGCACTCTTAACCTAAAGCACTTTCTGAGTGGGAACAATTCCAAGTATGACTTCATACTGTTCATATTTTTTCTAGTCCTATTTGGAACTGAATAGTGGCTTCTAACAAGAAGCCACAATGTCCTCAATACCCACAATGTCCTCAATAAAAGCAAGGAAGTGATCATTTAAAAAAATTAGACAAAGCATCCCATCATATAAGAACTGTGAAAAAGCCAGGAGTATGAACAGCATTTGCGACAGATTACTATACAAAACCAGTAAGAGATGTAATTGCTCTCCCTATGTCTACAGAATATGAGATTCTAATTGAAAAAGAAAGAAGTAACACCACCTCCGCTGATGTTATTAGTTGCCTCTCATTGAAAGAGGGCCTGTCAGTGAATGTTTCCACCTTACAAAGCACAAAAAATCTAGTAACTTCTGAAATTCCCTAGATGTTCTTATCTTAGATTAAAACAAACTTCAGACTTCTAAACTATTATTTCTTACATATTGAAGTACACAGAAGATGGAAGGAAAAATTGTGCAGTACTTGGGAGAAGATTAATTAGGGAACCCTGAAAATGTACTGAATGATTTGCCAAATGATACAAAAAATATAGCTGAATACAGTAATTTTGGTGAGATTAGCCTGTGTAGGACTAGTGATATGTAGATAATTTTGATTCATGATAGACTGAAAAGGAAGTTTTGTGACGTCCAAGGGAAAGGTGCCTTCCAATACATATTTGGGGCAACAAATAAAGCAATAAACAAACTTTTGAAAAATATAGATATAAAACATTAAAGTACCTGTATTTCTGTTGAAACATTGCTAAACCTATTTGTGAAGATTCCTAGTTGGCAAAAACAACGGATTCTTTAAAAAAAAAAGTTGAACTCAGCTCTGAAATCAAAATTGTTAGCATGTTCTGGCAACCTCTAAAGATAAAGTGCCCTTTCATTACAAAGCCCTGTATTCTCCAGCCACATCCAGTTTCATCTGCTGCAGTGTTCTCGAGAAGGGAGTTCCTCAGGAGGTCAAGGTTGGGTCACAGATACAGAATGTTTGCAAAAGCATTGGAGGATCTGATGAGAAATTGTATCATGTCCCTGAGGCAGGAGCATGAGATCCCACACCAATCAACAGCATACAAATGTTTGTATCTTTGGACAGGAATACACCACAAGTTGTTGAATTTGACACAAGTCCTTCACCTGATGTTTTAAGTAGATATAATCTCACCACTTCAGTGGTGTCCACCAAAATCCGTTTATAAACTCAAAAGTGTTGTCATGTACCAGGCATGAACTGAACACTAATCCTCTACTTGCTGCTTTGTTGCAAAGAGCAGATATTACACAATAACTTCCCACAATGAAAAGTAAAAAATAGTCTGTATGTATACGGGACCAGAGGAGCCAACCCGTATTTAAACTGCAATGAAAACTAAATTCTTAAATAACAACAGTGTTTCTAATATTCCTGAATAGTATTAGAAGGAAGTTCTGATACTCAAATCCATTTCTTCCTTATTAAAAATCAAGTCTTTAAAACTCATTTCTGTCTTGGATATTTGTATAAACAGTTTATGGTTTAATGGCCTTTTCTGCCAGATGATTGCTAGCCTTATTCATGGGAGTACCACTTAAAAACAGTGGTGACATGAATATGTAAGCCCTCTCCTTCTATTTGGTATTAATTTTAATGTGAAACTAACATAATTGTTTGGCTCAGCCTGTGGTATTTGCTTACAGTAGGTTTCAGCAGGCTATATTTCATTTTGTCACAAGTTCTCTCTTGAGTCCAGGCTCAAAGTATGTTTCTTTTAACTCTACTCATACCATAAAAAGTAACACTGGGTGTTATTTAAATGTTGTTTATGAAGATTTTAAGTTATTTTACAGCCGTTGTACAATTTTAATAGTGACCTGAGGGCAAATCCTACAGACTTGCCATGAGCAGAACTTCAGTCCTTGCATCCAAGTCCCACATTTCTGGCATAGTGCATTGATGTGGGTTAAATCTGCCTTCCATGAAAACTCAAAATTAATGTTCTCAGTGTGTTGAGTGGGTGCTCTTGACTGCTTAAACTCAACTGAAACCCACAGTTGACAATCATGTTAGTCTTTCATAATGATTTATAAAATATCTATATTAAAATGAAAATTATAAGAAAAAATCAGAGGTGTATGGAATAATTAAAAGGAATCTACAATTTACCATACTTAAATACATTCTATACACTATTCAAAGGAAAAATTAACGCTTTTGGAAGTCTGAATCTGCATTGGTTACCCCTCAAATAGTTTAAAAGGCCCACTGACCACTTGACATCTAGATTAAGAGAGCAAAATTCAAGGAAAACAGGATAACTAATGTGTACAACAGGTAAATTTTAATAACATATGTTTTTACTAACAAGGATTTTGAATCTTCTGAAATTCCTATCACCAATGAGTGTGCAATAATTGTATTAATTCAAGTCCCTCTTAGTATCAACAGCAATTCCTCAGTAGGTGATTTCAAAGCTTAGGCCTTAACTTTTGGTAGGAACTACAGGGCAGAATATAACCTTTCAGCTGTGCTGGTAATTATGAGTATACAGGGACTGTGGGTTTGAATCACATTTCAGAAATATTTGAGCCCAATCCCTTATCTTTCCTGAACTAAAGCTTGCCCAACACCATTTTGTGCTGCAGCAGGACATGCTGAAATCCATTGGTGCCAGCTGGCACAGTACCCAGGGCAGCTCCCAGGGGGAATGGGATATGAAATCAGCTCTGGCGTGATCCCTTCCTGTCCCTACACTTACACAGATGCCCCTGCTCTCGAATTCTGGGAGGCATTTGTTGCAATTAGCAATTAAATGGGGCCGAGGGACTGGGTGTCAGACATGTGCAGCTGGGGATTACTGGCTGGGCGCCTCCAGCCAGTTTGGAACAACACAGAGAGAGCCAACACATATCTCACCAGGAGTTCTGCCATCTCACCCACTGCAGCCAAGGGCCTTCTAAAGAGAAGGGCACTGCCTGCAAAACACAGCTGAGTCTCAATAAATAGGTAAGGGGGGCTGATGTAGTCTTGCACTGTCACCCATAATTCATGGCTCAAACTGCATTCAGTTCTTTCAGCTCAATAACCACACTATAAATCAACAGTATATTTGACACGGTCAGCAATTCCTTATCAGTAGGAAATATTTTCATGTTTATCTTGTCTTCTTTTAGAGAAACATGAAACAAAATTACAAACTTAGAGTGTAAATAAAATTATCAAAACAGATGCAAAATTAAGATTAAAATTCTCATTTCCTTTTTTTGACATTTATAAACATTAAAAATCTTCAGCAGTCCCACAAACATACATGTTTTCTTTAAAGCAAGGCATACTTATTTATGCCCTTCATGTATTCAATGTTCTCAGAAACTTTACAAGGCTTTGAATCAAAGCAGTCTCACTGTTATTTATTGAAAATTGTGGGAAATGCGATACTGCCATTGTCTAAAGTAGATGTCTAGATTAAAAAAAAAAAAAAAGGCATGGCATTTGCTTTTCAAACATCCCAGATGGCAGGCTTATCTTATTGAAAGGGAGTGAGAGGATGGTAACAACACACCTTATTCACATGTTATGTGGGCAGATGTTATCAAGCAGAAATTACCTGTCATGAACCATACACAGGTTAAGTGTAATTTGTGAACTACAAACACACTGCTCTAAAACCCTTACACCAGTGATTTTGAATCCATTTAGTAATAATTCCATTGGACTATTTAAGAATTTGTATCCCAGCTAGCATCCCCATAATCTTTCTGATGTTGAAGTCATTAAGATTAGCCATTTACCCATATTAATATTACCATCTACAGTTTATATGAAGTAGCATTTCAGGGCCCTATTCAAGATCACATTGAAATAGATACTGAAAAATAGATAAAAAAGACCTGTTCAGAATTCAACCTCCAAACCTCAGAGGACAACACTGCTGGGTAGTTGTCTAGCCAAGAATGTCAGTGAAGACAGAAAGGAACAAGGGCAAGAGGAGGACAGCAACTGTGTTATGCTCCTTGGCTTATATACATCAATACTGTGAAGGTGATAGAAGAAAAACCAGGCTCTAAGAATAAGTTCAAAATAAAAATACTATAATATCAGTTGAGTAAATAAAAAAACATATTTCTGGCTCTTCTTCTGAGCTATTCAAGTTTTCATAAATTAGTTTACAGATGAATACACAGATAAGTTACTACTTGTTCAATACTGAATATCAGTACTGAAAAATTCACACATATCCCAAATCTTATTTTTAAACCAACCCCAGAAGGACTAATAGGGTGCTTAATAAGAAGATAAAAGACTTTGCAAGATTCTTAGCTTTCAGTCTACTTGGTGGTGGTGGAAGGGGGGAAGAATTGTTCATATCTTTGCCATTTAAAAGGACCAAGGTAAAAAGCTTCTGCTTTGACCATTCTCCTACTGTTACCTTTGAAATATGATTAAATTCAATTTAGTTATCCTGAGCTCAAATTACAGCGCTCTGCTAATACAGTTTCTGCTCTTCCCTGAAGCTGGACAGCTACTGACATTGGCAATTATATACAGTTTATGCTGGTTTTCTTACCTCAGCTGCAGTTGAAATGGATCCGTGCTTCATTTATGGAGCATGGGAAATCATATCATCATTTGACCAGCAGTGTCTCAGATCACACGTGCACCCTTGACATCATTTCCCCATTGCCTTGTGTTTGCCTCCCAAGGACTTAGAACTGATTTTCACCTCCTGTATCACATCTCACTTGGATACAGCACATGCAGCACTCTCTGGCTCATACAAGGAGCCTGTGGGGACATTCTAGATGCCATCTCCTTCTACACCATCATGGTATCTCATTTTCCCTTTCATTCCTGGGTGAGTGTTTTTATAAACTAATGAAATTCCTACTGGTTCCAATCATTGCATTTTGGCAGAAGCATGTGGTAATTGGCAAGGCATTACTTTGATTCAAAGGAGAGAGCTCTTAAGGAACATGTTAGACACCCAGTCAATGAGAGTTCATACTTTTAAACATACTAAATATCTTCAACTAATTTTGAGCTCACCTTAAGAGCTCTGCAAAAGTGTGCTTCAGTTCCTGGGAGACTTTCTGATATGCACATTTCACTGCATCCTTTGCCTTTCCCACAGCGAAGAGGATTCAAAATCAGACTCTTCTCTACCTGCATACTAAGAACAGAATAAAAGTAGATCAGAAACAAAATTTTTACTCATCAGAACATAGAAATCCAGTTAGGTCTGCAAGTTAAAAGCTGAAGTTAGAAGCACACACTTCTCAGACACTCATTTTTGGGTCATAAAAATCCTTTCACAAATGACACTTGTTTCCAAATAGAACTAAAAATATCCAAGTTGGACTTCAGATTCCCAATCAAATCCTTTTTCTCTCCACTCTGTGATGCAGGTGCTATATACTATAAGCATCTCTATTTCTCATAATTTCATACATAAGGTACTGAGGAAAATAAAGCAAGATACTAAAATAATTTCCTTGATAACCCTAAGAGATGCAGCACTCAGAAATAATTAACTGCTGAATACTACCACTACCTACTTCCTCACTTATTCTGTTAATACAAAAAATGTCTCTCAGATCCACCATGCCTGTATCCTCAGCTTAAATAATGCTTGGCTGATACCACTGAGCCAAGATAAAAGTGAACACTTGTCCCCAAGCAGAAAAGCTTTCAAAATGAGGTAAAAGCCATTGTGCATGTCTGTCTCTGACCAATCTGTTTCCTCTGAGTATTCAGGTTTCAGCAATATCACACCAAAACCTAAACCAATTAAGGTTGAAGATTACACCACGACTCATCTACCAGGAATAGCTGCACACCATCATCTTTTTCAGGACCTCACTACAGCTGCATCCCAAGCTCTATTGCAAATCTGTATAGAATTTACATTATATAAAAAAGCCATATGTTGCAGTGGGATACCATTATTGAGCTTAGATGGTTGGATTTTAGGAATCATAACAAGGCCACTCCTAATCTTTTACACTGGACCATGCAGTAATCTTCTCAGAGATTATCGAAATACGTGTCCTGCTATGTACAACCATTTTATGAATCAGAAAAAATTGGACCTATATAGCAATACCAGATTTTGTTCTGTTACAGCTCAGGTACAGCTGAAGTCTAAAACACAGAAAATTTATGTGCCACTTAGACCACACATCTGCAAACTGACTTTGGTGGGAGTGCCTGTCACGATAAGTAACGGTAATCCTTTCTAGATAGATTTTTTTAAAATTGGTTTATACTATTTCAAAAGCAGATCAAATCTTCACTTTAACCCAAATTTTACATATTTACCAAACTGTTTGGATGAAGATCTGAGTCATGAGTTTTGGCAGAGCTCTGGGACCACTGGGGAGAGAAGCTTAAATCCAGGGAGTTGCTGGCCACAGATCCTTCTTTGCACCTCCACCTCCATTGTGGGCACAGGCACACATGCCTGCTTGCCATGCCTCTGCCTCTCTATATCTCATAATTTCACACAGTAACTTCAGATGCCTGAAGTCAGACAAGTCAACCCAAGTCCTTTCTACATATATAGGCTGCTTCACAAACATCTGAGAGAGCACAGTGCTTTAGGTTGCCTTCTGGCTTGCATTTCACTGAGCAGTACTGACAGAGATCCGTCTAGTACAAAAAGATCACACAGCTCTTATCAGAAGTCAGATTAAATAAATGTCTTGCAGTAAGTAGTATTTCCCTTGAACTCTTTCCCAATAGCACTGAACACAGTGTTCCAGCAGACATCTTACACTGTGTACACAGGCAAGATCCCTCCCCTATTTCAGCTAAATATTCCACTTCTTCTGCATTAGCTCTCTTAACCACAGTCTAAGTCTAAGAACTCATATTGAGATTTTGGCTACTAAGGGCTCAAAGTAATTTTCTCAAATTTGCTTTCCAAAACAGTTTCCCCTCCTCTTGGCAGAGCTTTATTATTTGTCCCAGATGTTTCTTCTTTGAATTTGGCTGTAAGTTTTAAAATGTCACTCTTCTCTCCAATGAGCCTTTCTTACAATAAATGTTTCCTATAAAGATGTCCTCATATCTGTTACTTTAACATTTAATATTTAATAATTCAATATTTTAAATTATTTGTTTTGTCAGAGTCCCAAATTAATTATTCTATTATTTTGCCCAAGACCAATGTGAAGCAATCCTTCCCATTTTCTGTTTTCTCTGTCTTATAATGATACTCATAGCCTTCTCATCTTTCTCTTATTTTCTAGTATTTCTGAAAGAAGATGAAAGAATTTTTCCAGGTAATTCTCTGCTGAACTCCAATGTAAACTATTGCTATGAAAATGGTTAGCTCCAGCTGGTTTTCTTTTTAGCATTTGGGAAGCATTTGAGTGAGATCTGCTGGTATTATACAACCCATCTGAATAGAAAAACAGGATCGACACATTTGATAAGCAAACTACTCTCAGCTGGCAAAGTACAGATGTTAAGTCACCAACAGAAGCATTATCAGCTATGTGCCTGCATTAATGAAATCATATTGTCTTGGGATTACAGGGCCCAGCTCTGCCCTCTGCCTCATTCATCACTGACCTCAGAGGGTGATGTAATTCAAAACCAAAACATGGCCTATGGCCAGTACAGGTATTGCCTGCACTTTGTCAACCTGTGAAAGCCCAGTGCCAAAACATAAAAGAAAAACTCAGACTCATGAAATTGAATCTAGAGAGATTTAGGCACCAAAACTCTCCAATTCAAAACAACTTTGCGAGAAAGCCATCTAACCCTAATGAACATAAGATCACAAAATGTATCTTTGGTTTCCATCCCAAATGTCCACAAGTACTTTCAGTACTGTAAAAATTTGAAAGAGTCCTGATCTGAGCAATGAGCCAGCCTGGTTTTGGACCAGCATTCTTTGGGTAATAATCCTAGTGTGGAAGCATTCACTTCTCCACAGAGGCAAATTTTGCAAGTGTATGAAACTACCAAATGGTGACAACAAAAAAAATAGCAAAGGTGCGTGAGGTGACTGTTGAATAAGAATTCACATAACACAGGAATCCTTGTTCAGCCTCTTAATTATTTTAATTATTACACAGATACACACACCCACAAAAGAAAATTCCACTCCTTTTGCCATCTGGGATGACTGCTGTCTCTGACTTCCTACAAGTCCTGCTTGCTTCCATTCTGAAGCACGGGTCACAAGAAAAGTGAGGAGTTGAAGCCTTCTTGCTGAAGCTGAGTTTCTACACAGAAAAGGAAAATTCATGGAAACAGGAAGAAACATTAAAGGCTATACCACAGAGAAGGCTACAGTTGAGACTTGGTCTCTGTTGGCAGCATGAATAAACCACTTGTGTGGAATGGTGCAAAGGTACTCTTGTACATACTGCTGAGCTCTAGGCAATTCTCTCTTGAGTATCTTAAGGTTTCTGCTTATTCTTCTGAAGTGTCTAACTCTGAACTGAGGTATTTGGGCACTTAATTAGGATATTGAGACTTTTACTGTACTGCTTTCCTGCTGTTGTTCTGGCAGCTCATGAGCAAAACTACTACACTGCAAGAAAGCAAACTGGAAAACATTTGTGGATGTCTCAAAACAATGTGCCATCAGATGGAACAAATAAACTTAGAAAAACAAATTTCACAGAAAGCTCTGCAAAAACATCAGGTGAAGCTTTTTTCTCAGCAGTTCAGAAGTGGAAGTGTCAATGCAATGAGCTCCTTGTGACTGTGCTAATGGACACAGCTAACTGCTGGCCAGCAAAACTCTGCTGAATTAGAATCCCATTCCCCCTCCCACTCAGAAAATTCAGAGGCAGCAGCAGAACGTACTCTGTGATCCTCTGTATTTCACCACATCTCCTCTCCCCCACAACTTACCTCCGGAAGACCACTCTACCAGAATGAAGAACTTGGTAGAAAAGCCTGGAATAAAAACTGCTTCATGTACCTTGTTCCCCACTCAGGAACGCATAAGGTCTAACCCCAGGGCCTGGCACAGCGCCCAGCTTCCCCTGGCAGCTCCTGGAGTCCAGGAGCTTCTGCTGAATCTGCAGCCCTCTGCAGCTTCCTGGAGAGCTGTTATTTTTCAGGAGGGAGTAAAGCAAGAAAAGGCTAAGAAGACACTGTGTTCTGTAGGTTTTCTGAGGCCCTTTTGAATGCATAACATTTTTTCTTTCCAACAAACACAGATATATTCAGTTACACACTGGTTATAAAATTAGTTTTATAGGTCGTGCAGAGATCTTGACAGTTTGTAAAAGACATGAGAGGAATAAGAGTGATATCACATGTTCATATCAAATATGTGTTTCTCCCAGTACTGATGATTAACTAGTCCAAAGTAAAAATATTTTAATAAGTGACTTAAAAGTTAATTAATTCATCAATTACTGAAAACTGACTTAATTCCTCAATATTTATAAGATACACATGACTGTAAGGGATAAAAAATGTTTGCTTGAAGGTTAATGATTGTTTTATGATTTATGGTAAGGCCATAAATCTCTCTGCCAAGAGGAGAGAAGATCAAAAGGAATCACATCCCATTATGAATCCTGAGGCAGCCTGAAGACTTAATTTCTTATATCTTGTTTCTTAGCAAGGCAAAAATTTGAGCTTGAAATGGAAAAAGATAAAACAGGCTCTGACAATTGAATCAGCAGCACCAGCAGCTCTGGAGCTGAGTTACTATGGCAATGGCAGTGCTGCTGCACAGCTTCTTCTTACTCTTACTACTGGTACAGCAGCTTTGCAAATGTATGTGAGAAATGTCCACCCCAATGTGCCACGGGTGCCCACGGCCTCAGGAGAAGCCCATGGTCTCAGGTGCCCTGATCTCTACTGAACAGAAGAGCAAATTTGTGTGATTAAAATATTTGATTTGCGATTTTCCATGGAAACAGCCTTGGAGCAGTAGAGAATGGTCCAGAATTCTTCCTGATTTTTTGTGGCAGGAAGGTAGGTGCCAGTGCTTAGAAGATATTTTATAAGCACAGAATTTTAATTACAGGAATTTTAGGCTTTTTTTTCAGCTGCAACTACCTCACATCTCTGAATTATAGATGTCTTGTCACTGCCAGGGAAGGATGGTATCATCTTTTTGGCAAAGCACAGCTTGGAGCTCTACATAAGTAATGGATCTAATTCTGATGCCAGGTTAATAAATTAGTAATTGTGACTCTCTGGATATACAACAATCAGTGCGTCAGTACTTACCAGTGTCCTCTTTCCTCTTTGAGGTCTAGATGAATGCATCACCTTTCCTGTTACTGATGCTATGCTTTCTGCACTACACATTAAAGGCACATTTGCTCCAAATTATTTTTGAGACAGTATTTAATATTTATGGTCTAATAGCAAACAGAAGTTCCAATGAAAAACAGGGGCCCTGCATAGGTGTCACTGGAAAATTAACTATATCTCAGCTGAAACCAGAACAGCAGGAAGCATAAATGTAAAGGGAATCTTTGCCCAAAAATATGATTGCTGAAAGTACAACTTCTGCAAGCTCATTAAGTCCTATAAGCAGCCATATATGTGGAACCTCCAATGAGTTTCATATTGAGAATTTCATCATCCTTCTTGTGGGAAAGCAGTCCTTTTCACCATTGTGTGCATATGCTTATAGCCCAGAATATAGTCCTGCTAATGCTTGTTTTTTAAATAGATCCTCTCTAGAGAGCAGATGAACAAGGTTACCACATGTGCATTAATCAATACGAGGGTCAACGACAATTACCACAATGAACGGTAAGAGAGAAAATACAACAATTAAATACATTGCAATGTATCATCTGAGAATTAAGTATGTTTTTTATGCCAGAATCAAGTAAGTTTTTGTCTCTCTACATGTTCCATAAACAGGTTACTGAAAAATAATGGGAAGAAAATCTTTACTGTGAGGATGGTGAGACGCTGGAACAGGTTGCTCAGGGAAATTGTGGATGCCCCCGCAGTGGCAGTCTTCAAGATCTGCTTGATAAGGACTTGGGCAACCTGGTCTAGTGGGAAGTTCCCTGCCTATGGCCGGGGAGTTAGGACTAGATAGTTGTTAGGGCCCCTCCCAAATGCCTAACAGTCTATGATCCTACACTAAGAAGCAGAGAAGTCTGACGCTGCACTTGGCGAAGTGCGTGGCCACACATCCATCGTGTCTGCACCGCCATCACCTGCCTTACGCCCGCGTTCCTTTCCCCTTCCCGCGGCGGGGGCTGGCGGGCAGCGGTGCCCAGGGGCTGCAGCCCAGCCGCACCTGCCGGCCCGGGGCGGGCGCTGCGGCGGCACCACGTGCGCCGCCGGGGCGGGGAGCGCCCGCAACGCCAGCCCAGCGCCGCAGCGGCAGCGGCAGCGCAGCCCGCTCAGCGCATCCTCCCGCCCATGCCAGGTGCCTGCTCCGGGCTACGCCGTGACTGAGCAGCGATGGGACCTCTGCGGGAGAGCAGCAAGGTGAGCAGCCGGGGGTGGACGGCGCGGCGGGGAGCGGGGAGAAGCAGGGGCAGGCAAATCGCGTTCTGCCCCCGCCCTGGGGGGGGCGGAGGGGCCGGGATTTGCCTGCCCCTGCCTCGATGATGGAAGGAGGAGGGTACATCCGAGAGGTTCCTGACGGGGTGTCCCTTCCCGAGCAGGAGCAGAGGACGCAGCTGGAGAAGGAGGTGTCCCGCAGCCGCATCCCCCGCTTGGTCCTTCGGCCGCAGCAGAAGGTGTCTCCCGCTTCCGAATCGCCCTTTTCGGAAGAGGAAAGCCGGGAATTCAACCCGCCCAGTTCCTCCGCGGGCTCCGGCAGGACTATCAGCAGCAACAGCTTCTGCTCAGGTACCGCAGAGCGATCCCCCCAGCCTCGGGGTCTCTGGGGAGCACGGTGTGCCCCACACGGCCACCCCCGGGGCTTCGCTGTCATCCCAGCCGCAGCATCTGTGTGTGTCGGGCTCCCATCGAGCCCGCATCAACAAGCCGTTTTACCGATGAAGAAGGGCAACCATTGATTTTTCCAGGGAAATCCAGTATCTGTTCTTTTAATATGTGTCCGTAAGTGACACCAGATGTTTCCATTCCCAGTTCTGCTATCCACTGCTAAAAAAGTTGGCGGTTTTATTGCGGCAGAAGCATTGCTTTAAAGAGAAATATTTGCCTTAACAACTGCAGCGTGGTATTAAGGCATTTTGAAAAGCCCCTAAATCAAAAGTCGGTAAAACAGGGGAGGTGCTATCAGACTGCAATTCTTTTTGGTTTTTTGACAATGATCTCCATGAACTGGAGCAGAATATGTAGGTGAAGTCTTCACTGCCATATTGAAATAAGTTTTGTTTATTTCAGAATTCAGGCTTCTGCTGATGAGCATGTCACCAGATATGAGCTGGCCGTGATGGCTTCTCTACAGGGAGGGCAATGGATGCATGGTTGATCAGAAGTAAATTATTACTCTCCAACTGTAGACCAAAAAAAATGTCATTTGCTTTTCAAAATATCATATGAGGGGCAATTCGCAAACAGATTTTTTAATATTGAATATTTGCCCTGTGTAGAGTTTAGCGCAATTTAAAGGCCTCAACTGGCAGTGAAAGATGCCTACTAGTGGTGAGTAATTTTTTAATTCAGTGAAACTCTTCACTGTAAATGACATTAATGTACAACGCATAACAAAGGGGGTGTCAATTGAGGGTCACATCATGAACACCTCGGACTCTATATGCCTGTGTTAATTCAAAAGGTATTTTTGGTGTGGAGAAATTAGTTTTCAATCATCAGTTTTTTGGAAAGTGTAACATTTTCGGTGGTGGAATTGGAAGTGCTAGGTTAGTGGTTGGACTCAATGACTTTAGAGGTCTTTACAACCCATATGTTTCTATGCTTTTGTGATTCTCTATTTAAAAATCTGAATTTTAAGAAGTCTTTGCAATAGTTAGTATCAGAGCAACTTCTTAAGCCTCCTTTTTTTAGAAAAGTATTTCCAATTACCAGAGGTGTTCCTGGGAATAGACAGGAATGCTCTTATTTATCTTGTTCTTCACTACAGTGGATTAGATTACTGTTCTTGCTTTTTTAACTCCTTTCATGAAAAACAGTGTATTGAACACAGAGTACAAGTTTTCTTAGATGAGAAACACAATATCCATGTTTGAGTCTAGCTCTGCCAGATTTTGCAATTCAGGCTCAGTGGAATGATCTATTTGGTTATTGTTTAATGAACAATGCAGAGCGTTAAACAAACATCATAGGATTGTAAGAATGCTGGAGTCTTTTTCCCATGCCTTTTCAATCCCTCCACCTTACCTGCTTGAGTTTGCGTGTTCCAAAGAAATAAAATCTTTTGAAGCTTTCTAGAGATATGTTACTTTTATGATCTCTCCCAAATGGCTGATTTTCATCCTGATTTTTTTCCTTCTGTGTTGACGAGTCTTTCATCTTGATCACGGACAATTTTTTCATCTTTTGCATTTGTACCCTGCTCTTCAGATCTACTCAACAAGTAGCTGCCACTGTCATATACCTTTGCTGTCCCACTGCACTGCATAGGCTGTCTTGAGTCCCGGTAGTGCATTGTTTTTATTCTGGGTGTGTCTGATCTCATGGCTTGACAGTTGTATGGCACCTTTCACAGAGGGATTGCAGCATGCAATGCTGGTCTCTTAACCTGTATCTTAAGCATAACCACTCATCTATTTTATTTATTTTATTCATCTTTTATTATTTCATGCATACTGCAATAATTTAGTTTGATTTTTTTTCTCCATGTGAGAGTTTTGTGTTCCTAAAGCTGCCTGCCACACCCATACAGGTACACACTACATGGTTTGCTATTGCTGATCCTTCAGACCTTACACAGCCATGGACCAGCCAAGGCACTGTCCTCCATCCTAGGCCCCAGTTCAGTTGTTGCTAGGTTTGATGGATTTTTCACTGGGATGTAGGTGTGGCAACAGTCACAGACTTGATTTCCTCATTATCTCCCATCTCTTTCCTGTCTTCCACTTATGATCCTTCTTTATCAGCATTTGTCTGATTTAACTGAAATCCCCCAGGGGCATCAGGTGGCTGCTGATTCCTATTTCTGGGGAGGGGATGGTGAACAGATGTATGGAGAGGTGAGTGGAGGGGCCACAGCCCTAACCTGCCTCTCCTGGTGCCTCTTCTTAATTTAGAAGTAGCATGTGCAAAAAAGGGTATTTTAAATTAGCAAGTGGTACCTTTGGAAGACGAGAGCAGATGGGAACACTAATGTAGCAGTATGAGAAAGTTCATGAGCATTTGGATAAACAGGTTATTTTAAATCAGCAAGTGGTACCTTTGGAAGATGGGAACACTAATGTAGCAGTATGAGAAAGTTCATGAGCATTTGGATAAACGTCTCTTTTGTAATTTCTTTTGAGCATGAAGCTCCAAAATGTTTTTGATAAGCAGCAGGTAGTATGAATTGATCCCTGGAATAATTAATTTCCTCTTTTTCCTCCTCTTGTCCAATTGTTCTCTACTTTTCTTCCATTATTATTGAAACCAAGTAATGATCTCTAGATTTCTTTTTACCCCAAAAGAAATTACTATTTTCCCCTCATCCATTAAATATGTATTCTTTGCTTCACTCTGTAGAGCTTCTGATGTTGTCCATTTTCCTTGTGTGCTTACACTGGTCTCAGGCTTGGATTTCTTTCTTTTTAAACGAGGGTAAATCTTGTAGGTATTAATAATGTTGGTTTTGGGAGCCATGGCAGTGCTGCAAGCATGGTGGTAAGAGCAAAAAATATCTCTTGGCAACAGAAAAGAGACAGCTTTTGTAATGCTTAGTTTCTTTTGAAGAAGTTGTTAGTTCTGGCTGTGATAGGTTTAAATTTGCATGATCAGCTCCCTCTTTGTCTTGTTTGAGTGAATCAAAGCCTCACTTGATCATGTTGGTCAATTATTTGTAGTTGACTTTATGTCAGTTTTGCTTTGTAAGTCCATATGAAACACAGTGAGAGTGTTAGTCAGATCTGTGATATTCCTGACAAAATTTTGGTTTTGTATGTGTTTTTAATATTCTTTGTTTCTGCCAAGTGAATGTGGATACTGTCTGGATGTTGTGTAGGCGAGCTGACCTTCTGTGTCTGAATTCACCATGCACAACCCTTAAAACCTTAGAGCATCTGGGGTCCTCCTGGTTGTCATTTGATATGGGAGCACTTCTCTTCTTCAGCTCGGCTGTTAGCCACAGAACTCATACAATGTCAAAAGATGGGAAAACACTCTCCCAGCAGCTTTGTGTGGCTCACCTGCTACTGAGCATTTGCCTGTGTCATGCGTGTTTCTCTCCTGAGTTGTGCTTGGCTTTCAGGTGGCTGTGTGTGCTTACCTTGTCAGTTGTGCAGAGAATGTGATCCAGAGCATCTCAAACAAGGCTCCTACTGAGGGATCCATGGAGGAGCAGCTGCTGGGCCTTTGGTCATTCCAGTTAGTGGTTGCTTTGTAAGAAATATGATATTTTCGGCAGAGCACTGTCCTTGGTTTTGATGTGCATGTCCTTGGTTTGAAGTCAGCCTGTGCTAAGCTCAGTAAGTGTATTCAGCTTTTCTTTTAAAAAAAAAATTTAGTCTGGGATATACTTTCTTTTCTACTTTTGGTTTTTGAATAACTCAGCTTTTAAATTTCTCTGTATGAAGATGACTTGTTACACGGTACCTTTACAACAGTGCCCAAGTTCCTTTTAAAGCCTTTTCTAAGATGCCAGCTGCCAGAATATTGCCAGGGAATGCAGTGAAGCAGTGAAGCATTGGTAACCAAGATGTAGCTTTGTAGGAAGCTCTTGTATATTTAACAATTAGTTCAGCAAAGGAATTTTTAAGCCAGAGGACTTGGTTTACATCTGTAGCAAACAGTTCCTCTTTTCTTGTGCTTACCTGTAAATCACCTTTTTAATTAGTGTGAATAGTCCTGCAAGCTATTGAAAACCAGCATCTCTGTACATCAGTGACTGTGACTCACTCCAACGCAGTCTTCAAAAATAGGAGGTGAAGCTTCGTTCTTGCTTTTTCTTTAAAATTTCAAGATCTGGTTCAACACTTACTCAAATTCAATCCTTGTTTCATAACTTGTTCTTTTCTGGGGTGGAGATTTTATGTAAATCTTGTCCTTTGCTTGTGTGGCACAATAAATGTGCACGTGTATGTGGGTGCTGCAGTAGGAATCTCAGTGTTGCCATTCCTTGCTCACTTGCTCCTGTGCCCTTGATCTCAGAGATTATTTGCCAGTTGGCCCAGGTATTGGTGGATGCTGCGGCTGAATTCACAGTGTGTGCCCAAAAAAGCATGTAGGCTTTAGGCAGGCTTATTAAGTCCATGTGAATGCACAACCCATTTTGCTTGCCGTAGACAAGAAGAAGAGGTTGTACAACTGTTACTGAAGAAAAAAGCTGTACCTTCTTGCACTCCAGTAAATAATTTCTCTGTTAGAGCATTGAAGCAGATTGCATTATAAAGCAGCTAGCCTTGGAGACTATACAAAATAAGTATGTGTACTGAAATATATATTCCTGAATAGAAATAGATACAGAAAACTAATTTTTTTAGTATTTTAAAAAGTCAATAGATTGAGGCCAGACAGTTAGTTTAAATTACTAAAAGTAATCGCCCCTATTATTTGTTTGTATATATGTATATAATCCTATGGAAACAGTGAGCTCTCTCATTCTTCTTGTTTATTGTTATAAGAAAAAATATTTTGTCTAAATAGTTTCTTACTGGTTTATGTGTTTCATTTTTTTCTCTGAGTTACTGATTCAAAGAAACATGCTTAAAAGTTCTCAAGTATGTGATACTGAAAGTTAGATTCTCTTTCCTGCAATCCTTTATGCTATGCTTTCCCACAGTCATTTTGCTTTTTTTTCAGACCTGGAGCTCTTTTCTAGCACTTTCGTTTGCAGCACTTTGTAAGGCAGTTCAGTGATGACTGTGATATTAATTTACAAAAACATTGAAACAAAATCTGTTTTCAAAAATACACATATGGCCTTTTTTCATGAGAATGCCAGTGGTGACATGCTTCCTTTTCTCACTACTGCTTCCCTAGAGAATTTCCTGCTGGACCAGCTTACATGCAATAATTTATTACTGGTTCATATTATGAGCCACCAGTTCTGTCTCTGTGGCACAGAGATCTGTTCCAAACCTGGAAACAAGAACAGTGTCTAGGTACTAAAGAGCAAAGTCTGCTTGTTCCCCAGTTTCTGGCCTTTCCCTGCTTTCCTTTTAACTTCAGTATTTATCCCCCCTGACTAAGTAACAATCCTTTTGTTCTTTTTGCCACACAACAACATCTGGAAGCCAAAATATTTGACCTTTTGGATGTTTTTTGTCACCTTTTTATGTGTCTGTCAGTACTGTGAACCTTTAAAACCCAACCCAGAGCTCCTGGGGTCAGTAGGACAGTTCCTGTTCTCCCTGGAACATTTTGCATGGTGCCCTGAGAACAGTCACCCTTTCTACTACACCTCAGCCTTTCTACTGGCCTTTTAGTTGTAGCTCGTTGTGTACTATGGGCTGAATTCTAGACTCTATCTGCTATTTTCTTCACCAAAAATATATAATCCAATACTTTTTTTTGCAGTGCTTTTCATGCAACTTTCTCTTGAGTTGAATATTGTCATACACTCTGAAGAAAATCACAACTTGTAGCAGGAATGAAACTTGAATCAGAAGTCTTGTATTTACTTTGTGTTAAAAGAGAATCTTGATGTTTTAAGAGAAATTCAACATTACATATTTTAGCCCTACATTTACAGGATTAGTATATATCCATTACATTTTCAAACTGTATTTTGAAGTGTATGTGACTAGATTCTTTGGTGCTGCTGAGTGCCACTCTGGGCTTGAGGATAGTTAAAAGAGAAAAGAAAAATATGCATAAAATAACAATGGATACAATATATATTATATCCTTCCATGAGAAGGTAAGCAAAGCAACCTTATGAAGTGATGTTGAATCTGTGAGGATCACAGTTATATGCTGTTAGCCATGGAGGCAGAGCTATATGAGACCAAATGAGTATAACATATTGCACTATTTGAGGAATAGGTACAAAATTCTTAAATTCTTTGTGGTCTGTTGAAGATTTTTATTTCCCAAAATGGTGCCTTCAAAACTGGAAATAATATTTCTCATTTCTTTCTGTGCTGAAAAATGAAATTAACTACACAAAACCCCACAGAAACAAAGCTATATATGCACATATATTTTACTTAATGTTAATATTAAATGCATAGTATTTTTTACACTGGATATAGTCAATGCTTTCCCACCAGAAGTAGCAGCACTACTACAGTGGTTCCACTTCCAGCTGTTGTCCTCAGAAAAGATTAATGAGGTCTACAAAATTGCTTAAACCCATACCAAACAGAAAATACTCTTCTTCGTCTTTTTTTTTTTTTTTAGATTCTTTCCTGTCCTTACATTTAGTTTTAAAATTTCTATAAAATTTTCAAATAGATTTTTCAGTCCTTTATAATCTTAAACCCTTTATCCAGATGTTTTCTGTGATGTGATAATGAAATTCAGGAAGCTGTGCTATTCCTGACCACAGCTCTCCTAGTAACAGTACTATTTTTATTGATATTTTTACTAGTAAGCCCTCATGCTTCTCTTCTGTAATACACCATTAGTAGGGCTATAAATGTAATGACAAAGCCAGTAAACCACAATTATATAGTCCTCTTTCTTTTCATATGTTTTGACAGAGCTCATGTCAGTCCTGTTTGTTAGTGAAATGTTCAAGTAGAAGGAACATTAGTAGATTTGCTGCCAAAATCAGTTAAAATTAAAATTAGCTACTTCAGTATGACTTAGAAATTGCACAGTCAGACATCAAGAGCAGATTGCTTTAAAGATATGTTTATGTGAAATCCTGCGTTGCAAAAGATGCCCAAGCTTAGGAGCAGGTCAGCCCATCGTTTTTCACTTTCCTCTCTCCTCTTCTATATAATGTCAGCCTGTCAGCATTCCTGCCATGCTGTGACTGAACAGAGAGGGCCTCTTACTAAAGTCAGTGAGCAGCTCTCATACTAAATTTTCAGCAGTTGGTGGTCAGTCTGTGGGTGTGACAGAAGCCAGCTCAAAGGGGCTGGTGAGCAACAAGTATAAAAGCTGTCTGTACATTGATGATCCTCAGCAACCACTTGAAGATGTTCAGTTGTGATGTTGCTGGGTTAGATTTTATGACTAGAACATTACAGTCAAAAGATCTAGCTTGAAAGATGGACTGTGAATAGCAGGTTGTTTTCCAGATGTGCAATATCTGACAAAAAGAAAAACATGTAGGTTGTAGGGACCTGTGGACAGCATTTCATCCAGCCTTTTTTTTGAAGCTGGACTGTTCCCAGCACATCCCAGCAGCCATGTATTTTGTCTGTTGGAGTCTAGAAACCCTTCAAGGACAGGAATTTGCACAGCCTCTGTAGGTGACCTCAGGGAGTGGTGCAGCTTCTAGCCAGCCTTTGTTCACAAGCAAAATGGAGCATAGTTAATTCAAGTTTTGCCTGCAGAGACACTGAGATTAAATGTGGAAATTATTTGCATGGCAGGATTTTGCATAAGTAGGCCTCCTCTCTTTTCCTGACACTACTGTAGTTGTCCTTGTGCTTCAGCTCTACTTTACTTTGGTATTTGACTTTTGGTAAGAGACTTGCCTCACAAGTATGTCACATTCTGAGAAATCTTCTTAAATACCAAACCAAACAGGTCTTCAAAATAGCTAAGAAATTACTTCTAAATTGATCAGAAGGACCAAAACTAGTAGCATTTTTAAGACTCTACCTTTAGTGAAGTTAATAAATAACTTTTTTTTCTAAAGTCTGTGTGATTTTGTAAGTGACAAATTGTTATTAGCAAATTACTAAACTTACAGTGTACATACAATCACATACTGGAATGGCCACTACACCTCAGTAAAAAAGAAAGGTTTTAGTACAATCAGGAGCTGAGGAGAATATTCCCACTTTTTACCTTAGGCTGTGCTCCCTCAGTGCTTGCTGGAAGGTGAGGGTGCCTCCAGAGGTATGAGGTAGGATTTTTCCTGTTGAGACCCTCCTGGTGTGAATGTGAGTGTGCTCCTACCTCTGCCTTTCTATGTGTACTACTAATTTGTACTCTGATATTTCGTCTGCTGCTTTTACTGTGCTTCCCAGTTGTTGCAGAATGACGCTGTGCCTCTCCCATTTGCAGTTTTCTCTGCCTGGGCACTGAGCCCTTACATTCCTGGGTTAGCTGCCCAGGTCAGAGCAGTGGTTGTGTTGGTCCTTGGAGAGAGCTGTGACCCTGCAGGCAGTGACTCAGATACTGGGATGATTTAGCCTGAATGGGGCTGTCCTGACTCACCCTGCAGAGGAGCCTCTTTCTCTGTGTTTAATACAGAAAGAGACTCACAAGTGGAAGGTAGGTGATGTATTCCCTTTGGTATCTGCTAGCAACTTTCGTAATTGCATAAACACCTCTGTGCTACCCCCTGTAGCTACCCCTGTGCTTCATAAACACGTGCTACAGCCATGAAGAGAAGACCAAAATAGTTCAAAAAATTAGGGTCAAAAAAGGTGAGGCAGACAAGCAGACTGGGAGATTATCCTGAAAAATTACCCTTTGTGGTACCCTCACTGCCAATAGCCAGTTTGCAGTGTACCTGCCTGGCAGAACTGTGGCTACCCAGACGAACAGATCCTGAATGCAAACATAACCATCAGGTAAAAGCCAGGAAATGGTTTTTGTCTTGGTACACTGAATATTCAGAATTTTGTTAGAGCATATGTTTAATTCCAGAACCCACATTACTTGGTGGAAATTCAGACTATGTACAGCCTGAACACTGGCCAGGGGACCCTTAGGAGGAGACCAGTGTTGGACAGTGAAATAGGTATCAGGCAGGAACTGGATGATTCAGTATCACAGGAGTGCCTAACTCAAGCTGGCAGCTAGGAGTGAAAGTAAAAAGTCAGTGCTTCCTCAGCAAGAACATCATTAATTATTTACATGTGTTGTATAAGGAGGCTGTATATTCAAAGCTTCTTGAAGCCTTTTGGGAAAGGCAGTATTTTTTTTTAAGAAGGTTCTAAGGCATATTCTAGTGAACCTTCTAGGATATCTGTGCTGAAAAAAATCATCACATCTTAACATATAGCCTAAAAGTCTACAAGAACAGTATTTTTGTCAATTGTTCAGAGTATTGTTATCTTTAATTCTGTTGTTTATATTTTGACTTTACTGTTTAAAGGTTAGTCAGGGCATGCAAATGTCAGAGTGCTCTGAGCAACTTTCCTGATGGTTTGTTTGAGGAGACACTATCCCGTGCTTGGCTTTGAAATTTGGCAGTCATGTCTGATCTGGGAGAGGGCTTGGACATAGAATTTCAAGTGATGAAATCCAGCTGATGTTCAAAGGAAAAGTCTACTCCCAGAATGCTCCTAGGAGGCCCCTGTGGGAAAAAAAGACACTGTGAAAGAAAGCAATGGAAATCATGTGTTACAAATTCATGTGATTTCACCTCTTGTGCAAGTAAATTCGGGCAAGATAAGAAGTACAGGCTTTCACAGCACTATTTACCAGCTTTCTCTGTTTTGTCTTCCTGATGCTGATGTACCTGAGAAGGTAAATCAGGTCTGCCTCTGATCCTGAGGAGTCTAAGGTGTGATATCCTTACTGGGGCAAAACTCCTGTTGAGTTACAGGGTTGAATCCTTAACTGACCTTGCTGGAAACTATATGCACATCATGTCAGTCAATCCCATTGTGGACTCATGTGCTCCTTACCCACTTTTTTGAGAGAGATTCCTTATCTTGGCCCATTTCTGGGCAGGTGGAGGTCTTCACTTCCTTCCATCAGAGTTTCCAGTAGGATTTAGGAGGAGCCTGCAGGTCTGGGGGAAACACTGAACGCACCATGCTGCAATCACATTCTGCTTGCAGGTGAGGAGCAGTGAGCAGAGAGGGTGGTCAGGCTGTCTGGAGATGGAGGGGGAATCAGCTCCACATCAGGGTCCACAGGGAGGTCTGCTGCTCCTGTGGAGAGTTCACCTACACTATTAAATACAAATCAATAGCCTGTTAAGGTTTCAATAGCAGGAAAGATGAAGGTAAGCAAGCAACTGGCTAGCAATAAACAGCTGGAGAGCATCTCACTCTTCACCAGGACTTTTCCTTGTGCCAGGAGGGTGAGCTGTGGGTCAGGTGGCCAGGCTCATTTGTTGTTTTTTAAAATGCTCTGTTGCACTGAAAGCTCTAGTTCTTAACAGTAAAACAAGGATATGTAGATATGACATAATCTAATGGTGCAGTGTCACCAGTGTGATATCACAGGCAATGTTGGGGGGTGGTAAATAAAACATTTTTGTGCTATTTTAGTATGTATTCTTTAGCTACCTTTTTCCTAATTGTAGTTAGTTTTGCACATTTGAGGGTTTTAGTGCCCCAATTTTTAACACTGTAGTTTAGTTCTTTCATTGGGTGAAGTTTTATCAGCTCCTGTTGGTCTTCCAGGCTGCATCTCTATAGCTTTTGGAGTTACTTGTACATAAATTCTCCCATATAAAACAGATCTGTGAGGTTTGCAGAACCTGTGTGGGTATTGCAGTAGCTGTATTGGTGGAGAGATGAGGTAGATGGTTTCTTGTGGGTTTGGGTGGAAGGTTTTGGGAGGGGACTTTGCTTGGGTTTTGGTTTTTTGTTTTGAGGGGGTTTTTGTTTGTGTGGGGATTTTTTGTTGTTTTTGTTGTAACAGAAAGTTTGGAAACTAATGCCACATACAGAAACATCTGAGTAGAAGAGTCATAATTAAAACAAACTGTGCAAGCTGTCATTTATTTCTGAATATATTTGATTATAAATGTTTGTGTGCTTCTAAAGAGAGGCTGCTTTGGACACAGCTGAAGCAGCTGCTTAAATGCAATTCAGGAGCTCACTCAGTGGTGCTGATCCACCATCCTGCAGGTAATATTCACTCATCCTGCAGAAGAGACTCCAAATGGTGGAGAAAGGGAAACAGAGGCTGATCTGGGAGGAAATTGCCACCTTCTCTCTTCTTTGTGTTGAATTATATTCTGATGTTGATAGGAATGGAAAGGATAAAAAAGTAAACTAAAGTCATGTGGGCTGCAATCTTGTGTTAGTCAGGATGAATACAGGGACAGGCCGAAAAACTTATTAGCAGTTTTCTCTTTTCCATTATTTTGCTAGGAACGAATTCTGAGTTACAGAAGGCAGCAGCAAGATGGCAAAAAGAGATGCTTTTTGGCTTAATTGGGATTATGTGAGAGAATTAAATTTGATTAAGCTGGAGTGGGTGCTTTGCACTGTTACTGCCCTTTGTGCCCTGGGAAGTGTTTCTGGCAGTAGGCTGGATTGTCCCTTGGCTTGGCATCATGCCTGGCACTTGGCAGAGGTCTGGGATGCAACACCTCAGGCTGCTGGATGCTCCTGCAGCCTAATGCATGCAGCTTGCTCTGGACAGTCACAGCTGTGGGTACCTTGCTCAGACTGAAGGCAGGACGTGGAGAAATGAGAAGCAGAACCTTGGAACAGATGAGTGAGGGTAGAACAAGTGCCCCGGCATGAAGGGAAACTGGATCACATGGAAGAATGAAGTTTTTCTACTGTATTGAAGGAGAAATAGCTAAAAAAAGGCAAAAGCTGTTTTTCCTGCTGAGGGGAGGTAGGCAGAAAGATGTTAGATAGATGTGGGGTGTCCCTTCTGACTCATAAACATGCAGTTATGCACTGACTTTAAAATCAATATGCCCATGCAAAGCTCAGTACAAAATGACCCTTAACCTACATTATGAACAGGGTGGAAGCGGTAAGTGCAAAACAGTCATGCAAATTGTTTGGCTCAGTTGCAGGTACTTCTTCGGGTTTCATGTTGGCTAAAGATAATGCAT
This sequence comes from Passer montanus, assembly GCF_014805655.1. Lineage (NCBI taxonomy): Eukaryota > Metazoa > Chordata > Aves > Passeriformes > Passeridae > Passer > Passer montanus. Next base: position 7,735,069 of record NW_024366480.1, on the reverse strand, counting down.
CAGGAGAAGATTGCAATTGCATAATCCAAATGGCAGCTTTTGTTCTGTCCTGGGAAAAAACAGATTTCTCCAGGAGAGTCAACATAGCGTGTTTGGTTTTGTTGTGCATCAATTAAACCACCGTGACTTCTAGGGGAACTACAATTACTCCAGATTACATGGAACATGATTAGATTAAGTTGGGGCTTGATATGTGGATTTCTTTCAAAATCGGACTGCTTACTTTGCAGTCAGTTGTTAAGAGCTGGAGTGTTTGTATCCCTGGAGGTCAGGAACCTGGGTCTGTTCCCAGGGTGGCTGTTGATGCCCTGGAGTGCTGGTGTGCCCTCAGAGGAATTCAGCTTTAAACAAAAGCAATCTGTGTGTAACCCACTCCCTTCTAAACCAGCTACCTCACAGCCACTTGTCAAGAATGGAAGAGTTCTATGATCATGGTTTCTTTTAAAGGAAAGACAATTTTGAGGAATCTCAAAATTAATACCAGTTACATGAAATTCCTGACTTTGTGCATGTGGGCTGTAGGTTGTTGTCTTGTTGTTCAGATACAGGAACATTTCTTGAAGGAGAGCGTATGGCCCATGCTTGCTCTGCAGCCAGTGTGCACAACTACATAATGAAAATCCCTATAATAAATATCCTATGTAAGAAACATGAAGATATCTTCATGCTGCAATATTCCCTAACCTTGCTAAAGGAATTCGTCTTAGATAGGAATTTCCATTATGTAGCCTGTGATTTTGTATTTTGTCAGACCGAGTAAAGAAAGTACTTGCCCTTGTAGCTTGCCATAAGGTATTCAAGATTCTTCACAAAATGCATGAAACAAATAGCTTCTCACCAGGTTTCAGAGCCAAGGTTGTACATATCACTTACTGTAAAGAGTTGTAGTTCAAACACTCCTTCGTTTATTCTGCTAACACTCTTTCTTTTATTCTGCTAAATTTCATGTACTTATTAGTTAGAAATGTTGATGTTTTCCCTTTTCTCTTCAGATGACACTGGCTGTCCTAGTAGCCAGTCAGTATCTCCAGTTAAGACTCCTTCTGATGCTGGAAACAGTCCAATCAGTTTTTGCACTGGTAGTGATGGAGATTTTTCCAGGAAGAAATTCAGTCCAGGGTCAATGAGTGAAGGGAACACGCAGCTGGCTCGATACAAGAAGGAGACAAAGACAAGCCTTGTAAAGCCCGGTGAGTATAATTCCTTTCATTTCCTTAATTACACTTTCTAATTGACTGGTATATTTACAGGTGTCTACATACATAGACACCTGTGTTGTGCCACCTGTCATATCACTAATGCTGATAGTAAATAAAATAGGTGGCTTCTTTCTGTGGAGCCACCTGAAAGATATGAAAACACTATTGTTATTGTCCTTTTCATGGAAATATAACCAACTGACATCTTCACTTTTTTATGGTGAGGCTCGATGGTGATATCAAATAGCTGAAATGGATTTCATTCTGTTTCACAGTAATTGCACTCATATTTCAGTGCCCAAAGATAAATTACTCTTAAAATAAAAAAGTCTTGTAATGTCCTTAAATTTATTGTTGGATCCTGCCTAAACTTTGTGCTGCCAGGCTCTGACAGCTCTGGGGATATGAGATGTCTGACAGGCAGCCTGTGTGTGGGAGTTGGCCAGATTTGGACCTGTAGTGCAATGGCTGAATCAAGAGTGTATCTCCCAGAGCCTTGGGCTAATGGGCCACCTCAGACCACCAGCTAAATCAGCAGCTGCTTGTTGCACATCCAAGACTAAATACCCAGATGTGCCATTGGTTCCTGTAATTTTAGTCAGTTGATATAAAATACTTTATATAATTTGATTCATGTACAGGCAGCTATTGATTACAAATGGTCAGGATATTTCTGCTGCTATTTAATTAATCATGGAGACAGAGTTGGCCTTGTACATAGCCAGCTGCAGAACTGACATGGTTTATGAGCTCAGGTACCTCCTGACTATATTGTTTCCAGAGTCATTTTACCGCTGGAAGCAATTTAGATACTTCCATGAAAAAACAGCTCAGATTTGCCAGCATCATGTTTAATCCAGAAACAGTAGAAAATCTGTTGCAAAACCTCTTCACTGGCTTGGTCATTGGAAGGGTTGATTAAACCTGTTTTACCACTATCCCTGCAAGTTCTTTGGCTCATTTCATAGCACCATGTTACTTGAGTGTTCCCAGTCTCCCACTGCTGTGCATAATGGCTGATAGGTAATATTTTTTACAAGGTTTGCAGTGAATATGTAATATGACAGTCAAATCTGCAGCTGTGGCTACCACAATGATTTTGTTTGTGAATATGAATGTTGCTTAGCAAAATGTGAAGAATGAATGCAAAAGTTTTTTTCTAATGAAGAGTCCTATACTCATGGAGAAGAGTTATGCACCTTTTTCAATAAATTAATTCACTGTTTTCAGTTTTACACTTTAATTGCCTTATAGGATGAAGTTATTAGCCTTTTGCAATATTCAGCAACCGGATCTGTTTTACAGAATACTTCTAAGTTCCTCCTGCCAAATATCTCACAATTTTTTAGTGAAAAACTGTTCAAAATCATGTCACAGTGTGAGAGCTGACATAAGTGTGACATGTCAGACATGGATGACAGGGGACAGCTATGGTTCATTTTCCTCAGTGTTGGCCACAGGGGTTAAAGTGATTTTCTTCCACTGCTATCTCATTCCATAGCTTCAGATGGACCCAGTCTCTTCCTCATTACCTACTTGCACATGAATTTCTCATTACTCAGTTAAGAAGATGTAGCCATTGTGCAAAGAGGAGGCATCACCATGTAGCAAAACACTCAGAGAGTAACCAAGATCAATAGAAGGGAAGTGGGATATGGAGGAGAATAACAGCAACATGTCCTTGTCATATATAAAAGAAATTGTGTGTAATTTTCTCTTTACCAAAAGCCCTTCTTGATTTATAGAGATCATATCTACTTCATATTAATCTAAAATGGCTTGTGACAGTAACTACATAGCAGGAGTCATGTCCTGCACTACAGTTTTACACAGCTACATCCATCACTATGGACCTTCAAAATTCCTGTCATTTTGCTGAAATCTGTCTGTTTCCAGTATTGTTTTCTTGGAACATGCTGAATCTCAGAAGAAACACTTACACAAATATTTAGATAATTCAGGAAATGTCAGAAAGGGATAGCACTGAGAATGAACTCTGGGATGTTTTTGGGCTGTTCCCAAGCTCTTATACTTTTCTGCTTCTCTAGTAACATCACTTCATCTTTCTTTTCTGTACTTCAAAATGCAAAATACACATAGCCTTTTTTTCCTCTCAGACAGCCTAAGGCCTTGTTATATGAGTCTAAGCCATCTTCACCTCTTGAAGTATTAACAAAATAGATTAGGCTATCATTCATATTTTATGTAGTTTGCATAGAGAACCATACATAATCCTGAAGTGCTCTTGCTAAACCTATAAAGTATTTATAATAATGAAGAAATTATTCATTCAAGAGAGATGGAAGTGGTTTATATTGTGCATTAAATCTGAATCACAGCAGTGTAGAAGTGAATTTGGCTTAAAACCTGTGCCTCCTTTCCCAGGGAGGGATGGAGAGAACAGGAACATTAAGGAAAATAATAGAACATCCACTCTCAGATATAGCTACAAGCCTTTTAATTTCTGGATTTTAGAAGTTGGTTCTTCTTTTAGATGTGATTCATTTACATAATATTAAAAACAATACAAAATGTGTTGCAGAACATGTCCTCACAAAAAGGCACAAAAAGTCTTAACATTGGTCTTAGTTTTGTATCAAGATGCTGTATTGAATCCTACACTTCTTGTAATTGTATAAACAGAACCATAAGCACTTCTACATGCTCACATTCTTGTGTAGTCCTCCCAGAAAGATCCCTCCTGAATTCCTTTAGTCTATGTCCACATCCTGTTGAGAGCTGTGGGAATTGCTTTGCTTCTTTTCACAGTCTTTCTCATCTGGTTTTTCAACTTTCATTAGAACGCTTAGTTAAAGGATTCATAATCTGCCTCTTTCAAAGACATGGATAAAGAAAAGAATCTTTAGCAGAAATTGGGTCAATAACTTGTAAAAGTCTTGCATGTTTTAACTAACACAGACATATTTAAATCTCTGTGAGCATCAGAATTTGAGAAGGACATCTGATCAGCTGTTTTCAGCATTTCTGTAAAGTTTGAGTCTTCTTGCTTTTGGTATTACAGGCACACTTGGGACAGTTTACTGAATGTTTGCTGTTGGAGCTGTTTCTTAAATCCCATGGAATTGCTGAAGTTTCACATGAAATTATTAAGATCTAAGAAAAAAAAACATTAAGGCTGTCCCAGACCTTTTGGCACCATCAGAACCCTGCAGAATAGATGTGTAAATGCCATGGCACAAAAGGAGCCCTAGGTGAGACCAAATTAGGGCCAGCTCCCAAACCTTGTAAGGACTGTCATTCACATCTTGGTACAATAATAAACATTCCAGGTAGCAGAGGGCTATGCAAGAAGGGTTTGGTTTTTTTCACTGCTGATAAAACATCTAGCCATTAATTACTGAATCTGGCTAAAATAGCAATATTTTGGATTGCAGTGTCATTGAACTGCTATGGATTATATTTCAAGAAGGGTGGGAGTTTGGACATTAAAACTTTTTTCTGTGTAAATTAATGGGAAAATGTCAGAGGCTTCCACCACACAGAACACCTACATTTGCTGGACAATAGGCAATAAGCACAAACTGAAAAACAAGAAATTCTATCTGGACACCAGAAAACACTTTTTTGTTTGTGGTCAGACACTGGCACGTATTGCCTGGAGAAGCTGTGGAGTTCCATCCATGGATGTAGTCAAAACTCAACTGGATATGGTCCTGGACAGCCTGTTCCAGCTAGACTTGCTTGAGTGGAGAATTAGGCTGGGTGGCTTCAAAAGGTCCCTTTTACTTCCCAGCGATTCTCTAATGCTGTGTTGCTGGACTTTGTTTTGTCCTTTAAATATGCGTCAGCCAGATTTATAGTTAAGTAGTTGCAAGGCACAATTCATGTTTTTCCTGCCCTTGCTTGCCACTTAAGTTCATAAAAATGAAGGTATATTGGGAAAAAAATGATCTTTTAACAATCACTATTCAACTAAAAATGTTATTTAGCAAAGAGTAAGTGCAAGACAAAGTAATCTTGTACTCAACATGTGTTTCCTTCTTCTTCCTGGTGAATTTATTAAGCCACCGCAAATGAGCCTTGGGATAGGGTGTCCCAGTCTGAACAGATTAATCTTTGAAGGCTTTGGGACAATTAGGAGTTTCAGGAGAGACAGGTGGAGCAGAATGTGTTGCCCTTACTTGGTTGTGAGTATTCAGTAGGTGCAGGTACATCCAACATTTTTAGTCAGTGTTGGAGCTGATAGTGACCAAAAGGGAGGCAAGGAAAATTACCCTAGACAACTGAAAATATAAAGACTAGAATTTAAATAAGCCAAACAGATTAGAGAAGAAATGGAAGTGTTAGCTGCAAAGCATGTTTTATCTGTTAACAATGTCTGGCTGTTAAAATATAATGCTTTTCCTGAAGTTTGGGGTTTTTTCATTATTTTTTAATTGTCTAGTATGTGAGGATTAGATTCCCAGGACACTAAATTTCCAAGAACTTATTTCTGGGAGTCCCCTGTGAAAGCAAGGAGTAGGGACTAGTTAATCCATTAGTATAGAATTAGCAAATAAATTAATCCATATTGCTATTTTACTTCTGTATCTGTCTGTATTCTAAAGGTAGTTGCTTTGGTTATTTTAAAAACAAAATATAATTTTAATTTAGGTTATATTCCTGACATCTGGCTGTATTATTTTACAGGTATTTTGTCAACTCATTCCCTCATTTCAGTCTGACAGTGTGGGGAATAGCAGTGTCTGACTCTGATGTATGTGTGTGTATGTGCTTCACTTGAAAAACATGAGTTGGTGTGTAAGTTTTGTGAGAGTATTGTCTTACAGGTAATTATGGAAATTTATTTCACTGTCAAGAACTTCCTTGTGAGTGCATCATTTGCAATGATAGGACTTTGTTTTATCTTGGAAAGTTCCATAAAATATTAGAAAGACATGTTTTACCAGCACATTTATCCAAGAACATTGTATCTGGTATTTGCATGACTTTTCTTTATTCTCTGTACCAAATCTGCAAGCAGTTGGAAAATAATAGATCTGTTGTCCCTGTTATTCAGGAGCAGCAGAACAGAATACAAAAAACCAAGTTACAGAATGTGCTAACTTGTACAATTCCTATGGCATGCGAAAAAATTAATGAATCTTTTTAACTGCTTGCTAGGACGTCTACCTATTATGTTGAAACCCTTCTTAAAATGCTGCTAGTGTACTGTGTATTGTAACACAAAATCACACTGTTTGGTTGTTTGAAAAAAAAAACCCACCCCAAAACCAATGGAAAACCTCTGTTTGGAGATAGCAAAGTGCATTGACTGATAGTTAAAACAAATTGGCATTCTTCATTCCATCCCACAAAGGTATGAGCAATAAGAAGACTGGTGTCTGTCTTTTTGCTGTAATTTATTTAACAGGACCTCATAACCCACATTCCAAGACTTCCCCTTTTCTTGCAGGAGGGATAATTAGAGCAAGGGTATGGCAAAGAACATTTAACCTGGTTACAAATGCAGTATTTAATCAGTGAACACCATGTTCCCATTCTGCAACCAGTGATAACCATACTTGAGTGGTGAAATTGGGAAATTCATGCTTCCAATCCTAGAAATATTCAATTACTTAGATATGTGGCTGCTGTCACATGCATAAGAATGCTGAAATTAGGAAATGGGCTACTTCAGGTTCAGTGTACTATAAATAATTGGTCATAGAACAGAAAAGGTTCTGAAGATTGACCAAGTGAATTGAGTTGATAGCAAATAATGGAACGTTTTGCCTATTACTGACCATTAGTTCTTCCCTTAAATTACTTGAATTAACACCAAGAAATCTCCTGATCTGACAATGTTTATTGATAAGTGTAGAGCATAGATTCTCTGACAGGTACAGAGGAGTTGCAATTGAAAAGAGAAAGAGCAAAAATCCAGGTTCCCTGAGTAACTTAAACCAGATGTGGAGGGCTTTACCTTGGGCATTATATCTTTAAGCCACTTGATATTTGGCAAAGAGCAGATACACAGTGGTCAAGTACTTGTGCTTCTGGAAGGCTTTTGATCTGTTTTTTAAAACATCACCTTGGCATAAAAAGGGAGGAAGCATCTTTCTCAGATGTAAGCACATGCTTTGAATGCTTCACTTCTGTCCCTCACCTGATAGCAGCCATTATAACCATCCTGACATTCAAATCCAACCATATGCATCATTTGTTCCCTGTACAGTTTCAGCCACACTCTTCTCCCTTTCTATTATCTGTATTTCATAATTTCATTTGTGACACTAAAGTTTCTGAGACCTTTTCTAATACAGAATCGAGCAAATACAGTTGTGGAAGTTTTTGACGCTATTCATTTTCCTCAGTTACTTTTGCTTTTCTTCTTTCCCTTAGTTACTTTTGCTTTTCTTCTTTCCCTTCACCTTTCATTTTGCACCCACACAAAATAGCTACTGCTGATTTTCTAAATAAAAAAATGTTTCTGGATAATAATTCTGTATGTGCTGGGTCCTCCTGCATATTTTACTGCTTTAATTTCATGTCTGTTGCTATGGAGCAGTGCAGATTTGCTTGCCTCACTTGCCAGCACAGGGAGTTATTAAGGCCTCAGTTCTGTGGGTCCCAGAGGATCAGGGTGTGCTCTGGGGGGGATGCACATGCACATCTCACCCTCCAGAAGTGAGGACACCCTGTCTGGGTTCCAGCCCATGCCATCCTCAGAGCTTGTGCTGTGGAGTTGAGCCCAGAGGGACATCACCCTGCAGAAGTTTGGTGGTTGTAGCAGTCAGTAAGGGCTGGAAGGTGGCCAGCCTGCGAGGTTTGGGGGATGGTGGTGGGGGTGATACTGCTGAGGGTCTGGCATTTGCAAAGCCCAGCCTCCCCCACAAACACCTGGACATCCAGATTCTTATGGCCCCTTCAAATATTTCCTTCTAGTTCTAGACCCAGCACAGCAAGTAGATGCCGTTGGTTGGACCTTCTCTGTCTGGCATAAATCCCTCACCTTTTGTGATTCAGAGGAAGTGAAATTGGACTCTAATTGTCTCCTTAGACAGCCTTCAGTAGCACATGGTTTCTGACTGTCTCTGGTCCTTGTGATTGGTTCCACTGCTTAAAGGACACAAAACAGCTTTAACAGGTGAACCTGCCATTTCCCTTCTGGGGGTTACAGGAGCTGTTTTGGAGGTGAGGGACATGTGAATTCATGGTCTTCATCCAAGATGAATAGAGCAGAGATGGCCCCAATTTATCTGACCTCCCAATCTGCAGTGTAGGGATTAATTATCTTTGCCTGCATGAGTGCACTAAGGTCCTATTTTATTTTAAAGGTGATAGAATGAATGAATCCATTGTATCTAGTGTGTGACCTTTCTGACCAAATATTAAAGCATTTACTTGAGAAGTCACTTGTTAATGTTGACTGAGAATGGGACTGAGGTTGGCTCAGACATGGAAGACTTCCATGTTTAGTCAGATGAATCCTACCCGCCTCTCCTGTGTCCTCATCAGGTTTCTGACATCTCTGCTGTTGGCTCTTACTGAAGTCAACCACAGTCTCTGTGACTTTTCTTTCTCTTTTTTGGCTTCTTTCTTTTTTTAATGGAAAGGGAATTTCTTAGACATTCAATTGTGGAAGAAAGTTTGTGCTTGAAGAGCACACATGGATCTTCAAGTAGCTCTAATTAGATGCTTTTTCCTCTTCCATTCATCCCTGATAAGCTCAGGTACTCTCCATTTGTCCATTTGGTGAGGACTACTGCTCAAGCTGCCTAGCATTGCAAAGGGAGATTCTGAATCCCATTTTGTGCTATGGATTCACAGAAATCAAGTGTTTTTAGTTAACTAAAGTCTAAAAGTTAACTAAAGTCCTAAAGTTAACAAAATATACTGAAGTAAGTGCTAGAGTTAACTAAATACACTGAAGTGAAATAAGTGCTCTGTAGCTTCTGAAAAATAATACTGGAATATAACCAGAATGTAAATATTTTAAGCAAAAGATGCTTAGAAAGGTAGGTAAAAATTATTAGCATAGCAGTAGGTTTTTAATTTAGATTTATAGGTATTTTAGATTTAAACTTTTAATTTAAACAAATTTGTTTGAATTGCTGGGAAGAACATGTTCAAATACCCAAACATTTCTTACAAACATGAATAAGCAAAATATAAGCTACAAGTAGTGCTTCAGCTTCAAAGCATTTCATAGTATTTAACACAGGTCTACAAATTCCTGATAAAGTGGCATAGAAAAACCATCTTTTAATTCTGTGTCACGAATTTTATAGTACAGCCCTTTCTAAAACATTATTTTAGATGTTGCTTAGTAGAGGCATAGGCAATTAGTGGGTAGGCTGTGGCCTCTCAAAATATATTTCTTTGTTCAGAAGGCTCAGGCTGCAGCAAGTGCCCAGATGTCACAGCAAAAAAGGAGGATCTAAAAAAGAAACCAGCAAGATGTAAAGGAGCAATTGGCAAGTAGAAGCTGAAAGCCTGAGTCCCACCTGTTCTACACAGTGACCTGCCCAGCTCTGCGCTGGTGGCACAGGCCGCCTGCAATTCAGGGCATTGGGCAAAAATCTGCAGTTACATACCTCCTTCCTTACAATGAACAAATAAATAAATAAAAGGATGTCCTTGTTGCTTAGTTCAGGAAATGGAAAAGGAACTTCGATTTAGATGTCTGTGTGTGCCTTTTGGGGGATGGACACTATGGCACAAAGCAGAGGAGTGCCCTAATACAGAGCCGCTGGGCGGGCTGAGGGGATGCGGGGTGGCTGCTCCCAGGGAAGCTGCTCCACTTTCGTTCAGTTCCTCTTTTACTGGGCGTTCAGAGCTGAACTCCCAGCAGGCACACGGTAACTCCTTTGTCTCTCTCTCCCTGGCCCATTAATTGCACTGCTGTTGCTCCAGACACACAGAAAGTGGGACAGCCACTGTCACAGGCGGATCGTGGCCCCAGGATGCCCGCGGCCTCCAGCTTAACCTTGCTCCTGGTCCAGGAGAGAGCCACTGCTCTGACTGCAGGTCACAGGCAGGAGGGGACCTGGGTGTGGGGCTTCTGCAGGGACTGCCTGGGATGCTGCACAGGATGACATCCCTGCCACACAATACATCTTTTAGACCCAAATGCCTTTTGATAGAAATGAAGGTCTCCTGGGGCTTGCAGGGATGTGCTCCTGCATCAGGGAAAGGCAGCTGAGGGCCTGGCATAAGAAGGGCCCTGGGGTTTAGAGGTAGGTATTGAAGATGGCAATAGCTGTGATCTTTAGTAAAAACAATAAAATTCTTTTTGTATATTCAAGCAGGTTTGTTTGGGTTTTTTTCTCCTCTGCTAATCCAGAGCGGAATTTGAGCCAGAAAGGAGAAACCGATGTTATACACACTGCACACTCTTAAGTACTTGTTTTAAAATCTATGTGAGGTCAACATAGAACATGCCTTGAAATGTGTGTATTTACTGCAGTGAGTTTTCTGTGCCTTGTGTTTGTTTTCTGTGGGTTTCAGCCCACTTGTGCATGAGAAAGAGTCCATTATGAATCTTCCCTTAGGAATTTTTTTTTGTCCTCTGCTTTTAAATTACAATCTGTATTATTTATGCCAATGTTTAAAATAGCTTCCTAACTTTCCCCGGTTAAAGTACTCTGAACCTATTCCAGATACATTTTCCTATGCACAACTCCCACTCACCATGAGTTTTTATTTCAAGTAATTTTTCAAGAAATAACATGCATCACAGCCAGAACCCTGTGTTGCTGTTACATAGTTTTCTTTACACTTTTCCAGCTATATTCCCCCTCCCATGATAAACTGTGTTGTCAGTATGCATTTTTATCTTAGAATAAACAAATTGCTTTCCCTTAATCTCCCTTCATAAACAGTACCCTGTCATGCTGTTATCATTACTGTTGACCTTTTTTGGAATTTCTCCAGGTTATTAATGCATTTTTAATGAGATTCATGGGATTTAAAGTGTTTTCTGAGCAGTGTTTACTCGGGAATTGATAGATTATTTCCTTTTCTGGTTTCTTTTTCATCCCCTATTGCTTTTTTGTTTGACATCTTACTATGTTAAAAGCAGAGCTGTGCAAACAATTGATTTGGGGGTTGCTGCCAAATCAAAACATTAAAGAAAATCTTTGTTTCAAACTGAACAAAGGCCTTATTCAGTCTAAAATCTTTTGAATTTTTGGGGATTTATTTTTATGTTTTACCCCATTTTTAAAAGAAGAAAGGCATTTATTAGCTTTCATAATTAAAGCATAATTTCAAACAGAAAGTAGAAAAATCTGATTTTATATTTTTCTGGCCATGTTTGACTTAAATATCAAGACTTAAAAATTAGTTTGACTTAAAGATCAGTTTTCTCTGATCTTGTTTTTTTTTCTGGTGACCAAATTACTACCTAAAAGATTTGTTTCTGTCAGAGTTATTATTTCAAATACTTTTGAGCAGTATTGAGTGGATAAATCAATACATTCCTTGTGTTTATATATCTGTATTTATTTATAGGGATGGAAAGCTAAATTAATGAATTATTTTAGTCATGCCAGTCTCACTTACTTGATTTCACTGTCGTTTAAAGGCATTGGTGAGTGGGTGGTGCCTGGGCTCAGAAAGGGAAGGTCAAGCATAAACAACTTATCAGATCTTTGCAGATAGTGGTGCCATTTTAAACATCTGGCCTATTTAAGCAGTGGTATTTTACTTGCTTTTATGTATGTAGATATCTAAATCCCAATGACGCTGTGCTTTAGATGTCTTCACTCTGTTTTGGTTGCCCCTTGAAGTTAAAAATTCTGAGCTTGGGAAGAGCCTAGGAGAAAGGAAAAATGCATGTCCAGTCCCTGTTTCAGTAAAGAAACTGCAATAATCACAAAACAAAACCCAGCAGCCAGAACAACTAGATAGAAGTTTCTCAACTTTGCTAAAAGTCTAGATTGCAGAGAGCAGTTTTCTCGGCTGTGTTGTGTGCAGGGTGGAGTCTTCTGATGGAGGTGGGAGCAGTGGGAAATTCGGGCCTGTATGGATTTCACCCATGTAGCAGGAGCTAATGAAGACAGGCATTCCAAACTACTAGGTGGTTTTATGGAGGAGCTGGAGAAGGGCATGACAAGCTGCAAGGATGGGGCCTCATCTCTTTATCAAGTTCTTATTGCTGCATGCTGTGTTCCTGGGGGTGTAATGGGGACATCATGTGCAGCATCCTCCCAGTTCAAAGCTAAGCCTGGCTCTAAGAATCCAGGTGGAGCCTTTCTTTCCCAAGAAAAGCAGACAGCATAAAAGCTGTCATTGGGTTTGTTTTGTGTGGATCCTGATTTATGTGGTGTAGTGTGAAACACCCACCCAGGTCTTTCGAAAGAGCCATCAAACTGTTCACCACTTTTGAAGCTGACCTGCTTCTAGACATGCACAGAAATGAGTTTGGCAGAGCTGAGAAGTTTTGTTGAGTGTGACTGGTGGGAGGTGGTTCCCAGCTGAGATGGCAGTTAGGGAGAGCACCAGTTCCAAAACAGACATAACTCCCCCCAGGAGCTGGAGACCCAGCCTCGTTTTGTACATTCAGCCTCCAGCTACTGCAAAGTGGACATGGCTTTCCCAAGGACTCTGAAATGTACTGCCTTTAATATGGCATAAAAAAAAGCAAACCTGCTTTATAATAGTGTATTTTATATACACCATTACATAAAATGTATTTTAAAGAAATGAAAATTCTGCCAGGCTTGTTTCATATTTTATTAGTATTACCATGTCTTGCTTCCATGCTGAGGCACTTCATTACAGGTCTGTGTTCCACCTTTCTTAGATTCTGTAAATAATAGGAAGCTGTTGGCTTTTGAAGGCTCTGTCTGTTTGCTAGAGCTGGTGGAATACAGCTTGACCACAAACCTGCAAGGATGAATAAGCTGAAAAAGCACAGGCTTCTTGTCTGTCATTTTTGCTTCTAACAGTAAGAGTGGGAAAAAAAAAAGGAGCAAATGATGACAGTCGTAACTTGAAATGCATTGGCCTCAGACCCATCTTGGATTTGTTACTGTAAAAAATATAGCTTATGCAACCAATTGCGTAAGGTTTTGCTGTTCTTTTCAACAGATGGCACTTGAACTTCATTATTTTTTTGTAATAATTTCAACATGTGTGTTACAGTAAATATTTTATTAGCTTACAACAAATTTTGCTTTTCATCCTGGAATTGCAGGGTTGTTTCATCAGTTACCCCCCAGATATGTTTCTCCGTCCAGTGTTTTTCCCTTGCCTGTTGAAAACATGTCAAACTGATTTAAAATGTTTTATGCACATTAAAATGAAAACCATATGTCTTATATTAAGGGTGACTGTGCAGAAGCTTTCACTTGAATCAGGTTTTGCATGCAGTTTCACGCACTTGCAGATACACTGTGCCCTCCTCCTCCTTGCACACAGGGACCAGATTTGGGAGAATCTGTTGTTGAAGGGGCCTCTGAAAGCCCTTTGTTAAACCTCTGCCACCAATGTGACAGGAGGGCTGGGATCTTTTCCCAGTCTCTGATGAAGTTTGCTGCCTCTCTGTGTACTGCTAGGTTATCCCTGCCAAAGATGACATTTTCCAGTTCCTAAAAATACTTCTGACCAGCCTATCCATTTCCCTTCAAACAGACCAAATAGTACTGCCTGGTACATAAAAAAATCCCCTGAGGTGATACTGCATGCTTGCTTATAAAACATACTTGTCCATAGGTTATAAATAATAACAATTTATAATTTAAAATAATTTATAAAACTGTCAAATGCAAGTTTAGCATTGCTTATAAAACTCCCAGTGTCGTTTTTGAATCTCCAGTCTCAATGTTTGCATTGAGGTTGGTGTAGGAAAGCAGCATCCTTCTGTCTCTGATAACAAAGAGCCTTTTTGTTTGAACATGAAGATAAGTTCCCCCGACTGTTCCCTTCTGCTCCATGAGCATATGTTCCCCCTGACAAAGGTCACTTCAGGTTCAGAAGAGTGAAACTGTGGGAGTAGTTTTTAAGGTGTTAGAATGGCTCAAGCTCCATACAGAAGCACAAAAAAATAATTAGGTCAGGCTGACTTCTGTATGAAAAATAGCCTTAACAATACATATAACAGCAAAAAACTCCAACTTGTAATGCTCTTTGTCTGTTCCAACATCCACTTTTGGCTTCTCTACAAATCAGTGAATTAGAAACAATTAAGAAAAACACAAGCCCAGATCATAGTGATATGCAGAATATGCATGATGGCTCTCAGCCAATGTCAGTAATTATTTTGTAGTGACTGTGTTTTGAGAGAAGAGCTTGATTGATTGTGGCTTCACAGAATACATAAGTCACATTATGTATTCATGTTGAGATCTGCAATGCTTATAATTTGCATTAGTGTGGTTCAGATTACTACTAAAACTATAGTACTTAGATCAGAAAACTGCTTAATGAGATTAATTATTTGATAACAATCCTTCTTTCAAAGTAAAAAAATAAGCAAGAAAAATGAGCCAAAATCAAGATAAATAATAATTTGTAAAATTGCATTTTGATCCAAACACAGGGAAGCAAGATCTGTGTTGCAGTCCTTCCCAAAAGTCTGTCTGGTTTTGAGCTGCAAGTCTTCTTGCCCAACGCATTTGAACAATTTATGGAGACACACACCCAAAGTTTTTCTCTACATCCCCTCTGACTGCATCTCTGCCAGCTGCCCAAGATGCCAGCTGTCACTGGGCCAAGCGCTCAACTGAAGTGTGACCATGGACCTGTCTGCTGAGGGAGCACTGTTGAGCAGTTGGGTGGATGTCCACCAAAGAGTGGGAGTGATGGCTTCATCCATTGGCTAGTGCAGTGGGATAGGGAAGGGATGCCTGTTGCCTTAGGATTGAGGACGCCAGACATTGCTGTACCCAGTTTCTTGCCATTATTTGTGGAGCACAACTCACAAATGTGAGTTCAATGACTAAACCTCGTATAAAACCGGAGGGGTGATTCAGTACTAAAATCCAAGATTCACAGCAGAGAGAATGCCAGATGTGCCCACAGGAGATGCCAGGGAGAAGGGCCCGTCTCCCAGACTTAGTCACTTGCCTGTAGTCCTGGCTGTGCCCACATGCATGCCTTGGATTCACTGTGAACCTCCATCCCAGAGCCAGACCACCTTTGTGAGTGCAGGCACCCAGCAGGTTTCATTCCTCTAAAATATGGGCAGTGCTAGTGCTACCAGTCTGTGCTGTGTCACATCTGAGCAGTTAGAGTTTGAGGAAAAGATCTGAGTCCAGTGCCCTTTTTAGACCAAAGTAGCCCAATTCTACACTAATCCTAAGAGTTCCTGAACCAGTGCAATGTACTGGGCACCCTCAGCTTCCTCCCCTCTCATTGTAGTGGAGAGAGTGACACCAGCAGAGGCAGAGCATGTGAGAGCAGCTTTTGTCACCTAAAGATTACAGCAGTCCACATGGGGGAAAGCTGTGACCTGTTCCTTGCTCTCAAGGTTACATCTGCTTTTACCCAGTTGCTGTTCAGTGAGAAATGTAATAGTTAAGTCCAAAATAGGAGTCTCCCATACAATAATCCTAAGTCAAATAAATAATAAGTCAAAAGCCAGGGACTGGCACCAAAACCCACTGTCGTCTAAGGTCTTTACACTTTGAATTCAGCACATTTCCCACTAGGAGACTTTGCTTCAAAATGGGTTATTTTTAAGGGTGTTATCTGAAGAAAAGGCTGAAATATTAAAGCAAAATTTCATTGCTTCTTTGCATTTTTTTTTTTACATTTGTCCGTGCATGTAAACAGTGTGGTTTTCTTTCCTAGGTCGTTTGTGGTGTACAAAATCTTGCAGGAACAACCCCATATGAAATAGAAAAATAAAAGCAGCATTAGTGCTTCCTGGAAATATACTGCTTATGCTATTAAATATTGGAGCTAGAGATGTAGCTGGGAATTAAAGCTCTCAAGATAAATTGAGCCAAATCTCTTAAAAATACAGGTCCTTTCATTAGTGGACATTACAGCTGAATTCTCTCTACTTTTGTGGCTGCTTCTAGTGACCTTGCTGGATATTTTTCCACACAGTCAGGCCCAAGCTCTGGGCGTCTCAAAATCAAGCTATCTAGAGAGACAGCATGCCACTTATTCCTCAAGTAACTGCACCAAAGTGGTTAATATGTATGCATATTTTGGTCATTTTGCTGTATCACAAAGTGTTTTTGAAGGCAAGAAAGCTCAGCAAATTTAAACACTTCACAATTTGAGGACAAGCTGTTTCTGTCAGCACTGGGGGGTTTTGTTGTTGTTTTTTTTTTTTGTTTTTTTTTTTTGTTTTTTTTTTTTGTTTTTTTTTTTTGTTTTTTTTTTTTGTTTTTTTTTTACAGCTCTATTTTACTGGCTATATGCAAAACCTATTTCAAGACTGATATACATATAAAGATACGCCATTTTAAAGGGTGTTATTTGAAGAAAAGCCTGAAATGTTAAAGCAAGATTTCATTGCTTCTCTGCAGCTTTGTCGTTGTTGTTGTTGTTTTGGGGTTTTTTTACACTTTTCAGTGCATGTGAGCAGTGTGGTTTTCTTTCCTAGGTCATTTCTGAATGCCATTTTAAAGGGTGTTATTTGAAGAAAAGCCTGAAATGTTAAAGCAAGATTTCATTGCTTCTCTGCAGCTTTTTTGTTGTTATTTTGGGGTTTTTTTACACTTTTCAGTGCATGTGAGCAGTGTGGTTTTCTTTCCTAGGTCGTTTCTGATGTATGAAATATATCTTTTGACTCCATAAACATGAGTATATGTATATGTATATGTATATGTATATGTATATGTATATGTATATGTATATGTATATGTATATGTATATGTATATGTATATGTATATGTATGAACTCCAAGTGACATACTGCTGAAGCTGGTGACTCAACGTGTAGCATCTTTTGCAGGAAGGGGTAAAACCCTTTATAAGAGGGAGCTGTAGCGCTGTTGTGCTTGCCCTGTGGCCGGGGCGGGGCAGAGGACGCAGTTGAAGGTGAGGCTGTGCCCTGCGCCGCTGGGATAAACACGCGGCCGTGCCAGCCGGAGGCGTAGCGGCCCGCGCACAGGCGGCTCCTTCTCCCGCTCCTCAATCCCGCCCCCAAATCTCCCCCTGCAGCAGATGCAGGATGGGAAGCCTGCCCTTGAGACGTTCGTAAGGGTCTCCCAGCCGATTCCCGTGTGCGACAGGAGAGCGGGAGCCCCCGAGCAGCGGTGGCAGGCGCCACAGGCGTGCGGACCGCGGGCTCCCTGTGCGCCCCTGCCCGGGCGGAGCTGTCAGCGGCAGCCCCGCAGCTGGCACGGGCTCCCTGCTCCTCCCTCGGTGTCAGCCGAGCCCGGTGGCTGTCGCGGTGCTGTCAGGGCAGCAAGGAGGCGAAAAGGCAGCGCAGAGCGCGATGCTGCCTGCAGAGCGCTCTCGGCTCGGTGCCGCAGCCCACCGGGCGGTAAAGAGCGCTGGGCTCTGCAGGATTGCTCTCTTGCTTCTCAGATACCCACACCCAGCAAAGAGCAACCCTGGAAAATGTGACGGTGCTTGGTTGGCCATCCCTGTGCCGTTCCTCCCATTGCTCAGAGCAGGGCAGAGCTCTGCTCCCGTAGCGTGGGCGTGCTGCTCGCAGCCCGCTGCCGGGCGGGGGAGGCCGGAGCACGGGATGCCCGGCAGGGACACCGGGCTGTCTCCATGGGCTGGGACACTGAGGGCTGCAGCCTGGAAGAACATGAATCAGTGAACTCCGAATGACAGACTGCTGGAGCTGGTGACTCAACGTGTAGCATCTTTTGCAGGAAGGGGTAAAAGTCATTTTAAGTGAAAAGTCTCTGATTGGAACTAAACAAGTGTTACGGCCATTTAGGACAAAGGTTTGTGGGGTTGAGAAATGTCAGTCTCTTTCATTGTTAGCACTAAATTAATGGGCTGTTCTGGAGCTTACATATGTGAGGTTTTGCCATTACGTAGTCACAGTGACAAAAATAATCAAGAAGTCATCCTTTGGAAGCTGTCAGCCTGGAGAATGGCATTAGGAGAACAAGAAACCGTGTTCAGCTCTTGCCTGAACTGCTGCTAGACAGAGAGTTTCATGTTTTGTTAGATATTTGTAAGAGAGAAGTCACGCCTACCCAGGAGAATATGTTGCAATGGATATTTTATGGATAGATGCCATGTTATTTTGCTCAGAGATGTCTACCAAATGGGAAAAGATGTTTTTTAGTCTCCTAATAACATTGCTGTCAAGCTCTGCTACAGACAAAATTGACTTGAACATCATTTGTACACTTGGAACCATTACTAGCAGTGACCCCTTTAACTTATAAAATGTTCTCAAAGATCCTATAAATAGCCACATGCCTAATTTTAAACATAAGTAGTCTCCTCTGTGAAGTGTTAAGCTTGTGTGTAGCTGTTATTAGAACTGGGGCCAGAAAGGTAAGTTCATGCTTTGCAGACACAGTTCCTGGTCTCAGATGCAGTTCAGTCTTTCAGAAAGCTCTGCTGATGGTGTGGTTCTGTTTTCAGGCTCTGTTGGCTCTTACCAGCAGTGCCCAGCCCTGCAGCTCTTGGTGCTGCAAGCCAGGCAGGTCAGGGAGAGGCGGTTGTTAAGCCTTGCTACTCGGCAATGCTTTCGATAGCAAGATCTGATTATGATGTGATCTGCTTACCCAGAGATGAACCTTGGCTAGGGCTCCTGCTCTCTGTGCCACAGCCAGGACTTGCCTTGGGAAAGCTGCTGGTGTCCTGCAAGCACAGGAATGTTTTGGGGACTGGAACACCAGAGGTATGGCATCTGTGTGACATGTTTACCTGTTTGGGTCTTGTTTAGAAAAGTAGTTTTAGGTATAATGTGATACCAAGAGATTATTTGGAGTGTACGTTAGTCTTGTAGATGGCGATATTTTGTTTATCAGGAAAACTCTGTTGCTTCTTGGAATGTCATGTCCCATGATAATTTTGCTTCCCAAGGAGAGGGTCACTCACATTTACATCTGTAAACATGATATAAATACTCTGTGAAACCAAGTGGCTTTGCTGCTTTCCTTCCTCCCCTTGCAAATTTGCACACAGCTCTGATCTGGTTATGGGTGTGTTGGCTTGGGTCTGATTATCAGGAGCATTGTACTGGGTATGGAGCTGGTTAGAGGTGCAAGAACTGGGTCCCTGGGATCCCCTTTTGAAGAGCTAAACTTTGTATCTGAGTACTTGGAAATTGGGCTGAGGAATATCCTGGGATGGGCTGATGCAGAGACACAGAGAAATAGAGGCTGATCTCAGATGTCATGAGGCAGAGAAAGTACTGGGTTAAATCCATTCACACTTTATCCTAAGGCCAGTTGTTAAGTGTTGCCCTATGGTAAGAATGGTTACTGGCTGTCTCAGCCTCTTTAAGGCTGTGAAGCCAGGCTCTGACAAAGCCTTTTCCCAGTCTCAGGTGTTCAGGGTGAAAGATGCACCTTTCACCATCAGCTCTGTGTAGAATTTAAGAGAGATTGAGGACTAGAAGGTCTAGCTGCAACAGATGATGGTGGCTCCAGCTGCATCTCTCCTGTGTGGAAAAGATAGCAAAAATGGCAAGTTTGCAGCTGCTGGCTTGGGGATGTCTATCCATGGGATGACATCCAGAAATTCCCAAGTGAGAATTGCTGTGCTTGGTCAGCTGCTTAAAGGATGTTGGAGAGTTATTTGCATACCCTCAGCTAAAGTCACCAATCATTACTGTGGCTCAACAGCATGAGACCTGCGTATGGCATAGAATGTTTCCCATTAGACTGAAAGATTGGAAAAAAAAATACAGCTTTGGTGTGTTTTCTTTGGTGTGTTTTTCTTCCGGACTTTCTTAGTACATCTATCTACCTTAGCAAAATGAAAGCAGTTTTCCTTGTATATGCCAGAGCTTGTGAAATAAAAGGTGTGATCCGTAGAAAATCAGTAATCAGATGACTTGGTACCTGAGAAGCACCTGAGACCTACATGTGATTACTGGATTATTTGAAGGTTATTAGAACTGCCTCACTATGCTTCTGTACTATATGAAAATCTCCATACATGTGTAGATAAATATATAGATATACCATTAGCCTGTACAGATTTATACCTACATATATGTACATTTATGTTATCTGAGAAAACAAAACAGAAGCAGTGAGCAGTGTTTCTGCATGGTTTAAAGCATAAGAAATACCCAGTTACAGTGGTGTGTTCCTAATCACTGTGCTCCTGAAGGAGCCACGTGAGCAGCCTCATTCGTCTGTCGATGTCTGTGAGAGAGCAAACAGGTTGTCACAACAAGTGTTCCTGTCTGAGACCTAAAATGGCTTCTGTAGTGTGAGGGTTTTATGTCCAAATAGCTTTTTTCTGCTCTTGCTGAAGTGCCAGTTATGAAGAAATGTGGAAAATCTGGAACAAACCCAGCTCCTGTCCCCAGGGATGTTTGAAAATCCAAGCAACTTCTGAAATTCACCCAGAACAGACAAAGGAAGGATGCTTGTGATTCACTGTTATTTTGAAAACAATCTTTGAGTTATAATTTCCATCATGTTTTCACTCTTTCCTTTTCCTTTCCAGGCAGTGAAGCCGATTTTAGCTCTTCAAGCAGCACGGGCAGTATTTCAGCACCTGAAGTCCATATGTCGGCTGCTGGAAGCAAGAGATCTTCTTTTTCTCGCAAGTAAGCAAAGCAATATTTTCCTGAATATGGCTAATGCAAAGATAGACTACTGTGTAAGGTCTTGCATTTTAAAACAATCAGGTTAACACTTGGCTCTTGGGTAGCACACTGGTGCACACAGCACTGCAATATAAGAAAGAAAAAAATGCTGTATTCAATGCCCAAAAATTGTGAGTATACCAGATCAGCCAGGTATTGGGTTTTTTTTTTTGTTTATTCATTGCAAGTGTGAGAAATAGAATCAGGTAAGGCAGAAAAGGCATTGGCTGGAGTGGAGAGAGAGCTGGGTGTGTTAGTTAACAGAAGTATTTCTAACCAGTTTACCTAAACCTTTTGGTCTTAACAATTTGTTTTATCTCTGTCATAAATTGCCAGCTGAGCTTGCACCTTTCCAGATCATGATCTTTCTTTTGTTGTTGTAAGAAGCAGACAGTATTGCCTTGGATGTTGGATTTTTTTTTTTTTTTATGAAATACCCTTGCCCAGCCTATAGGCAGGGTTTTTTAAAAAAATGATATCATACTCATCTGTCTAAGTGACCCTTTCATGAATGATTTCTGTAAGATTTCTCCCTGTCATCTGTGAATTGCCAATTCAGGCAGCTTGAGAACACAGGGGCATTGGGATGGAGCAGCGCACGTTGTGTTCTGCCCACGCAATCCCTGCTGGTTACATTTTGTGGAGCAGGAGGAAGGAGTTCCCAGGGACAGGACAGGTTTCCTGCCTGTGGTGGAAGAGCTGGCAGGCAGGCTGGACAGCAGCAGGGTATCCGTGTGCCTGAGTCACACCAGAGTCATGAGGGTCACGATGTGCCCCGGCACACTGAGGCTGTCAGAATGGGGCTTTGAGAGCACTTTCCTATCTGTATCATGAGGCTCTTAGAAAAATAAACACTACTTGATTACATTCAACAAGTAAAGTTACTGGCTGTGGGAAAAAATGTTAGAAAAATAAACACTACTTGAGTTCCCTCTAGATTACATTCAACAAGTAAAGTTACTGGCTGTGGGAAAAAATTGTACTAAGTATAATATGAAGCCCTAAAATCACCTTAATTTCAGTAAGATTCTGTGTCATTTCATACAGTACTGGACATTTTAAGTTAAGTTTAAACTAGAGCATACTGACATCCTGTATTGGACAGAAGTCCTCTGTAATAAGGCTCCTTCAGATGCCCTGCTATGTTAAGCACAGTCTCTGCAAGTTCTGCCACACACCAGATTTGATGATACACTGTATGAAGTGGAAAGAGATATCTCCTTTGCAATATGTTCTTTTTTAACTGTTCTTGCTATGAAACACTTCAGTGTTGTCACAAACCACAGTCCTGTACTTCATTGTAAAATAATTACAAAATCACTCAAACCACAGCAATGTGATGAAGGTTCACAGCAGCCACTCAACCATCTGTTCCTTATAAACTGTTCCATTTGCTGAGAAGGGAAAAAACCAAGTGAAACAATTTAAAGAAGAGATGTTGCTTCATAATTCTGTGGTATTTGATTTTTTATATTCAAGCCTTCTCTTTTGCTGGCTGGGTTTGCCTTTTTATGGTATTTTTTGTTTGGATTTCTTTATGTTATTTTTTTAAACCTGCCCTTTCATTACCATTTAGAAGAACAACTTCAATGGAAGAGTCAAGGTAGCAGTGTAGTAGTGTAGGCTGACAAACCAAGTGAGCAGGAAAGGGACACATCCCGGGAAGCTGGCCTCAGAGCACTCCAGCCCTTGGGCAGCTGTCAGGCAGGGAGGATACCAATTGCCTTCAAGCACACACAGTTAACAGATTCTTTAATAAAGAACAGAAAGAGAAAGGTAAATATGTATGATAAAAACT
This sequence comes from Passer montanus, assembly GCF_014805655.1. Taxonomy (NCBI): domain Eukaryota; kingdom Metazoa; phylum Chordata; class Aves; order Passeriformes; family Passeridae; genus Passer; species Passer montanus. The sequence continues at coordinate 7,712,424 of NW_024366480.1, read as the reverse complement.
GGAAGAAAAAAAGAAAATACGGTGCTTTCCTTTGTCTCTTTTAATACTATTTCAGCCTGTTCTCCATGGGGCTCAAACTATATCGAAGTGAATGAATAGCTGACCATGACAGATGAAGCACCCAGTATGCCAAAGGCAGAAAAGAAGAGTGGTCCAAACAAAATCTGTTTTCATTGCACACTGTGATTCCTCAGGCTACTTGCCGAGGAGCATGAAAGCAGTCTTACAGCAACCCTCCATGCACAGGCACCACTCTGCAGGCCTGGCCAGGGAGAGCTGGAGTGTGGTTCTTTTGGCATTAGTCCAGACCACAAGCCTCTCCTTACTTAACAGAGTCCAAGATTCAGGGAACGTGGATGATCTGGTGCAGTCACTGGGAACTGTGCTGTCCACAGAGAGATGTAAAATGGCTGAGATTTCCTTAGAACACGTAATTCAGACTGAGAGCCCCCTGCCAGTGGAAGAACATGCAGTGCCTGATCATGTCAGAACTTCATTTCTTTCCAGCCACTCAAAGTTATCTCTCTGGTTTATTGTTTAGGAAACTTTGTGTGTAAAATAAGACATATAATGGATTGTGTGATGAGAATAATGCTTTCACTGTATTGGTTCTTCTCCAGTCGTGGTCCTTATGGTCGGAATAATGGATCCTTATCCTACAAGTCTGGAGCCAGTCCACCTGCTTCACATGGAAAGGATGCTTCATCAACACTGTGCAAAAACCATCTGAGTCCTGCTAACATCCATCAGAATTACAGGGCTTCTTCAGCCAGCAGCAGCAACTCAGGCTCATACAAAGGAAGTGACAGCAGTCCAGTGATGAGGCAAGTCTGTGTTTCAGCCTCCTCGTGTTGGGTACATTGACAGTCTCTCTGCACTGTAGTGTGGGATGAGCTGTAGGAGTTGCCATGCAGGTCATCTTGCTCCTCACCATAGTTATGATGCTTCATATAGGTAACTTAACAGTCAGCAAGGTTCTCCATACCATGTAAAAGCTTTATTGTTTCAGCACTGTAAAATTCAAGTTTACTTTAAGTCAGAGTCCTTTGCATTTGGTTTTCACTCCAAGGCAGGCTATTTCATGCCATCAGTTCTCATGAGGATTTACTGGTTTCACTTCAAAGAGAATTGGGTGGGGTAGTGTAGGAAACATGATACACTTGGGCGAAAATTCACCCTGCCTAGCCTTAGACACCTCCCTAAGGAGAGCAATTTCCTGTATAGGAAAGAACACAGATACCTGCCAGAGCATGTGACAAATGTTGCAGAGAAGAAATGGCCACCCTGCTGCTACTGTTGCCCTCTGTCCCAGACAACTGAGCAGCCACGCATGTAAGATACACACCCAGAGCTAGACAGGATGAGTGTAAATGTCAGTGTGCTCAGCTTTATAGATCCTGGGTGGAGCTGAACTTAGTCCTTGGGCTGCATTCCCTGGCTGGCTGTAGGTGAATACCCTTGCCCTGCCTGTTCTTGGGCACACCACCTGTTTGGGGTGAGGGGATGTCCAGGTGTTTTAAAGTAAAAATAAAGTTAAAAGCCTCATTTGATGTAATGACACTGAAGCCAAGTACAATAAATAGTAAATCTTGCACTGTAGCTACAAATCATATGTTTCCTCAAGTACTTTGGTTTGCAAGGTGAAGTAACTTGTGTGGACACTGAGGAGCCCCAGCTGAGTCAAGTTTTGCATTTTTCAGTCAATGGGATGTTTTTCATTCTGCCAGGACTTAAGAACTGTAAGAGTAATGTTATGTGATGGTTTGTTTTGCATTTTTTCAGGCGATCAGGGAGATACAATTCTTGTAGTGACAATCACAGTATTAAGACACAAAATCCAGAGCAGTATTTGACTCCTCTGCAGCAGAAAGAAGTGGCAGTACGACATTTGAAAACCAAGCTGAAGGAATCTGAAAGCAAGCTCAAAGAAAGGTAAACCTCACTTTAGAAATCAGTCAGAAAGATTTATTTGGGAACATTTAGGAGTGGGAATCTTGAGTGTTTTTACTCATTTCTTGATCAATGAAGTTTCCATTAAGAAATTTGAAATACGATTAGTCTGGTTATGTTGTTTTCAGTATTTCAGGTTTCAGAGTGTACTAAGGGGATGCAAAACAATGAATTTATTTAGAAATATAGTTGTCGCTTTTTCCTTCTTGGAACTTTCACAGTAAAATACTTTTAAAGGACAACTTTTTACAAGTCTGATTTACATTGAGACCTTTTATACATAGAACAGTTTCTACCTGCCAGCATGTATTACCTTAGTGTCCTGTTCTACCTCTCTCAGTGAAGTAGAACTGCAAATGTCCCCCTTTTCCCCAGTGAAAGAAATTCATACCCAAACCACTGTGCCTATTTGTGTTTTTGTCACTTACATACTGAGTTTTTCACAATAGCCCTTTGTGTGGATGCTGAGCAAAGAAGTGATAACATGCATTACGCAGCAGCAGATGTCTCTTACTAAAACTGCACTCTGAGAGCTGGCTCTCCAGCACAGACAGCCCAAGGGGGCACAAAGGGCTGTTTGAATTGAGCCCAAGACAGAGTTCCAGGGACCCTGTGCGCTTGCTCTGCATCAGCAAGGCCTGGAACTGACATAGGAGTCCCCTGTCCTCCACTTGCTCCCCATGTGCCTGCAGACCTGAGCTCCCTGGCTGTCCGAGGCCAGCATTGGCTCTGGCTGTATGTGACAAGCTGCTGGCAGGCACTAGGGATGCATCCAGGCAGCTGTTTCCTATTTGCTCCAGGGTGAGGCAGTAGGGGAGATTTTAAGCACTACAGTTGGTTAGATGTGACCTAGAGGTCACCACTTGTGCCTCAGATTGCCCAGGATCATGGCACAGCCCATAAGGCTGCTGGTTTTGTGGGGAGGTCAGTGACTCCCATTAGTCATCAGCTGGCATATCTTGGCTCTCTCAGAGGTGGTCACAAATGGTACCTGGAGAAATTTGCTTCCTTCTTGGAGCATCTCAGCAGCAGAGCCATCACTGTGTGGTGGGAGGCCTCATGTTGATTTTAACTGAGCAGTCAGCAGAATGTTACATCATTTTTATTTTGCTACAGGGAAACAGAAATAGAAGAGCTTAAAGCTCAGCTGGGACGGATGAGGGAAGACTGGATTGAGGAAGAATGCAATCGTGTGGAGGCAGAACTGGCCTTAAAGGAAGCAAGAAGCGAAATTAAACAACTCAAGCAGGTTATTGAAAGCATGAAAAACAGCTTGGCTGAGAAAGATAAAAAAATTCAGAAATACTTCACAGATATAAACATTCAAAACAAGAAACTGGAATCTTTGCTGCAGAGCATGGAGATGGCTCAGAATCACTCTGTGAGGGATGAGCAGTGCCTGGAGTACACGAGCGACTCAGAGGGGAAGCTGTTATCATTGTGTGCCACCCTGCCAGACAGCCCCATCACAGAGGACCAAGGTCTGGAGGAGGTGGCAGACAGTGATCTGCTTCTTGGTGAGGACAGAGCTAATGGGACTGACTCATCTGGAGAGAGTCTGCCCACCACAACCTCTGAGTTGAGTGATCCAGCTCCATTCAGTGCTGCTGTAAATGAAGAGATGCTTGAAATCATTCTGGATGGAAAACTAACTTATTGCCAGGAAAAAGAAAAAAGCAACATGATGGTGGAACAGGCCATCCAGACTGACGTGGTGCCATATAGCTTGGATGTGGAGCAGCTCATTCAAAACATCTTCAGAGCTCAAGACACCAGTCCTCTAAGCCCACCTTCTTCACTGAAGGAACTGGGTGAATTTTCTCTTGGAAGCTTCAGTGATTCTGGTATCTTAGTGGACTTAACTCCAAGTGATCCCAATTCTGCCATCCTTTTGTCTCCTATGGAGTCTCCATGCAGGAAGGTGGAGCACAGAGTTAATGAAAACCGTTTCATGAAAGAACTTGATTTTACAGAACCTCATGATGATGAAGCCTTTGAGTATGGTAATACAGGAATAATGAGGAGATACTGGAGCAGCAGTCTCCTTGGGGATCTTCTGGCTGTAGCAGCCCCTGTTGTACCAACTATTGTGTGGGCTTTGAGTACTCAGAGAGGAGGAACAGATCCTATTTACAATATTGGAGCATTGCTTCGTGGTTGCTGCCTGGTGGCCCTGCACTCTTTACGCCGAACACCCTTCAATATCAAAACCTAAAGTCTACTCTGTCCCTGGGCACCAACTGGCTGAGGCAGAGAGAAAGAGGGTTGAGATGGATCATAAAAGTTTACTGTATATTCTGGCAGAGTCCATAATTTGCTTTTGACTATTTGATTTGCACTATAAATCAGTTAAAAACATGTTCCTTGTTTCAAAATAAAAAAAATAAGCTGAATATCATACTTCCACAAGATGTTTTTAACAGTACTGCTGCTTACAGAAATAGTCCTCCTGCTCCCAGGCATCATGTCCCTCCCCTGTGTTGGTAGCTTTCTGGTGCCAGCACATCTGCACAGTGAACATAACCAGAGAAATAGGAATTCAAGCCTAGTGCTCTTTCATGTTCCACTGCTGAGCTAGGATTAAGCTCAGTCACTCTCTCTGGATGGTTCACTGAGCAAATGAACAAGCACTGGCTTTGCACTGGCTCAAGGGTAGTGTGAGATGCACAAGGGAACAAGTGTCTGGAGAAGGGTGGGGTATTTCTCTAGACAGCACTAACCTTCCCTTAGGGTATCACACCTGTGCTCCAGAAAGCATGCTAGCGCTTTCCATTTGTTGTCCCAAGTGTCAATTCAATTTAGAGGTAAAACCCGTATTCCCCAGGCAGCTTCCAGCACATCGTTTGTGCCTGTCTCTTGTAGTGCTCTTCTCAATTGTGCAATTGCTTGAGCATTTCACTGGTCTTGTGCGTATACAGGGACTGTAACCAAAAATGTACATCGCTGGGAGTCTTAACACTTGTTACAATGATAAGTATAGGCGTGGATACACTTTGATTCTTAATGTTGTTTTAAAGTCTTTATGTATTGGAACCCGATAGTCTTTTGAGCCCTTGGAAATACTATGTATAAATGTATTGTGTTTTAACTTATTGTTTATTTAATTGCTTTATTGTAAATTACCTTTATAATCACAAGTTCAGTAAAGCATGATAGATATGTCAAACGCATGAGTGTTTTACTGTAGAAAGGTATAAAAAAGTACCCCAGTCTAGCTGAGCTGTCAGCTACAGGCTGAGCTAGGGGAGGTACTTTACCAGGTACTGTTCCAGGAGATCAGAATTAGAATGAGAAAACCCGAATCCAGTTCCAAGTGTAAGCACTCACTGATTAAAGGCTCCAGCTGGGCTGCAGTTGCACACACAGCCCACTCTGCTGCCTCACGCTGCCTTCACAGATGCAAGTGACCTAATCTTTAACCCAGTGCAATCATCTGGAAACCTTTAACTCCTCAGCACTGCAATTCCAGAATACCAATCTTTCTGGCATTTAACCCATCTGACAGTCATGTGGTCTCAGTGTGCATGCACACTGTGACCATCAAAACACGAATTCTCCACATCCAAAACCCAAGATATGGGGATAGATCAGAGGACAGCAATGCTACCCAACAGGCAAAACAGTGGGGTTTGTCTGGCTCTACCCAAGCTTTCAACCCCACCTCTGGCCATTTAAACCTCACTGGCCTCCTGTTTTCCCCTTCAGCAAAATAAGTGTAGTATTTCCTTGTGTGACCCGGAGAAGAAAGGATCCAGGGAAGCCTGACAGTGCCATGTATTGCTCTGCAGCTTTTGGGAAGGAAGTTATGAGTACTTCACAAATGAGTATAATTGGCCATGTGTGGGGAGCATTTGCAACACTCAACAGGATGATAGTGATGCTTACAGAGGTGACTTGCAAACTTTTCATGTCTCTGTGGTGCCCGAGTGGTGAATCATTTTGTGTTTGCAGTAGATATGCTGGAAGCTTCATTAAGCATTACATTAGGGAAGAGAACTCTAACAGATCATTTGAAGTAAATATAATCCCCATCTAACAGAGATGGACATGAGAGCATCTTGCTCATATTGCCATAACCTTGTCTTCCATGTTCTCCTACCTTCTTGGGTGCCTGCAGCCATCTGGCTTCCCTTGTGACACTGCTGCACTGCATATTGCTCAAACATCACTTTCAATAGCTTTTACATTATAGGAATGCTAGGGGCAAAATTACCAGTTGGAGATATTATCAATATAAACTTTACACAACCATGGACTTTCATAATTCCTGAATATCTCTTCTTGGGACTGAAACAGATTACAGAAAATTGTATTCTTAATGTCAGAATATGTCTGTGCTGGGCCAGGAGAGCAGTATTTTATACCTGGTGTTACAAACTTCATTACAATGTTGGATTTTTCTTTCACAGCCATTATTGTTTAAATGATCTTTGAGTGACACTGAAATGCACCATAATTTAGAAGAAAACGTGATCTTCAGTTCTAGATGCATTCACTGTTGACTTTGTGGGGAGTTTTTGCAGGAGGAGGCAACAAAGCAGTAAAAAACTACACTTACGTTTAATATGCCAATAGGCTGATCTCATAACCAGAGCAATGTCAAAGTTTCTTTCTGCTCTTTCTGCCCTTAAGATTCTTCAGTCAGTTCAACTCTCATAAGACTGTTATGTTCAATTCTCATAAGACTCTATGTTCAACTCTCATAACTACTATGCTCAGCGAGAGGTGACAGCATTCCGACAACATTCCTGATAAAAGCCTCCACCTTTCCTCCTCCACACTGCAAGGACATAGACAGCTCAAGACACCCTTTGTTAGACCACACCTGAATTACTATAATGCACTAGTCCCAGACTTTGGTCTTTGTTCCACTATCCATTGAGGATAAGCCAGCTGTTGTTCCAAACATACCAACTTTGCTTTATTCCCCCTCTAATATTACACTTAAGTCTTAGTCATGTCTCACCTGAATCTCGCTGGTGCTGTACTAGGAGCTGTACTAGGGGAGGATCACCAGCCTCCAAACAGTTCAATAAAAATTCCCATCTTTTTTTCTGAGTTTAGAAATTGCTCATACCCACTCCCCTACCCCACTGGAAAGTCTTAACTTCTCAAAACATGCAGGTGAGGACATGCAGCTCATACACTATAGGTAAAATAGCGAACACTTGAATTCGGGCTTAGGGCATAGGAACAAAATCAGCTTCTTCCTGGGATGAAGAAGGGATGCATGTTCATAATCCCACTACACATTTTATTTATAATCCAGGGACTAAAAAGCCCTTCTTTCATATTCATCTTAAGAGGGACCCAACATCTCTGTTGCTGAAAATGTTGAGGCTCAGGCATTTGACCCCCTTCCCACTAGAGAGTCATCTCTATCCTTCACAAAATCACAGAACGCATCAGGTTGGAAGGTACCACAGTTGGTCATCTGGTCATCTGGTCCAACCTCCCTTCTCAAGCAGGGAGCACATGGTACAGAATTGCATCCAGGAATTCCTTGAGTACCTTTAGGGGTGGGGAGACTACAAACTCTCTGGGCAATCTGTTCCAGTGCACACTCAACTCAAGTAAGGAAGTTCTTCCTCATGTTGAGGTGGAACTTGCTGTGCATCAATTTCTGCTTGTTGACTCTTTTCACCCTTCCCTGTGTCCCTCTTGCAAGGCTGTTCCCAACTTGTAATTACACATTTCTCCTTCCTTTCCCTGCACATCAACTCCCTCTTAATCCCAAACTCCTGAAACATATTTATCACTGTTTTACATATACCCTATATAACCGAGTATTTCACTCCAAATCCCTTCAGACAAATGAACACAGGACCTGGCAAGCACAAACAACTACAGCACAGTCAAGGAAAGGATTTTTCAGTCATCCTGGCAGGTCAATCCTTCACAGTCAAGAATATCAGTGAAAGCAATCAAGTCCAGCTTTCAGCCAAGAAAAAAAGAAAGAAAAAAAAAAAACAAACAAAAAAAAAACCCCAAAACCACATGGCCAACAACTAAAATATGAATGAGAAAAGGAGGAGCATATGGCAATAGAAGGGAAAGACAAGAAATGCACACAGGGGTGTACAGGATCTTCAAGAAACTCAAACCAATGGAAAAAATAGTATCAGAGCAGCAGCCTCAGTAAGTTTAGCAAAAGTGTTTTCATATTTATCAAGGAAAAAAAATCAAGATATAGGAAGGAGGAGAGACCACAGGAGAAAGATGGAACTGGTACTGATGCATGGGTTATCACCATTCAAGAGACTTCCTCCAAAAGCAGCATCCTCCCTACTGGCACCACATCAACACAGGGCAGACGGGAGGAATCTCTAGAGCAGCTGCGCTCAAATTTGGCAGGCAGAAGGAAGAACAGCAAAGCAGTACACAGCAGGAGGAAAAAGCAATGCAGGAGGAGTCCCAAGCAGAAGGTAGCAGAACTCAAGGGTTTTTAAAATGGCCGAAGGCTCAATGATCAAATGTGCTTTTATGACATATTTAAGGGGCTTTATTTGCAACTTAGTAAATCGCTTACCTGTTGTTATTTTTAATAAATAGTATTGATTTACATCTATTCTATATTGCCTCAAAAATAGCAACAGTAATCACTAATTTTTTAAAAAAATGAGACATAGCTTCCAACGGATTTCACTTTAAAGAGGCAGTAGATAGCCAGTTTCTTTGCCCTGTGTCAGCAATAGTTAAAGAATTGTGACTGGTAACCTCCTTGCTTCTTGAGTGCTGTTAAAAGGACAGAGATTGTTATTAAAGCTTATTCATAAACCTTCTCATCTCCCATCCCTTGTCAGATACTTCGGAGGTGTGTACTAGAAGATTTACTTGCCATACTGCTGCAGTGAAGTCTGCACTTGAAATAATGTGTTCTATTCCAGCCAGAAGACTTGTGCAGAAAACATGCATGGCAGTTGGCTTCAAAATATATTTCAAAATTTAACATCTGAAAATTGCTGTCACATCAGTTACTTGTGCAAGATTTGAACCTATATGGCAAGTATACTTAACATTTTTTTAAAACTTTTCTCTGTGATTAAAGCCATTAAAATTCTTACCTTCTTGTTTTCTCAATTACTTATACTCTAAGCAAAACTTGTGCCAGACCTTACGAGAACTTAATTACAAATTCTATTTTTGTAGGCAGGAAAGCTCTAGTCACATGCCCTCTCCTCCCCTTCCCATTCTCTTACAACTGACACTTCCTGTGCCGTCCCTGGATGAACAGGAAACAAGTCTCATGTGCAAAATGTGCCGACGTCACTCATCTGTCATAAGGTAAGAAACCCAAACAACCCACAAATCAGGGATAATAGCACCCATGCAACAGAACCTGGAAAAAGCATTCACTAAGCACTGGGCTGGATGAAGCGCACAGACTTCAACCCCATGCCATCTACCTCTTTCCAGCAGACATTGAACTTTAATTTTCATTAAAGCACTGTTGCCTTCTACTGCACATATACCATTCATGCTTCACCAGGGGAATTACAGAGGAAACACATACAGAAAGTGTGCAAAAAATGCAGTTTGAAAAGTGCTTGTAACTGAACTGAGAATTTTCACACTAGCTTTATTAGCAGGAAGACATCATTTTTCTTCTCAGTTATGCTAACTATGCAACGACTGTAAGGTGTGAGGATTCCTATCTGTAGGAAGTATAAGAATTTCTGCTAGAAATACAGATTTACCAATACAAATAAATTACTAAAATGCTCCCTTACATTCACATCAACCCTTTGTAGGCTGCACCACTCCTGTGTAGTGATGCCACTGCTGGTAGTCAATGCAGTGTCAAGTGTAAATGGGAGCACAGGAAGCTGCAAGTGACAAAGTGACAAGAAATCCACTTTCAGTATTCAGGTGCATAACCCACCAGGATCACATTTTTAGTTGCAGGTCATCCATAGTAAGTTATTTTCTTCTACACAGTATGATGTCCCATGGAGAACATTCAAGTGTTTACAAATACTTTCATAAAAGAGCAAAAGCAGACTTTTTTTATCAGGCAGGAAACAAAAGGTTCTTTAAAACTGTTTAATTACATGTTTCAGGTAAGCACAGACAATACAGGTAGATTTCCCACCACGCAATATTTACATTCTTTTCTCTAGGCTTGAGCTGTTCATTTAGAGTGTTTTTCGATCAACATCCTTGTCAATCGCTTGCTGCAAAGAAGGGTGCTGGAAAAGAACTATTGCAAGAAACATTCCATCAAGGCATGATTTTCTGTGGGGCTTTTCTTCTTTAAGAACTACATACTAGTAGTTCAAGATATTTTGGGAAAATTCTGGCTTCCAAGATGACCTGAAGAATGCACTGAAACCAAGCAGTGTGTTGAAGTCCTATAAATAGTTAAATCAATACCAATATGTATCTTGTGGACCTGAAATTCTCTTTTCACTGGCACTCCCATTGCTGTGTGGCTTCTGTTAGGACAGTTTTACACCAATTTTGTTTTGTTCCTTTTTCATTAGCCTTTGTGCCTCTTTCTCCATTTTCTTTCGCTGTTGTTCTGCTGCTCTTTTTTCCCTTTCTGCTATCTTCTGTTGTCTGTAATTAAAGAAAACATGAATTGCTAAATAACACACACTCAATTTTCAGCATGGTCATACCTGAAGTTCCTGTCAATACACAGGTTAATATAACTGATAAAAACAGAGCAGTCTATTGCCATTAGGATCAGAACAGTCCTTATTTTACTGTGCTGGAGTCCTTTTTTCAGATTAATCTAGAATTGTAGAATATTCTGAGTTGGAACCCACAAGGATCATCGAAGTCCAATTCCTGGCCTACACAGGACCATCCCCATGAATCACACCATATACCTGAGAGCATTCTTCAAACAATGCTGGCAGGCTTGGTGCTGTGACCCCTTCCCTGACAAGCCTGTTCCAGTGATCACACTCCAGGTGAAGAACTTTTTCATAATATCCAACTCAATCCAATTTAGTCTTAGGTAGTAATATTTGTTCAATTATTCAGCAATTTAAAAGCCACTAGCTTCTCAAAGATTCAGAGTAATGAATCAGTGAGAGTACAGGACAGTTGTAAGGCCTAGACCAAAAACTAAAAATCTAATACTTTCAGCAGCAGCAGCAGCTCAAAAGTTTTGAGTTTTTGCTGCTTTAGGGATTTTTTTGAGATTGTCACCCATTACTGTACATTCTACCTGACAGCTGACAGAGCAGTCAGTCTAGCAATATGCAGAGTAATAATATTTGCCACATTACAGTGGCAGATTTTTGTATTTCCCACATATCTGAACTCATGCAGAAGGGAAGAAGCACTATGCTTCTTCACCAGCCAATATACAGAGACAGAAAAGTTCCAAAAAGCCACATAGTGTTAATGCTGCTGTTCACGTGCAGTTCTGAAGGGTGGGATCATGGCAGCTCCTGTTCCTTTTCCCGGGATGACTTGCAGGACATGGAGCTCCTGCACACAGCAGTGGTTCCACGCCCTCTACAGTCTGGGAACCTGCACTCAGTTCTGCCCAGAGAGAGACCTTCACCTTGCCTCAGACACAGCAACTGGCCAACAAAAATACAAACAACTAACTGTTATAAACTAAAAATGTGTGAGCTTAACTTCTTCCACTGGGAAGAAAACTTTGTTGGCAATATAAAGTCTGAAGTTGTAGATGGGTATCTAAAATTTGCAGAAGAAACTAAGTTCCAACTAACTCAAGTTAACTGAAAATGCAGTTTGTCATCCACTACACCAATTCACCACTGACTGGAATATTTCAGGGTATTCCAGCTTACAACCTGTGGAAAATGGGGAAAAAAGAGACTACAGAACTTCTCAGGCTCTGACAGCCTACTCTTCAGCACTTTCTTCATGCCTTAATTCCAGGGAGCATTTGACTTACTATATGTGCTCATTTCAGCTGTTATGCTTATACATAAACTCACCAGAGAGGCCACAGGATAGAGTCGCCACTGCTAATTAGCAGGACACGGCCCACTTCTGCATAACTGATCAGTACTCCATTACTACACAAAAATTATTCTGGTCTTACTGAGCACCCACAGATACCAGACACAGCAGGCCAAGGGACACCCTTACTTTTTCTACACAGTCATTTCATTCTCAAAAAGCACCACTGGAGTATAGTCAGCATTAACACTCTGGAACATTAGGGGGACTCTGTCCACTATTTGGCAGTCAGAAATATTATACAAGTGTTACACTGACACATTAAGTCACCAGAGTGGCCACAGGATCTTCAGATGATTTTGCAGACGAAAATGCAAACTTCTGTCATTAAGAGACTCTGTACACTTCCTTACTACACTCAGTTGAAAACAGAGTCAGACCTGACCAGCCTTAACTACACTTAAGTTTTATGTTAAATGTCAGATGTTAAAGACACCAGTGATGTCTACTGCACGAGAAACTAAACCCAGTCGGGATCTTTTTTATCAGTCTTGATAAAAATCAGCCAAGACTTGACTCATTTACAGATAAACATTGTTATTTCTGTGTCATGAATAAAACAAAGGTTTTACTTCACCCAGCTGGGATACAGCTTACATAATGACCAGCTGTATAGAGGTAGCCAGCCATAGCTGGACAAGTGGTAAGCCATGGACATCTGGAGTTCTAATCATGTTTTATCTGCTGGAAGTATTTAGACACATGTCCCTTCTACAACAACTGCAGTTCAATATTTTTTAGTGAGGCCAAAAAGAAATCCCATGAGAAGTAACCATTTGAGTTGAACCCTTTCAACAGTAAAGATGGTAGGCTGAAATCTTTAGGATAGGTTCAACCAAATATCAATTTGAAAAATTAAAGCTTTTGGGAAACCCCACTGCTATCACCATGCAAAAGATCACTCTTCCTAAGTATTCTAGAGCGTGAACCTGACAGCTGGCACACAATATAACTCTGCCCACCCTCGAAATACTCACTGCACAAATTTTACAATCCAAAAATAAACTGGAATATACATACACCAGGTGATTTTTTAATAGCTAATTCATGTATGACAAACCCCTGCTTCAGAAAGTCTGAGTACTACTTTTGATAGTCCTAAGACCATCTGTAATGGAATGTGGCAAGGGTTAAGTAAATACAATGCAGCCTCTGCAGTAGCAAAAGTAGCTGTTTCATTTCTCCATAAAAACAAACAAACAAACAAAAAAGAGTATTTTCACTGTCTTTCATTTAAGTCTCAGCAGACTGCACTCTAGCTATTAAAGATCTTACTGAGTCTATTGATATTCTTTACAGGAAAAAGTACTATCCGTGAAACAAAAACAGCCCAAAAGCACATCTTTCATATCACAAAGCTTGTACTTCAGTACAAAACCTGAAACAGTAATGAAGTTTAAAAAAAAAAGACAACAAAAAGATAAACAAGGTATTGACCAGAATGTACACATAGATACCAAATAAAGTTTACGAAAATATTTGCATTACAACCCTATTCTCACATGTTAAGCTGCTGCAAAGCCAGACTGACAGAGATAATACACTGAATAAATTCTAATTATGATTAGCACATTGAATGAGCTGGTAACTTCCCTCATCTTATTCCACAGATTGAAAATGTAAGTTTCTCAAAACCTTAAAATAAATACTTGTTTAGATTCCTCTTTCCTTTTCCCCACAATACCTATTTTCCTTAGAATGATTTTTGACTATATCATGTCTTTATTTCTTATATTATCACTAGTGGACCACAGAAACAATGTACTTGTGATTAAGTGAGTAGAATTACAACAGCCTAGGAAGCTAAAGCTATCTGAGGCTGGCTACCTGATGATGTAGCAAGCAATAAATTTTGATACAACTGTAAGTCACTACCAGTTCAAATCATTGCGCATGATAAACTTAATTTGCATCTCTTTACCCTCCATACCCCTTAAAGGAAAGGAAAAAAGAACACAAACTGAACGGCTGAAGTATTCACACTGACTTTGTGCAAGACTTTGATTTTACATTCAGCCTTATCAGCTAGTTTCGTTAAGTTAGAAAAGCCTAGCTCCTACAGGGATTCCAAGAACAGACTTATCACTTCACCTTCTATCCTGAACTCTTTTTACCTTAAGCACATGGTTGTGATACTTTATATTAAGGACATTAAGTGGTATTTTACCTAATCAAATAACGTGATCTGAACATAATAAATTCATGTCGTTTTTTTAGCACCTGCGTGTGTGTGTGTTAATGTGGTGTTCCAGTGATTTTCAGATTTCCTCTACTACCTCATTTATTAAATTAATTAAATCCAAAATGTCTTCTGGTTAGTACCAGTTACACAGAGATTAGATGCATAAAAATAATTTGTCTTAAGAGATGTTTAAGAATTCTTGGCACTTATCAAAAATGTGTCAAATAAACAAATGTGATTTTTTTATATGTAAAACCTTTACATAGTGTTATATTAACTTCAGTTACCTAAGAACTTCTTCTGCCTGCCAAGCAGCATCTTCCTCTTCTTCCCAGGCATTTGTATTTTCTTGCCAAGTATCCAGGTCTCCTAGTTCAGGCTGAAACAAAGGAAAAGTTCTAAACACATGGAAAAATTAAATAAAACACTGGTGTGTGACTGCCAGAGTGGCTCCTGGATGACCAGCAAAGTTTCCTTAACATTTATTTTTAACCTTAATGTTTCAGACTTACAGAAATATTTGAGGTATGGCAGTGCTTCTCATCTTATTGCCATGCTTTTTTTTCTGCTATAATACTGAGTTTTTTCAGTCGTCAAATGGTTTTTTGGACAAAGGCAGGAAGGAAGTAATGGAGTGCATTTTTAGCAAGAGGAAGACAGATTGAGCAGATTATATGAGTAGATAGTGTAGAAGATTTCTGGCAGTTGCATGGACAAACCAACATGTACATCCACATGTTTTTATGTCCAATATCAGTTGAGTAACACTTTTACTCACTGAAAGTCCTTTCCTGAACTATTTTCATAAAGGACAGTGCAAGGAGGTGGAATGACCATTCTGTACTGCTTCCTGCCTGTACCCTTTTGTGCACAATGTTTATCAAAAGAGAAACACTGTTAAAAAAGGCAAAGGGCAAGGGAGGGAGAGCATCTCCTGCTAACTGGCCAGGCTGTTAGGCAACCAGTCAATTTTTTCAAAGGCTGAAGAGCAAAAATTAGGGGACTGCTACATTACAATCCCTACATAAAAAGGAAGGCAGAAGCAGAAGGTTAAAAATGGGTCCAAAACAATAAAGCAAAGGTAACTTAGAGGCTTTCAAAAAAGCCTTCTACTTTTTTTAGTAACTTACTGTGTAAAATGCAAAACTTATGGTTCATTGCTTTACCTGATTTGCAGGCCTGTAAGTATATGGAAGCTTCTTACCTTTTTATCACTGATCTGTCAAGTTTCTCAGCAGAACATATTGGCTACTTCATTCTTCACTCAATTTTAAAACAATTTACATCCCCAACTATTCCAATTACTCCCCACAATGCACACCTTAGGCAGACTATTCCTTCCCTTAGAGAATATCATTTAACTGGCAAGATCAATACTTAAAGCATACTTACAGATTGGTGAATAAAAGGAATATCTTGTGTGGCTGCTAATCTGCTAGAGAATCCTGTGTTTCCCTCTGGAATCCCAAAATTTAAAGGCTCTCGTTTTTTAATAACTATCTGAAAATATTCAAAAAAAGAAACAAAAAAGTGGTAGATTAAAGTACTGCAGAGACTCCTTGGTGATCATATAATTCTGTGCCTGTGAAGGTTCAGCTACACAACACCTCAAACCTGGCCAGGTTCTTCAAGCTGCACAGCCAAATGAACTTGTAAGTGAAGGAAAGACAAATGCAACAGACAAGGACTCCGCCTCCCCCAACTAGCTTTTTCTTTTGTCACATAGAAAGCTGTGACTGTATCAAGACAGAGAATGGGCACAAAGAGTCACAGATCAAACAGTCACATCTCCCAGTACTCATAAAAGCTACCAATTATGTAATATACTGCTTGGAGAAACCCTGCTTCTGTGACAGGTCACTTTAAGGTACTACTTTTGTGGACAGTGCTGTCTGAACAATTGTACTGCACTGTAATGTCAGCTCTCTCAATTATTCCAATATCAATAGCTGCAAATTCTCTGTCAACATTAACTAGTAAAGCTCTTTACTGGTTTGGCTGAAAAGCAGTACTTTCCCCAATACAGTTGCCAAGATCACTTGTCTTGACCTCAAGTCACACACTTTGTTTAGCCTACTTCGAGCCTCTTCTGCTTCCCAACAAGGCAGATCCACAGTTCCACTGCCTGTACACTTGTACCAATCCAAGAAAGGAAACAGGACTAGACAACCTCATTGAGCAATGACAGACTGTTATGTGACTGAGGTTCTATTTTCAAATAGATCAGTATAAATGAGTGACAACATGAGTAGACTGTACATCAAATCTCAGGGTTTATGTTGAGACATTCAGTGAAAAAAAACACAAATTCATATTGAGTGGTGTTAATTTGGCCCAGTTAAGAGGGGTGTTCTTTACAGTGCCTGCAGTCATCCCTAGAGATATATTTAATATAAACCCAATGTTTAGCATGGACTCTTCCCCAGTTTTGTTCTGAATCTGAAGCTCACTCTATGAGGCAAAAAAACGTCAGTAGATATAAAGAAGAAATCTACCTCTCCCTAGCCCTCTTCTACTCATCATATTTTGGGAGATCAAAATCCTTAGAAGAATTTAGTCCATAGGATACTGCAGATCCTGAATGTACAGAAAGCTGACACCAGTATCACCTCCAGTTCACAGGACCACAGGAAGATTCAGGTTGGAAGAGCCTCAGGAGGTTTGTAATCCAATCTCCTCCTCAAACCACTGTCACTCTAGGCTGATGAAAGTACTTAGGTCTTTTACACATGGAGCTTAAAAACTTTCAGAGATGGAGGCTGCACAACTTCTCTGGTAACCTGTTCCAGTACTTGTGAGGTTTTTCCAATTGACTCAAAGACCTGCAAGGACCCAGCTAAAAGATTTGCAAATAGAAACAAAACCTGCAATCACCAGATTTTAATCAGTATTTATTTACAACCTTGATGCTCCTGTAGAGATGCCCTCCTGTCTTGTCTCCACAGTAAAAATGGATATTTGAAGAACAAGCTATTTTGAAATATTAGCTCCCTAATTCCAGCCTCCCCAATATAAGTTGGTGAAACAATTAACCATTGTTTTCTGAAACAGGGAAAGCAGGGCTGCTCCCTCAGACTTCAACGGAGCAAGACATTGAATGTCTTTGTTCAAATGACTAGAGGATTCTCACATTATACTTCCCAGAACTTTTAGAGTATGAAACTATTCATAAGTTTCCAATAACATGAAGACTAAATATGTAAACATGTGATAGCACCACAATTGTTAAGATCTCAAAGGTCTTCATATTAAACATGATAACTACATACCATCTATTCTCATTTACCAATAGCACCTTCTGTAAGTTGCCAATTTACTTGCTTTTATTTTAAAGCAAGGAAAACCCTCCATAAGTACAGTTGAAAATGTAATACTTACTTTTTGAGTCTTTCTTATAGTTGGTGCCATATCTTTGAAATAATCAGGTTCCATTTGTTCCAAAGAATTTTGCTGAGCAGCCACATTACCATTGCCACCTTCAATCTTCACACTTGTAGGTGCATCTTCATCCCATGAAGACCAGTCTTCTACTTCAGGCTGAATATAAGAATATGGTACAAATTAATATTATCTGCAGGTAAAAACTTGTCTTTTTTGATCTTGCTAAGATATATACTTAATACTGTACCACATATTATTATATCTTTCACATATATCACATTATATTACATATTTCTTGCATATACACCAATTCAATATTGGTTCTACTTCAGGCTGAATATAAGAATATGGTACAATATTATCTGCAGGTAAAAACTTGTCTTTTTTGATCTTGCTAAGATATATACTTAATACTGTACCACATATTATTATATCTTTCACATATATCACATTATATTACATATTTCTTGCATATACACCAATTCAATATTGTAGGACTTTCTATAATCACCCTGTTAAGGGATTAAGTCACCTACCACTTTAACAATTACCTGCTTAGGAACAGATGAATAATCCACTGTGGTTGGCAAAGTTATTTGGTCTCCACTTAACTTTCGCCCTCTTCCAGACCTGAAAAAAAAATGTAGGATTCCTCCAAGCTCTGAAAACATGAGCACTAAGTTTAAAAAAAAACAAAAAAGGAAGTCTGAGAACAGCACTACTGAAAGCAGTCACGGCTAAAACATTTAGTGCTTCAATTACCTTTGTAATAACTACTGTCACTAAAAGTCCACTAAGCAAAGGAATTTCATCATGAATTGAAAGTTGGGTTCACAAGAATATCAAAGTGCAATTTACTTTTCTAATTGCAGTGAAATAGAGGAGAAATACTTCTAAGAAATATTAAAATGGACTAACTCATCTGCATAATTCAGTCACAATTTTTAGATTGTCAGTGCTTATGAAGCAAGCACTAGCAATCTATATTTGCCAAAGTACCATTTCTACTGTAAAATGAGAAATTTTTCTATTTGTCTTAAATTTTAAGCTGTGTCTAACAAATAGCTTTCTGAGCTGCTTGATTTGAAAGCCCCTCTGAAGCTCTTTTGTCTTCAGTCTAAACAGAGGCAATACAAGATTATGCAAGTTAATAGCTTTAATTTAATTAATGCTTCTACTTAAAGAATAATGTTCCAATGCATTTCAGTAACCATATAAAATAATTTTAATTGAAAATAATACTAATGCATTGCAAATAAACCATCCGGATATCTACTTCATGATATTCAAAGATCAGAATAATTAAAATATTCTTAGCTGGCATTCACTGTATTTTAACACCTTACAACACAACAGAATGCAATTCAGACTCACATTTATGTTTTCCACAAAGAATGTAAGCTTCTACAGCAAAGTAGTCATGTAACTGACATGCAGCTTGGAAAATTTAATGTTTTTTTCTTACTAGAATGAGAATAAACTAGGAAAATTGAATTTCTAGTTTCTGTCCATTAGTTTTAGTATTAGAGAACTTACTACCAACTGACTAGGTGAATTGCTTGTAATATGACCTCTACTGTATGCTGGTGAGTGACTAGATATATTTTTTCTACTCTAGACCAACATTCCTCCTTAGACAAGGCCAGGTGCTATAATCAAATTTTCAAGTTTTATATAATTACTCCCTTTATAAACGGTTCCTTCTTGTTTGAAAGCAACAGATTTTATGGGTAAAGGAAGGTGAAAACACTGTTCCCTCAAACACATTAGAGATTCTGGTTGACAAGATTTACTTGACATCTCTAAAGGAAATCCAAGCTTGGAAACATCCTCCTTCAGACCTCTACAACATATGCAGCCTTAATACTATTGACATTTAATACTATTACAAGCCATCACTTCTGCACTGACTTTCTCTGTATGATCTATGAGACAAGCAAGTGGCTTGTAACAAACATTAATCAAGTCAAAATGGTTACAGTAACAGGGCTGGAGGCAGGAGGAAAGAGCTTTTGTCACACAACATCAGAAAGAATATAATACACAGAGCAGCACCAAGGAAGGCTACAGATCTCCACTTCCTCTAGGAAGGGAACAAGACACTTACAGGAACAGCTGCTCCACAGCCACCATTACATACTGATCACTGCTCTGAATGCCAAATGCCTCAAGAATTATTGGATTTGTTTCTCCTTACTAATAAGCAGCATTCAGATTTCTCAGTTGAGAGATAATTAGAGATTTTAAATGGAAGGAAGTTTCATCTTTTCTTATACTTACACATTTTATTTCCTGACAACTGGATTCAGGCAGTCTGTTGTTTATCAAGAGATTTAACTAAAGAAAGGACTAGTACTATGTGCAACTTTCTAGGCAGCATAGAGCTTACATAATCTCTACAGGCACTTGTTTAAATGAAAACCTAATGTAAACTATGTAATCTAAGTAAGTACTAGCTCATGTCCACTGAATTAAAATGCACGTTTAATTAAATCACATTTGCTGACAATTATGCATAGTTATATGGAGGGGTGCCTTATAGGAAAACAAAATTTATCAAACTACACTTTGCAGATGACAGTGAACAGAAGAAACATCTGTAGTTAGGGGTCTGAATTAATGTGATCCAGTGACTTGCTTATGTGAAAGACTTAATTTTCATTTCTTCAACTAATTGTTATTAAGCAAGTAAAGGGTTTTCTACTTTATGTACTCTGAAGCAGTTTCTCAGCTGTTCATTTCAAAATAGGTCATTCAGATGTTGGAAAAAAATGAAAATACTGTCACTACACTTAGAAAACAATTATCTGCTCATAAAAAATATCATTAGAGAAATGAAGGAGTCACACAATACAGAAGTTATGATCAACTCAGTGTTTTGACTTCTTTCAGAACTTGAACAGAAAGTATTCTTAATTTAATTTGGAATTCAAATCACAGAACTAAGGCTGACATCTATATAATTGTATGCAGCATTAAAATGTATCTTTCTATGGCTTCATTAGATCTATAAATGAATTTACCAACACGTCAAGAGCCTCCTCTTATTCTTGGAATAAGTAAAGGTGAAGAGGAAATAAACAGTTATTTTGTGTCTACCACATATTCTGCGTACACTTTAATCCTTACTGGGAAGTAGTTGTCATCTTACACAAAAAGAGAATACATTTCTCTAGATTGGTATTTGTTTCTGTAACCAACATGCTGCAAAAGTGGCAGTAGGAAGTGCAGTAGTTCATGACAGCACAGCGCCAAGAATTGCCCCAGGTACTCTACTACTGTATTATTAAACTCTACTACTCTTGAGGGTTTTTAGATTGCTTCTAAGTAGTACACTGCAGCATTTATGAGTCTACAACTCAAAAGAACACCACATATGACTTGAAAGAGTGTAAAAAAGAAACCATTCTTCATCATTAAAAAAAAAGAAAAAAGCCGTTCCCTTGAACTTCAATCACTGTCTTCCAAACTTCTGAAAGAATCTTCAATAGGCAGAAAGAAGATTCTGAAGTCTCAGGCAACTGTTTTTTGACAAACAGGATGAGAATTGCCTACATTTGTAATGACAGCCTACTGACTGATGACAGAGTGGATGCTCCCATTAACTGAAACTCTTAAAACACAAAGTATCACTTGCTAGTTACTTTTCAAAAATGTGCAGCACAGCTTTTCTTCACATTTGACATGGAATAGTTTCAAAAGCTATTTTAAAACCCTGTCATAGCTGTTTACAAAACCTCATTCAGCTATCACACAACAAAATACACTCACAAACACACTACACAGACCTTTGGAACTCTGAATAAATAGCAAATTAAAGAATTCACTTGATTTAGTTTTCATCTGTGTTGATTGTTTTGCAATTAGTAAAATCAGAGCTTGTAGAAGTGGTGGCTGGGTGCTGGGAGAAAGGCAGAAGTGCAAGAACCTGCAATTGAAAAATCAAAAAAAAAAAGGTAATCAAATTAAGTAAGACTTGTTTACCTGCATATTAACTTTTTAATGAAAGAAAGCACTGCTGCCAGGCAAGTACAGACTTTAAAGAGTCGAAACTGTGTTATGGCCATGGTAAGAAACCCTTCCTGCAAAAGAAAAAAGATAGATGCAGAGGATTATACAACTTTATAAAGTACTTAAAGCCAATTGCCTTAGTTGCTACTAAGCTAGGAGCATTCCATGAAACTGTATTAACGCAAGGAAAGAGAGCAGGTAGCTGGAAAAAAGATGCTACCTGCCTACTGTCAGGATATTTCACTGATTTAATACATAATAATAATAATAGATCTAATATATATGACCTTTAAAGAAACAGCACAAAATCACAGCTAGAGTCAAAGACACATTTAAAAGGGAACCATAATCAACCATCCGCAGTGCCTGTGCAGCTGATCTGTTTCAGACGCTACCAGTGATACTGAACACTGGCAGTGCAAAACAGAACAATCATCAGAGAGAAGCTCTTGCTTGAGTATGTCATGCATATACAAATCATAGATTTAGTCATTAAGTGAAATCCCAAAATTAGCTGTTTAAATTTACCTTCCATTTTGATGGAAATGCATGATGAGAACACTGCTTATTTTAGAACTAGTCTCATTGAAAAATCATCATCAAAGAAAGCGTGTTCATCCTGTGTGAACTACTGCACCAGCTAACCCAAAGAGCTACTGATATTTCTGTGCCTGACTGGAGCATGAAAGCAAACACAGAAAAGAAAAAAATTCATCTTTGGCTGAAGCCACTCCTGTTTGTAGCTATTTTTTCAGTGACAATTTAATCTAGAGAATTTATATTTATCATATCGCATCATTCCAACATACCACCTTGAATAGCTACAGACTGACTCAGAAAAATCTGCTGGAATTCAAGGATCCCTTTTCTCTTCTAGAGGTGAACATTTCAGAGTAAAGAATAAGAGGTTAGGCTTCCCAAATAGCTTTGCATTATGAACATCTATACTTGTAACAACATTTTCTGCTGCAAGTTTAACATACCTTCTGGTGAGAAGAGAAGGCAGCCCTGTGACATTTTCCTCAGGCCATGAGTATTCCATGGAAGGACAGCTTGGTTTCAAATATGCTATGGCATTTAAATCACTTTTTATATTCCAGGCTTTAAGTTAGGAAGAGTCAGGAAGGTGGATCATTAGGTAGGCTGCTCCAATACTGTCCTGAGGATTTTATTAAAAAGGTACACAATGGGATTTGTGAGCTTCATGGAGCATAGATGTATTTTTATTGGTGCTCATTCGCTAGATAATGTAACTACTATTAAACACTGTTGTAATACAGTACTGGAAATAATGCTTTACATGTAATTCAGGACAGGACTTTCTGCTACTGAAAAATCATCTAGGAGCTAATAAACAGGTCCTTTCACTACAAAATGGAAGGCTAAGTTAGTAGTAACCGCCAAATTACCGACTGCACTACCAAACTATAGCTCAAGAGAAGGGCTTCATAGGACACGTATCACCCTTTCTGCTACTGAAAAATCATATAGGAGCTAATAAACAGGTCCTTTTACTACAAAATGGAAGGCTTAAGTTAGTAGTAACTGCCAAATTACAGACTGCACTACCGAGCTGTAGCTCAGGAGAAGGGCTTCATAGGACACGTATCACCTCTACTTCAACATTTGTGTTATCATATTTTATTTCATGGGAGACTTAAAAAAGTAGAGAACTTTATACAAGGTTGGATTGGCTCTTTATATATCAGAATTAGAAAGCAGTCAGCTCCCACAAAGAAGCAAGAACAGACATTGTCCGACATATTTAGCTTTTAGTTTAAAAGACTGGACCATTATTTCATATTATGCTCAAGCACTTCCCTACCTTTTAGAATGAGCAATGTTAACAATATCTAGATTACAGAAGAATGCATCAGTCAAGAATTTGAATGATTAGGAAATAATGGAAGTTAGTGAAAGAGTGAATAGTAATAAGATGGAAAGTTCTCTATCCTAAAGGTAGAAATTATTGCTAACTAACACTGAATTGGTGAAAGAAAATGTTAATTTTAGGAAAGGCAGCTAGAAATTATCTGCTTGGGATGTGAGGCATGTGACCTGCTGAAATTATTATAAAGGTACATATTTCTGAAAGGAAGCCTGTTTAGAAGCTCACTCAACTCTACCAGAATTCACTCTTTTATCAGCTTGGGGGGCAGGAGGGAAGGAGCAGAACAGTACTGAATATTAGCAAGAGTAAAGCTCTTTTCTCTCATTCGGGTTATGCTACACTGGACAGTATAGACAGACACTAAATTTTAAAAACTCCTAACTACTGACTGAGAAGGTTGTTTCAGGAAGCCACCAAAAACCTTTGCAGACTCAAATATTATTTATTCCTGAAGTCAAGGAACTAGGAAGATTACTAAGTGCAAAACTAAAACCAGAACAATGTTCAAATGTGTCAGTTACCAATATATATATGTGTGCATATAAATGAGCCCAGTTTTCAACTCATCACCATTTTTTCATGTATCGAATTGTATACTGTATTAAGTTTTCAATATAAAGTTAAAACAATTAAAAAAAACCATAATCCACAAGAACTCTGACTTGTAGAGTCAGTGTACTTGTGAAGTCCACAAGAACTAATCACCAAAAGTTAATCCATTTCCCAGGTCATTCCCATATAAGAGTGACTATATTTCCAGTATCACCAGTATGCCCATTTGGCAGAATTCAACAGCTATCAATATACCCATGACAATCAGATAACTTGCACCTCTCCACTTTCCATGCATCAGGCAAAGATTTCAGAGTTACAATGAGACATATGGCCAACAATGAGACATATGGCCAGTTAACATATTTGTGATAGAGCTACATTTCATCTCAGCTGAGCTAGAACTAGGCCCTTCAAAGGCTGGACTTGATGACCTTGGAGGTCTCTTCCAACCTTACTGACTCTGCGATTTAAGATAGTAAATACTGTTTTGCCCACCTCTTTTCTGAGCATTGATTGCAGTCTTCCCACTTAAGCTCCCTACAACATAAACTATCAGATGCACAACCAGAGTTTTGTCAACAATATGCTATCAGCCAGCCATAGTAGTGTTAGCAATCATTTACCTTTAAAAAGAACTTTCCTCAATGTACCTGCTTTTTATACTGCTATTTATGATATGAAACAGTATATATGTATTCATTTAATTAATACTATTTTTTATAAATTAATTTAAAACAGCCTTGAAACAATTATTGTCTCAAGGTAAGGAGAAGTAAAGCATTTTCCCCTTTGTCTGAAACAGCACTTGAAACACGCGCATTTTGCTCTAAGAACAGCACTACCTGAAAAGTTAAAGGTTTGCTAAAAGTTTTGAGTTTCATTTGGTGCCTTTGGGGGTTGGGTTCTTTTGTGCTTGGGAGTTTTTTATGTTAATTAAATTTCTCAAGGTAAACCATTCTATATTCGGAAGTAGTTGTATAAATACAGATGTACACAGAATCCAAATTTTCCTCAGTTCACTGCAAACTTAATTCACATGATACCATTATACTAAACTTGTGAAGTGAAACAACCTTTTCATCCTTTTCCTGTCCATCTTTCTCAGACATTGGAAAGAAGTACAGCCATGTACCTTCTCTTTGTCCTGGGAAAAATACTGAACAGTGTAAAGATAAATGGCAGGCCACAACATTCATTCTTTTCTTAAGCCTTTCCTTGATAAACAATCCCAAGAGGAACCACAACTGTATCAGCAGTCAATTATAACACAGGATGACAGAAACATAATGCAAAGTTGTAGTACTACATCAAGAATCCTAAAACATTTCTTAACAGATAGAGGAAAATGTGAAATACTGGACTAAAATTCAGAAAATCTCGTAAGGGTTGTCTGCCAGCCTGACACATCTTTGTGTGTTTCACACCTCATGCCTCAGCTTTCCATTTATAAAACAGGATAGATTTCCTTCTCCCACTACTGGAATTGCATTGTTACATTTATGAGACTTAGGGTCAAATGAACTTCCACTACAACAGATATAAACAAGCAAATAAATCAAGACATGAATCCTAATCAATTTAATACTCATGGTCAACTCAGCAATTCTGTAACAGACACCAAATTTAGCTGGAGTTTGACTTGCGCATCTCACACTGTGTTCCACTGGTAAAAAGTCACAACAGGTGTTCACATAGAGTATGAGCCCAGAAAGGACTAAAAGACAACAGCCACAAGATGTTATACAATTTAGAACCAAGTCAGAAGAATGAGGAAACTCAAACATTTTAGGGACCCATAAAGGAAATAGAATGGCGGGAGGCAAAGTTCAGAATTTTATTGAACATTTTTACTTTGCTTACAACAGTGGCCTCATTAGAACTCCTGGCACCTCTGACTTCACTGACTGTAGCCAGCACAGTCCAGCATAGGTGGATTGGTTAATCAACTACGGTGCAATGAGCAAGATCCTCACTGTTTATCACTGTACAATAAGCACATTTGCACCTGGAGAAACACTTCCTCTTTCATATCTAACTGTACACACAAATACCACTTAAACAGGATTTCTACAGACAGAGTCAATTCTAAAATAAAGTCACTTTGGGGCACTAAAATTATTTTAGAAACTTGTCTCCTGCTAGTGAACTCATCTTTTACTGCCACATCAGCTTTCTTTCACATCAGCTCACTTGTAACTCTGGAATGTAAACACGAACACACCTTGGAATCAGTGATTTTAGCCCACATTAAACACAGCTAGATAAATAACCAGACGATGATACTTAAAATAACTTGTCTGAAACTGAAAGGCTCCCCTCCAATTTACATACAGAGACACCAAAAATGCTTCACCCTCCTTAAGCAGAACAAGAAATTCATTTCCTTGTACTAAAGACTAACACGGCCTTGAGTGTTTACATTTGCCAGCACCAAAAATCCATACTGGTTCAGTAGTGCTTTTGTGTTGTCACTAGAACAGCAGACAATACCCTCGCAAATTTTCAGTGACAAGGATAGAATTTCTTAAAAGTGGATCCGGTATGAAGTTCTAGTAGAATGGCCACATCAAAGATTAGAAGTAGGTTTATAGGGAGATGGAATTTTTTTAAGATTAGTAGATAGAGATAAAAAACCTGTTTTCAAGCACATTAACCCTCCTCCAAATCATGTATGTTACAAGATGTATAAAGACACTTTGAATTTTAAAAAAGACAATGTAATGATTCAAGAACAGCTTTCAATCAGGTACTGAAAGACAAAACCAGCACTTCCTGCATTTCAAAGACAGAGCCATGACCCTGGAGCCTACTGAGAGGTTCCACTGCCCTCCTCCTGGTTGATTTTTTGGTCTCTTGATTGGGAACACACGTGTGGAGGGAAAAATCCTTGTCTTGACCACTGAGTTTGATAAATAGATACATTAAGTGGCAGACTGAACCCTAAAGCCATACTACTATGGCATTAGGGAGAGAAGCAGAGTGAAAAGGGAAGATCAGGAGGCATCTCCTCTATCTAATTGTAGGTAAGTGATTGTGGGATGTTTGTAAAGGTACTGTAGTTTCAACACTGATGTTCCAACTATCAGTGCACACAGCTTAACTATGCAGTTCAAGTAGCTGGGACAGCTACAGTAGCTGGACAGTTCACTCACATTAAACAAAGGCAGAGTAAAGTCATCCAAGGCACTCAACTCCAGAAAGAGATACTAATGAAAGCTGCAGAAGATACTGAAAGTCAAGACAGAATGTCTTTCTCTCTAAATAAAGGCAGCAAAAATTGGTGACTGCTGGCAATTCCTGAATTATTTCTAGACACTAAATACTCTGATATATAACATAGAGTTTCAACTCTTTTTTAAACATCTTTCTCCCAGAGTCATAAAAATTCTGCAGTAATATCACCACATCTGACCCCTTCCTCTCCAAGAAACTGAACAGAGCTACAACCTCACTAATGTGAATTTCTGAAGCTTTCTGTCTTGAATTACAATAAATTCTACTCTTCAAGGCAATATTCGTTAAGATAGAAAGTTTACATCTACTGAATGATCAGTTATTCTTTGACAATTCCTTACCTATATGTCACTGTCTTGTGAAAAACAGCATACAAAACACAGCTTGAAGTAACGCAATCTTGTGAGACCACACTGTAACTTCATTCACTTCATAACTTTGCAACAAGTCTCTTACATAATGCACTAATTCACGTAACTCACTTCACAAAACTGAAGTTCTCAGACACAGAACCAGAGTTTGAGAGACCCCAGCTCTGTTCCGCTCCTTATTTGCTATCCTGGACCTAAGTTTTCTGAAACTACATGGAATACCAGAGACAACAAATTAACACACTCATTGTTACTACTACAAAATCTTCTTGCAATGCCTGTGTTGATGAGAAGGAGTCATTTACAAACAATGACACTACAAGACGGCCTAAAGAAGTCTCTGCAGTGCACATGTGTACTTCCGCAGGTACACAGGACAAGGCTATAAAGCATCAAGCTATGCCATTTTTTCATTAGAGATGCAACTCAGGCACTTACACTGTGAATTTATGACCAAAAAGCAGTGCCCTACCACTCTACTGACCAGCCACGTCTTGAATATTATTAGAGGCAGCAGCGAAGCCAAATAGTAGCACTCAATTTTTCTGTGAGCTGTTAGAGATTCTGAAGTATTTAAAAGCGTGCTAAGAAATTTTCATTCTATACATTATTAAATTTGCCCGTCAGCGTAAACAGTAGGAAACCCCAACAATGCGGTCCCACCATGAGTTCTGACAGGCCCTCGCCCTTTCCCACAGAGTGCGAAGCCCCTCGGTACCCAAACGCTGCCTGTCTACCGGTCCGCCACATCATGTTCCTCGCAACCCACGAGATCCCCCCCACATCGCCCGGGAAGAGGCCCCGACCGGTCGGGCAGAGGCCGCGGGCTTGGCGCTCCCGGCCCGGCCAAGCAGCCCCGGCGCTGGGGGAGGGCCGCGGGCCCGGAGCGCCCCGAGCACGGCGGCGCTGCTGCGGGAGAGCCGCGCGGGCAGCCCTGCCCCGGGAGGGAAGGCGCCGAGACCGGGCCCCTGCAGGGCAAGGCGGAAGCGGCAGCCGGCGGCGTAGGAACAGACCCTTCCCGCTCACCTGCCCCGGGGGGGAGGCCTCGCCGGGAGTCGCGGGGCTCCAGGGGCCGAGGCGGCCGCTCCCACAGCCTGCGGCCGCCCCTCATCCGGAGCCGGGCCCGCGCCGCTCCGCCGCCGCCTCGCGCACCGCCATCTCGGCCCCGTCACCCGGGAGACACGCCCGCCCCTTCCGGCCGCGCCGCCTCCCGTGCGCTCCGCTCCGCTCCGCTCCGCCCGCCTGGCGCGCTCGGGGCCGTCCGAGAGCCCGGGGCTGGGGCACGGCCGTGCCGGGCTGCCCGCGGCCCGCCCCGGCAGCGACCCGCGACCTCCCCCGCCCGCCTTCCTCCCGCCCCACAGTGGCCTGGGGGGTCTGAGCCGGCTCTTTGGCCTTCCGGGGAACTGTGAGAAAAAGGCTGGACTTCGACCGTGTCGGGTTGCTGCACACGTGGCAGTAAAGGTGTTCCTCTGTGGTCGAGAGGATGCTGAGCTGTAAATTTGGGTGTTACTAAAAAACAAACATTGCTTGAAGTCGCTTCTGACAGGTGCTGCCCCAGTGTCCCAGTTTATTCACCAACTGCTTGTCCATTTTAATGGCTGGTTAAGTGATGTTAATGTTGAGGCATTCCAGAGCTGTGTGTAAACCTCCAGTTGTGTTACACTCTGTAGGTTGAGGTAAAGGGGGTGTTTGTCTCTTTCTCCCATGGAAATCTAGTCAGTTTTAGAGCAGCACTAATATGGCACTCCTTTCAACTCAACTCCACTCAGTTCTTTTTGTGGTCTTTAAATATCTTCCAATAAAGACTTATTGTTCTGCCATGGGATTTACTCAGCTGCTGTGTTCCCTGTGTGTGTTGGGCAGTGAGGAAATGGATGAAGGATGATGGCTCTTGTGAGGAGGCACTGGTATCAGATAGGGTTCCTTCATTTCCCTTTTCCCATGCCCTAACAGACACCATGACTGCATTTCCACAACTCTTCATCAGGAAACAGGCCCCAAAGGGACAAGGAGCCAAACGTGATATATCTGACCGTGGGGCAAGAACCCTGCCAGCCAGCACATGAGCACGGTGATCCGGGGATAGCTCTGAGTCCAGACTTCAGGCAGGTCTCAGGTGATGAGGCACAGCAAAGAACAAGCCAGTGAGTCTGCACTGCTCCAAGATCAGTAGAGAGCATAGCAAGTCAGGAGACGGTTGTGCCAAGCTTACAGACAGCACTCCTGTCATGCTGAGTTGGGGATTGACATCCTTATGTCCACAGAACCCACCTTCAATAAGAGAAACACATATGCAATGCTTGTTTTAATGTTAAAACCATTTCAAAACCATTTGTGTAGCAGAGGTATACCTTTCAGTATAACTTTTGTAATAAATAGGTGTGATTTGGGCTGATAAAATTGAAACAGTAATCAATATTGATACAGTAATTAATATTTGGAAATAATAAAACAAGTTAAAGTGTAATGCCAAGAAAGAAAGGGAGAGGAGGGGCTCCCCCCCCCTTCTCCTGCAGATGTTCAGAACAGGAAGAAGCAAGCGATAACTATTACTAAATTAGTTGGAAGAGAAAAAAATTTGGTTGGACATCCAAAAACATGTTAATTTTATGAGATTTATTGCTTTGATACTAGAACATAATATTGGCTTATATTATATTAGCTTTGGCTCACATTATACCAGCTTGGTGCTCATGTGTAATCCAAAAGGTGAATCAAAGGACATCGAGGAAGAAGAGAGGCCTTCATCAGGGATGACCCCCAAAGTGTTGTATGACCACCTAAAAATTGGTGGAGCATGCGTGGTAAAGGTGATAATGAGGGCAGAGATACAAGTGTGATGAATCGAAAATGGGAGGGGGTGGTGATGACACACAGTATAAAAAGGGGAATTTTGGGCTTGGCAAGCTTGTACATGAGGTGACAGGGGTCAAGCCCTGCCCGTGCTACCCCACACGGTTATTTTTGCTTATGAGCTATTATCAGAACCAAAATTATATCTTATTTTAACCAAATTATATTGTCACCATTTTGAGTGTATTGAATTTTATATATTTTAAGCTACTTCATTAAAATTGCGGCTACATTTAATTTTGTTTGGTTTTCTTTTATGATGGGATAATTGGGCAAATATAACACTTTCTACCTGAAGCAGAAACTCGAAGATAATCTTCCTCTGCATTCACACAGAAAAACAAAATTACAAGCATGACACACTAGGAAAGGTCAGGTTACGAAGATAGCCAGTTACATTTCTTTTGAAAACACATTCAGGTTTTGCATTACAATATATAAATATATTCACTGGCGACTATGCCACAGTGAGAAGGAAGGATTTTAACATTAAATTTTGTTTCAGGAAAGGAAAGGAAAGGAAATTTGATTGACTATCAGGAAATGAAACAAAATCTTGCAAAATAAAAAAGAAAGATTTACACTCAGGAAAGGAGATATGATGAAATTAAATGCAATTGAAAAACAAAAATAAAATTGAGAAATTTAGGGAATACAAGTGGCTCTCAGCCAGTCTCAAAGGCTCAGAATATAATATCCAGCACAAACAGGAGGCACAACTGGGGATACAAGCATCATAAAAACACACTAGTACAGGAGAAAAAATCAATGAGGAGGACAGAACACTGAGGGGAAGATATGAGAGACATGGCATGGATACTGAAAAGAAAAAAATCTTCACAGGGGAAAAAAATCAATGAGGACTTCCAAATTTTATTTTTTAATTTTCTTCATCAACCATGCCATGGCTCTCATATCGAAAAAAATCTTCGCTGAAGTAAAAAAACATCAAAAGGCGTGGGATGGCATGAACTGCAGGATATGCACAAAAGCTTGTCCAAATTGATCCCCACTGAAATCACAATATTTTGTTTAGTATGTCTAAGTCCTTGTTTCTGTTTCCAAGATTTCAATAGGCATCAGTTCTGACAAGCTTTTGTCCATGTCCCTACACTTCATGGCATCCTATTCCATTTCACGGCTTACATTTTGGCGAAGACTTTTTTTTTATTTTTCCCCAGTATCCATGCCATGGCTCTCATATCTTCCCCTAAAAGTTGTGTCTTCCTCCTTGACCTTTTCCCCTGCTTCTGCAGCATCTGTGAGGTTACTTTTGGCATGTTTTGTTCCTTTGCACTGCACCTCATATAATCCCAGTCCGTTTTCTTGTAGTCACCAAATTTCCCAATTTTCTGCTTTTTTGGGGGTTTTTTTCAGTCATAATGCATTTGATCCTCTCTCCTTTCCAGAGTTTTTACAAGTCTTTATTTTCTGGGTCGCAAGATTTTGCTTCCTGAAAGGAAATTAAATTTCCTTTTGGGAAGGGAAATGAAATCTTGTGAAATCATTTCAATTGGGCAACCTCTGGTCCATGAGGACAAGATGTGAGACACGTGGCATGGATACTGAGGGGAATAAAAAAAAAACCAAACTCTATACAAACACAAAGCTAGGAAAAGATGTGGGATGCCATGAACTGTAGGGGCATGGACCAAACCTTGCCAAAACCGATGCCCGCTGAAATCCTGGAAACAGAAATCAAGGACTTACAACACTATGGAATGGAGACACAATCAAAGGAAATGCAATTGACAAACAAAAAAAGCCCAGAAAATTGGAACATTCAGTAACTACAACAACATGCTCTGGGAGGAAATAAGGTACAGTGCAAAGGACCCTAACATGCCAAAAATAACTGCACAGATGCTGCAAAAACATGGGAGAAAATCACAGAGAAAGACACAACATTCAGAGGAAGATATGAAAGCCATGGCATGGATACTGAAAAAAAAAATCTTCACCAAAGTCAAAGACCCAGAAAATTGGAACATTTAGTAACTACAAGAAAATGCTCTGGAAGGAAATAAGGTGCAGTGCAAAGGATCCTAACATGCCAAAAAGAACCTCAGAGATGTTGCAAAAGCAGGGGAAAAATCAAGGAGGAAGACACAACATTGAGGGGAAGATTTGTGAGCCATGGCATGGATACTGAAAAAAAAAATCTTCACCAAAGTCAAAGCCATCAAAAGCCATGAGATGCCCTGAAGTACAGGGACATGGACCACAGATTACCCAATTGATCCCCATTGAAATCTTGCGACACACAAAAGAAAGACTTACAAACACTCGGGAAAGGAGATACCATCAAATGAAATGGACCTGAAAAAAAAACAAAAAAAAAAAATTGGGAAGTTTAGTAAATACAAGAAAATAGACCAGGATTACATGAGGTGCAGTGCAAAGGGCCAAAATATGCCAAAACGAACCTCAGAGGTGTTGCAAAGGAAGGACAAAACAATCAGGGAGGAAGGCAGAACTTCGAAGGGAAGATATCAGTCCCATGGCATGGATACTGAAAAAAAAAAAGAAAAAGTTGGGAAATTTCCTGACTACAAGAAAATGGGTCAGAATTAGATGAGGTGCAGTGCAAAGGGCCAAAATATGCCAAAACTAACCTCAGAGATGTTGCAAAGGAAGGACAAAACAATCAGGGAGGAAGGCAGAACTTCGAAGGGAAGATATCAGTGACATGGCATGGATACAGAAGAAGAAAAAAAATTAATGGACATTTAGTGACTACAGTAATGTGGTCTGGGAGGAAAGGAGATGAAGTACAAAGGACCCTAACATGCCAAAAATAACCTCAGAGATGTTGCAAAAGCAGGGGGAAAATCAAGGAGGAAGAAACAACATTAAGGGGAAGATTTGTGAGCCATGGCATGGATACTGAAAAAAAAAAGAAAAAGTTGGGAAATTTCCTGACTACAAGAAAATGGGTCAGAATTAGATGAGGTGCAGTGCAAAGGGCCAAAATATGCCAAAACTAACCTCAGAGATGTTGCAAAGGAAGGACAAAACAATCAGGGAGGAAGGCAGAACTTCGAAGGGAAGATATCAGTGACATGGCATGGATACAGAAGAAGAAAAAAAATTAATCGCCAAAGTCAAAGACACCAAAAGGCATGGGATGCAGGGAACTGCAGGGACATGGATCAAAGGTTGCCCATTTGATTCCCATTGAAATCGCAAGATTTCACTTCCCTTCCCGAAAGGAAATGAAATTTCATTTCAAGAGGGGAAACGACATCTTGCAACCCTGAAAAGAAAGACTTTAAAACACTCTGGAAAGGAGATGTGATCAAATTAAATGCGCCTGAAAAAAAGCCAAAAATCCTGAAAATTGGGAAATTTAGTGACTACAAGAAAATGGTCAGGGACGAAATGAGGTGCAGTGCAAGGCAGCAAAACATGCCAAAACAAACCTCAGAGATGTTGCAAAAGCAGGGGGAAAAATCAAGGTGGAAGACACAACTGTTAGGGGAAGATGTGAGAGACATGGCAAGGATACTGAAAACAAAACAAAAAAAAAAAATTGGGAAGTTTAGTAAATACAAGAAAATAGACCAGGATTACATGAGGTGCAGTGCAAAGAGACAAAACATGCCAAAAGTAACCTCAAAGATGTTGCAAAAGCAGGAGAAAAAATCAAGGAGGAAGACAGAACTTTGAGGGGTGCATAGGAGGGACAAGGCATGGATACTGAAAAAAAAATAAAATTAATCACCAAAGTCAAAGGCAAGGGATGCCGGGAAGTGCAGGGACATGGACCAAAGGTTGCCCACTTGATTCCCATTGAAATCACAAGAAATTTCCTTTTGGGAAGGAAACGAAATCTTGCAAAATCAATGGGGATTAAGCGGTCTGTCTTTGGACCAAGTCCCAGCACTTGACAGCATCCCATGCCTTTTGATGGCTTTGAGTTTGGCGAAGATTTTTTTTTCTAGAATCCATGCCATGGCTTTCATATCTTCCCCAATAAGTTGTTTCTTCCTCCTTGACATTTTCCCCTGCTTTTGCAGCATCTGTGTGCTTAGTTTTGGCATCTTTTGGTCCTTTGCACTGCACCTCATTTCCTCCCACACCATTTTCTTGTAGTCACTAGATGTCCCCATTTTCTGGTTTTGGGATTTTTTTCAGTCACATTTCATTTGATCAGATCTCCTTTCCAGAGTGTTTGTAAGCTTTTCTCTGCAGTTGCAAGATTTCATTTCCCTTCCCGACGGGGAAAGGAAATCTTACTATTTCAATGGGGATCAACTGGGCAATCTTTTGACCTAGTTCCAGCACTTGACAGCATCCCATGCCTTTTGAGGTGTTTCAGCTTGGTGAATTTTTTTTTTCCAGTATCCATGCCATGTCACTGATATCTTCCTCTCCAAGTTGTGTCTTCCTCCTCGACTTTTCCCCCTGCCTTTGCAGTATCTGTGAGCTTAGTTTTGCCATCTTTTTCTTCTTTTCAGTGCACGTCATGTAATCCTGGTCTATTTTCTTGTAGTCACTAAATTTGCAATTTTTTTTTTTCAGCAACCATGCCATGGCTTACATATCTTTCCCTCCAAGTTGTGTCTTCTTCCTCGACTTTTTGCCCGGCTTTTGCAGCATCTGTGAGCTTAGTTTTGGCATTTTTTGGTCCTTTGCACTGCACCTCATATATCCTTGGTCTATTTTCTTATAGTCACTAAATGATATGAGAGACATGGCATGCGTACTGAAAACAATAAAAGAAAAATTTGGGAAACTTAGTGATTTCTATAAAATGGACCAGGATTAGATGAGGTGACGTGCAAAGAGACAAAACCTGCCAAAACTAATCTCAGAAATGTTCCAAAAGCAGGCAAAAAAATCTTTTTGATCTTTTTTTCAACAAAGGAAGAACAGTCTCCTTCTGACTATTGACTATTTCATTAAATTCCTCCTGCAAAATATGCATCAACAGATACTTTGAAATGTAAGCTGAACAACTCAAATATTAGCAAATTCACCCAGGGTTTGGGCAGAAACTTAGCTCAGAATGAAATGTGCATGAAAATGTTAACAGATTAGCTAGAGACAGCATTTTTCAATCCAAGTTACAAAAAAAAGATTTTGTAATGCTTAACTTTTACTCCCTCTTCCATTGTAGCTTAGGGCTGACAACTTATGTTTGTGTTTAACTAAAGCAGCATTTCTCTTTGTGGAAAGTGTTTATTCTTTCCTTTCTCTTCTGAAAGAAACTGAATAACTGCTGCCAGTTCCAGGGAGCACAAATAGCTGAGTACTGCATTTCCAGAAAGTTTGATTAACTCTGAACTAAAGCAGTTCTTCCTTAAAGGCATGTTGTACTCGGGAAAGCATTGAAAAATGAAGGATCCACCATACCTCCTCACTGTTTGTTCTAGTGATTAAGCAGTTGTTCTTTTAAATCTGGATTTTGACTTCTATTTTCATGCACTCTTTAATCCTTTCTCTGTTAGTTTCCTTTGTTTCCTTCTTTCTCCCTGAGAAGATTATGACACATCACAACCATATTTTGTGTCACCTTTCTTTTCAATAGAAGAACACTGGGACATTTTTCAAGCTTAGCCAGCAGAGCTACCCCTTGATAATTCCATTTTCTCTTTCAGTGCTCCAATTTTTTCCTACTTCCTTTTAAAATTGCAAGCTGAGCATCAGCCTCACCAACGCAGAATAGAGAGCTAGGATCAGTGTTATGCTCATCACTGCTCGTATTCAAAGAACCCTTGGAAGCAGATGCAGAGTTTTTCCCTGCTATTACAGCGTCATTGCACTCCAGGGAGTTGTGTTTCTTTTGCCCTGAGCCCTCGATGCAAAAGCCCAACACTGAGCTGACTGTGTACACAGACAGTGGATGAGAGTGGGGCAGCAGAAGAGGCCAGCTTGCCCTGCCCTTGTCAATGTTCACCCACAGGCTGCCAAAGACAGATTTGAGCAACTTTCTATCTTACCTCAGGATCAGTGACTGAAAGAATGGATGCCTCTTTCCTAGTGACTCCAACAAACAGAAATTAACAGGGCCTTCTTAGAGGGACATTTTTTATGATGTTACTAAACCACTAGCTAAAAGCTAAACATGAAAAACATTTTTAAGAATAATACTGTTCAGATAGAAAGCATCATAATAAATATGAAATATAAAGTGAGATTAGGCTTTTTTGTTATTCCAATATCAATTAACCTATTTATTACACCAAGGTGGTAAAATAAAAAGTATTTTTGAGGAGAGGAATTTGGTTTTTCTCATTTTGAGCCCCAGTCATAACACATTTGGCTCTGGAGCCACAGATGTTTCTTTTTTGGAAAATGAATAGCTGAGAAAAACACAACTCTGATTTCAGCTGCAAATACTTAGAAATTTAAATAAAGCCAAAGAGACCTAGCAGGTAGAAACACTCAATATTTTTAATTGCTCCAGTGAAAACTCAATTACTAAGTTAAAGCCAAACTCTGAAGGTGCCACAATTGCTACAATTAAATGTATTCCATGACGTAATGTAATGGATGAGATAGTGCAGAGCTGTCACCTCAAAGGACCCTCCAGAGAGAAATGAGAAACAGCAAATATTTTGTAATAGCACTGATGGAATCTTACTGGATTTAAACAGACTTCAGATGTACTTGTTCTCCAAGTGATAAAGGGCCATACTGACACATTATGGCAGTAAACAAGAATGAAGAAGGAATGGGGAGAAAAGAAGATAAATAGTACCACCATCCCCCACCTAAAAAAAAAAAATGGAAAAACCTATGATAGCAAAAACATTATGGCAGTAAACAAGAATGCAAGAATGAAGAAGGAACGGGGAGGAAAGAAGATAAATAGTACCACCACCCCCCACCCAAAAAAAAAAAAAAAGGAAAAACCTATGATAGCAAAATCATTCTATGTAAGATGTGAGTAAAAGTTTGACATCCGAGCAGAAATTATTGGTGATGTCACTGGTTTGTAGCATTTTTTGACTGGACTATATCAATATAGAGAAGTTTTATGGGAGAATAATTATCAAACAAATTAGAATCAAACAAATTTCAGCTCATTGTGCATTTCAGACCCCTCAGGGCCTGACTAAGGGATAGGCTAAGCTTACTTTTTTCTATTGGCCTTTCATTGACAGCAGTAGAACTACTCAATTTGCTGTCACATAGAATTTGGATTAGTGCACATCCAGAGCTATACTGATTGAGTCTATCTGTTATCCAACCCATTATTTCCACGCCTGTTTACAAACTGTTTTATTTTTTGCAGACTTGTCTACAAAAAGGTGAAGCTGAACCAGCTACTGGAATGTATATACACTGGGCCAGCCAAAAGAAATATATTCCCACAGTTGAGGTAATTCAGATCAATCCTGAATTCTCACTTCATGGCTGTTTAGTTCTGGGTTTGTAAGTGCATTTCATGACATTGAAAATGTAGAAATTTTGGAGAAAAAATAGTTAATGCATCTCTCTGCCTATATGTGCTAGAGGTATGGACCCTTTAAAAACACACATTATTGTATTTTTCAGTGTGGGAAATAAAACCTTAGCAGGACAATGCTCTGGCTGAATCCTAAATGTTACTGTTTTCAATACTCAAACAAACAAGTATAAACTGAGACTCTGCAGGAAACAGTTTGCAAAACAAGCCAGCCTATGCATCTGAGAATAAACCTGCAGTTAAAACAAAAATAAAAGGCCACAAAGAAACCATCTCTCTCTGCTGATATCACCACAAATCAAACTTCATTCTTAGTAGATCCATTGAGATACCTCTGACCAGGACCCTCCAAATTAGATCTGCGCATGTCCAACACACTCTTTGCCTGGCTACTTAATGGAGGCTGCACTGGTGTGATTAACAGAACTCACGTGGGGAACAAGTGGCTTTGGGCTGCTCACATCAAAGAGCAGCCAGTGGTGCCCTGAGACAGGAGCCACTGGTGTATCTCTGGAATGTAGGCACTCTCCTCTTCCTTCCTGGTCTCTCAACATGCTTGCATTTGAAACCAGTCTGGGCAGAACTTTACAGCTTCTTTTTGGCAGCATGTAAAAGAGCTTGTTGTCAAGCCTTTAGCTTCAAATTGGTCAGCACAATTTTCTGAAAATTTTGACAGTGTTCAGTCTTTATTCTGTGCCAAGTATGAGCTGACTGCAGAGGACTACATTGCACGTAGAGCAAATGCACTTCAGCTGTCATGTTCCAAGTGGAACTTCAAATGTTTACAGATGAGACAAGTCTTCCACAGTTCAGTGTATGAATACCATAAATTTAGTCCTCGCCCACCACAGTGAAGGAAATAAATTGGCAGCTCTGGAGCAAGTTGAGTGCCCATGACACGCTGCAGCCATTCATTAAGCAAAGATTTTAAAAGTAATGTGCAAAATATTGAAGAACATTAGCAAAAACCTACAAAAACAAAAGGGTATGACTACTGATGGTAATGCACAGCTTTGACACATGTAAAACAGGCTCAGGTTGTATTCTGCTAGATTGCGTGAAGAAACTGTACTTCATCAAGTACTAGCATTGGGTATATTAAGTCTGGAATGAAGAACTCATAATAATTTTATATATATGCAATTCAAATACGAAATAAAGTTACAAACATTGAATTAACATACTATGCTGGTTTGGCTGGGATAGAGTTAATATTCTTCATAGTAGCTATTACAGGGCTGTTTTCAATTTGTGCTCAAAACAGTGCTAAGATCAGGCTGTTTTCATTATTGCTGAGCCGTGCTTACACACCATCAAGGCCTCTTCTCCTTCTCACCCCACCCCTGCAAGGACTGGGGATGTATAAGGATTGGGGAGAGGACCCATCCAAGACAGCTGACCCCAACTGGGGGTCAGCACATAAAGCTGGAGGGAGAAGGAAAGGGGGAATATTTGAAGCAGTGGCATTTGTCTTCCATAGTAACTTAAGTGGGATGGAGCCCTGCTTTCCTGAAGGTATCTGTGTATTTGCCTGCCAATGGACAATGGTGAATGAAGTCCTTGTTTTGCTATGCTTGTGTGCATGGCTTTTACCTTACCTATTGAACTGTCTTTGTTTCAACCTGTAAGTTTTCCAACTTCAATGCTTCAGATTCTCTTCCTCATCCCACTGGGTGTTGGCGGGGAGTGAGTGAGCAGCTGTGTGGGGCTGAGTTGCCAGTAGGGGTTAATCCATGATACATACTGAATGCAGAAACACTTTTTAAAAAACAAGATCTTTAAGTGAAAGAATTGTCTTCTTTCTGACCTCCACCATTATTCAACAGCATAGAGGCAATGAAATACAGCAAATATGCTCTAACTGACATGAAGGTAGATTTAAAACAGCACAGGAGGAATATCTGCAGCAGATCCACAATCTTGGCCCCAGTGTTGTTAGTCTTAGCAGGAGCTTGGTCCTTGTGGACAAAAGATGTTCATGACCAGTTATATGTTGTCTCGTTGATGCTGGTATATTGCCCTGTTTATACCAACTCCTGTCTACTGCCAGACCTGACCTTTGGCTGCTGGCAGATTTCTCCCAGACCTGTTTCCCCATCTGAGCTGGCACTGGAGCCCTCTCAGAGACAAAAGATGTTCATGACCAGTTACATCTTGTCTTGTTGATGCTGGTGTTGCTCTGTTTATACCAACTCCTGTCTACTGCCAAACTTCACCTTTGGCTGCTGCCAGATTTCTCCCAGACCTGTTTCCCCATCTGAGCTGGCACTGGAGCCCTCTCAGGCTGGCACAGCCGCTGTGGCTCTGCCCAGCCTCTCGCAGGAGGCAGGCAGTGAGGGGAGCGCTCCGTGTGCCTGTGCCACGGCACCGCAGCTCTCCGTGCGCCTGGGCCACGGCACCGCGGCTCTCCGTGTGCCTGTGCCACGGCACCGCAGCTCTCCGTGTGGCTGGGCCACGGCACCGCAGCTCTCCGTGTGCCTGGGCCACGGCACCGCAGCTCTCCGTGTGCCTGTGCCACGGCACCGCAGCTCTGCCCCGCAGGCCAAGGGGCTGGAGAGGGAAGGGGAGCTGCCACCACCCTCCCCATGCGGCTTCTCAGGCGGAAACTCGCAGCAATGATGGAACAGCACAACCCAGTGGCTTTTTAAGTGACAGTTTTTACGGTATTCTTCTAATTGAGTCAGTAATTTTTCACAGTAGCCACCGAGTCAACAGTATCCAATTGCTCATTCAGTTTTTGCTTACGCTTGTGCTCCTACTCCACTTTATAGATGATTCTAAAAGACGGGAAAAATTAAACATGCTCACTTCAAAGCCTCTTTCTTGATCCTCTCTATTACTCAAATTTATTTTTGCACTTCTAATTGAATCAGTAATTTTTCACAGTAGCCACAGAGTCACAACAGTATCCAATTGCTCATTCAGTTTTTGCTTACGCTTGTGCTCCTACTCCACTTTATAGATGATTCTAAAAGACGGGAAAAATTAAACATGCTCACTTCAAAGCCTCTTTCTTGATCCTCTCTATTAGTCAAATTTATTTTTGCAGTTATGTATAGACCTGGCTGATGTTACAGTTCCAGATACAAGAACTAAAAATGCATCATGTTACAGTGGCAAATTACTGTACTGCAATTTCAAAAGGCCCTAAAGATCCATTTAAAAAAAAAAAAACAACAAACCAGTAATATGTTAAAAATGCATCATGTTACAGTGGCAGATTACTGTACTGCAATTTCAAAAGGCTGCAAAGATCCACTTAAAAAAAAAAAACAAACCAGTAATATGGGCAAAGATAGAAAACAATAGCTGTTCAGAATTAGAATAGCGACTCAAAGCAAATGTGAAAAGAATTGCTGATGAAGATACAACTGCCTTTTTCTTAAATAATTCAACCTCTTATGAATTGCTGAGTAAATACTTGCATCCCACATCAGAGACTTCAAACAACTAATTCTCAAGAAAAGAAGTACAAAAGGAATTTCACCAACAGTTTTAGTAGTCTTAAGGTTGTCCTGCTTACTCTGGGAAAATCAGAAAAGCTAAGCTCAGCAGTATGCCATATCCCATTTTCCACACTTTTTTCTACACCTTTCTGCACTTCTGGTCAACATACTTGTTAACTGTGCTTCTTTTTTGAAAATCTTTGCAAGATTCCATAACTGTATAAAGTTACGGATTATTAAAAACGGAAACAGCTGATACCATGTTACAGTCCACCAAGAGAGAGAACCACCTTAGAACCATGAGTCCAAAACATTTTTTATTAAAATACCACCAACTTTAAGAAACCAATGCAGTGCAAAGAAAAATTAATGATTTTTCATCCTTATGAAGTATGTAAAATGCATTCCAATCCTGACATGACTGATGTAATACAGAAACTGTATCCCAGATGAATGTCAAAGTTAAAGACTGGCATGCTGAGCAAGGAAGGTTCTTATTCTTTGCAAGAGCTCCTTCTTTACACTGTCTGGTACCAAAGCTGAAACACAAATAAGAAAGCAAGAAGTAAAAAAAGACAAAATAAAAAGTATGCTAAAACCATACTTTTACAATAGCCATTTCTAGTCATTCATTGTTCTTGCAATTCTGTTAATAGCTAAAGTAACTGAAACAACTTGATTTTCATATAGCACATCTATATTTTTCCCATTTAAAATAGTCTAAAATTAGGATCTATTGAGAACAATGTTACTGGTCAAGGGTTTTTTTGCCTATTCATAGTCCAGAAAACTGGAAAGTTTGAGGAAAAGGACTATTTCACAGGAAACAGGATATAATCACCAGAACAAGTGTGATTATCCCACCTTTTTTCTTCACAAATTTAAGACCAAAAAAAAATATACAATCTGGTCTCTAGCAAAGGAGTCAAGCAAGCGATTTTGAAGGCCTATTTTTATTTAGAACTTAATGAAGTTTCCACCACTAACCTCAAACCCTGCTAAAGAGCCTGTGAGGAACAATACAAAGAGGACTGAAGTTTCCTCAAGTGACTGAATTTTTTTTGTATCTGTATGCTATGTCTTTACTCTTCCCATTCCCATTACACTAGAACTGTTAGTTCTGATTTTTCCATTTTAAAAGATTTGGAATTTTAAAACATCTGTGTTGCATACACAACTTGGGATCATTAAGTCAATTATAAAAAGGAATATAGACATGACTAAATAATCTGCAAAAGTAATCTGAAGGCTGCTACACAATACAAATTCATGTTTCATTGGTTGTTAATATTAAGCTATTAACATTTTATTTTTAGTTAATATCAAGTTATTAACATTTTTCCTTGAATCCAACACAGACAAGCTCATGATGCTGCTTTCAAAATACTAATGGAATAGAGGTAGGTATGTTTATTGATCTACTACTCCATCCAAATTTGCATTCTCTTACCTCTGCCTTTGGGAGTGATTTCTGCCACCAAATCATCAACAGTAACATGCTCTAATCCTTTTTCTTTAATGACATCTGGGGAAGACCAAGACCAATACTTTAAGTCTTTTAGTCCATTCATAAAATGACAAAACCTGTGCTGGTGATTAGAGACAAAACCTGCCTAACATGGTCATGGGAGAACACAAAGTAGCATGGGACCTAAATATAGGTTATTAGCTCTGTATCCACTGCACTGTACAGTGGATTTTAATCTCTCATTCATGCCATAGATTTAAGGATGGGAACCTGTCACTGCTGATGCATCTTAATCAGCTCATATTTTAAAAACAAACTGAAATTGTTTTATTTCATCTGAGCATTACCAGATGTGCCTGTTACTAGTGTTGGAGCAGTTCACAAGTTGGCTCACTTATCTCTTCAAACACATTATTTACACAGTAGTAAGAAAGGTGCAACTGGAAAAACACTTTGGAACATACAGTAAGGAAGAGTACAGACAGTAAATCCTTACTATTCTTCCAACTGGTTTAAACAAGATTTCTGTATATATTTCAGCTAAGTCAAAAAGTATGTCAAAGAAAAAGGAATAAATCTATAGCAGAATAAAAGCTATTATTAATACACATCAGTATATTTCATCACAATGAAACAACTGCTTACTTATAGTGCCTTGCACACTACTGAAAAATGCAGAAATCACAGCTGAGAAGTAATCTCAATTCAGTAGCATGTTTAAACATAAATGTCAAGTTGCCAGGGATACATTCTTCTTGCCCAGGTCTTGTTTAAACTGTCAGTAAAGCCTTCATCTGGGACTTTTATTGGGCCAGAATCTCAGCTGACTACAAAGGAAATTAATTAATTGACCACTGTTACCTTTGCAATGTGCCTTCAACTGATCCTTCCAGCCACATTCAATTAATTTGGCTCTCAGCAACTCTTTAAGGCTGTTAATATAATATAAAACTTGTTAGAACAGCAAACAGTGCTGACTGCTTAAATATGGTCCAGCGTGAAAGTCAGGCCTACAATTACTACCCAGGAGCTCCTAGAGCAGCAGCAGAAATGGCTGAACAGCAGGTGAATCCAAACCCAAATGAGTTCCAATTTCAGGTTACCATGTTGGACTATGAGGATTTGGTGCCTCCAGAGCTAACTCACGGAACTGCTTCAGGCAGTGTTGATGCTGCAGCCATGCAGAAAAAGGAAGAAGCCCTTGAATTACTTGACCTGACAGAGTCTACTCTGGTAGCAGATGTATGCAGACTTTCAAAGTTGGAGTATTTCACCTGATACCAGGTCTTTAAAGTAAGTAAAACCTTCTCCCTCACCTTTCAGGAAGAATTCTGCACTACTCAACTGCAGGTTTACCTCCCCATTTACACATTTATCTCATTCTGGGTGAAAATGAAGGATCCTGTATCTTAAGCCTCCTATCTTAAGCTTCCACGGTTAGTTATGTAAGCTTAAGCAACAAGGATTCAGGCATTACTGGAAAAGACACAACAATCTGCCACAATGGAACATCTACTCCATATATCAAAATAGAATATTGAAAGTTAGCTAAAAAGTGAAAGTTAGTACTAAAAAAACAGAAGAAGGGAAAATGAAAGTAAGATAAGATAAATAACTTTAATATCTTTTAACCTTTTCTCCATTAGCTAGGAAGCCTGCTTATCTTGTACTATCCTAAGTAACTCTAGGAAAACCCTGTTTTTATGAATGAGAGGACTGTAGCAAGAGGCTGAACAGTGTAGGTCTAATCCCTTTTACTCAGTGAATTGTGTAGAGGGCAGATGAACTGATGACAAAAAGCAGAGTAAGAATACAGGTGAAATTGGCTGCCTCTGGATATTTCTTAGCTCAAGAAACCTAAGTGCTCTGCCTCTGATCACAGTACAGCTGTGATAAGGCCTGTTTATAAGACAGCTTTTGACATCCTGATAAAATCCTTCCTAT
Source organism: Passer montanus (assembly GCF_014805655.1). NCBI lineage: Eukaryota > Metazoa > Chordata > Aves > Passeriformes > Passeridae > Passer > Passer montanus. Next base: position 7,667,773 of record NW_024366480.1, on the reverse strand, counting down.
TCTTAAATTAGCATAAAACAGATCTCAATACCATTTCAATAAATTGCTTGCTTTTATTGAAATGGTGCTCAAGCTCTATACAGTCTTCAAGGGTCACAACCAGGAAAGATGCAGAGCAGAGATACCAGGTCAAACCACAAAAGGTTACACCAGGCTACGCCATGACCTAGGAAAAAATTTCTTCTCATACAGGCCTTTAAAAACGAAGGAAACAGAACTTTTGGTGCATGGTGTTGCAAGCATAGTGAAACAATGAGGGAAATATCATAAGCACTCTAGTGAAATGTAAATACAACATCAATTAAACAGACTGAAGAAACAACAACAGGCCAAAAAAATGGTGCAATTTACTTGTTTGCCTTGACTGGGATCTCTACAATGACTTGCACAAGCGCTCCTTTATGTATTCAACAATACATAACAATATATTGCTTCACCTAACAAGAGAAGAGCTAGAAACACAAGAAAAACTTAGAAGCAAAAAGGAAACTTTTGTTTCCTTCTCCTTATCAGGAAATAACAAGATTTAGCTGCAGCAAATTGAATGGACGGGTGATTCTCACATGACTCTAGGGTATTCCAACACAAAATACCTGCATAAGAGAAACCTTCAGAGTTCTTAAGCCAATTACCCATCCTTTATTTCCCCACTATCTCTTTTCAATTGGAAAACTAAAATAAAACTGTTCAAAATGCATTTTTAAATAGTTTATATAACACGCAAGACTTTCTAGTCCAAGACTCAACTTTTGAGTCTTTTGAGTCCAAGACTCAATTTTTAGCATTGAGTTTACTTTATGGAGTTTATTGTACTTCTAGGCGTAGTGCAGTCTTGATGTATTTAAAGCCTCCCACCGGCATAGGGTAGAAATTCAACTTACCGTTCTCGCTCTCCTGTTTCTATTAGCTTTTGGTTAATGGTTGCTCTCATCTGCGCATCTTTATTCATTTTGGAAATCTAGGTTTTCTACAAACCTACAGAAAGCAGAACAGAGTTTCGACAAATGCTGGTGTCATTCAACAAAAAAAAAAAAAGTGACCAAAACAGAATGAGATGCAGTGTTCCGTGCCCTGACACATCCCCGCGGTTAATGACCGCAGCACCAGTGTGTGACCGGCTCAGGGCCGAGCTCGGCACCCACCCGGCTGTCCGAGCGCCGGGCACCGGCGCTGCGCCGGGCACCGGGCACGGCCCACCCTCCCCGGGCGCGGCCTCTCCGCAGCCCGGCCCTCCCGCCCGGCGCCCTCGGCCCGCCCAGCGGCGCCCCGGAGCGAGGGAGCGGCGCGAGGAAGGCCCGGCCCGGTTCGGGCCCGGTTCTCTCCCGGCTCACCGCCCGCCGCAGCGCCGCCGCTCCGCGCAGCAGAGGCGGAGCCGCCTGCAGGACGCGCCGCCCGCCCCACCGCTCCTGGGCGCGCGTGCCGCCGGGAAACGTAGTCCGGGCTCGGCGACTACAGCTCCCGGCGCGCCCCGGGAGCACGGCTGCCTCCTGGCCCGGACTACGACTCCCAGCATGCACTCCGGCGCCCGGGCGCCCGCGCAGCCTCTTCCCGTGGTGCCGCGCGGCCACTACCGCGCGTTCCCCGAGGGCCCGCGGAGTTGCCGGCGCTTCCCGAAGTTTTCCCGGAGCTGCGGGATGGCGGGCGCCGCCCACTGCTCCCTGCAGGCCAAGCGCCTGCTGCTGGACCCCAAGTTCGAGGGATACAAGCTGTCGCTGGAGCCGCTGGCCTGCTACCAGCTGGGGCTGGACGCGGGTGAGGAGCGGGCGCGGCGCGGGGCTGATCCCGCCGGGCATCCCTTGGGCAGCGCCGGGGGGATGGATCCCGCCGCCTTTCCCTTCGTCCCCTCGCGGTGCTGGGTGCCCCGAGCTGGGGACAGCCCGGCCCGCAGCGCCGGGAGTCCCGCGCCTCTCGGACGGCGGGGCTTTCAGGGGTCTCGCTTTTCCCGGTACAATTCCTGCAGGTGGGCAGGGCCGTCCGGCGCCCTCCCCGCCAGGCGCCTTCGCGGTGCACCGAGGTGCCGGACTTGTCACATCTCTGCCTTAGCCCGCTCCTGGTGCGCCTAGGTGCTGAATGAGTAAGGAAGCTGTGTCCTGAATCTGCTCTCGCTTGTGCAGGCAAGGAGAGGCCAAATGACCGGCTGAGGTAGCGGGGTTTGGACGGAGCACATGCGGTTTAGAGAAATACGTATGAAATTAACGTCTTGTACAAACTTCAGCAAATTAGCTGTTTTTCTTTCTTACTCTGCCCAGAGTTCAGAGTTCAATCTTCATGTCATGCATTCCATGCCCTGCTTTCTCTGCCGAGCATCATTAGTGTTTGAGGTGCTGGTCCATTAACACGCTAATTCACTGAGGAGTACATTAGCACAAAGTCCTGTTGGATATGTGCCTACAGTCTTAGCCATGCCCTGAAATATCTCAGCACTCTACGTTTACTGATTTGAGAAATTCAGGTCTTTTTGTAAGGTGGGTGAATTAGTTGTTTTCTTTGTAAAGCTGAGACAGTAAACACAATTTTAATCTGTCTATGTATTTACTGAACAATATACCTGTCTACAGAGTGACCCATTACATGCTACTTTAGTTTTGTGTAGAACATACTCTATTCATGTAGATCAGAAAGGTGTGTTTGCCATGCTGAGTTGTCAGCAGTAGGAAGTTTTTAGACAAATTTTGTATTGATGGTTAAGTGAATGAGAGTGTATCTGTGGTAGGAGTGCAAAATTTAATGAGAGTAACATTTTTACTGTAAGACTGCCTTTGGTGTCACCTTTCAAAAGACAACCCAAGTGCAGGTGAGTGGGTGCATGTTATGGGTGTGCTGCAGTTGTGTCAGAGAGCAGCAGTGTAGCATTGGTGCACTCCCTGAATTTGTCTCTTATTTGCTGTTCTGCCTATGGTCAAGCAAACTTTGTGGTTCTTGGATAGTCAGTTGTGCACCTATTCTAAATAGGTGAGGATTACAGATCTTCATTAAAATACATGAGCAGTATTGCAGAGCAATGGAGAGATGGATCTACTCAGTTCTTGTCCCTTCAGATACTTTACATAATGGCTACAGTAACTGTGTAAGTGTGTAATAGAGGATTGATATGTGTGACTGTGTTCTTGCTCTAAATAGGTGAGGATTACAGATCTTCTTTAAAATACATGAACAGTGGAGCTGCTAATGGAGAGATAGAGCTACTCAGTTCTTGTCCCTTCAGATACTTTACATAATGGCTACAGTAACTGTGTAAGTGTGTAATAGAGGATTGATATGTGTGACTGTGTTCTTTTCTTTCCCCACTTCCCACAGCACAAAGACCCTGACTCATTTCAGTCTAACTTACTCAACTGTGCTACAGAGTCACTTATACTAACTCTTATTTTCTGTTCTGTGCATATGTAGATATAGATACTGGTCCTCTGAAGAGTGGAAAGCTTTTATTGTTGTTCTTGTGTATTTGAATTAATAACAGGAAATGTAGAATTCCTTATATCTGTCCTCCAGATGTTTTGGTTGCAGCCTGATCTTCAGCCATATGGCTGCCTCCTTCTCCTTGCTGGTTTTCTTTTGTGTTCTTCTAGGAAGTTTACTCACAGTGCAGTTCTGTACCTGACTTTTGTATTTCCCGGTGTCAGTGGTCTACACATGTGTTAGATTTAGGGTATCTTTCCAAAATTTGATTTTTGTGTTGTGCAGGAGTGATGGGTTGAGTTGTTGAGCCTGTGGATTGTGTGTAGGCTGTGGCTTTTTCAAATTACTTCATGGGAGAAGAAGCCAGTAGTGTCTGGGAAGGCGAAGAACTTCTGCTTTCCAGCACACTTGCATGCAGATTCAAAGACTCTAGAACATGATGAAGTGCTTGGTAGTTTTTGGGTTATTAAATAAATATTTGTTACTGTGTGAAGAATTTTATTTAATTTCCTCAAAGTGTGTCTGAGTGCAATAGCTGAAAAAAAAGTAAAATGTTTAGGAACACTGTCAGTACAATTATTTCTGATTTTATTCACAACTGTTTGCAAAAATAACATAGTAGAATCTGTATGATTAATGTAAAAAGATGGTTGATTTCTTTGTTTTGCAGAAAAAGATTTAATGAGTGTTTGTCTCAACTGACCTGAGATTTGTAGCTCTGCTTGGGTGGCATCCCAAATTTGGTGGCAGTTAAGAGGAATATGTGAGTTTTAGAGTACTTGGAATACATGACCATAAAAATAAATAAGTGCTTGTTCTTAAGTAGAACTGAGTTTTAACTTAGCTGCAGTGAAGTGTTTATTATATATTTTCATTAATTTCACTGCTAGCTATAAAATAAAATTATCCAAAAAAATGCCCTGTGGAATTGATGCGGTCTTCAGCCCCAGGAGCAGATGGAGAGCAGCATGTGGTGTTGTGTGACAACTTGTGGTGGTTGTCATGTTCCTGAGGACTACAGTGAGTTTCATTTTCTGATCATCATGTAAAACCTAGTGTTCTGTTCTAATATGCCTTCAACTGGTTGACTATGGTTGCCAGGAATTTGCTGTGGTCAGATATGGCTGGCATTTTAGGAAACAATTTATTTATTAGATCTGTGATAGAAGGTGATTTTCTGACAAATTTCTAAAAATGTATGGTCACAGTGAAGAAGAAAGGGGTAAGTATGATACCATCTCTTCTCTTTTAGATACTATGATTTGCATATTCTTCTTTTCTTCCTTATTCCAACCCATTCTGTCCTAATTAATGCTGAACTGTCACAGTCGTTTTTCTCATCTGTCCTACTAGTAATATATTTCAACTAGTAATGAGTCCTATATTATTATGCTTTTAATTCCTAGTTCTTCACTGTAAATTTTGTCTTTCTCCTTACTTTTTTTAGTTTATTTCCATAACTTATTTACAGTGTTTCCCATGCATTGAGTTTTGTACTGCCTTTTTTTGAGATCCCCTAATATTTAGGAGGGACAAATGAGCATCTTGGTTGTGGTTATCTCTTCTGCCCTAATCTGAGCTCAGCAGAGTCCAAAGCAGAGACTGTGGGGCAAATCCTTGTCTCCAGCAAGGAACATGTCCAAGTTGCATAACATTTTCAAGGAATTGAGATCATTGTTGTTTACTGGTTAGATATCTCATAATTTCTTTTCCTTTCCAGAGGCTTGGAATTTATTCAGATGTGGATGTCCCTGATCCCATTCCCCTCTATCTTGTCTGTTTGGCAGGACCATTGTACCTGTAATGTAGTGGATGCTTTTCAGTATAGCTACAGCTGGAAGGCAGAGTAAACATTTGCTCAGAGATGGAGCTGCTGATGCGGGCCAGGAGCATATACAGAGAATGCATTCCTTTGATCACGTGCATTTATCAGTTTTATAAATTTTTTTGAAAAATGGTGGTAATGCATGCTGCTTAGAAGGCCTGCTTCAGAAAGTTGCTCATTAGTAGTGCTACATGGAAAACAAGTTTGTGACTTTTCATGGAGCAAAAGGCACTGGTATGTTTCAAACATTTATAGATATTTTCATTTGCATTTTCCATTTGCATTTGAAAAATTAAATATAAAACACTGTTCAAATTAATGCATGGGAAATAGTAAGAAATTGTGAGCTTTTTCAGACATTTGCAGCTGTAATTCATAGAAGTTTAGGTCTCAGGCACATATTTCCTCAACCACAACGAGATGCTGCCTTTAACAATAAGAACTTGTTTTTTACAATTAAAATAAAAAGCATTAATGCAGGGTTAGAAGGATCTTTGAATGTATATACTAGAAAATAAATTAACTCTTCCTCCAATAGACCAGTGTGTCTGCAATACAAAATTGCTTCCACTGGGTGGCATTGCAAAACAAGGTATGACGTATAAGCATATAATATTTGATGCCACAGAATATACTGATATAATTACTTTGCATATAGTTTTGTAAAGTTGCTTTGGTGTATTCAGGGAAACATCTAAAAATGGAGGGGCTATTTGGGTGTTGTTCCTCACCCTTTTTTTCTCTACATTTCTTTTTTTCCCCCCCCATTTCTGCTTCATAGTGTTTGGTGGCAGATGTAAGACCTCTAAAGTATAAGTTCCTTGACTGAGTGTTCTTTAATCAGAGCAGGGTGGTTTCTTTTTTTTGTGTTTGGTTTTTTTTTTGTTTGTTTGGTTTTTTTTGCATTGCAGACTAGTAATTATAATAATATCTAGCTAGGGATCTTATTGTAACAGTTAGGTTACAGATGTGTTAATTCTGTTGATTCTTATGAATTACTTTATATTTAGTGCTTTTGCTTTTAAGTAAAGCATTATGAGTGCAAATCATTTAATTATGTTTAAACTGTTTTGAGTCAAATTGTTTCTTTTAAAGCATGAAACTAGTAGAGATAAATACAATTCTAGAAAAGTAGCATAGTTTTCTTTATACTGGTCCAAAATATCCCATGCAACTAGGGTTGTTAGGAAATAATGTTGAAAGCTGAGATTTAGTTTATACAGTCTGCACACTTGCTTTCTTTTCTGGTATGAATGACTGTGTATGAATTAATGTTGCTGGGTTATCATGGTGCAGGTGTGTTCATCAGACATTTGAAAGAGACCACGCATCGTTCTGTTGAATAGCTGCTATTGACTGCTGCTTCTGAATTGAACCCAAACAGACTAGTGAACCCGTTGGGACTGGTGCATTAGTCTGGCTCTTAAAAATCACATAAACAAACAAACAAAAAAAACCCAACCAACAAAAAGCCAGGGAAAAAATTAAAAACTGTAAAACAAACCCAGACCAAGCAACAACAAAGCTGAAAAAAATCTTGACTAAGCAACTAAATTAAAACTCATAGAACTGTGTAACTGTGAGACTGAATAAGGTGATGATCTGATTGAGGTATTCCTTCTTCTCCATTTATATTAACTTACCTTTCTCTGAATTTACTTTATTAAAATCTCTGTTTCTTTTCTATTTTATCCTTTATTTTTTTGCCCTCAGCTCTATTGGTTTTCTCTTTTTTTTTTTTTTAAAGACCGTCAAGAAAACATGAATCTTGAAGGCTGTAGAAAGGAAGGAATGAATTTCACCCTAGTGTAGAATCTTCTATAAACTATCTAAGCACATGGTATGTGGTAGCAGATGGCAGATTTCACTTGGTCACAGTATGGGTTTCAATTAATGGAGAATGGAATAGGTTATTTAATTGCTTTATCTTGGCAGATGAAATAAATGGGCAGGAGATCTTTCTCCTTTTTTAATGCCTTTATTAAGAAGAATCAGCTCAGGTGGGGAGAAATCGACGGGTTGCGCCCACACCGCCGTTGCTCCCAGGCGAGGCACGAAGAAGGAGGGTGATGCAGCTTTGTCCGCTGGTCTGCAGACAGAGCTGGGGATTCTGTCCTCATGGGAGAGTCGTAGATTCCTGCTTGTTTAACACTCCGGGGTGTCTCTTTAATCAGTATCTTTTCAGGTTAGGGTGAGAAACAAAAGGGTCCGAGCAGGTACGGGACTATGCTCCCATCCTTAGACGTCACTTAAGTCACTTGTTGGCTCATGATTTTAGAGGTTTTTCTTGTAAAAACTGTAAAACTGTAAAAATTCAGGGCTCAATGCATTTCTCATCTGCATACTGGCTCTGATGTCACTGCCCATTCTCTTTACCTTGGAGGGTCTGTCCTGGTGTCTTCTTGGCAAGCGGCCAGCATCAGGGAAACAATAGTTAATCACCGGCCATTAACAGGTAACTTAAGGAGCCCCTCTCCGACAGCGAAACCAAAGAGGTCTGACTTGTTTTTTAACTCTGAAACTCAAAAAAAATACAACTTTCTATTCATAACAGCAGACCTATACATATGTATAATGCATTCTGAAAGCAGTTGGCTACCTCATTTGAGGTGTTTCATGACAAGACAGTGCACATTTGTCAGATTTCCTAATTTTAAATCACCTGTGTATTGTATAGTTTCTGACTTCTGTTTAAGGAATTAATTACATATTGCAGTAATACAAATGATTGGGATGTGGATCTCCTTTTCCTGACCCCTCTTATTATGGGCTTATCAGAACTACAGTTGAGAAAACTAAAGGACAGAGAGTTCATGTTCTTCCAGATTTTATAAAGTTGATCACCTTGCAATCAGCTAATCAATAGTTTTTTGTTTCAAGAATCTTTGCGAAAAGTTGTACATTTACTTTAGGAATCATCTAGATTATTTACTTTAGGATTCATCTAGATTGTTTTTAGTTACAATTCTGACAGGAACAACATAACTAGGGGAGTGGGGAGGGAGAAGTGGAGAAATGAAGCCTTACCATTTCATGGGTTTTGTGCTAAAAAAATCTTTACATGTTTCTGCATGTATATTCGAATTTCGTAGGATCAGCTATACAGGAAGTAAGTTATAGGTGCTTGATTTCACTGATAATAATTATCCTGGATTATATTTGGTTTGGTCTCTAATTGTTTACAAAACATTTATGTCATCTCTTGTTGTGTTGGGAAGATATCTCTGTGATAAAGCTTGGTTACACAAACAGCTTTAAAATGCATTTTCACAATATATTCTATTTTTTTGCAGTGTAATTTAGGGTAAAATATTCTAGTTACTTGAAGTAGGAATTGGAATGTGTAGCAGTCCTTGCCATTAAGACAGGTGTATTTTCTTCTCACTCCTTTGTTGATATTCTAGCTTGTTTTGAAGGGCCATAGCTAGTGGAACAGTAATTAATTAATTGCAGAGGTACGGAAATCCCTCCTGTGTGGTGAATATGAATAATGATTTGATCTGGGTGGAATTAAAACTGCCAGTTTGCAAATACCAACAGTGATTAGGAGACTAATTGCTAATTATGCTGTGATTTTGCAAGCATTTTGTATAGTATGACTGGATTTTCTATTAGTCAGGCAGCATAATCTTGCATAGTTTCCTAAAGCCACTGTTACGTTAATAGCCAATGTCTCTGCTGGGCTCTGTTTTGAGGCATACAGGGATTGTCTGGTTGTTGAGCTGTGATAGCTGTGCAGTGGCACTGATGGCACTACCAAATGAGCTGCTCTTTGCAGAACTGGTACTCTGCCACAATAAACTACTTCTGCTGCAGTAGGGTTTAAATAGATGCTAAAGAAGAGTCAGAAGTCTGTGCTCCTGCAGAGAGTTGTGAATGGTCCCTGTTATGGGGTGGGATGGAAGTGAAATACTGGAAATAGGTTTTCTCTGTTTCTGAGCAGAAAAGGGAAGAAAGTAGAAGTTGAAAGAGTAGGAGCTACAATCTGCTATGAGGAGGATTAGCCTTGAGGTGCATTTCACATACTCTGGGCTTGAGTGCTAATTATCATAGATTGACAATTTACTTGTAACTTTCTAAAGGAGTTTTGTTGGGTGAAGTTCAAGATAAGTTCCCTGTAGGAAAGCTAAGAATCCTGGGTTGACTATACTGGAGAATGAAATGGAGTTCTGGTCTATCTGAGACTATTTACAGAAGGATGGACTAGACCTCTGCTAATGCATTTTGAGGTGTTTGGACTGCAGCTGCTGCATCTCTGTATAGATATGGAATAGGAGGAAAAAAGCTGCTCATAATTTAAATAAGAACCTGGTTAGTCTTCAACAGATAACCTAGTCCTGATTACTGATAGTTAAATAGAGGTTTTCTATTTGGAAAAATCTTGCTCAAGTGCATGACTGTAGCTACCATGCTTCTTGCCTTGAAGAAGGTAGTATTCTAGTGGATAGCCATTCTTTGCAGCCTCTCTCAATTACAAAAACTTAGTCTGAAATTTTGATGGTATCTTTAGACATTTCTGGAAATTTCAGCCTCAATGAGAGTGCTGAGAACATGGTGGGGGCTGTTTGTTTGCTTTTGATTTTTGTTGTAATTTTGTTTGGTGCGTTTTTTGTTTGTGGGTTTTTTTTTGTTTGTTTGTTTGGTTTTGGTTTTTTTTTTTTTTTTTTTTTTTTTTTTTTTTTTTGAACAATATTTTCTTTTTTTTTTTTTTTTTTTTTTTTTTTTTTTTTTTTTTTTTTTTTTTTTTTTTTTTTTTTTTTTTTTTTTTTTTTTTTTTTTTTTTGTAATTACTGTGAACTAATTCTGCTTTGTACTGTTTTAATCTTTTGCCTTGCAAGTGTTGGTGTAGTAGCTTAGAATTTAAGACCATGAAATCCATGTGGTTACATGGAATATTTCTTTTGGTTGCTGTTTTCCTAGAGTTACTATATAAAGCAGACTTTTTTTCCCCTTACTGTACTACAAAGTAGGTTTGACATTGTTGTTGCATGTGTGTAGATGTGTGTTTCATCCTGTGATAGTTATTGATAAATTGGTCCTCAATACATGCTGGTGAGAGACAGGGTGGAGGTGTATTGGGTTTGCATGGCAAGGTTTTGGTAACAGGGGGGCTACAAGGGAAGGCTTCTGTGAGAAGCTGCTGGAAGTTTCCCCCATGTCTGACAGAGCCAATCCAACCAGCTCTGAGATGGACCCATCACTGGCCAAGGCTGAGCCCATCAGCCATGGTGGTAGTGCCTCTGGGGTAATAAATTGAAAAAGTGTAAAAAGCTGCAGCACAATAACTGCAGCCAGAGAGTGGAGTGAGGCTGTGTGAGAGAAACCACTCTGCAGACACCAAGGTCAGTGAGGAAGAAGTGGAAGGAGGTGCTCCAGGTGCCAGAGCAGTGTCCCCTGTGGTGAAGACCGCGGTGATGCAGGTTGTTCCCCTGCAGCCCATGGAGGCCCCTAGGGGAGCAGAGATCCACCTGCAGCCTGTGAAGAACCCCATGCTGGAGCAGGCAGATGCACCTGACTGAGGCTGTGATGGCATGGAAATCCCATGCTGGAGCAGGCTCCAGGTAGGACCTGTGATCTCATGGGGAGAGGAGTCCACACTGCAGCAGGTTTGGTGGCAAGACTTGTGACTCCACTGGACACCCACACTGGTGCAGTCTTTCCTGAAGGACTGTGACCTGTGGAAGGGAGCCACTCCAGAGCAGTTTGTGAAGAACTGCAGCCTGTGGAAAGAACTCCCCTTAGAAAAGTGTGTGAAGGATTGTCTCCTGTGGAAAGGACTCCTTGCTGGATCAGGGGAAGAGAATGAGGAGGAAGGAGAAGCTGAGAGGTGTGATGAACTGACCTCAACCTCCATTCCCTGTGTCCTGTGCCACTGGAGAGGGGAGGAAGGAGTGACCAGTGGGAGTGAAGTTGAGCCTAAGAAGAAGGGAGGGTTGGGGGAGAATGTGTTTTAAGATTTGGTTTTATTTCTCATTACCCTAATCTGATTGGCCATAAATTAAACTAATTTCCCCAGCTTGAGCCTGTTTCACTGTGACAGTAATAGGTGAGTGATCTCTCCTTGTGCTCATCCTCTCTCATGAGCCTCATGTTTTCTCTCCCCTGTCCAGCTGAGGAGGGGAGTGACATATCAAGTGCCTTTAGTAGGCATCTGGCATCCAGCCAGGGCAAGCCCACCACAACAGACCACTGTAAATGGTAATAGTGATGAGATAATCAAAGCGAATGACTGCAGTGGCCTTCAGGGTGCATGACTTGCTTTCCAAGTCTATGGTGAAATTTTAATCTATGTATACGCAATGTATTTTCCTTCAAATAAAGCATACCTATGGAGTGAAAATGGAAGAATTATTTTTAAATTGTTAGTTTGAATTTTAAATTACTAAATTGTAAATAATTGTTTAAATAGTATTTTTCTTTTTCCTCCAGCTGTAGCAGAAGTGCAGCTTCGTGATGATCAATATACCCTTGACCACATGCGTGCTTTTGGCATGTATAATTATCTTCACCTTGATTCCTGGTACCAGGATAATGTCTACTATGTTGATCAGTTTGGAAGGGTCATGAATCTGTCAGTGACTCTGGTAAGAATAAAATCTTTTTTTTTAAACCACTGGATTGGAAAAGATGGGAGCAGATGAGATAGAAAATATTGCAAGTAGGATCCAAATGCAAAAATTGGGGAAAGCTATTTCCCGGAAGACAAGTGGAAGATATTTCAACAAAAATGCATTTCACCAGGAAGAATAAAAGGATTTTAAGTGAGGTTTTTGTCTTCTTTATGTTAATAATACTGCATTAGTGTTGCTACAGAGTATGTGGCAATAGCCCTGTCCCCTTGCTTAAGGAGTGGAGCACTCAGAAGTTGAAGATGCTTGTGGCCTAAAGGAACAGTAAAAGCCAGAGGGTTCACAAAAGCTTACAGAGGTTTTTTAGTGAGTTACACGTTTGGTATAGAAATTGAAATGTTAGTCCCTGACCTCCTAGTACAAACACAGAGCAGTGGGCTGATGGGATGTTCAGGGTCCTGGACGTGCTCTGGGCTTGGTGGGGGTACCTGTTTGTGGGTCAGTTTCTCCACTTGGAAAATAGGTGACTCACTTTCTATACATGTTAGTTATCATGTGAAGTTTGTTCTTTCAGTCCCTTCTGGAAATAGGTTGGAGGGCTTAGGGGGTCTCTGGTGGTCTTGATCTCCCCCCTGCAGTCCATGTCCATATCCACTTCTCCACATTGCTCCTATATGCATGCTGTACTGTGCTGTGCTTGTCTCTAGGAGCCAGAACAAGGACATTTGTCCCAGAAAAGTGCTGTACTACCTCTTTGTGGCCCCTGTCTCCAGCCACATCCTGTTCTTTCTCACAGTGTGTTATTACCAGCAAACCTTGGTTGAGTCCACAGCCTATGCCTATCACTGCTGGAGACATACTCATTAGCTCTTTTCTTTTAGGCTTCTACACAGTGTTACATCTGCTTCCATTCAGGGCAAGATGGACATGATGACAAGCTGAAGGAAAGGGAAGATGCTTTTTTTCTAGTTGCTTTTCTTTTTCTCCCTGGTATTACTTGATGTTGGTTTGCTAGCTTGAAAACCCAGTCATTGTATATATATTAGAATTAGAGATGCTTAATCTAGGCATAATTTGTTGGAGGCAAAAAGATGCTGGTGGCTGTGAGCGAAGTTGACATAGTGTAAGCAAGCTAGGCCAAGTCTGAAATTTCTGCTTTCATACTGATGGTCCTAAGTAATCAAACAGTATTTCTTTTGAGCCATTTTAATGCACAGATGCTTTCATTTCCTTTACAAAACTACCTCATTTCAGAGAGGGAAAGACATGGTTCTGTGGACACCATGTTTCTGGCAAATACAGTTGTAGTGCTTGGGCATTAAGAAAGAAAAGACTGTGTGGAAAGGAAAATGCCTATTGTCCTACTACCAGAGTTTGACTTGTACCCCTGTCAGACAAAAGAAAACACAGGGCTATGTGTGGGTTTTTGAGAGCATGTGGCTTAGCCTATGCAAGGTTCTGGGGATGGAAATTACTAGGTCAGGACTAAACTAAGACAAATTCTGAAACTGTAGTTTTAGATTCTCAGGAAATAAAAGTTTCCAGAAGATGGTAGGTTGAGAACTGAAGTTGTAAAATATTCCTTTGCTTTTCATAGTATGTAGCAGTTGGAGACTTTGGCAGACTCTTACTGTGACAAAATAATTTTCTAGGACTTCTTCCAAAACTTTTGAGATCATCTGGATTCCTAGGAGAATCATCTAAAAGAAAGCCTTCTCTTAGCAATGGCTTGTCATAATCTCATTTTTTGTTTTATCCTTTGAGGTTGGTTAACCCTGCCTTGCTGCTGGACACCCACCCAAACACTCTCACTCCCTCTATTCAACAAAATGGTGAGAAGAAATGAGAGAAAAGCTTGTGGATGAGGATAAAACCAGGGAGATTGCTTACCAGTTACCATGATGGGCAAAACAGACTTGACTTTGGGGAAAAGTATTTAATTTAGTTAGGACTAGTGTAGGATGATAAGAAAGAGGGTCACACAAAGCTTGCAGCAGGAATACGCTTACCAGTTACCATGATGTGCAAAACAGACTTGACTTTGAGGAAAAGTATTTAATTTATTGCCAGTTAGGACTAGTGTAGGATGATAAGAAAGAGGGTCACACAAAGCTTGCAGCAGGAATAAGGTTTGTTGTTCAGAAACTTGTACTTGCTCCACTGTGTGCTTTTTCATGGGCAGCGGTGTGGATATCTGTCCTCAGTGGGTATCGGGAGTACAGCCTCCTTTCCATGTTCTGCTCCAAGGGCTGCAGGCAAACCTCTGTTCCACACCATTGGCTTGGCTGACAAGCTCAGCTGTCTGCACTGGAGAATCCAGTGGAACCAGCTGGAAGGGGCTGTATGCGCCCTGGGCAGCCCTGACCCCTCCTCACTGAGGCCATCCCTGCAGGTCTCTGCCTGCACAACACAGACACCCACTACATTTCCTTTGCTAGGAAGGCACTATGTGTGCAAATTTATTTCTCTAGCAGATAAGACTTTACAACAGCCTATAAATTGACATAAGAAATATTCTTCCTTAGGACCTATTTCAAGATTTTGATTAATATCTGGTCACAAGTTTTGGTTCCACCTGAAGGGGGAAAAAATTGATTAAGCTATGAAATAAATAGACACCATCTTGTGTCCTAATACATGATACTGTGCTGTTTTGCAAAGGAAACATGTTTGCATATGAATAAAAGGGAATTTGTGTTCAGAAACGTCAACAAGGTGTCTCATTACCAATGTGCCCAGCCATGTATTCGTCAAATGTATATTAAAAATAGCATTGGTTTTGGCCAAGTACAGCTTACAATTAAAATTCATGTCAGTCTTCTTTAAAACAGAAGATGGAACAGGGTAATGTGTTCATCCTAAAATCAGAGTGAAAGAGCACATAGACTTTCTAACACATCATTTTTTGTAGTTCTGTTTTTTATTTTGGTTGCAGCTTTGATTCTAATATGACAGTGTGTTGGTTATCCTATATCATGAATTATCCCTGCAACTTAGTGTTTAAAAAGAGGTCATCTGTGAAGGAAAATAAGTGCATATAACACCTTACCATTTGCTCAAAATCACACATAATTGAAAAAAGAAAAGTGATCAACACAAGCAGTTCTTCTGTGTTGATGGATGAGTATTCAGGTGGGTTTTTTATACCAGGTAGAGTAACAATTTCCTCAGACTTGGCTGGAAATACTGTATAATAGCTTTAACCTTCTCCTATTACAGCTGTTGGACTTTTTTCATTCAATATGCCAGCAGCAATCAATACTTTGCTTTAAACACCCAATGGGTAGGATAGTGACAGGATTACTGACTTGAGATTTTTTAATTGGTCGGGTTTTTATGCATCTGACTCAACTTTGTAGCATTCCAACATAGCTGCAAAACATTCAAAGTTTTCTCCTTTAGCAGTTGGACTTGGTTTTTTGACCTTAAGCTCTTTTTGCAGAGATAACTTGGTTTCTTTTTATGCTCAGATAATCCAATTGAAAAATTGTGACAATAGGAACGCTTCTTACAGTTAATCAAAATCTTTAATGGTATATATATTTTCATCTCTTAAACATCCAATAAGAATTATCTATGGAATACCGTTTCTGTAACTTTCAGTTAACTTCAATTCAGAACAATGTTGGTGGCACCAGACACAATATGGGAATTCTATTTGAAACAAGTCAGAATAAGAAAGCAGATAGAGAACAACAAAATCTTTCAGTGTTGTGTTTCAGGGTTTTAAATACTTGTCACATTGCTATTCAGAATGCTGGGTAAAGACTTTTTTTTTTCAGTTAAAGAGATGTGTCAAATGCCTCGGTATTTTGATTTTTCATAAAAACGTAGTCTTGTATTTATTATTTCTACTTTATTCCTTTCCCATTGCCAGTTATTTCCTTGAAAAAATGAATTTTTATTTTAAATCTTTTATAAAATATCTCATGTTTGTACAGTATTGTCATTTAGCCCCAGCTGACAACTAAGTACAATGCAGCTTCTTGCTCACTGCCTCTCCTCCATCCCCAGTAGGATGGGAAGGAGAGCCAGAAAAGGTAAAACCCACAGATTGAGGTAAGAACAGTTTAACAACTTATATAAAGCAAAATTTAATAATAACAACAACAAAATTAATAATGGTAGTGAAAAGAGAGAGAAATAAACCAGGGAAGAACAAGTGATGTGCAATACAGTTGCTCACCAGCACTGACCAATGCCCGAGCAGTGCCAGTTGTTTTAGCCAGTTCTTGCTGGTATAATACATGGCTACAGACTCTCACCATCCCCTCATGCTTCTAAAGCAGGGAGTTACTATTACCCCAGTTAACCACCTAGTGAACAAAGACACTCAGTCAAAGAGCTAATCTGACACAATGGGATTGAGAGGAGGTTTTGTTTCATCTTCAAGGAAGTCCATCCTTTTCATTGTTGGAATGAGATTAGAGACTGTTCTAATAAATGCCTAAAGTTAAATTAGTGAACAGAAGGGTTGTGAAGAATATAATTTCTTTTCTTGGCTATTGAAAGAAAATTTAAAAGAAAATTTGTAGTAAAGATTGAGTTCTGAAATTCCTGCTCAATGGTGATAAATCTGATGTGAGCTTTAGAAGATTAAGTAGTTGATAATTTCTTATTTTAATTGCATCCAAACTATTTGAGGCTTACTGTTCAAATTCATTTGAAGGCTAACAAAACTGTGGTCTTCTGTAATGTAATATAGTATACCCCTGTAAGTTACTGTTAAGAGGAATGATGCTTCCTCTTTCCAAATAAGATATGCAAGATTCTGACTTTCTTTTCCCAGGCTCGGTAATCATTACTAGTTGCAAGGGAAAACTTTTCTACTTCTTAGTAAAAAAAAAAAAAGCCTTTCAGTGAAATGTAAAAATTAAATAAAATATGAGGAAGCCAAACTTCATTGTATCTAGATTGTGTGATATTTGTTTGGGTTTTGGTTCATTTGGGTGTTTTCCTTTTAATTCTTTCATTCTCCCTTTCTGAATGTGTTACAAATTAGCAGAGTAGTCCAAGGGGTGTAGGGATACAGCTGACTCCAGAAACTGACCCCGAATGCTTCTAATAATTAAAAATTTGTAAATTTTCCATTGCAGGTTTCATAATCTTCTTGTAGCACACAGTAGTCTCTAATATGAATTTAAGTAGGCCCAAAAGACAGGCAGGCTATCTGTTTGTTATCTGGTCTTTTTTTGCTTTTGCTTATTAAAATGGTACTTACCCATATGCAATTTCTCTTGCTTACCTTTCAGCATGTGTTAAATGCACATCTGAGTTTACTGAATCTGGAAAATAGGAATGTTTTGAAATGCCCTTGAAGGCAGGATTCTCAACAAATGAGGCCACTGCACACTTTGCATGTACAGTGTGTTCCCTCTGAATTGCATTCACATGCCCAAGTGCAAAGGACTCTTTTGGAGATGGTCCTTTATATGTATATTTTTGACTGCCTTATTTCACAGAGGAGAATGAATAAGTTTCTTTTGTTAGAAGCAGATTATTCCCCCCAAAGCTACTGATTATTTGAGTGAAAATAGAAGGACAGAAGGTGTTTAAATGATTTGAGACTGAATATTCGAGGTCTGTAATGAGACACAGTCTTAGTCTTGAATGTTTTCACTGCTATTTCTTAGTCTCATGCCTTACTATGTTAAGGATGGACCTGAAACTAAGAAACATTTTGTGTCACAGAACCAAAAATTACTTGTTTCCCACGTAGACTGTCAGTACAAAAGTATGCTTCTGTTTGTGGTTCCTTTTACATACTTGTCAATATCTTCAAAATTGTCCCTGTATATTTTCAAATTTTGTTTTTCTATTTTTACAAATACATTTGTTTGTAAATATATTTTCATCTTAGTGACAGCAATGCTGATTTTTAGTAATGAGGGAAGAATATCTCTCTTGTTAAACAGAGGTTTCTGATTTGTGGACCATCAGAAATAATTGTAGATCAACTGACTGGAAATGAGCCTAGTAAAATAAAACAAAAAATAGTTTCCTTGATTCTATAACCATTTTTTATATTTTCAACATGGTCTATTTGTTGTTGGATTAAGAAAATAGGGTTGGGTTTAAAAAGGGATTATCTCTAAAGGTCAGTCAGGCACCTCTTTTTTTTCCGAAATAATTTTATTTTTCAAATACCTGTGGGTACACTAGCTTGTAAACTGCCTATGAAACCCATTTTATCTAATTTTGTTTCATATATGATATATGATTCATATGTTTCATATATTGAGAACCATATTCATATATGGTTCAGGGCAAATTTGGGAGATAACCCCCAAATGGACTCCTCTAGAAAAGCAGATTCAATTGGCCCCTCCCCCCAGCTGGAGAAAATACCTCCTTGGAGAAAAGTGGAAAGAAACCTGTTTGTTAAACAATAGAACCCAAACAGTATTAAACAATAAAACCCCTTGCTGCTCCAAAAGAGATGACAAGCTCAGAGCAGTCCCTCCCCGCGCTGCAGCTCCGCTCACTCAGCCTCTGACCGGTCCCTCCAGGCTGGAAACACCGCGGCCCAGGCCCGGCCCGGCGGAGCTGCCGCTGCTCTGCTGGGTGCTCAGTCCAGGGCAGGTTTGAACAGGTCCGAGAAAAAAAAAAAAACATAGTGCAGGGAACTTCTTTGCCTCAGCTAGCTAAACCTAACTAAAAGCAAAGGAGAGCTCTGTCCTGCTGGCTGTCCATCCGCAGACAACACAGTCCAGAAGCAGGAACGTGGAGGAGTGAGTGCAGTGTCTGAAAACAAACTGTGCGCTTCTTCCCTCCCCCCTTCACTCTCTGGAACAAGTCATAAAGGTGCAAAACTTATTATTCAGCATAAACAGAACAAGATGATTGGGGATAAAAGCATCATATAGTCAACGCAGGACACACACTGGGTTGACTATAAAACACACTCTGGAAACTAGGGGAAACAATCATAATTTCCTAAGAAATGTTCCCCCAAAGATATAGAAAAGAACAGGAATTGCTTTTCTTTATTATTACTGGAAGACCTCTTTGAAGACTGCAGATCAGATTCTGCAATCTATCTATCTATAAGAGGGACAGGGGGGTGGATATGGTGTGGGTTTGGATTGTTTAAATTATATTTTTTGTTTATTTTAGAATCTTAGAACAGGCCAGATGAAGGGATCTGAAAAGATCCTGTAGTCCAAGCTTTCATGGTGAAAGGAGCCTAGATGAGGTTATGTAGCACTCTGTCCAGTTCTGTCTTGAAAACCTCCAGTGATGGAGTTTCTGCTGTGTCCTTGGGGAGGTTGTTTCAGTCACTGATTGTTTTCATTTTAAAAATTTCTCTTATGTCTACATGAAACCTCTCCTAATGCAACTTTTAGCTGTTGTCCCTTGTCTTCTCTATGTAGCTTCTTGTGAAGAGAGAGCCCCTGCTCTCTTTGTGGCTGCCCTGGAACACTCTGATGAGGTCTCCTCTGAGTCCTCTCCAGGGAGACAAATCCTAACTCCTTCAGTCTTCTCACACAGGGGGAGATTCCTAAGTCATTTGATGGTGTTCATGGCTGTCCTTTGCACCTTTTCCAGTCTCTCCATGTCTTCTTTCAACATTACTCCAGGTGGGACCTGACAACCACTGGGCAGAGTGGGATGATCACATCTCTTATCTCTGCTGGTGATACTTGTGCAGGTGCAGCCCAGGATCCAGTTTACCTTTGGTGCTGCAGCATTGCCCTGCTGGCTCATGGTCAGCTTGTTATCTCTGTTGCCCTCAGGTCCCCTTCATCAGGGCTTCTCCCTGCCCCACGACCCTGGCCTGTTCTGAGCTCTCTGTTCCATTCCAGGTGCAGGACGATGCTTGTCTTTGCTTATTTTCCCAGCATTCTTGCTGCCCCACTCTTCCAGGCTCTCTGTGCTACAGGTGTTTCCCTTGTAGGTACACATCTACCTCATCACCTGGGTTAGTGTCATCAGCAAACGGGGTGAGGGTGCTTTCAATCCTATCATGAAGATGCTCAGTGTGTGGGGCCTGGTGTCAGTCCCTGAGGGACCCCACTTGTGACAGACTGCCAGCCCATTTTATTTAACAGCTTCTTAGTTCAGTTGGAAAACTTCAAGTGATTAAGTTCTATTTCAGTTATTTAACAGATTATAGAGATGTGATGTTTCTGAGTCTCCAATTTGCATCTTGTATTTTTCTTTGAGAATATTTTGTTTGTGCTCTTAATACTGCAGCCTGATCTACTTCATAAGTAGCTGATCAAGCTGTATTACTAATAAAGCATGTCCTGTTTTTTAAACTGTGACGCTAAATTATTTTCAAATTATAAAGGTTTTGTTAGAGTTTTCTTTTAACCTAACAAGCCTCTTGGGTATTCAGAGATTACTTCAACACAAAAAATTGAAGTAAATCTTAGTCCTATGCAGGCAGCAGCATGGCTGACATTCCATGAGCCAAATAATGAGCAGAAAGTCGGTCACAAAGCCTTATTCAGCAAAGAAAAAAGCTGTATGTGAGAGTGAAGGCAGAAGATAAAGAATAATCCCTAAAAGAGATGCTGGAAGACATGCCACTGTACTTAATGAAAACAGTTGGAAATCCAATTTTCAGCATGAAAGCAAGTTTTTTTTTTTCTGTTAGAATTATCAGGAAATTAAGAACACAGCACGGAATTAAAGCGGGACTTATGGGAACAATTAATAGAAATATAGATAAAATTGTTAATCTAACATCCATTTTGCACTGTTATTGAATCAAGCTGAGTTGTGTAAAATTAACTGAGTGGGAAATAATTGATTTTTTTTTTGTAAAATGTAGTGGTATGCAGAATTTTTTAAAAAAAATCTGTATGTCTTTTGTCTAAAATTAAGAGTGGGAAATAATTGATTTTTTTTTTTGTAAAATGTAGTGGTATGCAGAATTTTTTAAAAAAAATCTGTATGTCTTGGTTGTTCACTCAATAATTATATCATGTGCAATTTGTTCACCATAGTGTCTTTGTTCATTCCTGCTCAAAAGCTATCTGTAGTTCAGCTTAAAAAAGATTGCAGTGTGGCACTGCAACAGGATGCCAGATAAACTTATCCTGACATGTAGTAGAATAATGTTTAGGTTGAAAAAGCCTTTTAGGATCATTCAGTCCCACCAGTCACCCAGCACTAAGTCCATCACCAAACTGTGTCCCTAAGTGCCATATCTACATGTCTTTGAAATATATCCATTGATGGTGACTGCACCAACTATCCTGGGCAGCCTGTTTTATAGGGTTGTTTCCTTCTGGTGAGGAAATTTTTCCTAATGTCATCTAAGCCTCTCCTGGAACAACTTGAGGACGTTTCCTCTTATGCTTATCAGTTGTTATTAGAGAAGAGACCAAACTTTACCTGGCTACAACGTCCTTTCAGGTCATTGTAGAGAGCCATAAGGTCCCCCATGAACCTTCTTTTCTCTGGGCAAAACAACCCTAGCTCCTTCAGCTGCTCTGGTCCTCTTGTGCTCCAAATCCTTCCCCAGCTCCATTGCCCTTCTCTGGACACACTTCAGCCCCTCAGTCTGTTTCTTATAGTGCAGGGTCCAAACCTAAACCCAGGACCCGAGGTGCATTCTCACCAGTGCCCAGTATAGAGGGACAGTCACTTCTCTAATCCTGCTGGCCACACTATTTCTGATCCAGGCCAGGATGCCATTGGCCTCCTTGGCCACCTGGGCACACACTGGCTGATGTTCAGCTACTGTTGACCAGCACTCCTGGTCCTTTCCCACTGGGCAGCTTTCCAGCCACTCTGCCCCAGCCTCAGTGGAGCTGCCTGGGGTTGTGACCCAAGGGCAGAGCCGAGCACTTTTCCATATTGAACCTCATACCACTGGCCTTGGCCCATCGATCCAGCCTGTCCAGATCCCTTTGCAGAGCCTTCCTACCCTCCAGCAGATCAGCACTCCTGCCCAGCTTGGTGTTTTGCAAACTGAGGGTACTCTCAAATCTCTCATGCAGATGATTGATAAAAATATTGGACAGGACTGGCCCCAATACTAAGACCTGGGGAACACCATTAGTGACTGGCCACCAACTAGATTTAAAATCATTCCATAGTATAATAATAATGTGATAGAAAAATAATTTGAAAATGTGGTAGGAATTAGCACTTTTCTTTGCTTGCTAATCGTAGTGTAGGTATTACTTAACTTACTGAATAAAGTGACCGCTCTAGAAAAGCTGAGAAATTATATTTGCCAGTTGTGCAACAGAATAAGCTACAATTGTTTTAAATTTACAGGTGAGTTTTATGTACTAGTTTGAGTACAATTCTGTGGCTTTACTTTGTTTTTAAGTCTCCACATTTTTCCTGGGACTAGAATTATTTGAGGTGATTATTATATAGGAACACTAGGGGGAAATAAAAGCCTTTTCTAATGCAAAATATAATTACTGCTTAAAATTGAAGAAAAAGAGTGCAAAATACCAGTTAGAAAACACTCATAGAAGTCAATTTGATGAATTTCCAACACCTTTTCCACATATATGGGAATTATGCTTGCTGCCCACTTTTTTCCAAATATGCTCAATGATACACAAAACTGGTACATTGCTACTGAGATTTATTATTCTTAACTTGCCTGTAATATTTACTGAAATTAATACATACTTCATAAAGTCTTAGTTCTTGACTGTTTGTTTATAGGACACTGCTCTACAAAAACCAAGAGAAGTTTTCAGGCTACCTGCAGACCTGACTGCGTGTGATAATCGCCTTTGTGCCTCAATGCATTTCTCATCCTCCACGTGGGTTACCCTTTCTGATGGCACAGGAAGACTATATTTAATTAAATCAGGCAAACGTGGAAGCAGTGCATCTGAAAAGTGGGAGGTATGTCCTGCAATAAATAATATATTTAGAAGCTGTGCATATATACCTATCAAAGTTATCTAATTGCATTAATAATGGTATTTGTTATCCTGCTTGGACACAACAAATACAATTGTTACATTTCTACCTGAAGCTTGAGTCGCATGTTCTGTGGTTAATTCCTTTTTGTTTATGAAGATGAATCTGGTAAAAAATGCCTTAATCTCTTTTGTTTATTAGAGGGGAGTTTCCTAAGAAACCACAGATGTTTTAGTATTGACAGAAACATAGATGTATATACTGAAGTGGAAGATTTCAGCATGATGGATTAGCTCCTTTCTCTACATCTTTTGAGAGTTCAGTAAAGTAAATTGATCATCCTTTTTTCAGATGCTTGGTAATAAATACCATCTGTTTTTTATTCTGTGTGAGAATGCTGACACATAAATAAGTTACATTGAAGTCGTCACTGAAACAAAAATACGAGATTTATATCTAAGGTTCTGTCATCATTTAAATTGACTTGTCAAGTATGTACAGCATGCAGTGGTTTAGAGTTGTTTAGAGTAATATCACAACGCTATAAATCCTCAAACTTTATCAGGTTTCAGTAACAACAGCTGGATTGAGTCTATACTCATTCAACTGCTGCAGCATGAATTCTTTGTAATTTATCCTTTCATTTGTTCTTTCATTTTCATGTGTTAATCTTCTAGCAAATAATGCTTTTCTTCTTCTCTGTTGTTTGCATTAATTTTGTTTTTACCTTCAGTTTTGTGCTGAATGAGTACTTTCTTAAAAAAGCTGCAATATATTGTTTTTAGATTTAAAACTTCCAGCTATAGGTACCAAATGTGTCATGCTATAAGATATGGAGTCCTTCTGTATAAAATTAATGAAATAATTTTCATATTATAGAAATAATTTACATGAATTAATGATATAACATTAACTTCATAATTAATGACATTTTATATTCACAATGGTGTCTAATAGCCTTTCAGTATGACTGTAATAGTTATGTATTCTGCCTGCCTAATTCAAGTATTGAAGGGACTTTTCCAAACCATGTACATAAATAAAAATTCAAGAACTTCTAACCCTAGCTTCTCCTCAACATGAATATTATTCTCCTTAATTTCATTATAGCTTTTTGTTTCTTACATTATAGAGGAGGAAAATCGGATCTCTTGCAAAGCTAAATAATGGCACATTTGGTGATTGAGCACTGGCAATGATGCTTTGGACTTTTTTATCTTCTTCTTTGCACATGTCAAGGTTTACAAAGATTTTCAGAATGTTGAAGTATCTAGAGAACTAGTGAGAGCCTTGGGGAAATGCCTGTATTTTCATCCTGAATGTGACATTTGCCCAGTTGATAGGCAGTGTTTATGGACCCTCTTGTTCTCATCAGTTGCTGTACCTCTGTTTATTGCAGTGCTAAACAGACACAATGCAGACAGGTTTGAGGATCTTTGTGCTTTGTTTATTGGGCTCTTATAATGATTGATCAATATAAACAATAATGTATAAAAACATTTCAGTACAGTAGCTTGATAACTGCTGTAGGAGGAACCAGAAATGTGTGACATTTGTTGGTTCACGTTGGCAGAGAGATTTGTGAGAGACAGACTGTTGCTGATTTGACATTCACTGAAGCCCTTCCCTGCTTTCTGTAAAAGAGCAAGGCTTCCAGCTTTAACTGTCTGACTTTTTATTATGTTTTTGTCTTCTAGATTGTGTTTAATGAAGAACTAGGAAGTCCATTTATTGTAGCACACAGTGTTTCATTTGTAAAATCTGATACACATTCACTAGCTGTGCTGCTGCTTAGGGTAGAAAAAGATGAACTGGACACAAAAGGAAGTGGATTTCATGTTACTTTGGAATGGGTTACAGTTGCAGAAGGAAG
Source organism: Passer montanus (assembly GCF_014805655.1). NCBI lineage: Eukaryota > Metazoa > Chordata > Aves > Passeriformes > Passeridae > Passer > Passer montanus. Next base: position 7,643,262 of record NW_024366480.1, on the reverse strand, counting down.
AGAGGGTAAGTGTTTCACATTTACATCACTCTAAGTAATGTTTACAAGAAAATAAAGATCATGTTTTTATTCTTTGTCTTCAAAGTTATTTTTCCACAGGTTCTGATATTTCTTTTCCACAGCCTAGATTTTACATAGGTAAATTTTTCTTATATTTTGAGATCAAGTTATTGACCTAAATTTTGACAGACATTTGGAAAACAGGAAAAAGTAAACTTTTGCACTTGTGTCATTCAGATAATTAGAAAACAAGATAGCACTTTACTTGAATATTATGAAATATAATTTCTGTTTAGCTTGGTTTTGTAAAATCAAGGTTATACAGAACTATTTCTAACTAATGTCTGTTGTATTTTTTAAAATATTGTACATGAATATGAGTCTTTGGTTATGGTTTTTTTGTTGTTGTTGTTTTTAACTTCCAATTAATGATGTAGGGGATTGGAAGTAGTATGAGATAAATGTAAGACCTGTAGCATACTAAGTAAATACTGCATATTCTGGGTTTTCCTGCAATAAGAGTATGAAGTTATTCCATTAATTTTAGACCAACATATTGAAAAAATATTAGTTAATGTATTAATACCTACTAATTAATATTTTATCCTAATAAAGTTTTACAAATGATACTTCATATATTCAATATGACCATATATATATTTGTATTAAATATCATGACTTACATGAAGGATACAAGACCCCATGTGTCACTGATTTTTAAAGATGTGTGGATTAAATGTCAACATTCTTGGAATGACTGTGATACGGTCTTGCTCAGTATGTTCTAAGAAATAAAATTTTGATATTGACAGTCCCAAGATCTTTAACTAGTTGAACTAAAGCATTGAGACATACTGTGATGTTATTTGCCAAATGTTCTTCCATCTCCTACAAACATAGTATGGATAACATAGCATGGAATAGAATAATTCATTTGGAAGTGATCTACGAATCTCATCTAGTCAAACTGCCTGACCAGTTAAAGCCTCCTGTTAAGAGCATTGTCCAAATGCCTCTTAAACACTGACAGATGGGGTTTTGACCATCTCTCAAGGAAGCCTGTTCCAGTGTTTAACCACCCTCTCAGGAAATAAATGCTTCCTGATGTCCAGTCTGAACTTCATCTGGTGCAGCTTTGAACCTTTCCCGTATGTCCTGTTACTGGATACCAAGAAGAAGAGCTCAGCATTTCAATCTCCACTTCCTCTCCCTAGGAAGACTGTAGACAGCAATGATGTTGCCCCTCAGCCTCATTTTCTCCAAACTAGACAAGCCTGAAGTCCTCACCTAGTCTTGACAGGACATTCTTTCCAGACCTTTCACCAGCTGTGTTGGTTGCCCTTAGTGGCTTTAGTTGTTTCCTGCTGTTGAAACCTTGGATGATGGAAATATTTCTCAGAAAGCCACATGAGACTAGCTGCCTTACGCTTTTGTGGCAAGCTCAACAAGAGAAAGAAACCTCTGAACTTTATTGTTTATAACTTAGAAGAAAAACTAAATCAGTAACACTGTCTGTATAGAACTGAGGACTGTTACTCATGAGAACACCAACACAGACTTTTATTATATAATATAATCAGATTTTAGTAAAAGTAAGTAGTTAATCAACAATCCATTTCTTAAATTATCAAAATCTGTGCTTCATCAAAGCAAAGCCTCAAAACATGGTTATGTCTTTTGACACCAACAAATGTGCAATCTCTGCCCTGTTTGGCAGACTGGACAAAGGGATCATACTCACCTCTATTGCATTACCAAAGAACGAAAGAATGGAAGCATGAAAATAAATCAGAACGGGGGCACTGGTTAGGTCTTTTCATATCTTCTATGGTACTTCAAAGGACTGTAACAAAGGTATACTCTTCCAAAGTTGGTTTTCTTTCATTAACCAAACTTCTAGGAATACTTGCTGTAAAAGCTTGAAATAAGGAACCACCATGCTGCCTTATGAGATTCAGAAAATGTGACATGCTTAGCTTTCTTCTGACCTTCTCTACAAGAAAAATATTATTTGTACAGAGGGTATGCTGGGCTGGCTGTGATCAGCAAAGACATCATAAGAATAAAAGGCAGTCTTAGATTAATCCAGTATAACTCACTGGGAAACCGTGGTACTGTGATTCAACAGGTAGGAATGCATAGTATTTTTAAATGTAATGTGTTCCTTAGATAATAATTTGTCTTCTAGAAATATATTATGATTTTTTTTAAATTTTATTTTATAGGTGATCATAGATACGAAATCACTAAAAGGAGAGTTTTGCAAGGAAAATCAGTCCCCCATTATGCAGCAATAGAGCCAAGTGGGGATGGTCTAATGGTTGTTTCCCACAAACCATTCACATTTATGCAAAGTGAAAGTGACAAATTAGAAGAAAATGATGATGCAAAAGTATCAAATGAAAAGAAAGGTAAGACTTAGTCTGACAGGTTATGACAGGCTGCTCTCTTCTTTGACTGAGGACATATCTTGTTAGTTTAGCATTTGCTTGGAAACTCTAGCAACAAATGTTTTAATATCTATCTTATGGACAGATTGATTTTTGTTTGTTTGCTTTTACTTTTGGCAGTTGTATTGTGCATAAACCTATATTTTTTTGGATAGGAGACGCTTAAAGAATTTTGTTGTCTTAAAGAAAAAGATATTTTGCAGACAGATGTATAATAAGTTTTTGGTATTAGTTGAATTGCTAATGCCTAAATTTAGACATCTGTCTGAAGTACTCAAATTAAGAAACCAGTCTTCTTAGATGGGAGGGGGCCATGGACTTCCCCAAACTCATCAAAAGCTTATCAGAAAGCTTTTTTATATGTAATTTATTCCTGCCTCTGTAATATTTAAATAATTATTTTGAAAAATCTTTCTAAAGAATGAGACTCATGTAAATGATTATGTTTTCTCCAGTGGGAAAGCAGTTCAGAAAATCTTCAACAAAATGCATTCATACTTTTTTTTCTTTGCAATCAAAACAAAACTAAGTCTGTAAAAACCTATTAATAGAGTTGTTTATTTCTAAGTATCACTAAGCTCTGTAATGTCTATGTTTATGTAATTATGTTGGATTATTTTATATTTGATTTCTATTTCTGCATATGAGGCATTGGTTAGTAAACAAATTGTAAGGATAGTAGCGCAATCTTTGTCAATAGTGTGAAAATCTATTTTGAAAACAATACAAAAGGATCAAATTTCTGGAATGTGTTAATGTTAAACACTGTGACAACTGTGATATTGTACATGTAATTTTATTAAGAATAGTCTGTACATATAAATCTTGAGGCAAAGGAGTTCTTCAGTACACTGAGCACCATAATGCAGTTGCCTTTTGCTGACCCTAATACAGGCTCTAGTTTTATTTGCACAGTTACATAAAATTGCAGGTGTAATGGACTTTTAATATCAGATGCAGTTTGTGTCAGTGTTCACAGTTGTGAAGGCTGTCATGTCTCAGTAATAGTTTCTGGGGAAGTATAATTATATAGAACCTGTGACTGATCCATTGCAACCAGGGCAGTTGTGTGGCAAAGGGCAACAGTGCAGGAGTCCTTCCAGAGTCACAGCTGCTGGTATGAGGCTTTGATCAGTGGAATCTTGGGTTGGGTTGTGACAACTTGGGAGCTTTCAAGGGGAACCCATACTTTACTTTTTCTCAAAATAAAAAGGTAACTTGTACAAGATTGCTCTTTAAAAAATATATTCATCTGTATTTATATTTTTTCTGTGCATTACCCACTCATGCTGTCATAGCCTTCCTTTTGTATAAAAATTTCTCTTAAAAGGCCATGTCTTCTAGCAGTTTAGTAATCAGACAGCTTCTAAACACAGTAATAAAAGTCGATCACTACCTCTGGGCAAGCAGTTCTATTTTATCTCCATTAGCTGAGGCAGATTAAGACTACTTAGTCTTATAAAATAATTTCTATTGAGTAGTCAGCGTAGCTTCTGCAAAATATAGAAGTAAAAATGTTTGCATCTCTGAATGATATATACTTCTATCATGCAGTAGCTTGTCACAGAATAACTAGGTTGGAAGAGACCTTCAAGATCATCAAGTCCAACCCAGTCCTAACACCTCAACTAGACCAGAGACAGTGTGCCCCATCCAGTCTTTTGGTAAATACATCCAGGGATGGCAACTCCACCACCTCCCTGGGCAGACCTTTCCAGTACTTACTGTATGCCTCTTTCCTAATATCCAACCTGTGTTTCCCTTGGCACAGCTTAAGACTGTGTCCTCTGGTTCTGTCAGTTTCTGCCTGGAGAAAGACACCAAACCCTACGTGTGCACAACCACCTTTCAGGGAGTTGCAGAGAGTGATAAGGTCACCCCTGAGTCTCCTTTTCTCCAGGCTAAACAACCCCAGCTCCCTCAGTTGTTCCTCACAGGACTTGTGTTCCAAGCCCCTCATCAGCCTTATTGCCCTCCTCTGGATGCACTCAAGTGTCTCAGTATACTGCACCTGGTGTCTCCTCAACCAAATTATTAATCATTAATGTTTCATTGTATTTAAGTACATTTCACATTCCAATTTCATAATGCTACAGTAAACTTTGGAGTAATAATTAATGCCCATTGTATAACTATCAGCATATTTGAGTATAGACATGAATATAAATTACTTTACTTTTGTGTAAATTGTTTAGAGTAAAAGTTACTTCCACTTTTTCAAAAACACGCTTTCAGAAAATTCCATGCGTTTCAGCACTGAATGCTGTGGAATCCAGTAATCCTTGTAACCTAATTTGTGTTTTGCTACATGTTTCCAATTGTAGACCCTCTCTACTACTGGCAGCAGACAGAAGATGATGTGACCATAACAGTTCACCTGCCTCAAGACATCACAAAGGATGACATAAAAATACATTTTTCCCCTGATAATATATCTGTTACACTAAAAGACCAGCCTCCATTGATGGAAGGAAAGCTCTATTCATCTGTGGACCACGAAAGCTGCACATGGATAATTAGAGAGGACAAAAGGTATTCTATAAATGCTTTAGGTTTTTTATTGATAGGAACTGATTTTAAAGCATATACCATATCTGACTTCTGGCTATTCTGGGATGGTCTCATTTAATGCTACACCCCATGTCCCTTCTTGCAAGAGTGTCTCCTCTCCTGAAAACAGTTCACTGGCTTTTGCTGTCTCAGTAATGTTTCTTTATCTAATTGTGAAAGTAATCCCCTTTTTTGCAGTTATTTTCCAGGGAAAAAACCCACCCAGTATCAAAATGTTAAACAGAGATTTGTAAGAAGAGTAAACTTAATTGGTTCAACAGTTATTTTTTTCACTATGTTTCAGGATTGATTAGTCTGAATGTACCTTGTTATATGTGTTAGTTTCTCTTCTGTTTTCCACAGACAAGCATTTTAGTAATATTACAACAAAATTCTTTAGGCTTGACTTATAAATTCCTTAATATATTTTCCTAAAAAGTAATATATCATGTGCATTATAGAAAATGAATCTGTGTGAACTTAAAATGTTGTAGACCTCAAATACAAATGTTCCTGCTTTTATTTGAAAAGTTACTTTTAGGTGCTTTTCTCATTCTGAAATAAAAATATAAAAGAATGGAGAGGGTGCAAAAAAATAATTCAGAGCTCCCTAAAACATAGTCAGGTTTTTCTTTGTGCATTGTCTGGTTTTCATACTCTGCCTGAAGTGAGCCATGTATTCACTTACCCACCCTGGTCTGGTTATCTCTGAGATATTCATACTCTTTAATGACCTCAAGAAGAAACGTGTACACCACCAGGTGATCCACTCAACAGCTCATAGCTGTTTATCTAAAACAAAAGCTGCTCTTTGAGTTGTGATAAGGTTGGCTTTTTTTCAGTTTCCAAAAGGTTAACTGTAAAGGACAGTCATTCTCAAAAAAAAAATTAGAGAGACTAATATTTTTATATAGGTTATACTATTACTATATATTAAAATTTGACTATGATTGAAATGTGTGGGGTTGTTGTTTTTTAGATATCCTCCTGAAAAATAACTCTGAATAACTTGATTTTTTATAAGGTGAATAACTTGATTTTTTTTTTATTACTCATTCCAGTGAATGTTATTGCATGAATATCAGGCTTTTACTTTAATGAGAAAGGGCAATTCCGTATTTCAGTGTAATAAGTTGCACTCAGTTCTTAATGTTCGTACTGCAGCACTGCTATAAATCTATTGATTGAAAGTCAAAAACTTGCTCCAAATGTCTCCTGTAGAAGTGTGCTGTTCGTAGTACCAGTGTAATTGCTTCAGAGTTCACTAAATAGTTGCTGCTATGGTGCAGTAATGAGTAACTTAAGAGGGTTTTCTTTCAGGAGCACTACAGCTGTCATTGCTGCAGAACCTATAAGTGTATCTAAAAATGATAAAATTTACTTCAGTTTTACCATTATATCTATGTGTTTGTCCAATACAGTATTTAAATGGAATTACCATGTTGGTGCATCAGGCTGTGTCTTATTTTTCATTTACTTAATTAGTTATTTCCAATAGTTTAGTGATTATACTCGGTTCTCTTTGTTGTTCTTGGGGTTTTTTTTTACTTGTTATGGAAATCTTATCTCTTTTGGGATACTTGTTTTATATAGGCAGTATAGAGAATTAGTTGATATATTATTTCTGAGGTCTATAAAATATTAATATTTTGTCTCAGATGTTATTTAGAGGTAGGGCACACTTAAGTAGCCCTAAGAACTACTGCTTATGTTTCAAATACTTCTGTAGTAAAATTCTGACAGTCTTTGAATAGATTGCTGTACAAGTGATTTCCTGCCATATTTTAAATATTTTAATGAGACTGCTTCAGGATAAACTACACTTACATGGTAAACCCTGAGGTTTGTGTATTAGAAATCACATCCTTGGTCTGGTTTTCTTTAAAGTATTTTTTATTAGAATAGTTTATTTTATAATTTGAATGCTAATGGTTTCTGTTACGTGATTTTCCTTATTAATTCAGTTTGAAGAGAAGTGCTCTTATGTACATGTAGAGCTTTTTGACTAATCTGACAAATGGATGTAGTGTTTGCATGTGCTACTCTTTGTCTTTTCTTTGCATTTTAGTTTGGAAATCTCTCTGATTAAGAAAAATGAGGGATGCCGGTGGACAGAGCTAATTGTTGGCGACACAAGAGGGGAATTCATTATGGACCCTTCCCAATGCTCTGAAATAGCTGAAAGCCTGATGCATCTTACTTCTGAAGTAATGGTAAAGAGTCAAGAATCAAAGACTTAAAATTCTTGTACTTTTGCATGTTGTCTTTTCTTGTTACCCTAATTTGCACTGCACTGACCCAGCTCATTACTTCTTTTGCTATTTATTAATTTTCAATTGAAACAGTAACAAACTACTGGCACTAGAGTTGTGAATGTACTTTGAACAGTACAATAATCTTCAAGGGGGACTGAATTTAACTTGTATGATGGTGTCTGTGCACGAAACAGAAGCCTGATTTAACACTGAAAATAAACTTTGTTCCCACCAGTTAGGGTGTGCCAGTTTGTTTTAAAGCAATTAATTAAATTATTTTGAAAGATGGCTGTTTCTTGTTTATCAATAGGTTAGCAAAACTTTTTTACTGTCTTGCTAGGAATACTGTACTTGACCTACAGAGTGTAAATGACATGTTTAAAAGGAAAATTTAGGAAAGTATAAACATGGCTCATGAACTTTCTGGCATTTTTGTTATACAGGAAGTCTACTTAAAGTAAAATGTAATTTTTAGCTGATATTGACTTGCTACTTTTTAATTATAAAGTGGCATCTCATCTGAAACTTGTGCATTGTACCTCCCTGTGGCTTTTTATATATTAGGTTTGGATTATTACTTTGTTTTTAGTAAGTCTGAAAAGTGTTATTAAAATAAATTCTGTGTAGTACTCCAGATTGACTTCTCTCTACCTCAGTATTTGTGAGCAAGATATCGTAGTATATCTTTTGACCATAGATTTTTTTTTAACTTTAAATTTCTTTTATTGTGTACTTCCTACTGAGCTTAAAGTGATGATCTTTAATCTTAAGTTTTCATTAATTTAAAATAGATTTTAATAAATTAAAATTAATAGCAAAACTAAAATGTGTCATGTATTTAGAGTTGCTTATAAAATTAATACATTTTTAATTACATTACTGATGGCAAGATGAAACAAGCTTACACTGATGTACATTTATTAAATGTGCATATGATTTCAGGATTGTATGCTTTTGCTACTTAGAGAATTATTTGGAATAATTTGGAATTTATCATCCATGTTTTAGTGGCTTATGTACCTTTCCTCAAACTGAAGTTGATTTTATTGTACCTACCACTTGTGTTGTCCTCCACAGCAGAAAGTGTTTTATTAATTTTGAGTAAGTACATAATAGCTTAATCTGTCAGAATGTATGCATATGCAAATAATTCTTCCTGTTCAATTGTTCTTTAGGTTGTTTTTTAAGCTATAAAAAGGATTCATATTTTTTTTTCAGCAGTTTGGATTTTCAGTGTAGTTCATTCTTTTTTTCAGAATCCAAACCCTGAAAAGGAAAATCCACCATGTAATGCTCAAGAGTTAGAAGAATGTGATGCTTTTCTTGAAGATGGTGCAAGCTTGTGCAGATTTGATGGTGATACATTGAAAATCACTCATATAGTAAGTACTGTAAATTATTATAGAAATACTTTAAAACTTTTTTTTGTTTGGAAATTGATCTCTATTATCAGTACAAAAATTCAGCCTATTCTATGAGAACTTGCAGTTTTGTCCTTGTTAGAGTATGTAGAAATATGAGTATTTCAGTATATTTTTCAGCATACAGGAAGATATTTTCACTTTGATTTAGTTCTTCTTTCAAGTTGTTTGGGGTTTCTTCTTAGTAATTTTGGGGCCTTTCCCTTCAGAAATGGGGCTGATACAGCTTTTTATCCACAACTGCTACAAACATTTTTATTGAAGAGTGTGCTAATCTGAAATTTAGTAGTTACTTGATTGCAAGTAAATTAAAAAATTATTTCATTTCATAATTTTAGTATACTAACTAATCCTTGTTTCAGTGTCTGCCAGCTTTTACCTGAGAGGGACAGTATTTCCTTCCCTGTTAGCCCTGCAGAAAACCAGATGTGATTACTTAGAGAGAGTCTTTTGTAACATGAGAAGTTGTAGGTTAGGATCTGTCCTAGAAAACCATTTCTGCACAAAACACATTCCCATTTGCTTGTGTAGTGGACATGATGTTTCTCTGAATATTACTTCAACAAACTTAATTGCATCTCCTTGAAATGCGTGAGGCACCTGTGGTGTATTGAACTGTTGATCAGTGGAATGCAGCATAATGTATTCAAACATTTTGTCAAGTAACAAACATAAAACTGTTGATCATCTAAGTTTGGCAGTATGTGTGACAGAATCTGCTATTTTTGCTTTGAATCAATATTTTGTATTTGTTTTGTTTTCAGATTAATCTTGGAAGCAACCAGTATCTTTTCTCAGTTGTTGTGAATCCCAAAGAAATGCCATGCTTCTGCCTGAGGCATGATGTTGATGCTCTTCTCTGGCAGCCTCACTCTGACCAACCAGAGAATATGTGGGAACACATTGCAACTTTTAATGCTTTAGGTAAGAAATTAACTTCTGTGTCACGCACCTGTGAGACTTTTCTATGTGAATACTGCTGGTATGGCTTATGTTGACATTTCACTTACTTAAATCGGAATTGAAAGTTATTATAATTCTGTTGGTAGCAGCATGGTAGCGTGTTGCATATAGGTAAAACCTTATGGAAGAGAGGCCTTGTAAGACATGGCTTAGGCCTTGCTGTTCTGGCTAAGCTAGCCTGTTAAGTTCCCATGAGAAAAGAATCATAGGAATGAGAATCAGTTTGCATAACAATCTATTTTTGTAAGAAAAGAGTTTGCACCTGTGAAAACAAGAAGTCTATCCCATGAGACTCCGTGAAAGAAATTTGCAAACTGTCTAGAAAGAGGGAGGTTTGATGATGTACACTATACATTTATTGAGCAGTGAAGTGAGTTTCAGTGGGTTGTTAACCAATTAGAGGTAAACATGGTGCCTTCTGATACCATGTAAAAATGAGCTGTGTGCAATAAAAATTCAGCTATTAGGCACAAAGAAAGTAGTGTCTCATCTCATTTCTATCTCTAACACAAGGTCAACAGTGACAGTATCCTAATTTTAGAAATAAGAGAACACAGAAATGAAACGTTTATGCCCTGGGAGAAAGACAAGCCTTTTCAGACCATGTATAGGATGTAAGCACAGAACTGCATAGTGAAAAGGAGAGTTCCTTGGTTAAGTCACCTGGAGTCAGAGACTGAAAAGCATAATCACCACCTTAACATTGACACAGACATCATCAGGGCAACAGCTGCAGTTAATTGATTATGTGTCTAGGTGTGTGTAATCTTATGGTAAGGTATGTTAATAAGTGACCTTTAGATTTTTTCTGTCTTGTTGACCCATGTGATAACCATTGGCTTGCATTTTTCAAGGGAAGTGAAGCAAATAACCCTGCAGAAAGATGGTAGATCACTTTGCAGAATTACATCTCAATTCTCTTTACAGAAGTGTGAAAGGAAATCATTCTGAATTGAGTCAATTTGATACCAGAGTCCTGTTATGAAAGTGGAAAGGGGAGGATTTTTTTCCTTCTGAATATTAACAGAAATTACACTGTGTTTAAAAGTAACTTTTTTTTTTTTAGTGAGTTTTAAACTGAAGACAAGTTTTAAGTGTCTGTTCAAAATTAGATAGGCTCTTTTTAAATGTAATTACATACTGGGAGGTGAAGAGAGAGAAGAGATTTATTCTTAGACCACTAATATTGGGCCAGGATTTCCCATATGGACCATGTCTGTGTCCTTATGATCCTGCTGAGGAAATGAAAGACCTTGTGAGGCAGAAAGAAGCCAGATGTGGGAAGAGTATCTTGCTGTACATATGTATCCAAAACACCAGTTAACATGAGGTACATGGGAATTACATATTGGTGTTAAACTGGTTAATGCATCCCTTCAGAAAGTACTGGCTTATATAATAAGAGTAGTTTGGTGGTTTGGGGTTTTTTTTGTTAATGTTGGGTTTTGTTGATTGGTTGTTGTTCTTGTTTGTTTTGGGAGTATTTCTGTTATAAATTGCATATTGTTAAGTTAAGCATAGGTTTTTGTCAGCCAGTTAAAGTTCTGTTGAAACCCAGCTATTACTTATCCCTTCTCCTTGGTTTTGGGCTATACAGGTTATGTCCAAGCATCAAAGCAAGACAAGAAGTTCATGGCTTGTGCTCCAGATTACTCCTACGCTGCTCTTTGTGAATGCTTGCGAAGAGTTTTCATCTATCGCCAGCCGACTCCTCTGGCCACAGTTCTCTACAACAGGAAGGAAGGAAGACAAGTAGGACAGGTTGCTAAGCAGCTGGTAGCAACCCTGGAAGCCAATGATCCTATCTTAGGCTTTCAAGCTACGAGTGAGAGATTATTTGTTCTCACAACAAAAACCTTGTTTTTAATAAAGGTGAACTCTGGAAATTAATTATTCAGTGTGCTCTGCTGTAGTTTGTGTTAACAATTTGTTATAGAAGTGAATAGGCTGACAATCGGACAAGTTCAGTACAATTTGCTGAAAATCAAAAAGGGGATGTTTTACAGGAGAATCAAATTTCTTCGTTAGAATTCTTCTGTAAAAAAGTGAGTTTTTTGACTTTGCTGCCATGGAAGTAAACTTTTTCAGAGCTATGGGAAAATGTCTTCTGCATTAACATCTTTGTCAAAATAATTGTCAGATGCTGCTATTGCATAGGTGAACAGATTTATGCATTGCTTTTTCCAAGTGACGTTATTTGTTATACTTCTGAGTTTTTTGAATTCACTGCTGTTTTTAAATGCCACTGTTTACCTATGAAAAAAGTAGTCAGATAAAGAGTGACAAGCATATGATATGCCAAGTAGATTGTATCATGAAGAAAAAAATCTCCAGATCAAATATGGTTGACCAAAAAACTGATTTCACGTTTTGATATTCAGTAGTTTTGAGTGACATGTGAGTGAAATGAACAAGGTATTATGTTTCTTATACAGGTAATAAAATGGAGCAATTTTACTGTATGTGCACATTTTAAATTATTGGTTTGGGACTTGTTTATACTTGTACGTTTTAGTAGCTTTTTCCAAAAGCAAAGTAAGGGTCAATGTATAGCTGGCAATTATACATCGAGTGCTGTTAGTTAAGGTTTGTCATACTCTCAGTTGTGCCATTTTCACTTGACTTTATACTTCATTTACAATGAGAAAATGAGAAAATGGCTGACAGAAAAAGCACTGGTATTGTAACCTGGATGGGACACTCAGAGGTGCTGCTTCTGCCTCAGATACCACTGAAAATGCTGCATTGTCAATTAACTGTTCTGTCTGTGATGCCTAAGTCAAAATGTGATATATTTGCAATGTAAGGGCACTCAGGCCAATGAGGATGCTTTGGTTTAACAGACTGCTATGGTTAATTGAGTTGAATAGTTCTAGCTGAAGATTTTTGTTTATTATTTTAAAGTGGCATTGTCAATACATTTAAACCAAAGAGTCAGGTGTGACAGCCTCACACTGGGCTGGGCTTTTTTCATAGCTGGCTTACAAATCCTTAGCAAAGAATGCCTAATATATTGTGTACTGACAGGTAAGCTGCTGTCATCTGTGGTACCAAAGTACTGAAGTCACAAATACAGGCAGCCTTTTAGTTTGCATCTCCCTACCAATGTTATTTCAGAACTCTGTAAGAATCTATTGAGAGAAGAGTTAAGTATTTCTTTAGTTGTGATCGTTTTGACTCTCCTGTAAATTCTCCAGATTTGAATCAGTGAACTGATTAAATAACAAGAGGGAGGCAAGCAGCTGTGGCTTGCAAAAACCATCCAAATGCAGAAACTTTTCAAGAAACCTGATTTTCCTTCTCACAGCAAGATTATATTGTGCGTCCAATATTGAAAAGCTTTAGTTGGGTAAGTTAAAACAGACTGGATTTGTAAACCTTTTTTCATTCTGTCCTTCTAAAACTGTCTTGAAAATGCTTTTTGGAAAGGCTCGGTGAATGTATTACCATTGCATGACTCTTTTGCATCTAAATTTTATTTGTTATCCAATAATGTCAGTCAAGGTGGCAGAATTCTTGCAGAGGTCCTATAGGAAAAAAAAGTGTAGCTTATTACTTTGCAACATAAATTAGGTGCTTTTAGATGTATATGGATATTACTTAGTAACCTGAGGTTTAATCTTTGGGGACACGGAGTTAAGAACGTTATATTTGGGAAATGGAGCAATGGAAGAGTAAAGGAATCATAGTCAACATGTCTTTGCCACCTCTGGTCTACTGCAGTCAGCTTCAGTATAGATGAGAATTTCAGCTGTTCTTTGTCAAATTCTTCTTGCTGTGAGTTACATGTCTGGAAACATGCTCTGCTGTCTCCTGCAACAGAGGAAACAAAGTAAAGTAAAATGGTTACCTCTTCAGTGGTATTACAATATGCAGTGACTAGAACTCACATTCCAAATGTGTCTGTTCAAGAGAGTTCTTTGCATCTGGAAATAACACAGGGAAAAGGTTCATCCCTTTTCCATGTTACTCATCTATAATCATGGTTCCCAGGACCAATCTATCAAGTAGTCTCTCTCATTTTGCTTCTGTGAGAGTCAAGGATATTTTATTATTAAATAATTTTTTACCTTGAGAACCTGGAGTGCTGTTGCACAGCAAGCTGCTGAGCACCTGAGGCAGGGTGATCCCAAGCACAGAAGCAGGCAGGGCCAGGAATGGATTGAGAGCAGCCCTGGAGAAAAGGACTTGGGGGTGCTGCTGGATGAGAGGGTGGACATGGCCCAGTGATATGCACTTGCAGCCCAGAAATCCAAACATGTCCTGGGCTGCATCATGTGAAGCACGGCCTGTATATCCAGAGAGGTGATTCTGCCCCTCTGCTCTGCTCTGCTCTGGTGAGACCCCCCTGCCGGAGAAATTCATCCAGCTCTGAGGACCCCAGCATAACAGAGACATTAACGGGTTGGAGAAAGTCCGGAGAAGGGACACAAAGGTCATCAGAGAGCTGGAGAATCTTGTCTGTGGCAACAGGCTGAGAGAATTGGAGTTGTTCATCCTGGAAAAGAGAAGTCTCTGGGAGACCTTAGAGCAGGCTCCTAGTACATAAAGGGGCATGCAAGAGTGTTGGAGAGGGGTTTTGGACAAGGGCATGGTAGGACAAGGGATAATGGCATTAAAATGAAATTGAGTAGCTTTAGATTAGATACTGGAGGAAGTTCTTTGCTGTGTGTGTGGTGAGGCGCTGGACAAAGTTGCCCAGAGAAGTTGTGAATGCCCTATCCCTCGAAGGTCAGCCCCAGACTGGATGGGCCTTTGAGCAGCTTGGTCTAGTGTGAGGTGTCCCTTCCCATGGCAGTGGGGTTGGAACTAGATGACCTTTAAGGTCCTTTTTCCAGCCATCCTATAATTAAATTGCTGCAAGCCACCAAGAGACACTCCCTATCAGCATTTCCTTTTGTGTTCAATTACTACTAAGGCTCATTTGTTCAGCATATCCTAAATAGGCTTATACCAAGTATAAAATATGGACATTTTAAAGAAATGGTTTTCTGACAACCATGCTTCAATTTTTCTAGGATTTTGTTTCTTGAAATCTTACTTTTTCTGAGAGTTTTCTTCCTGAGAGGTCCCAATCACAATCTGTTGACAGAATTTCTGAGAAAATACTTGATTATTACAGGCTTACTTGGCTGTTACTGCATTATTTGATTTCAGTATTCTTTTTCAGTGCTTTCCTTGACTGCATGTTTGGAATGCATAATGTATTCTTCCACAAGTTGAAATAAATAGAAGAAATTTTAAAATTTTAGAATTATTTTAAAGGATTTATATTAATTTCAAATGTGTAGTCTTCCTATGCTGCTGAAATAAAATAGAAAATAGAAATAAAAAATTCCTTAAAATAAAACTTGTGTTAAGAAGTTTTCTGCTAGGGCAAAGTTCTAGCAGGTGTCTGCTCTGCAGGGCCGGGGCTCTTGTCAAGACGTGCACTATTGTACTCCTTGTTTATCTCTGTGAAATCCCCTGTACAGCCTTGCTAATGTTCCATTTCTGCCAGCACACAAATTTACAGAGGTACTTACTGGAGAGGGCTGATAAGTATTCAGGTATATTCTTGTGCTAAAGTGCACACTGTGCCTCTGATCCTGTGTCTTTTTTATGTACAAAATCCAGATGATCTGAACAAACCTTTCTAGATGCAAGAGAGAAATCTGTCCTTCCTTCCTATCCTCCTACCTCAACATGGTGCTTTTTTGCAGGAAAGTGAAGGAAAATAGGAAGGATTTGGTCTATATGTCTGTCCTTTGTCAAATAGTGGCTCTTCATTAATGAAACAACAGGTCCTATGACAGTAACAAGTAAGGTTAAAGGTTATATTTTATTTCAGTTTTTTGTGCTTTGTTTCAATAATGAGCTGCTAGAACTTTTTCATTTCCTTGCCTTCTGTCAATTCATGTTTTCTGTTCTCATGCAGATTAGATGAACTTGAGGCCTGCAGTCAATCATATATTAGCCATATAATAAAAATTTTGGTTTAAAATTCTGTGTCGTCAGTCCTATGTGCCATTTGTAACATATTTCTGGAAATCTGGTGGGATTTGTTTCCCCTCCTCCCTATGCAAATACATGCTAATTTGTGCTATGGATAAAAGTCAGCAAGGTCTAAAGATAACTTGACATCTTCGACATAGAAGAGCCAAGCATCAAGCAAGCCTTTTCATCAAGACTATTGCAATCATTTCAAACTGAAGGTATAGTCCCTTTTTCTTGGAGAAGTTTTTGTTGGAGTAATAGTTTTTCCTTTATAAAAGGTTTAAGGTTCTTCTGAAAAACTTTATTTACACAAAGATCTTTGTCATAAAGTGGTAGCTGGATATCAATTAAAATAGATCTAATGAACAGTTTCAGATACAAACCTGGAAAATATTTGTCATAGTCTTTACCAATCTAATGCTCTATGCAAAATATCCTTTATAAACCATTCCAGTGCATTTTTGCAATCTAATGTCAGTTGCAAGGAATTCTCAAGAAAATACACAGGAAAGCAAATTTAAAAAAAAATTAATCATTTTAGAACATGACTTTCATTGTGCTTTGGTGAATATACACTTTCTAATAGTGTATGTCAATAATGTATTAGTTGCATTCTGAATGTGCAGGACTTGTGTGTGTGTATATTTGTATTTTCATCTGTAAATGCACACACCTGTATGAATTCATAATGCCTTAAGGTACGGGGGAAGATGAGGAGGCTTTCGGAGAGGAGAATCTTCTGACTTTACTGACAGTGGTGTGGATTCTTTATTAACCTGAGTCTGCCATACATGTGTTGTAATGTCATGATAACTGCTTCATGTGAAAACATCAGTCATTAATCCTGTGGTGGTTTCTTCTGCTGAGGATTAAATATGAGATATTTCAGTATTTCATTTTACCCAAACTTAAACAGCTCAGAGGCCAAATATTGAGTAGATGCCTCAAGTTGACAGAATTGATGCAGATGTGATAAGTGAAATGCATCAATCAAAATAAGTGATGTTTAGAGGGAAAAGAAATAAGACACACTGAATGCTAATTCAGTCACTTTCAGCACTGAAATTACAGCTGATTGGCCTTTAATGATTTTTCTCTGTGAAGTTACTCATTCTTTCTGTCGCATGTGTCCCCCGTATTAAGTGTAGAGTAACTTATGGTAATTTAAGGTTGAGCAATTTGTGGGAATTTCTGAATAACTGAATTACGCTTGCATATGTGGTATCTAAAATATGAGCGTGAGGAACAAGATGGATGTACCCAGTCATGAAGAGACCAGGGACTCAGGCTCTTGATTTGATCAAGGGTTGGTGACCATCTGAGCAGAAGTAAAAATGGATGCTTTAAAGACATTTTCATGAGTTGCAATTTCAGATTCTAAAAAGAGTAAAAATATGAGAATCTGTGCAGAATCATTATAGAATCCTAGAACGGTTTGGGTTAGAAAGGGCCTTGATGATCACCTAGTTACAACACTCCTGCCATGAGCAGGGGCACCTTTCACTAGACCAGGTTGCTCAGAGCTCTATCCAACCTGCCTTGAACAATTCCAGGGATGGAACATCCACAGCTTCTCGGGGCAATCTGTTCCAGTGCCTCACCATCCTCACAGTAAATAATTTCTTCTTAATATCTAATCTAAACCTGCCTCTTTCAGTTTAATATCCTTATCCTTGTCCTAGTCACTGCATGTCCTTGTCCAAAGTGCCTCTCCAGCTCTCTCATAGGCTTCCTTTAGGTACTGGAAGGTGTTCTAAGGTCTCCCTGGAGCTATCTCTTCTCTGGGCTGAACACTCTCTGCCTGTCTTCACAGGAGAATAAGCTTGTTTAGGCAAGATAAAACATACACAGGTTCCCTTTTAAAATCTAGGGATATATGCAATAATCTATTCAAAGCAGCTGGATCAGTCAGAAGGAGAACTTGTTTGTTACCAAGACCTCCTCTGTTGTAATTTTCTTTGCATGTGGCAAGGGTAAGTCATCAGTAAAACTGCCTGGATGCTGGTGTGATTGGAATCACTCGTTTTGTCCTTTTGCTTACCTGGTGTAGCTCCAGGTGGTTGCTGCTGTCTGAAAAAAATCAGTTAATAGTTGTATATGTATATAATTATAGTTACCTAATATATAATTAATAGTTGTAAGCTGTAAGAATTGGCAGGTGTTAGCAACACAGTTCTGAGCATCTTTGCATCCAGTGTGATATCTGATAAAATGTACCTTAAAAAAGAAAAAACAAAACCAAAAAAGACAAAAAAACCCTAACAAACAAAACCAACCCAGATCAAAAAGCCCAGCCAAACAAAGAAACACATAACGCCCCCCCCTCCCCGAAAATACCTAAAACTCAGATTGCTTTAATTTTTCACTATTTTTTGGGGGGGGGGCGGGAAGTACACCAATAATGTTTTTCTTTCTGCTTTTAGAAACGTTTTCCTGTGCTATAAAGAAATATGCAATATCCTCAAAGTTTAAGCCTCATGTTTCTTAATGCCATGGGGACAGCAGGGTATCTGTCACTGATTCAGTTGGGTTTCAGGGACAAATCAGTGTGCAACGTGGTTAGACAGCCAGGTCTTCCCTTCGGACGTGGGGAAAAGTGAAGTCAGGGTATTTTAATAGGTTCACTGTGTCTGTTTGCATGGCTGCACTCTCTGAGTTCCATATAATTCAACATACTGGGAGGTTCAGGTGCTCAAACAGGGAGCTGTGAGCACATTTCTCTGTGTGAATCCATCTGATGTATCTCCACACTCTGGTGCTCTTACTCAGTTACCTGCCATCTCAAATTATTTTCCATTGTCTGTTTTCTGTGATAACAGAAATAAGTTAAGTTGCTGACTGACTGCAGTGTCTGCTGTGGAAGGAAAGAGCACACAGTAGATTCTTGATACAGTTCTATATCTAATATAATTTATACCATGACAAATCAGTTACATGGTTTTGACTACAAGTTGATTAATGTTTACAGTTAATGAATTCCCACAACTCACATTTTCTGGTGGAATTATTCACAGATTTGTAAGCAAACATATGAGAACATTAATTCAGAACTGGAGATAATTAGCACTTCTCATTTAGTTTTCAGTTGGTTATTCTGCCTTCATTATATGAACTAAATTCTTGAAACCTATAAGAACTAGTTCACTTTGCAATCTTAAGTGATACTGACTAAGAAAGTGGAGTTTGCCTCCTATGTACTGGCAGGGGTCAAAGTCCCCAGGGCAGAGAGGACTAGGGAGAACTTCATAGTGCTTTAAAAGCATCCTGTTAAAAGCAGCCTACCAATGGAAATTGAGTGCAGATGCTCAAATCCCACCACTTCTGGATACTCCTGAGTTTAGCAGCCCTCATTGTTCCAAAGCAAGATTATAGCCTGGGAAGAAGCATGCTGCAGAACCCAGCCCCTCCTGCTTTACAGCTCTGCAGAGATTCTGAATGTGTGAATTAAAACAATAATATATTTGTACCAGTGATGTCCAGCTGTGTCCATACCCACAGCACATTCCTCTGAAATGTGTGTGGTTGGATGTGAGATATAAATCATATAATGAAGTGGTCAGGCCAAAGCTCAATCTGTCCATCTCTCATTTCCCTTAAGCACCTGCTTTTGGGTGCACATTTCCTCAGGCTTTTTTATGAGCAGACAGGCAGCCAGTGCTGTGCTCTCTGCAGCCCTGTGCCCTTCAGCTGTGGGCTGCTGGCTTTGTAGCCAGCTGAGGTGCTGGTACCAAATGGCACAGTTCCATCTTTGTCACCTGCCAGGTTGTGCCCAGCTCTTGGTGTCTCTGCCATTCAATTAGAGGAAAGTGTCATCTGCTGGGAGTTACAGCCACACACCACAGCCAGGGTTTGCCTTGTGTGGTTGTGGCTGTCGTGGTTTAACAGAGCAGGGAGCTGAACTCCACACAGCCACTCCCTCACTCCCCACTGCCAGTGGGATGGGGAAGAGAATTAGGGGAAAAGAAGTAAAATTTGTGGGTTAAGATTTAAATGCGTTAATAATACAGAAACTGAAGACAAAATAATAATAATAATAATATTAATAACACCACCACCAACAACAAAATGTTGTTTTGTTTTTGTTGTTGTTGTACAGAATAAGTGATGGAAAATGCAATTGCTCACTACTCACTGACCAGTGTACAACCAGTTCCTGAGCAGTAGTCCTCTGCCAGATTTCTCCCTGATTTATATGCTGAGCATGACACCATGTGATATAAAATATTCTTTTGGCCATTTGGGGTCAGCTGTCCCTGTTGTGTCCCCTCACAGATTTTTGTGCACCCCCAGCCTCCTTAATGTCAGAGTAGGGTGAGAAGCTGGAAAGTTCTTGCCTTAGTGTCAGCCCTGCTCATCTGCAACTAAATCAGTGTGTTATTAAAATTATTCTTATCCTAAATCCAAACCGCAGCACAAACAACCAGGAAGAAAATTAACTCTATTCCAGCCCAAACCAGGACAATGGCAAAACTGAGCCCTCCTGGGCTTCAGGCAATGTGTTTGTGCATCTCAGGCACACCCAGGCAAAGGGAGTGTGCTTGAACAGCCCAGAGCGAACTGCTGAATTGCACACTGGGGGGTGGCTGGAGGATTTCCTCATCTATGTGCACAGGTAAACTTTAAACATGTTTCCAGGGGCAGAGGAGTGGAGGCTAAAAGATGTTGGGAATGGGTTTGAAGAGTTGTAAGAGGATGAGTTTAAAGGCAGCATGATAGGTGTGAGCAGGTCTGGTCCAAAGGGTTTCTGTGAGAGACAGTGCAGTTTTTTGAGCTTAGCTGTGTTGCTTTAATGTCCCTTTTGAGCCAGCTTTCACTTCCTCCTCTGTTTTAATGGTGGAAACTTTTGTGCCTTTAGCTCTGGTGTGGGTTACAATTCCTGTGGTGACAGCACAGAACCCAGATTCAGGGAAATTTTTCAAAAGCCAGGCCAAGGAAGATACATTCTCTTTAAAGCTGTTTTAAATTTTTCCCATTAAAATTGAGTGGCAACAGGGTATATGATTACTGACAACTGAGAAAATTATTCAGAGGAAGACAAGGGTGCATTTTAAATAAATTGAGTATCATATGTGTTTATTTGCATGCAAATGTGCACAGAAGATGAGGAGAGAAGAGAAGAGAGCCATATGGCAGTGGGTTACAAATGGCTCTACTGCTCAGGGAAATTAATAACTCTAAGCTTTGATATATATGAGCCTGCTGGGGTTCAGATGTTCTCATGCTGGTGCTTTAAGAAACCAGCTGAATGAATAAACAAACATTTGAAAGACAAAACACTTGGCCAGCATCCAGCTTAAAAATTCAGAGAAGATACCTTTAAAAAGGTAGAAAAAAGATTGGGGCTTCTGTTAAGACTGAAATTCATGCAAGATTAAAATGAGCTTGTTTATTTTTATATATTCTGCTGTTCTGTAGCTACTGTAAACACTAAGTATGTTTCCTGCTGTTTACATTTTTTTTTGTCTTAGCCTCTAAAAATATTATATTAACATCAATATTAACTTCTTTAATTACTGAATTAGAGTAATTAAAAGAATCCTTTAGAGACACCAATCACAAAATACTGGCTTTTCATCTTCATTAAAAAAAAAAATAAATGTATATACAAGATTCCTTCTGTGTCTTTGACAGAAGACCAAACATTTATCAGGAAAGACATGCACTGGAAACTGCACAAAGGTAAATTCTCCACAGCAGAACATAAACAGCCCAGCAAAGGTTCTCAGTAGTGGTTTCTTTGCACTTAGGCTGAGACTTTGCAAGGCCTATATGCCCTAACCCACATGAGTGGGACTTCTTAATGTTGTATTTCCTAGGAAAGAAAAGGAACAGGCATGGTAAACAGTACTAGTGCATCACACTGTTTGTGTAGATTTACTCTGAAGGAATATTAAAAATCACATCATATTCATGTGAGACTGGAGAGTGGCATTGCTGAATTTATAAGGAGATGTAATCAGGTATTAACTGATACAACCAACAGCATTCAACATGCCCAGTAACCTGAAGAGTCCAAGCCATGAGCAGCCAGCTTTTCCAAGGAAGTGCTATTGGAACTGGCATCAAAGGTCTCTCTGAAGTCCAGGCAGACAAAATCCATAGTCTTTCCCTCATCCAGCAAGCAGGTCACCTTGTCATAGGAGATCAGGTTAGCCAAGCAGGACCTGCCTCTCCCAAACCCACGCTGGCTGAGAGTGATCCCCTGGTTGTTGTGCCATGTGATGCCACTCAAGATGATGTGCTCCATGACTTTTTCTGGCACTGAGCTCAGGCTGCCAGGTCTGTAGTTCCCTGGATCCTCTTTCCCAGCCTTTGTGTCCCTGGCTGTCACACTTGCTGATCTCTAGTCAGCTGGGACGCCCTGGATTAGTCAGGATTGCTGTTAAATGATGGAGTGTTGATGCTCTTGCTGAGCATTTCTGCCAGCTCCAATTCAGCCTGGATAGACTTGAGTCTAATGGTGAACGTGAAGAATGTGCTCTAGTCTCAACAGATTGCTCAAACCCATTGTTGATGTGACTGTCAATAACTTGTCTTCACAAGCATTCTTTCATACATGTACATATCTGGCCTTTTAATGTTTTTGTTTTTACTGGGGAGACGATAGGGGATGCATTTATCTTTAGATGAAATAATTGTGCATATCCATTCTGATTTCTCTTTCTACTTGTATTCTTTTACATCAAATTCTGAGTTGTTCTGTTTGCAAATACATACTCTGTGGCCATCCTGTACAGATGCCACCTCCTGTTTTTCTTGTTTTGTTTGGTCTGGTTTTTGCGGGGGGGTTTGGGGGTTGTGGGGTGGCTTGTGGGTTTCTGGTTTTTTGGTTGGTTTTTTGTTGGTTTATTTTGTTTTATTTTGGTTTCGTTGGATGCTGGGTTTGGTTTGGTTTGGTTTGCTTGGGTTTTTTTGCCCATGATATTATTAGACAGATTAATTTTTTGAGCTGTTTTGTTGACACTGAATCCCAGGAACTTATGAACCCAGTGATTTCCTCAACAAACTAAAGACTTAAAATCTATTAGAAATCTTCAGGTTAAGAGTGTGCAAACATAGGTCAAGATTCAATATGCACAGAAAGCTCTTGCTTGTAAAGATATTACATAAACCATCAATTACTTGGTTCAATTCATATTCTCCATATGGATCTCACTTCTTGTTGCTGCTAGGGATTTTGTCTGACTTTCATTTGCATGCCAGAAAGTAAATATTGGCAAGTTCAGCCTTTCACATCATCAGCTGTTTGGGATCCATGTATTTGTAAAGTACTCTGTACACCTAGCTCTATATACAAATTATATAGAAATTATTTAGCTACCAGTTATTGAGGATGAATTGTATCTTCACACTGCTTTTCAATTGGCTGCCTAAACTGGAGGATTTAGTGATTCCTATTTATGTAGAGCCATTTATTTAATGTGCTTGCTGATAAACACGAGATTGATGTCTTGCTTGGCAGAGCTTGTTTATTTCTTCTCATTTTAATGTTTTAAACACAGGTAGGTGAAACCATGAGATGTTTTCCTCTGCTGGCAGAGGTGGTTCAGGTGGCACCTGTTTGGCCACAGTTCTCATGCTAAATTGTATTTTGCTGGATTTTCCCTTGGGCTCAAATTCTATTGATGCAGGGTTAAAAAGTGATCCCAAAGGAAAATGCTAAGCCTTGATTTTTTCAGTCTGCTCTGGCATTGTCTGAGATAAGCAGTGTGTAAGTGCTTGTGAGTCAGTGGAAGAAATGGATGCATGGGTTGCCTTTTCCCTGGCATATGCTGGCTCAGGCACACCTAACACAGGGTCATATCCCAGATTACAGCACTTTCTAGACTGAAATCTAGAGATTTTTAGCACTTACTAGAGTTTGTCCTTCCTGGAAAGGATTCAGACTTTCTCACAGACACACTTAGCCTTTCTAGGATGAGGCCAAAGTAGCACCAAGGAACTGGGTATAGATCAACACTGTTAACAGATGAGTTCTGGAGTTAATCTCTGTAGCTGTGTATGAAAACAAGAGGAAGGACTGTTTGAAAAAAGCCAAGAGAGATAAAGCTTTCTGCTTTCTCAATAAATTACATTTAGAAAGGTTTTTGATTTACAATATTAAACATTTCTTAGTGAAGCAGTTACTCTAGTGGAGAATATCCAACTCCACCATAAATGAAGATGTGCTAAAATTTATGGTGAAATTAGGAGAACTAATGGGTGAAAGTAGGGGAACTTTCATCCCACCTGGTTCTCCTGATGGGGTTTAGGTTTTTCTTTATGATTGTTCCTCAGTTAAGTAGCTGAAAAGAGATGGTGGTATTCTCCTAGAAAGCCTGGAAGCTCACAGAAAAATTTTGTTGTGAGAGGAGTTAAACAGCACATTTTGAACCTTTGGGGTGTTTTAGTGTTTTATCTGAAATCTGAAAATGCATTTATTCTGGAAATCTCTCCTTTCCAGTGTGTTGTTCTCCCTGCATGGATTCTGACCTGTCCCTGCTGCTGTTTGCTGTGGGGCCAGGGAAGTTCCTCCCAGCTCTGCCCTGCCCTCTGAAACCCTCACTCAGAGACCACCAGGTGTGCATTCATTCCAAGGAATAATTCTCTGGTAAGAGAGAATTTTCCTTTTCTGCTGCCAGAACAGAAGAAAATATTGAAGACAGTCAAAACTGAGACATATTTTTGTGGTTTTCATGTGCCTAGAGAGTCAGGAAACCAGCCCATGAGAGATTGCTTTTTGTCTGCCTGTGGAGGTTTGTACAGGCAGTGGACTACTACAAAGATTTGAGGGGAGAAGGGAAAAAAAAACAAACAAAAAACAAACAAACAAACAAAACCAGGCTGAACCTGAGAAGAAGCACAAAAGAGAGATCTTTTATGTCCTAGAAGTATCACCTCTGTAGGAATAAACCTATTACCTTCCTTTCTGTGACACCTGGGGAAGCTCTAGTTGACAGGAGTTTGTTTTCACAACATCAAAAAAGATGGATCTTGGCAGCCTGGTTTACCCACATTCTTTTTTCTCAGCTTTTTATTTGCAAAAGGGAATTGATGTTTTTTCTGTGGTATGCTCAGTGACACCACAAAAGACCATGTCTAGCATGTTGCACACCAGCCATTCATTCTCTGCGAGATAAATCTTTAATCCTTTGATATGCCATGGCATTTAAGTGCTATTTAGAATTGTTATTCACTGAATATTTGGAAGATATATATTTTTTCAGAAAGTATAAAGAATTCTCTCAGCTTGATTGTGCTCTCAACTAAATCAAAAAACATATATTCTTACTAAATGAAAAATTAGTTTAGCTTTTTCTTGGTTTTCTACATTGATTGATTTCCAGCCAGTGACATGAAGAACTCTACAAAGTATGTTTTCTATAAATTTTACCAAAATAAGATACTGAGAGGAGGAAAGAAACCCTAGTAATGCCACAGCTGAGGCAAAGCTCTGACATCTTTAGTCAGAGCTACTTTTCTTTCACACCAGTGTCAGAAGTCCCTCAAAGAAATTTCTATGAAACAAGATTGACTTCTCTCTTCTTAATAAGTGTGGAACAATTTGTTCCAAAGAGTGTGCATATCATTAACTAAACACTTAAATACACACGGGTGTAATCTGTGTCCAGTCTGGAGTCTGACTGAATAGCAGAGACAGCATGGAAGTGCCTGAGGATGGGAAGGACACCAGCATGGACCTGGAGGAGACTTTTAAACAGCATGACAGTGAAGATTGGCTATAACCAGCCTTGGCAATCAGGCTGTCTGTGGAAATTTTAGAAACTTAACCCTTGGTATGATATCCCTAGGCTCAGTCTTGCCCAGGAGCTGGACCTCCCTGCATGACATGCACCGCTGGTTGTTGGCACCTCTGGGAGCGAGTGCAGCCAGGCAGGGACCTGCACGGGCTCTGTAATACTGAGCACAGGCAGGGGAATTGTTTCCACGGGCAGAAGCACCATCATGCAGAAGGAATTCTGTCCCCCCTGCATCTGTGCTGGCACATCTGAAATGCAAGGGGATTTTCAGATGAGATTAGGACTGGAAAACAAGAGTACCTTTGCTTTAGTTAGTACTTGGCTAAACGTAGTGAAGAGGAGCTGCAGCACCCAAGTACTCTTTGCTCAATTAGATGGATTGCCTTTTTTTTCTTAGAGAGAAAGTGGGTTTGTTCAAACTCAATTTCAGCAGTGATGATAGGAAGACATCACAAATTACACTCCAAATTATCATGGCTAAAAAATCTAGCTAATTATCTGGGTTTGAAATTAATTAAACTTCTGCCTTTTCAAGTCCTGACCCAGATGCCTGTTGATGGTTTGTTGGGTTTTTGTCCTTCCATGCTGCTCATATCTGTTTTCTGTCACTTCATATCTGGATGTTGCATGTTTTCTCCTACAGGTCTCGGGTGAAGCATTGAATTGCTTTGAAGGTCCCCTTCCCCACACACACTCACGCTGTCTGCTGACCCTGATTTGTGTCTGAAGTGAATTGAAAAGCACTCCCACAAGTACCAGCACTGGTGACAAAAATTACCAAGTCCTCCATTACTCTAATATATACTTTGACTAAAGCAGGTGCACCTAATTGTGTGGATTTATTTTTAATCTTTCCTAGCTGAAACAGATGGAATCTCTGAGACAGCCACTGTTTAAGAGATATCTTCCCCCAGTTTTGATTACTTTGAAAAGCTGAACTTCCACTGGCAGAAAACAAATCCTAATTCAAAGCCTAGATGCTTACAGGGCTCTTTAGTTCTTCCTCCCTATCTTCACAGAGGATTCAAGCTGCTAACACTAAAATATTTTGCAAATTAGGCCTTGAGTAGCTCATTTTGCACAGAAAAACATTCCATTTTAATTATTCAGCTTAACGTGAAAGTGTGTCTAGCTCTAAGCAATGAGGCAGTTTGAAGCTCTGATTAGCTACCCAAACATAAGCACTTTGCAGCTTTGATTATTCATCCAGTTAGGAATAGTTTACTTTTAATACGGAAAGATTAGATTTGCAGGAATCTTAGCAAATATTTTCTTTGAAAACAACTAACCTATGTAAAATTAAGGATGTTCCTTGATCAGTCCTCATGTGATTTATTCAAGAAGCAGTGGCAGCTGAAGGGAGGGAAAAGGAGCTGGATGTGGGACATGTGATGGACTCTGGCATCTTTAATCTTCTCTGGTATCTTTATCTCTGGTTCACATACTTGTCTCCTCAATTTTCAAGTGTTCTTGATACAAAAAATTTCTTACTAATTTTTATCCTCCAATTTCATGTGGCATTATTAAAGGAGATAGAGTGTCATGCAATCTTGTGGCTTTCCATGGTCCAGCACTGCAATTCTGAAACTACTCATCCTGAAAGGCAAATTCTGTGCTACACAAGCAATTCACTGCACTCTTTCATTTCTATTACCAGCTGAATTAACAGTCAGAGTAATTACTCTATGCATAAGTAATTAATATTCTATATTTCAATCAACTTGAAAAAACACCAAACCAATTTTTAACCTATTTCTATTTATTGCTGGGATTGATGGTAACAGATGAAGAAGCAGAAGGTGTTTTTGCCTTGTCCTTCCATTCCTGATCAGTAAAACATGACAGCAATTTTCAATTAATTCTAATTAATTTCCAATTAATTTCCTCAAATGAAGGACTATGAAAAATTACATTCTGAAGATTGGAGAAATGATGGATTCGTTTGGTACAGCTCCTGGTCATGCTGACAAGGAATGATTCATGTGACATTCTCTCTTCGTGTCACAAAAATTAAGTTTTCAACCCTTCAGTCATTCTGTAAAAGATGCCACAGTAACACACCACTTCAACCTTTACAGTGGATCATAATTTAATTAAAGAGAAAATTTCCCCTTTTCCCCTCATAACTTGTTTCTGTTTTGCAGAGTTACCTGAGGAAAATAAGCAGGTGGATCTGAACATTTCTATTAATCCTTTGCCAAATGAACCTTGCAATCTTTAAGTACTCAAACCTCATAAAGACACAGTCCCTGGTAATGCAAAGAACCCATTGCTGAGCCACATATTTTGCATTTCGTACATTAGCCAATTCCAGCCACATTACCGGGGAAACAACAATTGATCAACTGAAAAAAATAAGTTAAATAGAACTAGGACATAAATAAATGTTCTATACAGCTTCTCTAAGTAGTGGAAACTTTCCTGAAAATGAATAAATGAACTGGGAGAAATTTTCTTTTGGAAGCAATCCAAAGACTTTAAGAAGACAGCAAATTTTAACTGCAAGAATAATTTCTGTTCCAATGCAACTGCTTCATCCAGCATCAGGAAAATTCTCCAAGAAGTTTGTTTCCTCAGTATCTTTGCACAACAGGGCTCCCCTCACTTACCCCACCCCGCAGACCTGTGTCAATGCCCCAGCAGCGCAGGGCTGAGGGACAAGGGCAGCCTGGCCACTGCAGATGTCCTGAGGTTTTTGGGTCTGTGCCTGGCAGCCAGGATTCCAAGAGTGTCCTGGGGCATCAGGCACAGCATCACCAGCTGGGCAAGGGAGGGGATTGTCCTGCTCTGCTGTGCTCTGGGGTGGCCTCACCTCGAGTGCTGGGGGCAGTTTTGGGTGCCACAAAAAAAGACAGATAGAAAACTATCAGAGAGTGCCCAAAGGAGGGCAACAAAGGTGGTGAAGGGCCTTGAGGGGAAACTGAATGAGAAGCAGCTGAGGTCACTTGGTCTGTACAGCCTGGAGGAGAGGAGACTGAGGGGACATTACAGTTACAGCTTCTTGTGAGGGAAAGAAGAGGGGCAGACAGTGATCTCTTCTCTGTGGTGAGCAGCAACAGAAGCTGAGGGAATCACCTGAAGCGGTGTCAGGCAAGGTTTAGGAAGGATATTAGGAAAAGGTTCTTCACCCAGAGGGTGGTTGGGCACTGGAGCAGGCTCCCCAGAGAAAGTGGTCACAGCACCAGCCTGACAGAGCTTAAGAAGTTTTGGACAATACTCTCAGGCACATGGTGTGACTTTTGGGGATGGTCCTGGCAGATCGAGAAATTTGACTCAATGATTCTTGTGGGTTCCTTCCAACTCAGCTTATTCTGTGATTCTGTGTTTATAAATGTATTGTGCCTTCATAATGGGTACAGTCTCAGCCCCTCTCTGCCTGTGCAGTGGCAATAAGTGCAGCCAAGACCATGAGCTTCCCAGAAACTGGGATAACCAGGTTACAAAACAACACAGCAGCACTCATGGAAATAAATGCCCAAAGACATTTTTGCATGGGCATCCTCATAAAGACTCACTGATTCTTACAACCATTATGGTGGAGTGCACTGACTGCAGGATAACACCCCTGTGATGTCCTCACTGATGCCAGAATTAAGAGGGTAGCATCTTTCATGAAATTGAGGCATAAGATTTACCAGAGACATGTACCTGTCTAGTGTAAGCCTTGTATGAAGTGAGTCTCTTAAAATAGCAGCTCCACAAAGTAGATATTTTGGAGGGCAGAAAGGACACTTTGATGTGGGGACTTGTGCTAATTTTAATGTGTCCCAAGAGTTTCAATATTTTGTCTTAATGAACAAAGAAAACCAACTGAAGTCAGAAATCAAACTTTGACTTTCTCCCACCCAAAAACCATCAAATGAGATTTGCAGCATAGACAGCACAATTGGGGATAATAAATGTCCTAGAAAAAAAGGGAAAGAATACATGAGATAATATGTTTTGGTGGAAAAATAAATCCTTCTGAACAGACTAGAGAGAGAAATATGTTCACCCAAAAGTCTGGAGATTGAATCCCTGCTGCAGAGCTCAGAGATTACCTGTTTTTCATTTTTCTTACTGATGTCAATGTATGTGGATTACACCCACTGTTAATAAACACAGGCTTTAGCCTTATGAGATATACATTCTAAATTTACATTTAGCTTCTTTGCTGATGGCAGCTGTCCTACATACCCACGGTGTTCACTTGGGTTTACTGAGGGATATCCCTTCAAAGAGTGTCTGTTGAGTATTGAAGGAGAAAGAATTAAAATAATGTGTTTCACATTTGAGGTATTTTTTGATGCAGTCTTTTATTCCCCACTGTGCGTTTAATATGCTCATGTAGACTTGCTGCTTCTGGCACAGTCTTAGAGATTAGATTTCTGAAATACTGACAGAAGTCCAGCTACTTTGCTGAAACCATAATCAGAAAAATCTGGCTTTCAACAGCTCTCATTAAGTGGGAAAAGAAAATCCATTCCAGTGTCTTCTTATTTAAAAATAAATTTGTAATTAATTAGCCAATGCTGTTCTGCAAAGCTTTCAAGCACACAGAGGTCACCAAGAGTGTATTTGTGTTTGATGAATTTTGTGGTAGAGAATTTTAATAGCACTTCAGCATAAAGTCACAATCTTTGAGACAGGCACTTACAAAACTGTAATAATTTAGTCCTGTTATCAGATGGTATTTACCCCTTCTATACTGCTTTTTAGCCATGTCCAGTTAGTATTTCTTTGCCTTGTAATACTAGTTTTTACTATCCTTTCATTAGCCTCTGGTGAACCACAACACAATCTGCAAACACCATAAACCAATTTTTCTGTGAAAAACATAATCCCATATTAAAATATATTTTCTTATTATTGTTTATAACAGTAGAATAATACTTTTAGGGAGAAGTAGTGTTTTTTATCTCCTATCCTAACGTTCCAGGCAGGAGACACTCTTTCCAGAGCACAAGTCAGTTTCAGATCTGAATGTAAAGGATGACACTGCTGGCAGAGAACAAAACGACTACTCTGAGTTTAATTTTGTTGTGGACACTGGGTGGAAACCTTTGGAGAAGAGGAGTCATAAATAAAGGATAGTAAAGTAATTTAGTTCCCAAGAGGTAGTGTGGCTGTGCCTATGCTAACACCAAACTAGCTCACCATCTGTTTGCCAGCTCCAGACCCAACAGGCACCACATGGTCTGTGTCTGTATCACATAAATTCCTTTACCCTCACAAAGAGGGTGGCAACACCCAAAAGTGCTTATTTGGAATATTGCAAGGCCAGGCTATCACCCTGTGAGAGTGCCACTTTGCTGGGGGCTAGATGTGCTCCAGGGACTGAGCAACAGCTTGACGTGCTGGTGGCAGCAGGACAGTGCCCAGCCTCAGCTGCTGCTTCATTCACTACAGGGAATTATCACCTGCAGAATAGTATTCCTTAGCACCAAAACATTTATTTTTAGAAGTCATAATAGAAGTAGCCTGTTGAACTTCAGCCTGACAGTCCAGAATGTCATAGCACTGGGAAAAAGAAATTCGAGTTTGTAATTTAGAAAAATGCAGTCTTATTATGTGAGCTCCATCCCTTATGTTTTCTAGTACATCAGACACAACAGTCTCTTTTCAATCTTGTCACATGCTATTTTAGTGTAACAGCAACAGCTTGTGAAGCTTCTTTGATGTGTAACTTGTTACTAGACATGATCTCTAAAAAATTAGACTAACCTGTTCTCACTGCAGTAGACATGGCCATCTGTCTCACCCACACATCCACTGTATCCTCTCACAGCCTTGTTCACTCTTCTAATTGTTCTGCATAAACAGAGTAGGATACACTATAACATTTTAAAATGTCATGTTTACATGATAGAGAGTCAATTTTTGAAGATACTTCCTCCCTTCAGAGCTGCTATTTGCTATTTCCTTCCTAAATGTGTGTCCTATATACTAAATAACTTCTTAACCCATTGTAATTTCTGCTCATTGTTCTCCTGAATTACAATAACATACGCCTGAACATAATAAAGCCTGCTTTTCAAGATACCCTTCAGATATAAATCAGTGGCATATGAGACAAATCTGTTATTCCAATTTGCTGTCTGTACTTTCCTCAGACACTGGGATGCTGCACTGTGTTTTTTGTTTTCTTTCATACAGTTACTGTCTAGAACTTGAAAGAAAAACCTGTTTGTGATCAACAGGGATTTGATCCATTGTTACAGGGCCTCTTTCTGCTGTGGAGCTGGCAGTAGATTTGCATAATTACATTCTGAAATTAATATAAGCTCAAGGTATGCCCATCACAGATAGAGCTCATCTCAAAAATTGTACTTGTTGGATGGGTGACACTTATTTTAGACATTACCTGTTTTCTGTGCTTTATTTTATCAGAGGCTATGAGTTAAGTGAAGATTTTGGGTGAAAGTCTACTACTAAAATCTTATTTTCATTATTCCATATTTGTATATATCCAAGGTATGGGATATAAATGGTTGTTAACAATAAGAAGGAACATTTCTCTCCTCTACTCAAAATAGAAATTTATCATATGAGATTGTTAATATTTTCCTGGTTCCTATTTGTAATGGTTTCTTGTATTTTGTTTTTTGTCCCCGCTTTGGCCTTGACAGATCAAGATCTTTTCTCTTCTACCTGTTTGGATCAAAAATGTGTGCAGGGCAAAAATACCTCTGATGGAACACCCTGCACTCAGGCTACAGCCCTCTCAGCACAGACGCAACTTTGTTTTCCCTTAATTTTTCCCGGCAGAAATAAAGTGCTGAGAGTGGCTCCAAATGCCAGCACAAGCCTGAAGACACCTGAGGAGTTCTGATGAAAGAGTTCTGATCCACCTGGCAGGTGTGAGAGGTGTTTGTCAGTGCTGCCCTGGTCTGTTTCTGTAGAGTCTTGGGTGCTGTATTAGATCACAGTATTGCTTTTGGAAGCAGCATCCAGTGGTAGCTGTTAGCACAGGAATTTCAGGAGGGGAGCTCAGTGAGCTGTAGTAAGATTGGAGCTCCACGTGGCTGAAGGCTGCTGAGCCTCCCTGGGCCCTGCTTTGGGCTGATGCTCTGTCAGACACCAGTGCTCTGCCCATCAGCATTTTTTCCACACCAGCAACCCAGCACCCTCAGCTGAGACCAGGATGTGCCCTCTGCAGTGCCCTGCTTAAGTCTATACATCAAACCATCGATAAAAGCACACATAATATAAACTTCCATAAAAACTCTCAAAACAAGCAGAAAAAAAATAACCTTTTCACTTGCAGTAAGAGAGAAATGCAGGAGGAATAGGGCAATTATGCATCTTTACCAAACAAATAGTTCATTTTAGTGGTAGAAAATAATACAGTTCATACAATCTACAGCTGTTAGGGAAAGCTGAAGGAGTGAAGCTTGTAGGGAGGAACTTAAGCTTGACTTGATAACATCTCTGGGACATCTACTCCAGTGTTTGACCACATTCACAGAAAAAGGCTTTTTCTTATTGTTTAAGTGAAATTTGTTGTATTTCAAACCGTGTCCATTGCCTCTTGCCCTGTCACTGAGCATCACTGAAAAGAGCCTTGGAGCTTCTCTCTATCAGGTATTTGTACATGCTGCTAAGATTCCCTGAGCCCGCTCTTCTCCAGGTTGAAAAATCCCAACTCTCAGAGCTGCTTTTCATATATCAGATGCTTCAGTTCCTTCATCCCTCTGTGGACCTGCACTGGACTCATCCCAGCATGTTCATGTCTCTCAGGCACAGTATCCCAGATGTATTTCACCAGGGCTGAGCAGAGGGGAAGGATCACCTTCCTTGGCCTGCTGACACTGTTCTGTCTCGTGTGGCTCAGGAGGTTCCTGGCTATCTTTGCTGCAGGTGGCTTCTGCTGCTTTGTGGTCACTCTGTTCACAGGATCCACAGTGCCTCATGTCCCCAGAGCTGCTCTGAGGTCAGCTCCCACCACCTACCAGTGCAGGGGGTTATCCAGCCCCATGTAGACAACTTGAGCTGGGTACAAATGAAAATATTAAGAAAACTACTCCCTGGGATTCTCCAGCAAGACCTGACTGGAAAGGAAGCCCTCTGTCTTTAGGACTCCAGAGCTGCTCTGAGGTCAGCACCACCTACCAGTGCAGGGGGTTATCCAGCCCCAAGCAGACAACTTGAGCTGGGTACAAATGAAAACATTAAGAAAACTACTACCTGGGATTCTCCAGCAAGACCTGACTGGAAAGGAAGCCCTCTGTCTTTAGGACTAATGGTAGAGCATTTACCTAAGAAATGGGAGACATGAATTGGCCTTTAGTCTAGCTCTAGGGAGTTTGGCCTCTGTATATCCTGATCCTCAGGAGACTGAGTTTTCTGTGCATTACCTTGAGGAAAATCAGCAGATGAAGTAATTCCATGAATCCTCTTGAGGCTGGATTCGAGCACAAGTGACTGACATCACCAGGAAAGCCAAGCAGGACCCATGGAGTACAGGAAGCAGCTATGCTGATTGTAGTGACCAAAGTGGCTTCTGGGCTCTGCCCCTACTCCCAAGATGTGGGGTTTTTCTCCTATTTTATTTGTTTGTTCATTTTGTTTAATGCTGTCCAACATAAAATGCATAAATAATCCTTGTAACAGGGACAAGGATTCATATGAATCCCCTCCCATTTAAGCACTATAACTACTGCTAGATTACTGGCACACTTCTTTCCCTTCAGGAAAAATAGACTGCATTTTTCAGGATCTCATTCTCCTACAGATGAAAAAGGATGTTGTTACATTGTCTGTCCATTGCCAAGGACAGCAAGACAAAAGGTTGTGTTCAAGTAGTTGTTAATACTGGCACACTTCTCTTCCTTCAGGAATATATAGACTGCATTTTTCAGGATCTCATTCTCCTACAGATGAAAAAGGATGTTGTTACATAGTCTGTCCATTGCCAAGGACAGCAAGACAAAAGGTTGTATTCAAGTAGTTGTTAAAAAATTTAAACTGCAGTATAATTATCGTGCTCAACATTTTATTAGAGTAGCAACAAAAATCCATTACAAATTAATCCCCACAGTAGCATGCATCCAAGAATTACAAAATGCTTCTTTTTAACAAAAATTGTTCTACATTTATCAGTAGTACATTTCTCTGAACAATTTCACACTATTTATAATAAACAAATAAATAAACCACATGAAGTGACAGAATGAAACCGGAATTACTCTGGGTAGGTGAAGAAAATATTCCCTCCAAACCAGTTTTCTTACATAGTTTGTTAGAATTCAAATTTCCAAGTTTCAGCTCCCAAATTAATTAATTCAGGAGTCCAAAGTGAAGTGACAAAATGAAACCTGAATTACTCTGGGTAAGTGAAGAAAAAATTCCCTCCAAACCAGTTTGTTAGAATTCAAATTTCCAAGATTCAGCTCCCAAATTAATTAATTCAGGAGTCCAAATCACTTTGACTGAGCCAATTCACTGGCATTAGCTGTATCACTGTATCCCAGTAGTAATGAAAGAATCATGAGAAAATAAACTCTTTCTGAAAATAACAAAAGAGCAAAGAAACAATTCTGTCTGAAGAAGATATAAAAAGATAATTTTTAAATTTCACTGCTGTTTGTAG
The DNA here is from genome assembly GCF_014805655.1 of Passer montanus. Classification (NCBI taxonomy): domain Eukaryota; kingdom Metazoa; phylum Chordata; class Aves; order Passeriformes; family Passeridae; genus Passer; species Passer montanus. Next base: position 7,608,336 of record NW_024366480.1, on the reverse strand, counting down.
CAAAATAAACAACTTTTGCAACAAAAGAAACACAAATAGTGGAGAAATGAATTCCCTGTTGAAATATCTGCTCACATTCTTGAAATGATGTTTGTTTTTTTTTCCATGGTGACAGTGCTCAGAACTGGGGGTGTGTCTGTGTGATTAATTAATTTATAGAATAACTTTTTTAAAAACAAACAAAATTGTCAACTTCCAAACCTTCACTGTGTAGCTGGGGATCTACTGCAGCAGCTCCTGAAGTAGAATCAGTCCTTCAGTCCACTTTTCCAGGTAACTTTTCTGAAGTGATGCAAGTAAGATCTTCATCATTTGAGTTGTGCCATCTGTTTCCACAGAAGCATCATAAACCCTTTTACAGCACATTGGAGCTTCTTTGATATATCCTTTACTCTGAACTCAGGGAGGTCAGGCGATAATTTGTACTAAAGCGTGTTACAAATACACCTGACCTTTCTCAGCTGCAGAATTTACTTTCACTGAAGGTTCTGAAATCTCAGCATTTCAGAAAGGAAGCAGCATAGCTCCCCTAGCCAGATGGGAAAACAGCACCTCTTCTGCTACATTCTGAATAAACTTCTCAATGAAAGTCCAATAAAAATGCAACCCCTTACACGAAAGATGTTAAATAAGGACATAGGCATAGATTTCAATATTGCTACCAATCAGACAATTCTTTCTGACTAAATGTTGCAAAGGACTTTGCTATCCACAAAATAAATATACAAAGATAGTTATATTACTGAAGTCAGTAGTTGACAACCAGCCACTTTCACTTCTAGCAAAAAAATTATATAATTATAAATAAATTTAAAACCACATAATTAAAAAAATACATTCTCACACATATAATTTACAACAAGAAAAAAGGTTGATTGCTGTTCTAAAGAGAAGGACAAAAACACAGAAACAGTCACATCAGGATGATATCTGACAAAGTTTTGTAGTGTTAGCTGTATATCAGTATAAAATTAGAATGGATTTCACAACTAACATTTATAAAGATACAGTCACATCACATTATCAGTTAAAATCACACCTTAGCTTAAATATGCAATTATAAATACAGTGGTTTTGCACACAATTTTGCAATCATAATAATTACTGTTAGCACAAATAAATATCAGAAAGAAATAATTTCATTTTTGTTATTCCCAGTGATGATGGATACAACATCACCTACATTGATTTTAGCCCTTCATGAAGCATCACAAACAATATGGGCTTAAATACCTCACTTGAGCATCTGGTGGAGCAGAGGCTGAGAAAGCAGACAGTTACTGTTTGAGCAAAAAGGCAAACAAAGGAGAGAATTCACTGCTGGTTCTGTTGGTCTATAAAAGCTGTCATTCAGTCTGTGCTCTGAAAGCACTGAGATAAAAGCATAAATTTTACTGTTATTACACAAATACTGAGCTCAGTTTTTACCCAGCCAGGTGTGCTCCTCACCAGACAGCCAGGTTTCCATGGAGTGCCCTCTTTGCCTGCTGCTAGTCCTGCACATCTTCCTTTTTAAGTAAGAACAGCAATTAGTTCTAGTGCCCCTTGAGAAATTCTGGAGAGTAGGGCCTCCTCTGAAAGCACTGAATGGATGCCTGGCTGAAAACAGCATGTGAACGGCAAAAGGATTTCCAGGCACCAGCTCCACCAGTGGCTGCCTCCAGTTCAGACTGGGAATCAGCTCCCAGCAGCTGTGAGCAGTCCTGGCTTCATCACAAGAGTTTGCAAAGTCAGACACAGGAGCTTGCCTTCACTTTGAATGTCTCCTGGCTAAGCAACCATAAATTACTGTGTAAGGCTCACAGATAATCTAATTTCTCTGTGACAGGTTCTTTAGAGGAAATGTTAAACAGGTTGTGGTGTCTCTCCTTGGCTTTCCCTTATGGCAACCTGTAGCTTTAAGCAAGTCTATGCAGTAAAATGCTATAGAACTCTGTATTTTCACATCAGGCTCTACAAAGGAAAGGTTTGCCCAAAGTGTGTGTCAAAGCTTCAGAATTGTATTTAGGAGATTAATTGCTAGGTAGTGATTTGAGAATACATTGGTATCCTTCTCTCTGACTCTTGAGCCCTAGCCAGCTTTGCTTACTTGGCTGACACGTGACTTACTCTGTCATGCTAGTTCTTCCTTATTATTTCAAAAGCAGTCTGGGCAATGCCCTTCCAGTCCTGTGGGGGTTCAGACATCTGCACAGAAATAGACCCCACTGCATGTGCCTGCCTGGTGGCCTGTGCTGCTCAGATAGACAACCTGGAGAGCTGGTAAATGCAGAGGATCTGGGAAAGACTGCAACATGGCCTGCATGTCCTGCTTCTGGCTCTGCTCCAGACAAAACTCTGACAGCTTCTGGAATTTTGTCACACCTACTCTGCTCCTTGCTGTTGGTCCCTTCCATGCCCTGCCATCACTCTGTCAAGCTGGAAAGTGCCTGTGGAGCTCTGCAAAGGTGAAACAGGAGTTAAAGCAAGGATGCAGACAGAGCAGGATACAGGCTGTTTGCAAAATCACAGAATCACAGAGTGAGTAAGGTTGGAAGGGACCACAGTTGGTCATCTGGTCCAACCTCCCTGCTCAAGCAGGGTCATCCCAGGGCACATGGCACAGGACTGAGTCCAGATGGTTCTTGAATATGTCCAGTGAGGGAGACTCCACAACCTCCCTGGGAAATCTGTTTGCTTCCTCCTTGCCATTTACAGAATGCCCAATAGAGTCCTTTGGATGCAGCTGACATAGGTTCACAGTTTTAACACTTTAATCTGAGCCTATCAGGGTTTTTTTAGTTCTCTTTAAGTTAGCAAATATAGTTGAATATTAGTGAAAGTGGCTTGAATTAGGGACGTGGCTATGTAGGCAAAAGAATACTGGATAGGAAAGCCTTACAATGCTGTAGAGCCTGCCTCTTTTACCCACTCTGGGCAGGTTTGTGACTCTTGGGGATGGGGTTATGCAGGGCTGGGAGCTGGACTCAATGAATCTTCTGGGTCCCTTCCAAATCAGCCTATTCTGTGATTCCGTGAATCAGGTTTTTTACAGGTTTTTGTCATGTACAAAAGCTGTGCAAAATGTTTGTGATACTCAGGAATACACAGGCACTTTCCTGGGCTTCTGCAGCTCAGAAGTGAGAAAATGAACTTCTAGCAAGAACAAGAGCTGGTCTAGAGCAACATCAAAGCAATACATGATATTTTGTCTGCAGCTACATTAGGGAGACTGTGGCCCCAGCCTGCTTATCATGGGCCTGTGTGGGAGGAGCAGGAAAGGGGCTATGCTGGCAAGTAAAAAGCCATGATGACTTTTCCTCTAACAACACTGTATGTGCTAAAGTATCCTAACAGATAAACTTTAAAAACATTAAGCATTTAAACATTTTAAAAGTGTAATTTTATTCTGAATTTTCATCTTTTCCCTAGATATTATCAATATTAAAGCTCTAAAACCCTTCTAGCACTCTTAGATACAATTGGTATTGAACCAAGATAAAAGGAGCTGTTGAAAGTCTGCTACATACTCTTCAATATCTGTTAATTTCCAACAGGATTCAGTAACAGGTGAGACTTACATTTAAAGTGGTACATGTATAAACCTGACTGCTGGAAAAAATAAGATATTTTAAATGCTTCTTACTGACTTCTTAATTTGTTTGTTTCCTGCTGCAAAATCATTGAATAGTCTTCCTATTTCATGCTGCTCAAGGTAAAAATAAACCAAAGAAAAGAAAGATTTTGTGCTTTTTGCCATCAGATACCTGTTTACTGAAGTGTGCTGTGATGGCTGCAATGAGATTTGCACTGATGTGGGATGAGGGAGTCACTGGCAGGTAATTACTGCTATTAGCAGCAATTTTGGCTGCTGTTGGAAGGTCCCCCAGGTACTGCCCAGTGCAGGTACACATTAGAGCAGATCCTCTCCTCACCTCTCATCTTCACAGAGAGTATCATCCCCTGCCCCCCTCTGTGTCCATGGACGTGTCCTGGCAAGCCTTGCTCATTCTGAGATCACAGATCACTCTTCAGCCAGGTAATGAGAATAATTATTTTGGTATTCTACTGAAGCCAACTCTCCTGCCTAAAGTTAGGTTGTATTAAGTACTTCATTCTGTTAGCCTCAATAATACACTCTTTTCACTCCCCAAGACACTGCATTTGCCTGTAGGGCACAGGCAGGTATGAAAAGATTTATGGTAGCTTCTGCAATTCTGTGAGCAGAAATGTCCTTACAGTTCATACAGTGGGTGGGAACAGAGCATCCAAACGTCTTACATGGCTGCACTCAGAACAAGGTGGGCCTCAGGCCTGAAAATGAGGAGAGAAGAAGCAAACTGAGAAAAAAATATTTTACACTCATATAATCTGCAAAAACAAATGAAAGCTAATTCTCTTTTTAGATAATTTATATTTTTAAGATCTAAATATATGGGTTCAGGAACAGCATTTAGGTAGTATTGTGTAAAAAAAATCATGAAAACAATAATGTATATCATTAACAGAAGTGAGTTAAAGAAATGTGCTACACACTCCAGAATGAAAGTGTGTGGGAGAGCCTCTCCTTAGCACCAGCTGTGTGGTTAAGGGGCAATGCACAAGAAAATGCCCCATTGCCCTCCCTGCAGCCAACCAGAGCATGCCCAGAGGAATCACTGAGCTCAGACACCATCACCCTCCTGCCAGATGTGTACCTGAGGCACCACACCTGAGAACCACTTTCTGATGCTCCACTAGAGCCCACTGCTCCTCAGAAAAGAAGCCTTAACCTGATTGTTTCTCCCCATCCTTCCGCCTGCTTCAGATCCTCCAAGTCCCTCCAAGTCCCTCCAAGTCCCTCCACACTTGGCACCAGGCACTTTGAAAACACAGCTTCCCAGAGCTGGGCAGCTGTCCATCCCTGCCATGCCCTGTTTGGAGCATGGCCTGTCCCTGCCAGCCTCTCCCAGCCCTCTGCAGTGCTGCCCTGGCTGAAAGCTACCCCAGCACAGCCCCACACCTGCAAGGTGCTCTGGTTCTGGAGGACCCACAGCAGACACTGAAATGTATTAGCTATTACCTTGGATGACAAACACGTATCACCAATGGACAGTTTTGCAGAGGACAGGTAGGTATTGGTAATATCTTCTAGCTCAGTGCTGAAATGATCAGAATCCTTGATGACATTATAATTTAGGGCCATGCTGTAATTGGCAGGTTTCTTCTCCTGTTTCTGCTGGTAGTTGCACAGTTTCCTGAAGGCTGCTCTGAATTTCTGGGACATGAGATTGTAAATTACAGGATTGATGGCACTATTTAAATAAATACAGATTCTGCAAAATAGCAGGAACCAGTTTTCTTGGAAGGGTCTGGAAAGAAAGGAATTGACAACAACCAGAGTGCGGTAGGGCATCCATAGGAATGCAAATAGGATCACAACCACGGCCAGCATCTTGGTAACCTGAGGGAACACAGAGAGAGAGAGACGAGGGACAGAAGGTCAGTACTCCCTTGGAATGAACATATGCATTCTTACACCTCTAGGGCCAAACCAAACAGATCCTTCAGTAGGAATTTCTGATGAACAGTTGATTCAGAAAGGTTTTCTACAGTAGGAAGTATAAAAACCTTGGCTTCAATATTTTCCTAGTTTTTGTTAAATTACTCTTTCCAGATGATATCCCAATAAGCTAACTGTTGTAGACCTTAGACATTTCCACTTCTTATACTGGAAGGGGGTGTTGATTGAAATGGGAAAAAAAGGACAAAGAGTATTTTTTTCCAAACACATTAGATTTCTACCTTTAGACTAGTATAACCTGTAGAGCAATTGAACATGAAGCCTTTTAAGGTTATCTGGTTTAACAGTCAGCCTAAAAAAATTTCCCAAAGCCAAAAATAAGGAAAAAAGAGAACAATTCAATTAATTTATTTTCCTCAAATCATCAATATTTAATTAGATCTTAATTATTTGATGTTTGTTCTGAAAAGTCAAAGTTTACAGAGCCTGGGAAAAAAGGATTATCAATCAAACTTGATTGTTATTAAGAACTTTATTCTATTATGTAGTTTTCTTTAGAAAAAATAAAAGAACAACTTTTGGGAATACCCAGGATAGCTGAAATGAAGTGAACGAGTATAAAAAAAACCCCAACATTAAACCCACTTTAAAATGAGTCTTTCTTTTGCAAATAATTTATTTCTGGTATAGACAGTATTCAACAGTCTCTATGTTAAAGAAAGTTTGAAAGATATTAATAAAGAAAGTAGAAAACACACAGAAATGTGACATGGGACGATATGTTGGCACACCCTCATGGAAGTCAGGAGCTGACTTGGTTAACTGTGTGAAATAGAAAATGTTGTCCCACATTTTGATGAGCTACAACTATTTCTTCTAATTGTAGATTTATAAGAGTTTCAGTAGGAGATAACTCCACTAAGATCACTCACACATGCTGGTTTTAGAAGTGGGCTTTAGTTTGAAGGTGTGAATATATAATTCTATTGTCTTCTGACCAGATAAGCTCATTTTATAGAAACCTGCCGTCACAATCCCATTGCCTTTCTCCTATCTTTCTAGAAAGACACACTTTTCAGCCAGTTTGTTTAGTTTGTTATAGGTATAGGTATAGGTTATAGTTTGTTATAGGTATAATAAAGAATATGATGAAAATCAAAGTTACTCTACAAATTGATGTATCTTTATCTATTTATTGGTCTTTGCATGTGCATATTCAAAGGCTGCAAATTTATCTTATAGTTCTTCCTTCACCCTTATTTTTGTTTTCTCTAAAGCTGTGTTCAGTGGAAGTAAAAAATAAGACTGAGAAATGCTATCTCCTTTTTTGTCACTTGACTGATACATTTCATTGACTTCTACATAATTTCTTTTCTAATTTTCTATGCACAGTCATTGTATTTGAGCAAAACAGTAACGTGAATGTTCCAGGTAACTCAAAGGATGATCTCTCCTTATCTCCACTTCTGAAAGGGCCATTCCTGTGAACATGGTGGCAAGGAGAGAGTTGACCCAGTACTGACCCACTCTGGCTCTCATCCCTCCAGTTCAGCTCCAGCCTGTGCCTCCAAACTGAGCAAATCCATTCAGTGGAGAACAATCATTTCACTGTAGAAAACCATCCACATTTAAAGGAAGAAAGCCACCATTTGTGGAGTCTGTGAACAACGGGACAGAGCCAAACCAACAGATGTATTCCATCAGCTCAGGCATTCAGGGCATAACAGCCTACACAGGCATCAGAGTATTTACCACCAGAAGCTCAGCAGGGCACTCCATTGTGGTACCTACCAGTCATTGGCAATTTACATTTCTTTCAGGAAAAATTGCTCAGAGGATCATTTGCAGTGTTGCAGCTATCAGCTTGAATCTGGACTAGGAGTAAATTATTCTTACAGTCAAGGAGGGGGTAATTTAGAGTCATTGTACAGCAGTACAGCAGTGAAAAAAGACTGTTACTGCTCAAGTGCCTGTATCCCACACACCACAAATACATATGTATGTGTATTATATATGCATGTTTGTATGTATGTATGTAGTGTGCAAATGATTAGCTGAATTTGTGTATATTGGCATTTGGATAAACATTTTCTTTCTAACACCAAAAGCTTCTGCTGCTAGAAACGAAGCACTCCGTAGAGCTGGTTTTCATTTTGCTCAGGTCAACAAGCCATCTCATGTACTCATATGCCTTCACAGAGGCTACATGCAGTGCAAGAGGCAGAACCCATGGGTGGCATCTCTTTGGTGGCATCTCTTGGTGGTTCAGGACAATGAGGAGAATTCACTATAATTTAAATTGTGTACATATCCTCCAAAAGCTGCCAAAAATTACAAACTTCTCATAAGATCTCTATTGCCTGCCAGAAATTCAGTTTCCCAATCCATCTGACCAGCTGTGGTTGTCTCTGAGACACACGATGAGGCCCTGAGTTCAGGTAATTTGCTCTTTGGGAAATCCTCCTTAGGCTGGCTCTGGAGTGGTTCTTCATGCTCAGCTACCTCAGACAATGACCTGTGTGCAGAAGGAAGCACTTCTGAGGAGGTGCTCTGGCAAGGCTTACTTAGTCCTGCATGGGGGTTGTCACCCCACTGCAGGGTGAGGCCCCACTCAGGACTTCTGACACAAATTCACCTCAATTTGCTTTATAGGTGAACCCATTATCTATGTACATGACTGAGGCCAAAGCTTCATTCTTATCCACAATAAACATCTTTATTGCCGAACATAAATTGTTTAGAGGAAAGTTTGGTCCTCTTTGTTTAAGCAAAATGCCATATCCTTTTTCAAATCACTTCATATGAAACAGAACTAACCATATATTGAACAGAAGCTAATTATTTGACATCAGTGGAGTGCTAAGAGGACAAATTTTAAAATAACATGTTTTTATTACCAAATAAAAGCACACACCAAAGCTTCCTGAAAGCAGCAACACTACACCCTCAATTCACTGCTTGGATGAAGGTGAGCATACACTGATTGCTCTTTTCTTGTGGATGTGCACTGTATGTCCTATGCTCAGGGTACAAATTATTCTTAGTTAGGGAGATTGAAAACATTGTAAAAAGACTGAGCAATTTCAGCTTAGTCCAAATTTCAAGCGTAGTTTGAATGATAACAAAGAGCTTGAAATTGAATATGGTCTTGCTTGCATATAAACATTTCTTCAAGCCCTATCTTTTTATTTCTGAGCATGTTCTAAAGAATATTTAAAATATATTTTACTAAACAGAGTCCCAATATTTTAATTCTGAACTAGTATCCTCTTTTTCTTTCCTGCTCCAAAAGCTTCTTATTCTAAGGAAGGGTTTTTATTAAACATTTTCACTATCTTGGTACAGCATTGCTTCCTTCTCCTTTGAGTGCTAATCTTTCTTACACTGATAGGTAAAAGCAACAGTCACTCTGGTGTTTTAAAGCCATGTAATAACATCTTCCTTCTTGTGCCTGGTTGTGTTCATTGCAACACACAGAGATTGTATATCCCAGTCCATTATTTCCTAATCAAAAAGAAGTTGTGCAGTGAGGAGGAGAATTAAATAAATAAAAGGATTAAGGTCTTGATATACTAACACCACAAGTGAAACTCAGTGATAAGATTGAGGATTTCACGTAAACCATGCAAAACTTATCTTGCACTGCAAGCTGGAATCTGTGCTTGCTGTGCTGTGAGAGAACAGAGGGATTTCTCTGCTGAACAGGTCATGACTGCACACTGTACAAGAGAGGACTTTCTCTAGAGGGCAATCTGTTATTCCTGACCATGCTAGCCATGATGACCTTAGATGATTTGACTGGACTAATCAACTAACTTTGTGAGATACACATACTGCCAAGTGAGTTGGATTCCATCTCAAGTATAAACCAACTTGTTTGCCATGTAAGGCTGCATTTATTTTTCTCAGTCACCTTGATATCTGAGGAAAGTATGAAACCTACATGCAAACATTCAGTTCAGTACTATGAATGGAAAAGAAAAAATATCTGTGATCTGTGGGCTGCTGGACCCACACTGAAAGAGAGGAAAAGGGTGAGAAGGAAGCAGTGACAAGTGACCAACCTCTGCACCCGACTGCAGCACTCTCTGGCCCCACACTGCTGGTTGCTGCAGGGAAGGGACTGAGTGTAACTTGTGGCTACAACAACGGGCAATGAATTGGTGGTTTTAATTTTCCCCAGCCTGAGTCTGCACTGCCCATGACAATAACTGATAGATTGCCTGCCTGTGCTTGTCTTGGATCATGACGAATACGAGCACTTCCCATTTTCTCTCCCATTCTCATCTGGAGCCAACCCCCCTACAGAAACATGTATACATTTAATTTCATAGAAATGTTCTTGGATAAATATGAGAACTGCTACAGAAATAGGAAGTTCACACCACATTTTCAGACACCTTTTCTACAGATCACATGCATGATATTGTACACTTCTCAATATCTGTGCAAACTCAGGTCCAGGAAGATCCAGAGTTTCACATTTCAGCAGGACTCACTGTCAGGTCAGACTGTATTGTCAGATATAGGTGTCCGTGTCAGCATGGCAGGAAATTTTCCCTTTTGTGTCTTACTCACTGTTGAGATTCTAGACTTTTTTTTTATTATGTACTTGTTTTTTCGTTTTTTCTCTTGCTTTTCTTGTTTTTTAAACCACTGCCTATCTTTTGCAGGTTGCTATTATGCAAAAAATATTACTAATTATGCCACACTATCCTTACTTTTCTTCCTGTGTTATACTATATGCAAATTCTAGCTTCACTTACAATGAAGCTGCTTTAAGCAATTAGGTTGCTTAGGCTTTTAGAGAAAGTCTTGCTGTCTTTACAAGACATAAAAGAAATCACATTATAATCTTCACTTTTTGGTGATTTTTTCAGTGTTCAATGTAAAAGATTTGTCTGTTTTTCAAGTGATACTAAGCACAAGTAATCAAGTATAAAGTGATATTAACTTGAAGAGCAGGTTATCTTCTTCTACTAATTAATGGACAAAGAAAAACAACATTAAACACTTCCTGACTATTAACAATTGGCAACAAAATTAAATTTAACCTAGCCCACGTGTTTCTGTTGTGCATTTCCAAGCACAGCTCTAGTGCTCTCTGAGGGCTCAGTGCCCTAGAAGGCACCTCAGTTAACTTTTGAGGTTTTTGCCATCTCTGTGATGAGAGAACATGGTCCCTCTCATAAACCTTAGCAACTGAAGCAAAATAAGAAAAATATAAAGAATAAGAAGAATATCCCCAGAGCCATCTGTAAAAGATACATCCTGTGTTTTCCATCACTGCACCTGCTGTGCTACCTGCTGCACACCATGTGGTTTACTGCAAACAGCCAGCAATTAACCTGCTAACTATATTCTACTGGTATTATTACACACATCAGCATACATCTTCAATAATATAAAAGAAGCTAGTCAAACCCATGCCTCAGTTTTGAGCCATCAGTACAAAAAAATATTTTCTGAGAGACAGAGAAACAAAGATATTTAGCATTTACAAAGCAATTTATATACAGACTTCCTTAAACAGAGTTTTCACAGGAGAGTTAGAGACAGGAAAATTTACATGTTGACTGCATTTGCTGAGTGACATAGTGCCTTAGCTGGAACTCAGCCTCAAGTGTCCCAAACTTCCAGGATAGTTCCTTCCCTTCAAATCTCAAAAATAAGTTGAGTCACTTTTTATATTTGGCAAGATTACTAACAAGCTGTAATGGTGCATTTGCTGAGTGACATAGTTCCTTTAGCTGGAACTCAGCCTCGAGTGTCCCAAACTCCCAGGATACTTCCTTCCCTTCAAATCTCAAAAATTAGTTGAGTCACCTTTTATATTTGGCAAGATTACTAACAAGCTGTAATGTAAAGAAATTATAGTTAAAAATATTTCCATCATATCTAACACTTCCTAATTGCTTTCTGATATAGGAAATAAAATACTGTTTCTTTCTCTTTGGTCCTTGCAGTAGGTAATAATGTACAGGCAAGAAAATATGCATTTTTAGGTATATGTGTATCACTGATTTTAAACTTGACTACTTAGAAAAAAGCAAGAATACATTTTACCTCTTTCCACAGCTTCCCACAAGTGAGCTTTAAAACAAGATTTTTAGGTTTCAGAAAGGCATTTCAAACAGTTGTTCCTACCTGCCTTCGAGAAGCAATAGTGCTATTGAAACTCCTGTTAGACATCTTGGAATTCACAGGCTTGTTTTGGTGAGCCACATCATTCCTCCAGGTCTTAGAGTTTTCCTTTGGGTCTGAAGGGATGGGGTTCAGGAACAGTATTCTAGCAATCAGGCCATAGAGGACAGTCGCCAACACCATTGGCACGACATAAAATATACCAAAGTCCATCATGTAGATAGGAGAGTAATAGCTCCTGGACACCTTGTAGCCACAGGACACAACAGTAGTCTCTTTGTAGGCTACTGTATTCAGGTCTAGCAAGAAAAACCAGAGCATACAGTATACGGAGGTGAAAGCCCAAACAAAAATAATGATCTTTTTGGCTCTTGAAAAAGTGCATAGGAATTGAGCTTTGATTGGGTGGCAGATGGCTATGTACCTCTCAATGGTGAAGGCAGCGATGGAAAAAGAAGAAGCGTTGATTCCCAGGTACTGGAGATAAGTGATGCAGAGACACCCGACGTAGCCATAGACCCAGGATCTGTACAGGCTCTCTGTGATATTGGGTAGTCCTGCAGCCACAAGCACCATGAGATCTGCCACGGCCAGACTCACCAGATAGCAGTTAGTGGGAGTTCTCATGTGCTTGGTTCTGAGGACCACCAAAACCACCATGACGTTGCCCACGATGCCCAGCCCGCAGATGAGGAGGACCAAGAGGATGGTAACCACTTGGTATTCAGCTGTAATGATCTCCTCACTTGATAGTGGCAGCCCCGTCTGGTTCTGCTCATCTCCCGTGCCATTCTCCATCTTCACCAGCCCACTGCTGCTCCTGCCAAGCCCTCGGTCTCAGCACCTGCCCTCCATGGTCCCCTGCAAAAGGGTGGCTGGAGCAGAGCGTGGGTGAGCTGCAGCCCCAGAACACGTTCTCCATGCAGTCACAGTCCCATTCCTGTACCGTCCTTCACTCCCCCTAAAGCACCTGGACTTTCAGTCTTTGTAAAGTCAGCTATGAGATGGGTTAATCCCTCTACGGCCCCAGCTCACTTGCACGGGCTAAAAGGCTGCTTTCTCACAGCTGGTTTGAGGCATTCATGAAAACCCAGGCCGTGGAGGTGGGAGATCCCTGCCTGCAGCGCAGGGGGAGCGCAGCCCCGGCTCTGCCAGCTGCTGCTCACCGCCGGGCTGAGCCGATCCAGCTCCCAGCGCCGCTGGCCAGGAGGAGCCACCGCGCCCCGAGGGTGGAGACAGCGGCAGGAGGCGAAACGAGAGGGATGCGCGAAGCCGAAGTTCTTCACTCCTCTCTCCCTCTCTGCTCTCAGACAGCTATCATGACAGCATCGATCATATTTATCCACACTGGCAAACAAAGGGGAGCTGACTGGCAAAAAAATTGCGCTGATTTTTAAAATTCTGACTGCCACCATGCCATTGTGAAAGTAACGGCGATTTACATTTGCCTCCTGCTTTGCAAGGTGCTGTAATAGCCCCTTCAGGGCTTTACAGAAACAAATGCATCCCAGCTTTTGAAAATAGCAGGAAAAAAACGTAGGAGTCCTTTTTACTTAATAGAAAATGCCATTCAAAACCTCTGTCACTACAGCTGTCATCACTCCTGAGTCCTTTCAACTCTTTTGAATTTTGCAGCAGAGCAACATTGAAATGATCACAACACAAATTACTTCTTAACGAGATCAGTCACACATGCACACATGTGCATGCACACAACACACACAGTGTCACTAATCTACCACTCTTTCCTCAACGTAGATTCTCCTCTGGTTAAATAAACTCTTCCACAGTCAGTCAGGTTGTGTCAAACCACAGACAAATCAAACACTGGTGGAAATAACTGTTTCAAGCAGTGCAGATGAAGCCCTACCAGTTCAGTAGCCCAGCTGCACCTGGAGACTGCACTTCCCTGTCTCACTTATCTAAATGCCTTAGTGAGAGAAACAATAGCAAACCCTGCTGTAAGGCTCTGTGAAAGTGCCCTTGTCAACTCCCAATCACAGTCCTTCAGTCCACCATTTCTCCTATACTATTGTGTTAAAAATGTTAAGAGCAAATTTGTATTAAAATCCCTTATTTCCAATCACAGTCCCTCAGTTCACCATTTCTCCTTATACTATTGTGTTAAAAATGTTAAGAGCAAATTTGTATTAAAATCCCTTATTTTTCTGCATTTAGGGGAATTGTTTTTCCTATTTATTCAGGAAAGGTTTAACAAACTAAAATGTTGCACAACTGAGGAAAGGCATATTGGATTTCAAAACAGACTGTAGTGTTTAGCACTGGCACATGTTTGTGAAACTAGGATTTTAAGCAGACTTAAACAACAGGTGATGACAAAAAGAGTATCACCCGAATCAGAGCTGAAAATCAAACTCAAACAATTCCAGAGGTTTGAAGCCACTCAGTTAAGTTTTCCAGTCATTTTTTTTCCACTTGCCTTTTCACATTCCTGTTGTGATCACATACTTTTATCTGTAGATCCAAAAATACTTAATGAAGTGAAGCAAATATAATTTTTCCTGTTTAATAGATTAAGAAACAGGGGTGAAAATAATTAGATTGTTTTGCCAGTGGTCTTGCAGTGGCCTGTGGGAAAATGCAGGTTGCTGATTACTTGACCAACAGTATATCAGCAGAAACATATAATCTTGATTGTCCCTTATACCATCTGCACATCCTGTAATTTTGGACACAGCTGAAAGAGGAAGAAGATCAGTACTACTGTAATGCCTGGGTGTCATAAAAAGTATTCAATCTAGCCCCTCTACACAACATTTTGTCCTTCAAAACAGACAGATTTACCCTTAGGACTCCCTGCTTTTAAAGCTGTGTGGCCATAGTGGGGGCAGCCTCTGATGCTCAAACCCACAGCATAAAATGCACCATGAGGAAGCTCAGGATTGAGAGATGACAGAGGCAGTGTCAGCACTCAGGACCCAGCAGGGCACTGAATCAAAGATTCACCAGGAAACTGAGTGAGATGGCTCTGTGGATAAACTCCTCAATCCCCAGCTGAATTATAAGTTTTTGGCACCTCCATAGACTGATTTCTCTTTAAGGGGTGACTGATGCCTTTCTGCCACATTGTCACACAGTGAAGTCTTGCTGCTCCTGTTTCTGTGTATCCTGTGAGCTCATGTAAGCAACTTGTATGTTCTGATTTGGCCTGAGAATCAGCACATCTGAGAGCATGTAAGTGTCTGCAGTGCAGGAACTAATGGCTGAGGACATGGCATACAGAGAAGCGGTGGAATATTTAAAAAGCCAGGATTTTGAAGTAAATACTGGAGCCTTGGAAGATGTGCAAGACATGTACTGTCTGATGCTTGCCTCAATCATCATGCTACTGATCTGTGTCAGAGATAGACTGTCTTGTTTCAGTCACTTTTTATGACTTTTTATCAAGTGTTGCGTTCTGGTAGTGAAAAAGGTATAGAGTTGTCACTGTATGGCTCTAAGGAAGTAAATCTACAGTAGGCATTCAGAGGATTTTATCAAAAGCAAAATTTTAAGTATTTTATCAAAAAGTATTTTATCCAAGTATTTTATGAAAATACTATCAGTATTAGCATACTGAAACATTAACATAAACATAAATTATTAACATAAGGAAACATTTCCCTTTTCTTTTCATGAAGTACTTCCACAACTTACAATGTTTATATAAAACCTGAAGTAATTGCAGAAGGAATTTCAAGACTGGAAGTATATATTCTGTGTAATTAGAGCATCTGGTGCTGTGGATTTAACTGAAACATCATATAATGTACTTTGCCTGATACATTCAAATTATCCTTTCAACATGATTATCAGTCAGAGATCAGATACTGAATTTGGGAATCAGAAAAAGACCAATCTTTTCTCCCAGCTGATGCTATGTTAATGCAATTCTCAAAATATGATGGCTAGTTTCAAAAGCAGGTCAGCACAAATATATGCAGGCCTGGCAGCTGTGCCAGGGAAATTTTGACAGAAGGTGGCCCAGAGACCACTGTGAAACTTTTACTGCATATCTGTTACTCCATTTTATGCCTGTACCTGTTGGTCCAGCATCATCTGACATTGCATGTAGAAATTAAGACAGGCACAGTTTGCAAGTCAACAAGAAGAAGCAGAAAAACAAGCCCTAGAAATGTGCTCACTTTTGCCAGTGCATCTCTTTTAGTGCAACTGTTAGGGCAGGAGGGAGAGGGGAAGGCATGTTGGCACCACCTGGTCTATGTACACTTAGCCAACAGTATCCTTGTCCAAACTGTTTTCCCATTTGTCTCAATTAAAACGTGTCTCTGCTCACTTGAGCCACAACTAACATATAATGAACTATCTGATAATATTAAGTGAATTAAGGGGTGGAACAGTGAATCATTATAAACAGTTTATTCCACACACTATAAATTATTCTTAATTGTGTTTCTCTAACTCAGATCACTTCCCAAGTGGGCCTTTTCTGTTTTGATAAACAACTACAAAAAAAAAAGGCAATTTCATAGTCGATTACCTCCTGTACTCAGGGTTCATAAAAAATCACAGCTAAGTTGGATTCTTTACTCTGCGTCCACCTCTGATGGAGCACAGAGCACTTACTGCTGTACAAGTATTTCCAAGGCTGCATTTTTTGAGAACAGAAGCCATCATTGGTAATTGCTTTATTACCATCCAGAGGCTGGCTTTTAAAGTTTGTAACTAGTTAATGGCACGATCAGCTCCAAGTGCATTTGGGAGATTTACACTTGACATGGTTAAATGTTGATGAGAAGGTTGATGAGAAGCTGATGTGAAATCCAACTTTCATCCAAAGTGTATCAGCAGAAGCTGGGCATTCTCCTAGCTTATATAATGACTTTCCATCCTTTAAACACAACTATTAAGGCTATTTGATAATGCATAATTTCAGAGAAGAAAATGTATATGGTCAAAATCTTCTCTGTGCATATATTTCATATATGTACTTTGGGTTAAAATTGTTGCCCCTGTTTAAAAAAAAACACCACAGAAAGTCTTCTTAATTATGGACAACATTTAGATTATAATTCCAAATTCTTAATTAAAAAAAAAGTATTTTAAAATTATGCTGGAATCTCATTCTTTTAGGTCCAGATTCTACGAGCAGACTGTTGTAGGCATCAACACCAATTGCCTATACATGAGATCCAAGATCTGAAACAAATGAAAAACATAACTGCATAAAAGATCAAAGCAGAGCTCTTGTCTTTGGTGGTTGTGAGTTTTAGATCTCACAGATCCCATAGTTTTACTTCAAGGACAGAACTTCCTAGTTCCTATGTAAAACCAATTTTCTGTCATCTGTTTGTGTCTCTAGAAAGCCTCAAGACAGGAGAATAAATCCTAATTCTACCATGACCCTGAATAGAGCTTTTTCATTAAGAATATAGTTGCTTGTCTATTATTCTAGGGGATAAAGTAATGAATGATCAGACAGAATTTCAGGATATTCATTTAAATTTGTAGTAGAAAGATTTGTCGTAATTCAGCACAATACCAGCTTTTTGTGCTCAGAAGAAAAGGAACACAAGGATATTAATTCACTCATTAAGATACTATATTTTTGATAATGTTTAATGAAAATTCTTCCTAGCTGTGACAATTACTCATCTCACCTGAGTACCTTGATCACCAACAGGCAGTTTGGCATATCTGTAATGAGAGTTTCAGTGGGTTCAGCATGATAATCTGGGAGCTGGGAAGGAGGTTGACTCGCTTGGTATTGCAAAGCAATTGACAGCTAAGCAATTTTTTTTCCTTGATGAATTAATAACTCAACAAAATCTTAGGAAAAAGTAATAGAAAAGGAGTGTCAGGGAAGCAACTCTTAGCTCATGCATTATCAGGATGAGTCCTGACCAAGCACAGTCCAATAACTCTCCAAGTATGGAGGGATAACATCAGACCTGTTTGAGCCTTCTGGGTCCAGACCCTAATTGATGTACAGCTTGGTAACGTCTTCCTAACCAGCAATGAAAAACTGAGTAATACCAAGCAGCATGTAATATCTGGTGTTTGACTAGCCAGGTGTGCTCAGCTGTGCTGTTGATCCCTGTAACCATGGTAGGAGATGTGAGCTCCCCATGTGGAAGATGGGAGTTGTGATCCCAGCAGTGTCTTTACTGGAGCATGGCAAAAAGCCTTAGGGAAGGCTTCGGTCAGTCTGAGATGGTTGGTTATGGTGGCTGGTTGTTTGAGTACGACACGGAGCAGACTGAAAGCTGTTTGTTCAAACATAAGAGTACAATATGCTGTTGTACATCCTCAGCTCCATGTTGTGTGATTTATTATGCAAAGGCAGTGGAAAATTGGTTTATACCCTGATTTCTTGCACACACCACTTCCATCAGTATACCAGAACATTGCTGGAAGGACACAGAACTACTACTATAGCAGATTAAAGTCCCCCATGGGAGTTGTGATCCCAGCAGTGTCTTTACTGGAGCATGGCAAAAAGCCTTAGGGAAGGCTTCGGTCAGTCTGAGATGGTTGGTTATGGTGGCTGGTTGTTTGAGTACGACACGGAGCAGACTGAAAGCTGTTTGTTCAAACATAAGAATACAATATGCTGTTGTACATCCTCAGCTCCATGTTGTGTGATTTATTATGCAAAGGCAGTGGAAAATTGGTTTATACCCTGATTTCTTGCACACACCACTTCCATCAGTATACCAGAACATTGCTGGAAGGACACAGAACTACTACTATAGCAGATTAAAGTAATCTCTAGGAATATTTTGTGTAGAAACAAACACAACCAGGATGACTGAAACAGCTTCCTATCACCGGCCGGGGGCTATGTACAAATCATTAAGGGGATAGGACTGCTAGGAACGTGTCTTGAGCTGTTTTATTTTCCAGCATCAGTCTCATTACATGGTTATGACAATGGGAAGATGCCATCAGCTCACATCCCAGGCAGCAGACCAAGAACTTAATGTTACAACTTACTTTATAAGTTTTTTGGCCAATCACACAAAGCAAAAGCATATTGACAGTAGTTCTGTCCTATTCTATTAATCAATATAAGCACACGTACCTTAGGTTAAAAAAACGTTTCCTTATTTCTAATACAATACCTGCTTGTAAGCCTTAAAACACAATGCACAGAGCTCCATTATTAGGCTTCGAATTCCCTAAGATCTCACTAGATAGCCTTTTCTGCAGCTTAGCGAATTATTCCAGCCAAGCATTAATACACAGACTATTGTTCTCTTTGTCCCTACTTTTCTACTTCTTACATAATTTTTCTGCAGACCAATCTTATGGCTGCTGCTTAGCTCTAATCACAGTTCTGCTGTCTCTGAGGCCTGCCTTTTGCAGATTTCCCAAAACCCTCCGATTTCATGGATTCCCACACTTCCAATTTTTTTTTTCAATCCTAGTAAAATACTTTCGTTAGGAAGAAAAAAAAAACCAGCAGTTGAATATTGTCATTTCAAAATGTTGAAACATTTTTAGTAATTCAGAAAAGAATCATGTTCCACAGTTGAAAATGTAAATCTATTTGCTCATCACATCTGAGCTTCATAAAAGTTTTGAAAATGGCTGGTTTTATTTCACTTCAATTCATCTTTCTGGGCATGTTTGCTCTTTAATGCAAACAGTGAATCACAAAATCACTTACCCATTTAGATTTAAAAGTAGAACAAACAGTAGAATTAGAAATGCAGTAGAGCCAGAGAGTGGTTGTTAGATTTAGGATGAGTCCATGGCAAAAGATGCAGGAATGCTTTCTCTTGGGCCTCTACCAAACTAGAATCTGGCCAGCTGATTTTCATTCTGGTATGAGGAAGAGGCTTGTGCCTCTTCTGTTCCTTTGTTCAACCTCAGTAATTCTCAGAGGCTTTAATGAACTGATACATTTGGCAGACAGGTTATTAATCTCAAATAAATTAAGCCTGGCAAATATTACAAGTATGTACATGAAGGATAGAAGGTTACATATGCATCTGGAATGGAGTAAGTTGAGAACAAGGGCACCAGGAAAAATAACAGGGAAAAACTATTACACACACCATAAAATAGAAGAGCAACTTGGATCAGAATTCATGCTTCATTAGACACCAGAAAATTTAACCAAAAGATGCATTTCTGCAAAGAGCCAGCTACTTTTTTATGTTGCTCTGACAATTGCTCCCTTGATTTTCTAAGTGTAGGTTTGATAAATTTGATGGGATGTGCAATCTCAAGGGCAATGCAGTGACTTATATGTGTGAAACAGCTAATTAAAACCACCACAATGATATCAGAGGATCAGAGGAAAAAATTACTCAAGTTATTAATTAGAGATGAGCAAATAGGTCTGAATCAAAACCTACTCAAGCTTAGGTAACTCTGTGAGGTAAAGCAAAAAAAAAAAAAAGTTGTTTCCTTCCTGGAGATTTGATTTTGTTATCTTTTAATCTTTTACTGCTTATAATGCAGCACTGCAAAAAATGGCAAGTTTGGTCCTTTTGGACTTCATTCACTTCTGCTGTAATTGTATTGGGAATGAGCAGTGAACATGTAGCTAACATGAAAATAGTTTTAATTCATTGTATTACACCATGGCTATAATAATGTTCTTTATGCAAAGGAAATATCTTCATTAGGAGAATGCAAGACCAACGTTTTTGGATGTATTGGATATATTTCTGTAGATTACTATGGAATGAATAATTAAGAGTTGATGCATTAATTTACCAGACTGTAAAAACATGTCTTTGTTAATGGACAGCATAGTTTGAATGACAATTTCCTAGTACACACAGCTCTTTCCCTCTGGTCCTCCCTTCTCTCATCCTTCTTTCTCCATAATCCTCTTTATAACCATGTGTGGTACAACGCACAATTCCACAACGTTTTCCCCCTTGCTCTTACCTCCACAGCCCCGTTACATTCCGTGAACATGTTTCATACTCAGCAGGGAGGATCAGAGGCTGCGCTGTCAGAGGCAGGCTCACAGCTGGAGAGCTGCCCCTCTCCTGCAGCTGCTCCCAGCTCCGCAGGCTGGAGCAGAAAGGGACAAGTCTGTCGTGGTGTCACCCCACACCCACTCATCAGCCCCCCGATGTGACACGGTCAGAGCTGAAACAGGCCCATGGGGTTCTCACCTATTTGGCTGCAAAGCTGGAGACGGTGAAAACAGCTGGCAAAAATACCCGCGGGGTTGATTTCGGCCTGGTGTCACCCCTGGGGAGGCTTAGCTGACTGCAGAGCTCTGCCTTTTATTTCCAAAGTGATCAGGTGCACAGTGGGGTGTTGGTGGCTCAGGTGTAGCTTAAACCCACCAACACGGAAGGTAAATACAAGGCAGCAAAACAATTTTTTTTTTTCAAATGGGACTGAAAGTGAAGAAGAGCTGATCCAGAGCTCAGTCACTGAAACGGATGAGCATCAGTGCAATCCCTAGCAGCTATTCCAGTAATTTTACAATGTATGGAAATTTAAGAGTTCTGTGGAGCTGCTCCTCATTCGTCTCCTGTTATTTTTTGGTATTAACTTCAAGGTGAACTGCCAGACTCAGCTGTTGGTGTTAGTAATGAGCTGTTACCAGAAAAATTTGTTAGAACCAGAGACTAAAACCAACTCTCCATAAATACAAACAGGGTGGTAACAGGGAACCACGGACTCTTTCCCTGATGCTGCTTTGTACTTTCACACTGTGCACGTTTGATCAACGAGGTCATGAGAGCATGGAAACAGCACTTCCCACTATTTTCCAGTATCTTAGGAGAACAAATTGCTTTACTGAGAAAAAGAAATCATTAAGAACAGGTTCAGAAGGTATGACATATCACAGAAGGCATGCTTCACACTGCAGATTGTTACTTCACGTGTGGAGTCTGAAAGGGTTAATACTGTTCCGAAGGACAGAGAGAAAAATGGGAGTGGAATAAAACAAGGAGGAAGGACACAAAAACCAGTGAGTGAGGACACAAGTAGCAGTGAAAATGGATGCAACAGTCTGAAAGGAATATTAATCCTGTGCCTGGCTGATCACTATCATCTAAATTGCTGCGGAGCATCAGCGCCGGCTTTTACTGTAGAGACCCGCGTGAAACCCAGCAGAAACCCTTGGAGCAGGGCTGGGAAGGATCCTGATCTCCCCATCGTGCCACAGAGTCCTGGGCTCTTGTGTTTGTATATAATCCAGCAGCCCACCTCCTCCTGCTTTTCCTCTCCATGGCCCGAGAGGAAACCTGCAAAGGTTTTACAGAAGGGAAAGGACTGCAGGAGGAAATCTGGAAATGTTTGACAGACGGGAAAGGACTGCAGCAGGAATCTGGAAATGTTTGACAGACGGGAAAGGACTGCAGGAGGAATCTGGAATTGTTTGACAGACGGGAAAGGACTGCATGAGGAGTTGCTTTGCTCCACACCCTGGCCATGCCTGCCTGCTCCGGGCTGCACGCTGGCAGTGCGTGACACAGCCAGGGACAGTGTGTGACACACCGAGAGACAGTGTGGGACACAGAGAGGGACAGGGCAGGCACAGAGCGAGGGACAGGGAGGGACACAGCCAGCGGCGGGACACAGCCAGGGACAAAGGGAGGGACAGTGTGTGACACAGCCAGGGACAGTGTGTAACACAGCGAGGGACAGGGAGTGACACAGCAAGGGACAGTGTGTGACACAGCGAGAGACAGTGTGAGACACAGAGAGGGACAGGGCAGGCACAGAGCGAGGGACAGGGAGGGACACAGCGAGGGACAGTGTGTGACACAGCCAGGGACAGTGTGTGACACAGCCAGGGACAGGGAGGGACACAGCCCGCAGCAGTCCCACGGGTGCAGCCCAGAGGTGCCACCGCTCCGTGGCTCCCCCACGGACGCTGTCAGTCTGGCAGCAGCTGCTGAGGCATCCTGAAGGAACAGCCCGGCCCGGGGGATCCTCGCTGCCTTCTGCAGAAGGCTTTGAGCCTGCAGGAGGAGGAGATGCTAAAAAAGGGAAGGGGATGCTAAGGAAAGCTGAGAGGAAAAGATGTGGGGGATAAGCAGTAGGGAAGGAAACATAGCTGAAGGTTATTTTTTAAGAGACATAAGAGGGTTAAGAAAGCCACATAATTAAAAAAATAAATTCGGAAAAGAAAAAACAAACAAACAAAAACAAGCAAACAAACAAAAAAACCCAACCCACCACCACCTTGCCCCACACACATAAAAACACACAACCCCCCCCAACCCCAAAAAATGAAAACAAACAACCAAAGAAACCAAGAAAAGGACAAAATACTAACTTGGCTTGGGACTGGGTCTTGACAGCAGCAGTGGAAGGAGACCAAGCTGTGGGTGAGCTGAAGGAGAGAGCTCCTTCTTGGTGATTTTGCTGTACAGGACAAAGCCAGCAAGACCTCCCATGGGTCTCCCGGGGCTGGGGACTATTCCTTCCCCCTACTCATCCCATCCACATTTGCAGCCCCAGCCCCCTCACAGAGGATGATGGAGAAAGATCTGGAAGCCTGATCAGCCTCGAGAATCACAGCCCACTGCCATATGGAGGTCAAGCCTCAGCATTCCACCTGAAATGAAGGGAGGGAAGTTCTGCTCCTCAAAACCAATAGTGAGTCAGTGGTACTGAGTGAGGTTGGGCTGTTTAGCCACAGTAACACTGCACTTCAGGTTCCATGGAGAACTCCTTGGATGACTGATTTGGAGACTCTAAACCTGGAGGTTTTCTGAACTGCCTAGGCAAGGCCCCGAGCAGCCTGATCCACCTGTGAATGTTTTGTCCAAGAGGTTGGACTAGATGATCTCCAGAGGTGGCTTCCATGGCTCTAAAGGGAGATGCTGTAAAAGACTCTGGTGTATTCCTGGCACCCAGGGACTGGGAGGCTGTGCCAGGACCTGTGTTGGCTGCAGAGCTGGTTGGAGCAGCTCTGACTCCATTACATGTACAGTGGGAAGTCTGACATAGCAGAGCAGCACAAGTAGTGTGGTAAGGTTAGGTTTTTATAAATCTGGATGGATAAACTTCTGGGGTTTTGTCAGTCTCTTATTATTTCTTATAATTGCCACAGAACAGTTAAGTCACACCTTGGTGACAAGGCTTGGTCATTTTTTAAAACCACATTCTACCTTAGCAAGTCAGTTAAGTGACATCCCTGTTCACACACATACAGAAGATGCAAGGACCATGGAAAATTATATTCAACAAGAAAAACTACCTTTACCTAACACAAACCACAAAATGTGAAATATAGTTCATATAAACAAGCAGTCAAGCAGTTCAGAATCTCCGAACTTAAACTAAAGAAGGACAAAATATGTCTCAGAATAAGCACTGCTAAGAGAAGGTAAGAATTTGTGACTCTTGGCCCCAACAGTCATTGCTTGCACAGCTAACCCTGAGATGAAGCAGTAGCAAGAATGTTGAGCACTTTATGAACTGTTTCAAAGCAAATAAGCTATTTGTCTGCTACATAAGCATCAGAAGATCTCTGGCAACATGATGAATACAGAAAATAAGAATGTGCATTCATAATACACACCGAACAAAGTGTTTCTTCACATCTCCATGTCTGTGTCAGCACATACTGGGTGCCATTTAATATTCAGTATTATTTGATGTCTTATCATTACAAATAGGTGTTCAAACTGCATAAAAGCATAATATAACACAGACTAAATCACATCAAATCGATCTCATTTTACATCCATTTTAGTGCTCACATTTGCCTGAGGCAATTACAGGCCCAAATCCTGTGCAAAGGATTTTTAGTTGGGAAAAAAACCCAAACAAAACATTGGAAATTATTAACTACAAATATCCTAGAATATCAAAACTTTAAAACAAAACCTGATTTTTTTTAAAAGAAGCTTTTATTTTACTGCCTTGCCAAAAGAAGGGCGGAAAACTACTTCAGTGATTCACCCTGATGCTTGAATGCTGGGTATGCTCTGTGGATGGAAAGCACATAAAAAAGATGACAGTTTATCTCAGCATCTATTCCCAACGCAGAGGTGGTACAGGTACATTTCTTGTTGAGCATTCCAGCTCTGACACCACAGGTTTAAGTCATGATCTTTTATAGGATGGCAATTTTTATGTATACTGATTAACTGGGGAAATGCATTTTGAATTGCATGTCCTGTCACAGCTTCATTACACAAGAAGGGCACATGCAGCCACAGCCCTTTGTGCTGACAATCACCCATAGAGTCCAATTCAGCTGGAGATGTTTAATCTTGATAAAGTAACAAAACAGTGACTTCTTTGAAAAGTGTAACTCCTGGATGGTATCAGCTGGTTGGAGAGCTCTAATATGGTTGGTAATTATTTCAATTAGTTTTGTATCATACCAGGGTAGTTTTTTTTCTTTCAAAATGAAGGCCTGGCTCTGCTTCAGAGGTTGATGCTAAGCCTTGTTTTCCTGTTTCACCTGCCTGCAACAACTGTTTGCAATTTGGATATATCAGTCCACAATTTCTGTGGGAAAACCAGTGTCTCAGAATGGTTTTGCATTTCCTTATGTATCAAAGGAGAAGCACAAAGTGGCTAACCATGTCAAAACAGTGGTTATTGTTGGGCAAAGATGGGATACTTCCAGCCTCACTTTACCTGCCCTTTCCACAATTTGTTATAAAACCTCAAATTTAACAAGTTATGCTGAGAGCATGTACAGCCTGTTCTTTTTACAGATTTTAAAGACATTTTTTCTTCTGGATGGCTCTTCTTTATTATTTTCTTTAGTCATGATCCTGTTTCTACAGGACCCAACATGAGGGAGCTTTCCTCATTGACTCAAAGACATCAAAGCAGAGCCTGACTGGCCAAAAAGACAAAGAAAGACTTTCTATCCTGTTATTCTTAGGCATGAGAACTTTCTAACTGGACTGCTCTTTCAACACATCATTCTCATAAATTCTTATCTGTTGCTACTGCAGTAATTTGCAGTGACAATTTGTTTCTCATCTTTTGCTCCCTGACAGCCATGAAAAATCTAGAAGCCTTTGTCAGATATCTTCTCTAGGAGGTCAAATCCCATCCAGTTTGGGCACTGTAAAACTCCAACTAGGATAAATTATTTTCATGGAGATAGAAAGAAGGAATTAATGTGTACTGCTTTTTGTACAGCATCAATGATTATGCATGGGTGCTCTTTTAAAATGAATTGTTTATGCTGAACTTTTTGCTTTCCACACAGTGAACTCCCTCTGAAAGAGGTCAAATAATCTCCTTGACAACGCAGCATTAGTGGCCAGATCATTTTATCACAGCTGAAATTATGTTAAATATTGAAATGCATACAGCTAAGGCACATGGAGTCTCTGTGGATTTTCTAAGTGCCTCTAATTGCATACTCTGCAATTTATATAGGTTGAAGACATCAGGTTCCAGAAGTTTTAATCTTGCTTCACAAGACATTTTCACAACAGCAGAAGTGAAAAATCCAGGGCTTTGAGGCAGCATATTCAAGGTTGAGGCAGAAGTGGATGTGAACAGAGATAAAATAGTTTTAGGCACCACATCTCTTATCTTTAAAAAAAAAGTGTAGCAGCTATCTGTCAGAATTGCCCTCTCTGTTCTGATGGTGATGCAGATCAAGGGCATCCTACTTGGCCCTGCAGTGCTGGGAAGCTCTCCTCATTCACAGTGAACCAGTCTGTTTTGAAAATGGCATTCTCTTTCCAGAAGTGTCACTCAGTTTTCTGAGCACACAGGCAAAAGAAACACCATTTTTCTTTACATCAAGATTTTATTATGATTGAAGTTATAGCAAGAACTGGAGGTATTATTTTTCAGTCATTGTTTGAACACCAGACAAACAGTAGCTAAAATCCATGGCAGCTACCAGAAAGATTCAAAATAAAGATGAACCCTGTGGATGTGTAACTGGGCACAGCACTGCTGTGGCATGACTGTCTGAAAGCTGCTCAGAGCTGGAGCAGAGCCAGCAACCTTCATACATCTGAATTTCTGTGACCCTTTGCCTTTGCTGGGAGTTTGTAGTGATGAAATAAGCAAAGCACCTGGGCTTTTTTCCCCTTGTCACATCTCCACACAAGCTTGGTCCAAATTATGATGAGCTTGTGGTGAATAGGAAGGCTGGCATCGTGAAGGCTTTAGCAAGCAGTGTGTGTGCTGGTCCCTTTCAGCAAAGGTACTCCTCCAGAAGTCCTTGTTCCAGAGCCACGCTGAATGCCCCATCACTCCTCCAAAAGTCCTTGTCCCAGAGCCACGCTGAATGGCCCAAGACCACTCTTGGTAGTAGAGACAAGGAACCTGAAGAGACCCCTGATCCTGGCATAGGACTCCTCACTCTCTTCCCCTGCCCCAGCATGAAGTTTCTCCAACAGGAAATGGTCCACCACAAGCTTCTCCAACATAAATCCTTCTCACAGACCACAGTTCTTCACAAACCTCTCCAGCATGGATCCCTTCTGTGGGGTGCAGTCCTTTAGGAGCAGGCTGCTCCACCATGTGTCACCCACAGGGTCACAAGTCCTGCCAGCAAATCTGCTCCAGCCTGGGCTTCTCTTTCCATGGGGCCACAGGTCCTTGCAGGAGCCTGCACCAGCATGAGCTTCTCACAGGGTCACAGTGTCCTTCAGGCATCACTTGTTCCAGCATGGGGTCCTCCATGGACCACAGGTGGATCTCTGGGCTGCAGGGGCACAGCTGCCTCGCCGTGGTCTGCACCACAGGCTGCAGGGGAATCTCTGCTCTGGTGCCTGGAGTCCCTCCTCCACCTTCTTCTTCCCTGAATCATTGCCTGCAGGTTTCTCTCACACATTTTCTCACTCCTCTCTTTCAGTTACTGTTGCACCACTTTCTTTCCCCCATTAAATGTGTTTCCCCAGAGGTGCTACCATGGACACCATGTGCTCAGCCAGCAGCAGCTCTGTCTTGGAGCTGGCTGACATTGGCTCTGTCAGACATGGGGGAAGTTTCCAACACTTCCCACATAAGCCACTCTTGTAGCCCCTCCACTGCTAAAAACCCCTTCATTACCAAAGCATTGCCTCACAAAGCCAGTACTCTGTCCTGGTTCCATCCAGTACGGAGGTGTTTATTCTGAGTAGTCATGAGGGGGTGCAGCCCAGACCTGCACGTGCATGGCCAGGAGGTTATTCCATAGCACTCACATAATTTCTAGGGCAGGAGTTAAGGGACTGAGGCTTCTAAGAAGAAAGGTGTGGCTTTCAACAGAGAAAAAGGTGGTCAGAGGTGGGAAATTGTTCACCATTCATTCATTCATTGTCTTGGGGCTCACAGTGAGCATTTTTTCATGGGAATCACTCTCTCTTTTGTACGCTTTTGTTATTAATATTGTCGCTGTTACTGTTTGTTTTTTTTTCTCTCACTGCTGCTTCCAGTAAATAGTTCCTATTTACCCCTGATCTCTGCTTTTTGTGCCTCCCATTGGAGGGGAGCTGTGAGTGGCAGTGTGTTTTAGCAGGAGTACTAAACTGGAAAACATTCCTAAATCACAACATTCACTAACTTAGAACTGCAAATATCATTGCTTGCATGGGAAAAGAGATAAACCTAGATGAAGTTCTCTGAGCAGGTCAAGACTGCACCAAAGGGATTTCCAGAAGGCTCTAGAAATTGCTCCATGGCATGTCTGTCACATTTGCATAGGCTACAGCTTCATTCTGCTGACAAGAATAAGCACATTAATCAGAGGGGACTCAAGACTTATTTAGCAAGCCAGTTATGGTAAACATATCATTACTTTCACAGAATAAATTAGCTGAGAAGGGTGATTTCAGACCAAAGTGATAAAATAGTTTCAGAGGAATTTAAATGGCTACTAAAAATCATCAGCAAAGTCCATTTCATGATGCTTATCATGAAAAATAAGTGGATCAGGATAGTGCTTTGTTTGAATAAAAGAAGGAGGTATCAGAATCAATTGACAGTAACTTCAGAGAAATCTCCAGAATATAATTTGTAGATTTGCTCTCACCAGTCTGCATTAACATCTCATACCTAGGAAATGCAGGTACTTCTGATGCTCTCAAAGCAAATAAGGAAAAGACAAAAGACAAAGTAAGATTCTACACCAAACATGCTCCATGGCATTGCACTGAAGATTCCAGTTCAAAAATGCAGGAGAAGAAAGAGGCAGAGTGGTTGAACAGACAGCAGTTCCCACATCCAGGTTAAAAAAACCCACCCGAACAACAAAACAAGAGTTCATGGCATTACAGAAAAAAAACCCAACCCAACCTCAAACCAGTTCTGAAAAGGAAAAAAGCCCTGGAGCCACGAAAGGGAAACAGAATATTTTATCAGCCTCAAGTCAATGAAGATACTACTGTGCAGAATGAGTCACAAACGAAGAGATGTCCTTCTAAAATACCTCTTCTTTTATGGGAGAAGCACAGCCTGCCAGAAAAATAAGAAACCTGTCAAAATACAAGCAGTAGCTGTTGTGATTTTTTTGCTGTGTATTAAAGGGTTTGGAAACACTTCAATGACACATCTATCAGTCAAAAAAAAAAAAAAAAGCTTATTTATTCTTAACAAAACATAACCTGAAAATGTGCTGGAAAAGCGTGGCCAGGGCTCATGTTGGAAAGCTGGACTGAGGCTCCTCACAGAGATATGAATTTCTCCATGTGCCTTCTATTCATGTGGGCTGCAGAAGTTCATAGTAAAAAACAGCCCTAGGGAGACAGACCCACCAGTTTTGTCCTTACTGCCTCTTCTTAATTCACTAACTCTAACACTAGGTCCTGTCTTTTCCCTAAAATCCAAAGATTTTAGTCCCTCCTCCACTTGACTTTGAGGAGAAGTGGGTTTTGCTGTCAGCAGTCTATTTATGAGGCAAAATGGAAGTAACAAGAGGAATGTCTAAATTTTTAACTGGAGTTAAACAATATTTTTTGTCCAGTTCTGTCACATATTACATCTTAACCAAGTGAAATAGCTGCTTCTTGCTCTAGTGGAAGCTTTAATTTCTATATCCAAACCTAATGGTATTCAGCTGTCATCAACTATTGATGAAATCCATTGATCCTGGTCTTGTAAGGATCAGGAGATCTTTAAGTACAGTCAGTGCTGGCAGTTCTTAGTTTGTTATTTTCCTAAAACTGAATAGAGGTCCTTTGGGCTAAAAGTGCAGTAATATCAGACTTTATATTTATGCATCCAAATACCTCAGATAAGTAAAATGTCTCTCAAAGAAAAATGTGAATGACACAAAATCTTCTAAGGACAATAAGGAATAACAAGATTTTAAGTTAATGTTGATATTTTTCCATGTGGTATGTCAGTTGATGAAAGGAAGCAATGACTTTCTCAATCCTTTCCCCAAAACAAAACAGTTTTACATGTAGGTTCTGCATTCTGATTTCCTTCATGGAGGAAATATCTTGTGGAAGATTTGAAATTTACTGGAATGTTGTGAACTACACCTCTTTTGTTGTGGGATTTGGTTGTTGTTGCTTCTCCAAGCTGAGCAGCACCAACTCTCAGCCTTTCCTCACAGCAGAGGTGCTCCAGCCCTCTGACCATCTTCATATTCCTCCTCTGGATGCCAACAGGTCCATGTCCTTCTTATGCTGGGGACCCCAGGGCTGGGCACAGAACTCCAGATGGGGACATATCAGAGCAGAGGGGCAGAATCCCCTCCCTCACCCTGCTGGCTGCACTGCTGTGGATGCAGCCAGGACATGGTTGACTTTCTGTGTGATTTACAGGATCTTTACCTCATTGGAAAATATTTCCTCCTGATATACTTTAAAAGTTGAACTTGGGCTTGGATGTTCTATGTTGAAATAGGTTATAATATAAGACAGTCATCCTAGTTCAGACCATCATGAAAAGCATTATGTCCACACTCTTGTTTTCAATTTTCCAGCTTCTTGCTTCATCTGATCTTTTTCTTTGCAGAAAAGACACTGAACAACTCTTCCTTTTCTCTTGCCTTCTGTTAGCCATCTGATAGACTTTTATCATCCCACTTCAACTGCTTTTTTAGTTGCTGAAACATATTAGTCTATTTAATGGCTCCCTATATCTTACATCCTTCTTTCATCTAGTTAATGCTTCCTGACCACTGAAACAAAACATAAAATGATCTGTTATACGTCCCAAATCTGCCTTGTGAATATGAGCAGCCAGTTTAGAACCTTCAGTCTTGGATTCCCTTCCTGCTAACTGCATAATTGAAAAGAGGCTGAAAGAACACATTCTTGCTTTCTTATGGCAGACCTCAATTATTTAATGACCCATGCATGAAAACAAGTTCGTGTCTGCACCCATATATTCTTAATTTATTTAATTATCTAACATAGAAGTAAAGAAAACGTGAGATATTAAATAAGTTGGAACTCTCTTAAGGTATTTCACCTGCTTCTGTCTCCACTGCCAATGTCATGACTTCAGAGACACTTTTTTTTTTCTGTTTTGGTGGTTTTATTTTTAGCTTGTGAGACAAGACAGTTTTTAACACAAGAGAGAGAAACAGATAGAATGTACTTTTAGCAAGTTTGCTGATGTTATGAAACTGGGGCCGATACACCTGAAGGCTGTGCTGCCATTCAGTGACACCTTGATTTTTTATAATTCATGAAAAAAACCACAGACCTTGCTAAATTTCTCAGCTTCCAGCCAGGAAAGTCAGAGGTGGTGACAAATTTCAAGTATTTCATCGTGGTGATATATATTTATTTCAAGTATTGACTTGTCAGCATTCAACTCAGTATCAGAGGAAGTACTGAAAAAGACATTGAAAAGAAGAAAAAAGTAGGAGAATAAATGGCAAAGAGAAAAAATGTTTTCTCAGATAAACTGTGCTTTCATTGTCTTAGTGTGCTTTCTTATATAACTCAGAAGAGACTGTGAACACTGGTTTTGAGTATATAAATAGCTTTGGCTGTTTTAATTTTCTTTTGCCTTAGTAAGATGCTTTTGAAAATCCACCTAAGTAATAATTTCTTTTTTCTAAAAAGCACTCCCTTTTTTTTTTCAACAGATATGTCCCTGTTTTATATAATACTGATTTTTCACAGGAGGATAAGACAGACACATTCATTATAATGTTCTGCTTCCTAGAAAATAATAGCTGTGGCTGAAATACTTTTCCTTGCTTTAAGGAGAATGGTGCTAATCACAAAAGCAGCTTTTATGATAATATCTGACAAATGTATGACTGCTCAGGACTGTGTCCCATTACAACATGCCAATAGAAAAAAAATGATCTGCTAATAATGATACTTCTGGTCCTAAATCTTACAAATAAATCTCACTTGTTTATCATACTGAATTAATCTAAAAAGAGCATTTTTGTCAATTTGTACATAATGCCATTGAGTAAAGCTCTGGACTAAGAGTTGAACCAGATCAAGAAACATTAATCCACACCAATCATGACTAAATCACCAATCATGGGTAAATGACTTAGCTATTCCGTACCTTGGTACCCAGCTATAACTGAGGATATTATGTCCTACTTTTTGTCTCTGTTGCCTCTTTAGACCAGGTATTCACTCTCAGGTATTCACCCTTATTGAATATTTGTATAGCACCAAGAACTAAGAGGGGTTGCTCTAAGAGTTAGTCTAATAAATGGAAAATAAAAGTGTAAGAAATTTGCTAATTAAACTAACTATGTTTTGGAAAGTAGAAAGGACTACATCTTTTCCTCTATCTCAAAAATGTGAAAATGTAAAGATGTTCTGTTCGCCTCTCTTGAAAAAGCAATCAATTATTTCCATCCCAAAGACCTGACACTTATCAATGTAGGAAATTTGCATAGAAGCTATTGTGATACAGACAGTCCTTTCTAGTCCAGCTCAGTGAAACTGTTGCCAGTTCTTGGATTTGCTTGCAATTAAAGGATTTTTAATGAGGTCAGGGTAAAGACCCACACCAGGATGTGCAACTTCAGCAATGGGTTCCTCCACCATATCATGGACTGCCAGTTTTGAAAGCTGGGAGTTTTCAGGGAGTTTTCAGGAGGTTTTCTCTCCTTTAAGCTACAGCTGTGCAGAACTGATAATAATATTCTTCCAAAGTAATTTTATACTGGTGGCTTGTAGAGCCAGTGGAAAAAGGAAGGAGAAAAACATTTCTGCATTGCAGACGGAGCAATTTCTTGTTAGTTCATTTGTCTGAAAAAATTATTAGTGTTTCTGAGTCTCACCTTCATTCCAGTGACCCCTTAGGGTGCAGCAATACAGGTGTGGTGCACACCGGGCACACACTGGGCACAGCAGGCTGCAGATTAAGTGATCTCCTCTTTCCACTGTCAGAAGAGAAGCTGGCTGGCTGGTTTTGGAAACCACTTTCCCTATTGTTCTTCTCCATGGAGAAGAACACCAAGTCTGATTCTTACCCTGTACTTTTCATCACAGCTTTCCCTCTTGGACTGCAAGGGTGTGGCAAGCAAAGCACTCAGTTTCCATCCTGCCTCACAAAGGGCCTCCCAGTGCCGGATCTACCAGCTGCAGACATAAGGTGGCCTCCACCTGGGGGTGCTCCAACCTGCTGGCTGCCAGGGCAAGCAGAATTCCATCTGCTCCTCCTTCCCTCTAGATTGCTAAAGATGAGGGAACCTGGGAGAGTGGGTGACCTTCTCTTGGTGAAGACCAAATCCCTACAGACATATTTAACACTCTGCCACCAGTGGGTCTTAATCTTCAGAAAAGATGTTTTCATCTTTTTCAGTTTCCTCTTTCTTGCATATGTTATCACTAGCTACTGTGGCCAGTAGAGGTGGACAATTCAGCCCTCTTTTCCTACCAAATTTGTTCATTCTCTTAGAAACACATCCTTGCATACCTCACCATCAGAGCATGGTGAAACAGCAGTCTCTTCTAGCTCCCATAAAGTTGACAAAGTTTTTTGCTGTTCTGGATTAAACCAATCATCTTCAGTTTTGTGTAAGGTCATCCTGGGTCCTTAGTTTATTTGGCATTTCTATTGTCATTGCTTGGTTGATTCAGCTCTTATAATTTTTGAAGAATTGAGGTAAAAATGTTTGGTAAATATAATTTACCTGAACTCAGAGCCAAGGAAATTCATCCATTCTAGTAGAATAGTGCAGATGATTTTAAGTGTACTTGGAAAACAACAAAAGCCATTATGAAACAGTAACTGTTCTGTACAGGAGAGCAAAACACTGGGTCATGAATTCATAATTATTATATTAATGGACTACACTCAAATCAATATATCTAGCCAGAGGGAGCTGAAAGCATCATTTGACCTAGCACTCACATTTCCACAGGAATACAAAAATGTCCTCACATTCTGCACACCAGGGATTATTGTGGAGCCCTTGGAGGGAGGCAAAGGGCACAGAGAATCAAGGGCATGATAAGCAATGCAGCCTGCCTGAATTCTGGACCGCCAGACTCCAGCCCCCATCACAGCTACAGGACAGAAGTAACCCCTCATGCACACAGCCACAAATTCCCAGCAGTTTAATGAAGCTCTTACTCATCATTTTCAGGCATGGAGGCCAGAAAAGGCACACACAGGTGCAATTATAGGTCAGAAGCATCTCATTATTGTTTCAAGTTGCCATGAAAAGCACAACTGGTTTTCCTTACATTTCAGATTATTCTTTCAATAAACTGAGCTTCAAGCCATTAGCACTGACAATTATACTTTGGACAAAATATAATGGAAAAATCACTGATATGTTGGACAGTTCTGTCTCTAGAGGAAACTCTATTGCTTCTTGTCTTCCAATACACACATGCAGCATTTAAAAGTATAATGCCAGACTACTCTCAATAAATTGAACTTGCTGCGAAGCTACTAGGCATTTAAATAGTTCTGCTCTTTTCAAAGTACACCTGTAGTGCTTGAAGTAATGTTCTCTTCTGCTGCTGAAGATAGAGGTCAATCATGTCAAACATAAGGAGATATTTCCCTTCATCTCTCTAAATGTTCAGGTCATAAATTTCATCATGTTTTGGGGAACTCAGGGGAGGCAAGTAGGAGGTGAGAAACAAATCCATCACTTAGGACATGAGAAATATTTAACAACAACTTAAAGATTTAGGAAAACTTAGTATTCTGTAACCTTGTTGGCTTGGTTCAAAAAATGAATGAAATAATTTAGAGAAATGTGACAAGAGGAGGTGTTTCTGTGAGCTAGAAGCACATTTCCTCCACAACAGAGATACCTGTACTACCTAACAGGGACAACAGAGACACGCATGTTGACTGAACATGCTGTGTTTATTCTATTCTAATTTACTGCTGTGCAGTACTTGTGTGCTGCACACGTCCTGTAAAGAACATTCACTTTCACATTTGCCCACTAAAGCAAATCCCAAGAAAAGTTTTGTGCAAACAACAGTTAGAGAGTGTTGCAAAGGGAAACTGAGAGCAGAGAGTGTGAACAAACACAACTTCTGATCATTTGAGATGACATTTGATCTGACCCAGCAGTCTGGCTGGCTTGCTGACAGCCTGGGGACAAATGAAAGTCCTTGTTAAAGAGAATGACACATTCTGTTTGCAGAACTTCAACATGATCAAGAAATTCCTTTCTCCCTTCCCCTATTTCCCTTTTTTAACCAGTAGATGATCAACCTCCACTCCTTTTCATGTGCTTTGAGAGGGATGCTGCACAACTTTCCAAAAGCCCTTTGACTAATGGCACACCTGACAGCTTGCAGGTGGTGGAGTTTGCTTGCTTCAAAGGAAAGTCTCTTGAGACTGTAAAACAACAAAAAAAAGAAATATTTCATTTTACCAGCTGACAGGTTTGCCTGTAGTGTAGAACTGCAATAGCTCATTTATTGCACAAAGATAGGATAAGTTGACATACCTTATTATCACAAAAAAAAAAATTTTTGGGAGGCTACAGTAGTGACAACGGCTGAGTAAGGGATTGCCATGTTTTATAGCCAAGACATTCCTCCCTGCCTCTTGAGACTTGAATTGTCTGTAATTAAAAATAGGGCTGCTTTTAGCTTAAAAAACAAT
The DNA here is from genome assembly GCF_014805655.1 of Passer montanus. Classification (NCBI taxonomy): domain Eukaryota; kingdom Metazoa; phylum Chordata; class Aves; order Passeriformes; family Passeridae; genus Passer; species Passer montanus. The sequence goes on along the minus strand of NW_024366480.1, from coordinate 7,572,821 downwards.
AGATAAAATTCTAATATATTAGAATACCAATCAAGTTTATTTGGGATTCTTATTACAGGACAGAATGAAAACATGACATTGTTATTCATTTTTCTAGCAAAACACAGGTGTGAGACACACCACCTGAAAAGCTGTGCTGCTTTCAGCTCAGCACTAACAGAATGAAAACATGACATCGTTATTCATTTTTCTAGCAAAACATAGGTGTGAGAGTCAGACACACCACCTGAAAAGCTGTGCTGCTTTCAGCTCAGCACTGGGGTTTTCAATGCCACTCTGCTGCAGCTCATTCATTCTTCTGACCTGGTGGCAACACATCCATGTGATGGGAACATATCCTGCTCAGCTGAGGGCACACTGCCCTAGCACTCTGCTGGGTGAGTCAGCAACACTTCCATTTGCCTGTTTTCTATGCTTTGGGAACAGTTTTGGAGGGCTGAGCTCTTTCTGTGTGAAACTGATTCCATCTGGATGAAATGAAAGCTGAGACACACTCCAGGAGTGCAGCTACTGCTCTCCAGCTGTCTGTGGGCGTTCAAAGCACAGGGTCCAGCCAGGCACACACTGAGGCAAAGCCTCCTGACAGTCTCCTGTAAAATTAGGATGACATCAGTAATATCCACAATTCTAGGTACATAATGAACTGCTAATAAATCAAAACTGTCAGCACTCTGTGTTTTCAGGCTTGCAAGCTGCAGGTATGCATTGTCCAGAGTGCTGCTGTCCTGTCCAGCTGGACACAGGCACCTGCAGTACCCTCAGGAATGATGCTCTGCCTGCCCAGGGCAGAGGTGGTGGTGATGGTGGGGGCAGCTTCTGGCTCTGTCAAACCCAGCTCTGTCTTAGCTTTTTTACATGCTTTTCATATCTATTTTCTGTGTGACTCTTTTGTGTCAAAAGTCATGCACAATTCCCTGGTCGCTGCTTAATCTGGCTGATGGCCATCTCACACATCAGCACCATCAGATGGGGCCTGATGGCATCATCCCCGTTCATGGGATCAATTTTGGGCAAATGCCCTCGAGGCACTGCTGTGTTTGTTACACACACACTCTGCATATGCTCACATTTGGGTCCTAATGTGTGGTGTTTTCCAGGCCATTGCTAAGCATCCCCCAAGGTGCTCAGGCAACAGGCACAAGGCACAATCCACAGGGAAACCAAACACACGGGAACTCTGTAAAAGGAAATGTGCAGGAACAATGCTGCCACAAGGGCAGCAGACAGCAACACACCCTTGAAGATAAAACTCTCACCATTTCACAGCCATCTTGAGAGCTATAAAATAAAATGCATTCCCCTGTGGGACACTGCAGATCTGCTTTAGGATTTCATCTTCCCCTTTCTATTCTAAAACCTAGAAAGACAAGTTAATCAAAGAATTTCACTGGAAAAAGGAAAAGCAATGGAAATTAAACCTGGAGGGTCAATCTCTGAACACAGTGTGAACTGCAGTAGGTCTTCCAGGCATTCATCTCCCTGACTGTCTGCAAAAGAACTATCCACACACCACAACAGCCACAAAGACTCCCTGCCATCAAGTTTAGGACACCAACTCCAAATGTCACTGATAATATTCCAGTATTTTCACCAATAACTTCTCAGCCAGGAAAGCTGGGACACAGAAGTCATCAGGTCTATCATGGGAGCTAGTGCATTTCCAATTAGGTCAAAACCCGCCTACTTTTAATCAGAAATAAGAGAAAAGAGCTATTTCCGTGAACCATTTCATCTGGAAAATATCACCCAAAGCAGTGCTTTCCAACAAAATCCAGTTTTGCTATTCCAATGCAGGCCAGCTCCTAATATGCTTTAAGAATTTGTTTGTCATTCTCGTGTCTGAGAGTAAAAAGCAACAGAAACAACACAGTCATGACTAACTCCCCTAATTAACTTGACCTGTTTCGTGGTTTGGTTTTTATTTATTATGTTACCTGGCTCTTACAATATGCATCCTTCCTGAGAGGAAAAAACCTCCAGACAATTAGTGTTTTTAATTTGTAAATGAAACATTTTGTCTGAAAGATAAACCTGCTCTAACCTCAGGTTCTGCTATCTTCTGCATATCTGGCTTATTTGAGATGTCAACAACTGCAGAGGTCCCTTGTTGATACATTTTTCAGAGATGAAACACATCTCTCATGTTTCATATTTCAAGAATGGTTTTTGCATTATTATCGATGCAATTAGATCAAAGAGACAAGGGATATCAGAGGTAAGAGTCCCATCTATTGGCCAGAGGAGGAACATGATAACCAAATGCTTTCTGAATCTCAAAAATTTCCTACTATGAAAAATTATAAACAAAGAAAAAATACCAGGAAAAAATGAATTATCTAAATGTTAATAACGGATATTAATGAAGGAAAAAAATCTTTTAGGATTCCTTTTTTTTTGTTTTAGGGAGGAAAGAAAAGGAAAATAATTTATTATGTAGGATAAGGAGAAGGAATTTTTGTTGTCATTACTTTGTGCATGCAATTGGGATTGTTTCTCAGGAAACTCCTTCTAGAGTACAGTCATTTTTAAATAACTGCTAATGTTTTACTTGAGTTTCAATTCAGGAAACTGTAGTCAAAGCAGAGACATGGTCTGTTGCATAAACAACAGTTCTAGCACTATCTCATCACTCTTACACTTAGAAAACTTGCTTTTGATAGCTTGTTAAGTTACACAACCAGAATCTGTTAGTCCATGTTTTCTGAAGCTCAGCACAGAGACAAATGTTACTTTTACATGAAAATGCCTTAACTTGGGAATGTGTAAAATTGTTTTCCTTAAGTAGACCACTGCTGGGTTTGGATTTGAGCAAGAGTTTTCAGTGTGGGTTTTTTTCCTTTTTAGTGTGTGTTGAACACCACCACCACCACCACACAACACAGCAACTTCTTAATTCTGAGCCAAACCATACAGTTTCTGGAAACCTGGACTTGTGCAAAGCATTTGATACTGTCCTGCACAGTCTCTAAAATGGAGATAGAATTGACAGGTGGACCACCCACTGGATAAGGAATTGGTGGTCACAGAGTGCCAGTCAATGGCCCACTGTCTGTGTGGGGACCAGTGGTGAGTGGTGTCCCTCAGGGGCTGCTATGGGGACCAGTATTATTTTTCCTCTTTGTCAGGAACATGGACTGTGGGATTGAGTGGACACTCAGCAACGTTGTGGATGACACCAAACTGAGACGTGTCGTTGAAAACAGAGGGAGAGGATGCCATGCAAAGGAACCTTGACAGGCTTGAGAGGCAGGCCTGGGTGAACCTCATGAAGTCCAACAAGGCTGAGGGTAAGGTGTGGCAACTTGGTGGTGGCAGTCCCCAGTATCAGTACAAACAGAGGGACTCAGTTATTGGGAGCAGCCCTGAGGAGAAAGTCTTAGGAGTTGATTGATGGGAAGCTCAGCATGACCCATCAACATTCTGCAGCCCAGGAAAGCCAAACGTGTCCTGGGCTGCATCAAAAACAGTGTGGGCAGGAGGCTGAGGGAGGGGATTCTGTCCCTTTGCTCTTCTGAGACCCCACCTGGAGTTCTGTGTCTTCTATGGGGTCCTCAGCACAAGGATGTTGTCCTGCTGGAGGCAGTTCAGAGGAGGGTCACAAAGCAGATCAGAGGGGTGCAGCACCTCTCGTGTGAGGACAGGCTGAGACTGGGATTGTTCAGCCTGGAGAAGAAATGGCTCTAGGGAATCCTTAAAATGTGGTTTTAAAGCCTTTCAGTACTTAAAGGGAGCCTATGGGAAAGACTGAGATAGACTCTTCATCAGGGAGTATATTGATAGGACAGGGGGTAATGATTTTAAATAGAAAGAGGGCAGGTTTAGATTAGGTATAACAAAGAAATTCTCTGTTGTGAGTGTGGTGAGGCACTGGACCAGGCTGCCCAGAGAAGGTGTAGATGTCCTATCTCTGGACATGTTCAAGGCCAGAGCAAGATGGTCGGAGGGAAGGTGTCCCTACATGCAATTAGATGACCTTTAAAATATCTTCCAACACAAAAAAAGTTCTGAGTAAATGAAACTGCTTCCTACCACACTCCCTTATGATGGTTTAGGACACTGCTTCATGCTCTGGGCTAAAGTCTTGCCTCTGTTTTTGCGTGGTTCTACAGATAGTTCTTGATGCTAGAACATAGGAGCAAACTTCAAAATTTCACTTCCATGAATTTGTGAAACCAACATTTAACCCACATAAACCCATACCATCTGCAAGAACTGCTCATAAAAATCTACTTTCAGGATACTCAAAAATCACTTCAAAATTTCACTTCCATGAATTTGTCAAACCAACCCTTAACCCACATAAACCCATACCATCTGCAAGAACTGCTCACAAAAATCTACATTCAGGATACTAAAAAAAAATCTTACCTTTCCTGCAACTTTTTGTATTTTAATGAAGTGGTTCAACTATTTGGATATCTTGAAAGCAAAAGACCTGTATTCTACAGTAGCTTTGATATTCTATCAAAAATCCAAAGTAAAGGAGAATTGCTTATTCTTAAAAAAGTTGGGGCTTTAATTTTTATTTTTTTTTTTATGGAATAAGACTACACCAAATGGAAGCAGTTGAGCACACAATGGTGTGGACATAAAACCACTGCAGTGCCATATAATTCAGTCCCACTCTCCTTACATCCCAGTGAAAGCCCTGGGGATGAATTGTCATTCACTGCAAGTACTATGCTGTACTCTAGCACCCCTTTTTGCACTTTTCTGACCAAAAATAATGTGAAAAAAAGATATAGAGCAATTAAAACAAATAAAAACCGAGATTGTATTATGTAAGAGAATGGAAGTTGGGGGAGAAAACTGAAGTCACTGAAGATCCCTGCCTGGGCTGCCTCATAGACCAGCCCACACTGGGAACTGTCATGCCTGTAGAGGAGTGAGATAAGATAAAAACTGTAGTCAAACCCACTGCATATATGTCATGGTGTGCTGCACCTTGGCTGGTTTCAGAGACCATGACTGGGTCTGTGCCTTGTGAGGAACACCGGCTCCAGGCATGGCCAAGGGGAGCCATTGGTGCAGGTGCACTCCCAGCAGCTGCCATAGGCATCCAAAACTCCCATTTTACTGCTCCAGAGCACAGACACAGGATTTAGAGGACAATTAAAAAAAAAAAAACAAACAAAAAACATTTGATCTTATTTACTCATTAGAACCAGAGCGGGAGAAGACAGAGACTAAGACTCACCTGAGCAATAAACTTGGTCATAAAAATATAGTTGCAACATTTTCCATCTTAAAAGCTCCTGATTCACAAAAATATGAATGTTTCACTGTGATGATGACAAAAGTCTCAAAACTCTAAACCACATTGTTGTTGAAAAATTGTAAAACAGGGCTAGCAGCAACCTGTTTAGTACCATTTAGTACAGTGGAACTCAAAACAGGAGGTTCTGCATTATGGATCACTGGTATCTTCCTAAGCAACAAGGAACAAAATGTTTCTAAAGGTAATGTAGCAGAAATGTGTATGCAGAATAATGCATTTAAGGGATTTAAATATGTATTTAACTGTGGGTTGACCTCTATTTTTCCATGAAAATTGTCGTATCTGTTTTCTCCAGAAGGCTTATTAAAATTGCATCTTTCTTGGAGAAAGATTACATTTGTTCTTATCCTGATCACGTATCAGGTGATGTAAATTGATACAAAATCCAATGTTTGGATCAATACTGTGATAATAAAACTAAGGGAACTGAAAAAATGGATAAAAGCACCACTCTCCACAGAAATGTTGATTCACTGACCATCTGTCTCACTTCAGCTAAGTGCTTTACTGCTTTAGTTTGGCATTAGACAAGTAAGTCAATAAATTAAATAACTGAAGTCACACTATAATTCTTGGCTACCCTGCTCTATTTTTTAAGCTGTCAAGATCTAAATGTCACATGTAATCCTTTTTCGGGCATACAGTGAGCATGTGCCAAGTCCTGTCTACTCATCCTAAGCACAAACACACACAGGTAACTAGCAATTATAGTCTTGGTTTCTACTAGTCTCCCAGCTGCCATGAAAATTCTTCAGAGTGTAAATATGTGCCTTAAATATATTTCTATTTATTTGCTTACCAACGTATATGAATGCAGTCTGACTAAAGGCATCTGCATACTGAGAGAACAAAACCAGATTCACTCACATGTTGAAGCACTGTGCCCATATTCTGCACTCAGACAGCAAGAGAAACAAGAGAACACATGTAGACCTTTAAAATACCACAATAGAAGGTTCATTTTTACAGGCCATTAGAATTCCATTAGTCTCATCTATTCATTTCCAGGCTGCCCTCAGACTGAAAAGTGAGTATCTAATAGGATGCTTTCGTTAGATTAGAATGAACACCCCCCACACCCTGTCACAATCCAATATGATTTTCACAGAGAACACAATGGGTGGCTGCTCATCCAACTGGAAGGCTGAGAAGAAGCTCAGAATGATATTCACTTTTTTTTTTTTGGACAAACTTAAAGCATAAACAGCTGAGAGCAACATATAGGATAAGCAAATATTTCAGTGATGTGACAAAATTGATTTTAGAGTAACAGTCGATATGCTGTCAACATATTTGATACCCTCATTGTCCACATAAAGAAGCTATTCCTAAATACAGGAGAAAAAAGGTTTACATTATTTCCTATATGACAACATTTCCCTGTTGATCACTTAAACAACACCAACAAATGGCCTAGATTAGATGCAGAAATGAAAGTTAAAAAGCTCACTGCTGGAGACAGCAAAACCTGCAACTCCAGGACAGTAAAGAACATAAACAGCTGATTCAGAAGGTGGTCAAGTTTAAACTTTCTCATCTTTAGTAAGATATATGGGCCTGTGCCTGATGGGTTCTAAGTGTGGTCCTGCAGCTTATCACATGTTCAAAGAAGCTGGTAGCACCTCTGGCCAACAGGAATCCCTGCAACTGTATTAGTCCATGCAAAGGTGTTCTGCAAAGAAGTGCTCTTTTAGTGCCTCATCCTTCTCTTGCAAGGTGAGCATGACATCCTCTGGGTGGAACACATTTCTCCTTCTAAACCAGCAGAAGTACCTACATCTCCTTTTGAGGCCCGAGGACCCTGCTGCTGCAACAGCTCTGCTCACAGGCTGAGTCCTACGTTCCTCAGCACAGGAGAAATGCTGTGCTGGAGAAAATATCAATAGGCCCAAAGAGTGAGCCCATTTTCTGCTCTCCTCTGCAGAAAAGGTGATTATAGGAAGATTCTTTTAATTTTTTAAACATATCAATAGATGAGTAAAAATCTGTGAGCAAATAAACTTTCCAAACCGTATTGCAAGACGACAGGGGGAAAAAAATACAGAAACTAACAGAGATTTAGAGATTTTTAGAGAAAAATATTATGATTCACCACCAAGAGAAAAAAGCTTAATGCCTTCTGAGTTAAAGACATTTTAAATTCTACATTAACATGAGATATTATTTTACATTTACCTGGTAAACACATTTTTGTTTTTACCTTGGTAGCCATAATAATTCATATAAGGTTATGCCCATGTAAGAGGTTTCAGTGTTTAAGAAAGAATATTGAATGCCTCAGTATACATGCCAATCTTGTGTCTAGAAAACACTAGGTTTACAGAAAAGGCTGCAAACAAGCCCCCTCTCATGCATCAGCTCCCTCCACCCCTGAACTATCCACGACTCCCACTTCCCTCCCCTTTTCCCTCCCCTTTTCCTCCCACACCTTATTTCCAGCTGTGGCAGCTGTTATGAAACCAGCACTGGCAGACTCTGACACCTGGCGGTAGCTCAGCAAGTCTCTAGCCTTATGTTCTGTGAGGTTTTTGATTTTAGGAGCTTTATTTTATTTTGAGGAGTGCTTGGAACCACCACTGATGTAAGGAACAACATTTTTGAAAGTTGGAAGCCTTAACAGTGCAAGGAGATTAAGTATACAGCTGAATGTCACTCTGGGAAAAAAAATGCCAGGTAACTGCTCCCATGCTTACACATGATGACAAAATATCTTTAAATGCACTGCAAAAGACTTTAATTTAACAAAATTTTAAAATATCACCTATGCAGTTTTAATATTTCCTAAACCCAGAGCTTTTGACCATAAAATCTATAATCTGTGAGCAGGAATTTCTATGATTCTTCCTGCGTTCAGAGCATGGTATTTTAATGCTGTAGACCTCTTGACTGGAAACACCATGTTGTATTTTGGGAGTTTTCAAGCCATTTCCTACCCTCGTCTGCAGCATTTCTCTGCAGCAGTTGTGATTACCAATCTTCTGGGGCAGACCTGCCCAGTGCCAGCCATACAGCACACTGTATTTACCCACTGGCTTCCCACGGAGTCCAGTATAGCAACCATACATCATGCTTATTCATATCAGACCTTGCATTGGATTATCTATGGATATATGTTACTCTCCATGGATACCAAGCCATTCTTCCTGCTAACACCCAAATTTAATCTGCTGCTCTGCTTTAAATTTATTTTTAAATACTGTAGAGAATTAGGACTTTATATTTCTTGCTTTTGAAAATGCAAAGAGAACATAAGTTAATATTGTTCTCAGTACAGCATAAGCATAGTTGTTCACAATTCCTTTAATTTCTAAGAGATTTTCAGTTTTCATTATTATTTATTGTCTCACCAGTTTTGTCTTTATTAGGCATTCATAAAAAATACTTCATTATCATCTGTAAAGCACAGTTCATTAGCATGGCTGCTCTGTGAAGACAATTGTTTTTTCATTAGCACCAACTCCTCAGAAATTCAGGTCTTTGATGCTTGTTTGAATTACTTGTATCTTTTCATTTCCTCAGTTGTGTTTCTGAAAGATTTCAGGTTTTTTCTACAGCTATTTACATTTATGAATAAATATCCTTGTAAGCCCTGCACTTCTAATTTGTGATGTATTTTGCTTTCAACTACCTTAGTTGTTCATACAAATGCATTGGCATAGAGTTTATTCATAGGCTTCATCCTGCATTTATGAGTGCTAATCTATTAACTCTCTTTATTCCTTTAGGCAGGAATGAAAACATTTGTCCCTGAGCATGCTCCAGAGAAGGAGGCATACTTTTGAAAGCCCCACACTTTCATTGCCTTTCACTTGGATGCCTGGAAAAACCTGTATCAAGAACTACATACATACAGGCAGTGTGAGACACAGAGACTGCATTTTATAAATATAACAAAATTAATCAAATAAGAAGACTGCAGAATGATTAAAAGTTTGTTTTTGTTTTTTTTTTTTTGAGTGTCACCCTTCACATTGCCCCCACACACTTTCCCTCTTAGGCCATTGCCCTTCCCTCTGGGTTCCGGTGTCCAGGTGCTCCTCCTACTTCATGGTCAGTGGGAGCTGGAGATGACCTCTGGTGCCAAAGAGGATCCCCAACATGATCTGCTGCACCACCAAACCTCCTTGGCCCCAGCTCTGACTGGCCTCAGCCTTGGTCTCCAACTTGCCAGCCACCTTTCTATCTTAAACCATTTGGGTGCAAATAGAACAAACACTGTTCTGATTGGAAATCCCTGATCTGACACTGACTGGAAACAGGTTCCTTTCAAGAGCTGCCAAACTCAGGAAAATAGCCTAAGAAATGTTTCTGAGTGTATTTTTTGTTTCCAAGTGTATTTTTCTTTTCATTCCACCACTCTGTTGGTATTTTTAAAGATTTGTCTCTGAAATGGAGAACATTTCTCATGGGACAGATGGTTCAAAAAATTTTAGAATTACATAAACCAGGGAGGACAGATTTGTTGAACCTTCTCTCTATATGCATCTCACTTTTTATGAGGAACCTAGTCATAGTTACAGCTCCCCACACACACTCCTGAGTGTGAGATTGCTCCTCTTTTCTCTACTACAGTGGTACGCAAAATACACACTTGAAGCCAAGGACAGCCAAGGCTGAAAAATGCTGCCTTTGTCCTTGATCATTGTCCTTGAATATTTGTCCTAATATTTAATATAAGGTGATATGCCTACACTTATCACAATGCAGCCAACCTTCACACAAACAGTTAAAAAGGAATACAAACCTTCTACTTTCACCACAAACTCAGGCCAAGGTAAAAATCACAAAGCCAGCTGGCCAGCTTTCAAGAAAAGCTCACTTGCTGGATGGAAAGACAGAAACCTTGTTGACATGGAAACCTATAATTTCAATATATATCTATAATTAACAGATAAAATAGCAAGATGAGAGAGAGCTCAAAAAACCATGATCAACTATAATTGTGAGAGATTTTCTAATACTCAAATATTAGAGGTGAAAATGTTAAAACATCAATAAGGAAGCTGTTAAAACAAATGGTTCTTCCGAGAAATTGTTAGAGGGCTCAGTGGGAATGTGAGAAATGAAACAACAGTAATCTCATGCTGGAGCATTTTTCTGCATTTGTGTTCTATTGCTAAAAAGAACCTTTTTGTAGATTTCATCTATGCATATTCAAATGAGAGCTGCTGTCCTAAAAATTTCAATTGGAATACATGGCAGAGAAGGAAAGAGGGCACAACATTCAGAGAGGTGCAGAGAGGCAAAAGATGTAGCCTTGATACAAATACAGAAGGTGCACATCCCCAGTCATATCTGACCCACGAAGACACTGAAATCCCAAACTGGGAACAATCCTTGGGACAACATAATGGTAACAACCCTTTAGTCATCAGACAAATCCATACCAGAGATGACCTGGCCTAGGCAGAGGGAATGAAACTTTCTGGACATTACTGTACATGGTAGGAAGAATTTTTCTACTCTGTTGCTTTTTTTTTTTTTTTTAAATCTTCCTGGGGCATTTTAAGGGTACCAAACCCCAAGTAATGGTACAGGATTGTTAGACACATTGTGTCCCTTATTAGTTCAGGTTTTGATATCAGCTCAGCAGTAGATCTCACTTCCTTGTAGAGAGACCTCTGAATAAGTATGTGGCCCATGCATCAGTCCAAAAAAAAAGGGCACAAATCACTAGAGCGAGATATTTTCACATTCAGAAGTGACAGGCTCAGTCTCTCTAAACAGAAAATGTTTTTTACAGTATTATCTTTGCTTAATATTTTCTCTTAAAATAATTTTTGTTCTTGATTTCAGGTGTTCCACTAAAATATTTGAGCAGGCATCATCCTTCACAGACAGACAAGCACTCTTACAGGGAAGGGGGAAGAGATCTAATTAATTAACTTTTCCATGTCTGATCTGGAATAAGAAGGTGGAGTTCACAGCAGGCTTCATTTATGGTAGCAATATCTGTAGTGCAACATCATTTGTATTTCTCCACTTGCCAAATATGAGGAGAGATGGTAAAAAAAATAATACAGAAGAAAAGAAACTGTTAATTTAGATGTAAATAAAGCAAGCTTAACAAAGACTAGCTGAAGTTACCACCTGCTGCACAGCTTCTTCACACAGAAGCAGTAGACAAATGGGGGTAACGTGTTTGATGGTTATTAGTCTCCTCATTTTTGCAAAAGTCAATGCAAATTTGAGGCACTTTTAAAGTTGCAGGAATAATTTATTTTTTTCTCTCCATTATGTGGATACTAGTGAGAGCCATGGGAGAAGAAAAGATATATGTTCAAGATCACACCACGTATAATAAACCCCAGGGGTTAAATGACAAACTCTATTTTGTTTTGCATCTTTTAATTTTTAACTGTGCCTTTTTAATATTTTTGCTTTTCTATTTTGTAAAATACAAAGGGCCAGAGGCTCCCTTACTGGAAAAAAAAACCCGAAGTCCATTGGAATGCTGATCTATTCATCATTATTTTTATGGGCCTTGGGAAATTGCAAGGAGACAAAATTTTTGGAAAAAAAAAATCCCAAAACAACTGCCTTCCTTGCTCTCTGTGCAAGTGCTGATCATCAGGAAAGAAAGGCATGATTTGCTGCATATCTTCTCCTGTTCCCCAGCTCATTACAGACCCCCAAGCTGTGAATCCCTGGGCCAAAATGCAGGCAACTGTCAGGTTTCTAAATGTGGAGGGTGTTTTTAATACAAGTCTTACATTAAGTGAAGTAAAACCTTGAGGCATAAATACATCTTTCTCTTTCATATCATTTAAGCTAGCTGAATGCTTCTTAGTGCTCAGTAAATATAAATGTATTTTGCCCCAGAGCCAGAACATGCTGCAAAGAAGTATTGTTCTGCTCAGGATGAAAACCTAGTACGGATTTCAAAGTCTTCCTTAGACAGACAGTCTGTGCAATTGGCAGAATTTATGAGAAGCCTGGGCACTTTTCTGCCTTGTCACGTGCAACTTTTCTAATTGTCCAGCTTTGGAGGCTGTTGTCACTTCAATTACAAGTTCCACATACTACATAAAGGTTGTACTCCTTGAGCTGGGTCATGGATGTGGTGATGGGATCAGGAGGAGAAGAGCACTGTCCTCATGCTCCATGCTGGGTTTATTAATCTCTTATTGTGGGCCTTCATCCTCCTGCTTAGGCATGCCAACCAGCCTGAGCACCCAAAATGGCTCATTTCAGCTAAAGAGGTCAGAATCCAATGGGCCACATCCCAGGTTAAAACCTGAGACAGCAACAGCTTCTTCTGTGGTCGTTAATACCTATTAATACATTGATATATCTTCAGTTAATGAGCCTTCACTAATAGTCGTGCCTTAGAAAGAGCTGGTGCTTTAAAGTGGATGTGGCAGCCATTGAAACAACATTGCATGACTTCTGCAAGAAATGAACTGTATTCACACATCACAAGCACAAAGGTGATTGAATCCTATATTCTGTGCTGCCTTCACCTCTTTTTCCACTAACATGACAGTAATTGGTCTGTTGTGCCATCGGGACTCCAACAACTGGAACAGGCATGGACAGTGAACAATGTCAGGGCCCAAACTACAGTACATGGCTCAGACCACCTCTCTTAGAGGCAAATGAAGTGAAATACCATGTCCCTTTTCTTTTCTTATGTAAACAAATGATTCCTAATGAAGATGTTGAACTTCACTGTCTTTCAATTGGTACATCTGAAGCAACCCCACTGCCAACTATATGAGTCTGAAAGAGTATTTTGGAAAGTTTGATGAGTTTAGTCAGATGGTGAAATATGCTGAAATAAATTTTAAAAAATCCCTTTATTTCTTTAGGACTAGTTTTTTTCTGTGCATATTTCAATATAACAAATACTTCAGAAAAGCATTCTTTATATTTTCCCCTCTTATCAGAATCATTCCCTCTAGCCCTCACAGAAAACAAATTTGGAGCCTGATCACATTTTCTATCCCTTTTATACTGTTTTAGTTAGCAAAAGTGGGATTTTAGATGCAAAAATACATCAACATCTTTCCCTGATCCATCCACTGCCTTCCTTTCTGTCACAAGGTTTTTCCCACACATTTTTACCTGTCATCCTGCGTACATATTGACAGGCCCTGATGCCAATCTTTGCCTTTAGAATCAGATAGAAAGTAGTTTGCCTTGAAGGGGCTAAAGAGCCTTTTCAATACTTGAATGTCCATCTTAATAGCTGCTTCAGAATGAGTTTTCCCATACAGGTTTGGAGTTTGATAAAATAACCTCTGAACTGGTTAGCAGATAGACATTTCTCCTTGCCATTTGAATTATATTTCCATCTCCCTATTTTTTCATTTTTTGCATGGAGCATTTCAGGATAATTAGTTTTATTTGTTTATTCATTTGTCTTTATGCTAGTTTATTTAGAATTCTTGAAGTCCTATTTTTGTGTTGGTGAAAGATTGATCAGGTGCAGATGTGCTCCATTTGTGAAACAAAAATTTATATTGGGTAGATGGAGAGGAAGACAGGAAGAATAGTACTATTTGTCTTCCTTCTAGGAGGACAGGACAAAGAGAATAAAGAAGGAGGAAGTTTCTGCTGTAGCTGGGACTGGAAGTCATGGATTTGGGCATGAGTCATCCTAAACATGTGATAGTCATATTTTCTGATTTTGACAAAAAACGTCAAAACTTTGCTATTCTAAGTGATCCTGCAGAGTGACAAAGAAAGACTGTATTGAAAACAGCATTGAAAATTCAGTTATTTCTAGTTGTCACAGAGAGTGGCTGTGCAGAGGGCTGAGCTCCCAAATAATTGTGTGCATTCAGAGAGCTGCTGCTTTTCTGTGCAAACCCCAAACCAGAAAAGTGCAGCTACAGCAGCTAAGGATAAAAGTGTTTGCTAATGGTATGAGGCCAAATGCTCCTGCTGTGGCCCTTTTCAGGAAGCACATAGACGAAATTTGCAGCTCACTGTTCCTAACAGGATTGTATATGTATGTTCTGCACATTTATCCCAGAACATACATTGAAGTGGGCTTGGTGCTTTGCTCATCTGCAACTGCTGCATCAGTTTATGATGTGAAGAATCACAAAGGCACTCTAGCAAATGGGTCTAAGCATGCCCATGCCAGAAAATCAGCATGTGAAATGAGTTTGAATAAGACAAGTAGATAATTTGAAGGCCAATACAAGCCTCTTGGTATCCCCTGCTCAATTGGTTTTGAAAGTAAAAGCTGCTGCTAAGATGTGCTCTGTACCTTATGCAATTCAATCAATTCCAGCACTTCCAAGGTTTTCTGCAGCACAGAAAGATCTTGTCAATGAACTCCTCAGCTGAACTATGTTTTTAACTTCAGTGGTGTTCAGTTAACTCAGTCACTCAATATCTGTGTAACTTAGGCAATTAGTAAACTTTTATCAATTGCTGGATGTTGTTTTGGTTTTTGACTTGCCTATTTATGTCTATCTCTGGTTGCTGGAAGGTATGAACCTCGATGAAAAAAAGTGTTAAAAATTTACCTTAAGAGAGAGTTTAGGTACCAGGTAGGTTCTCTGAAGAATCTAAAACCATCTAAGTGACAACCATCAAGGTTGTCACTTAGAAATGAATAAACAACTTAGCTACAGAAATTAATCCTTAGCTGTGACAATTTTGTCTGCCTTTTTTTTACAAAAACACAAGTGTTATTTCACAATTTTCTATGATAAAAATGTTTCTCATCCCAAAAAATCTTTAACTTAGCTGTAGATTTTGCTTGAAGGAAACATATACATATATTTGTATAATTTCAGCTGATTATACTAAGATCTTGATTTCATTGCAGGGGGTTAGAATTAGATGACTTTTAAAAGCCCCTTCCAATTCAAACTATCAAACTATTCTATGATTCTGTATAGTCTTTTTTTTTTAAGAAAAAGAAGATTTTTATCTGGAAAGAACAAAAAATCTGGAACTACCATCAATTCCCTTTTGCAATAACTGTAAAGTTTGCATTTGGACACCATGTCAGAAGTCTGAAGGTGTTCAGGAGAGAGGAAAAGCATATTCTTTTGGCATTGGTGGCAATACAAATAAATCATGCCTCATATCTGATTTTAATAAAAGAATTTAATTACCAGTTTATTCTTTTAAGGCACCATTAATTTTTTTTCCAGTGAATTGCCTATTACTCACTTGAAGTCATTACATTTTTCAGGGAAAATCTATTTATAAGTACTCATGAAGCAAACTAATTGAAACATAATTAAAAGGAGACCAAAATCTTAAATAAATCACAGATAGTTTCTTCATGGATTAAACACATGAAGCAGGCAATGCTTCTTATTGAACTTTTCCAAATAGTTCTGTATTACCATTTTAGCCTGGGCATTGACCCCTGAAGCCATGTCACTGCAGTTGGTGCTGGTGCCTGGCCACTGTGGAGGTCTCTGCAGCCCCTTGCCAGCCCCAGGCAGTGCCAGTGGGGGCTTTGGCCAGGCACTGGCTCACACAAGTCACTGCACAATTTTAGCATGCAATGTTAAAAGCCTCTCACCCTTGGTTTTCATCTGGTTGTCATCTGCTTCAAATAATTTGAAATTGCAGAGTTCCTTGAGATGGGCTGGGGATGAGAGAACTCCTCCAGCCCTGGGAGCAGGTTTGCCATGGTGGGACAGGGCTGGCTCCTGATGGCACACTGGGGTTGGCAAAGCCTGCAGGAGGAGCAGTGATATAAGGAGATGATGCTGGGAGTGACTGATTCCCGGACACAAAGGGTGGGAAAGTCCTTCCCTGCAGATACAGTCCTGGGATGGTACTGTGCAGGATCCTGCTCTCCTCACAGAGGCTTCTTGGACTGTGCAGCCCCACCTTCCCACTGCCATTCCAAGCACAGTCCTGCCTAGGTCTGCCTGCTCACTGCTTTGGCAGTGGAAGGACTGGTATTTAGTATTGTCTAGAATAAACACAAAAAATACATAGTAGTTAGTAAGAAATGTAAATTTCAGCTAATTAATATGCTAACTGATTATTATTTTTACTTAATATATTAACTCATACATGTAGTATTTTCAGTATTTATCTTTATTTGCTGCATTTCCCATTATTTTCATTGCCTGAACACTCAAGTAAGTAACAAAGGCTATTTCAAACAAGGCTAGATCTTTTAAACCAGCTAGTACCAAAGCCCATCTGTAGCTTATTCAACCTGCTGCTTTTCAGGGATGTTGAGCCATGACAGCACACATTAACTTCAGGCCTAAATGTGCTGGTACTGTCCAACATGCTGTGTGTATCTCTCAAATGTCTGTAGAGAAAAACCTTTCCATAAATGGTGATACTTCCTTACTTGCTGCTTACTCTAGAGTTGGCACTGAGTCCCTGGACACCAGATGCTGCTGCAGCCCTGTCCCTGCAGAACAGTGGTGTGAAGATTACATGGGACACTGTGCAGGAGTGCCATAGCATCACCTCACTCCAGTGTAAGTGAATTTCTTAACAATGTCCCTTCTGAGGCTTGCATGAGCATACTCAAAAGGGCAGAAATAATTGTAGCGTGTGTTCAAAATGCCGCTGTCACCTAGAATGCCCTATATCTCCATCTGTTCTATTATTTTGTGCTCCTTATAAACTTGAACAATATTGTGGCTTTCCTTTCCACTTCAGATTGTCCCTGCTCAGCACCACAGCTCCTCTGTACAGCTGCATGTGCTGCAGCCCTTCCCCAGCACACAGCACAGGGTGCTCCTGGCAGAAGCTAAAGCACACAGAGTGGGGTCCACCAGGCACAACAGGGACGGTGCAGACCAGATGAAGGCAGCTGAAACCCTACCAAAACACCAGTACTTACTGATTGAATCTGAAAATGAGGAGGTACCTGCAGGCAGGCAGGAAAGGCTTAGAGACAGAACCTGAGCCTGTGTGTGCTCGGGATCCTCAAACCATTAGAAGAAAGTCAGTCTATGATGTCACTGTACAGAGGTCTTAGGAACAGAGCCCATTTTCAGAATTCCCGTGGAAAAAAAACCCCTGCAAGCTTTAGAGGAGGCTATTAATTCTCAAATGTGTTTCAGAAATTGAAAAATGCGCAGGTCGACCAAATAACCTCTTCACTTTGTCAAAGCAACCTCTTATTTTCCTGTGATGCCTTGGGATTGCTTCACACCACAGACAACATCCTTAAAAAACTTCAAATGCAGGTCACCCTGTGACTGAGAGGAAGAATATACTTTGCATCAGCAAGCTTATCAGTGGAGCAATGTTCAGGCAATGGGGTGGATTTGGGGATTAGAGGTGTAGAAGTACCACTATTTTAACATTTCTATTGCTCAGAATGGAAGTCAACAATGCACGTTCAGGTTTTCATTCTGAGCTCATTCAGAGCATCCAGTAACTGAAAAATAAAATCTTCCACTGTGAAAAACATACACTTGTCAATGCTGAATTAGAAGCTGGCAATAACAACAGTAGCAGATGTTTGGGTTTGGGTTTTTTAAAATTCCATTCTATCTTCAAATCTGATTAATTTGCTACCTGAAAAAATGTCAGATGAAATTTTCTGGACTGGAAAAACTCCACCCATTGCAATACTAAACGGTAGTAATGACATATCTTCTTCAGTGGAATAACATTCTCTTACATGTTATAAGCATAAATGGCATTACAAAGGCTTAATGAGGATGAGGACAAGCAGATGAAAATCAAAATGTCATTCAATCATTGGTTATTTAACAAACAGAGGCATATAACTCAATGGCTGCAGTGAAATAATTTGAATTTATATCAATGCAGACATTAGAATTTTCTGTTAGTCATTTGTTTGGGTTTTCTATCCTGATTTGCCTTCATTATACTAATTAAATTACAACCAGAAATCCATGCATCAATAGCATTGCATAAAAATTACAAAAGCCGATGTACTGCATCTGAATTGGTAGTGGCATTGGAACAACCAAATAACATTAAAATATGCATTCACATTTAGTTATTTATTTATTTAGACGAATAGAAAAGCAAAGCAGGACTGATATCAGACACAGGCCTAAAGTCAAATGAAAACAGAAATGAGGAAAGTATGAGGGTCTCAGTGAGGGTGAAAAGACCATTGCTATATACATCATATTGATCCCTTCAGCAATCACATGGATTGCTTCCTTCTCCCCTTTCTCCATTCTCCCCTTCTCCCATCATCTCATATCTGCCCAATTGGGGTGTCTCCAGTCAACAAAGTCTAACTTTGCCCTGGGTGAACTTCTGTGCCATCAGTTAAGCCCCAGTGGGGTTTTCAAAGCCACAGATTTTGGATCACCACTGCAAAAGATCCACTGGCTTCTCTCTTTTCCTGGAAGCACACAGGGCTTCTCTAAGCCATGCAGATCTGTTGAAGGACATTCCTCTGCACCAATTAAATGTGCTCTTGGCATCTTCTCCAAAAAGACTTTTCCCAGTCTTTTGCAACACTGATAATGTAAGGAGACCTTCACACCTGGCTTCTGGCTGACCTCAACATCACATGCTGTTCTCAAGGATTTTGCCATGTTTTGGGTAAAAATGGATTGTTTTTTCACTTGGGATTTATCATCTATTAGAAGATGGTAATAGTTAAGAAGGATATTCTGCAGGACATTTTTTCTGGTCTTAGCATAAGAGGTCAGCATGACATTTTGTGAGATTACTTACATTGCTTTTTCACATTTACTGAAAAATCACTTTGCTCCATCAAATAAGGTAGTGTTTACTTATTCCCATTTTAAAAATCCATGCTGTAGGATATCCTGTGAGTGCTCTAAATGCCATTGACAAGAATTTAAAAGCACAATTAAAAAGATTCGTCCAAAAAAACCCACCAGCAGCAGAACTTTTCATACCTATTCAAACTTTCAGCTCGATTAATTCCTCTCTCTTAGGCATGCTTTGAACTTTCACTGCATTAGTGCACCAAACTACCCAATAATTTCTGAGCATATTTTGCTTTCTCCCTGTCTTATAGTAATTTAGAATTCTTCAAGGAAAAAGAGGTCTTTGCTCTGTTAGCAGAATATGAGCCCGTTTAGGTACCCGGTCACAAGGAAAAGGGATGCTATCAAGGCCTCAAGCATGTCTTGCATGACTGGTTAAATTCAACTATTGGTTTTGCAGCCTCCAAAACTTCCTCCAGCTCTTTAGACAATGTTAATAATTTTGACACATGATTTCAAGAACTTGTTTTATACCTTGACCAAAAGAGATCTCTAGGTTAAGTGTGATCTTTTATCTACTTAAATCTGTTTTCTAAACTGGCACTGGAATTGTTTATCATATCCAGGAAGGCTCTCTGAGTGGGATTCAGTTGGATGGATGTCAAGTGCCATTTTAGATGCTTTAGGATTTTACACCTAGTTGTTGTTCCAGGCACTTCGGGTTCTTCTGTCAAGACTGCTATTTGGTAGCTAAACCAACACCAGAAGTCTGTATTTAGATACCTGCATGACTCATTCTGTCCTTTCCTCTAACATCATCTTCAGAGATGTTTGAACATCACTGTGGAACTATTTTAACCCTGTATCTCTGTATGGCTGGTCTTGTTCTTCATTGTTCAGTATTGATCCACTTTATTTTCAGCATGTATCTCTGTGAAAGGTAAAAACCTGATTAGAGTTCTCAGTGGAACTCTAACTGGAGAATGGTTACAATTTCCCTCCCTTATAAAATATATTCTTCTTAATGATATTAAAGCACCAGAGACCCTTCTTTAAATAAGTTATTTATTATTAAACATCATGAAATCTATTAAAAAACCCTTTTTTATATAAGAGGCTTGGAAGGATCATAGTTTACCATCTACCTAAATATATGATGAATATTTCTGTAAGTTTTTACAGAAATTTATTTTCTGGTACCTCAATTATTCCTCCAAATTACATCTCCTGCTTCTAAAGAAGTATCACCTAAAATGAAGAAATCAAAGACAGTGTCTTAATTTTATATTGCAGTTTTTTCCAGATTGCAATTTTAGAAATAAGTTCCTAAAATTTATAAAGACTGAGAACAACAGCAACATCATCAAACAGTATTCAGATAACCTCATGGCCTCAAGACCAACTTTATTTAACAGTAATTTTCCAACACAGCAGATTAATTTATTCTTAAATGAAGAATGGATAGACATTACACAGTGTAGAGTGGCAGAACAATGTAACTACTTGCATGCCTCTACTTTCTAGTTGTGAAGAATTATTTGCAAAGTTAAATTCAATGTCTGAAAGTAAGGCTATTTTCTCCAGTAATTGGGGTTAGAATGGACCCTGCAGACAGAAGTTAAATGAAGCTGCTGTTTTGCTGCAGCCAAAGACACAAACAGCATGTATTGGAATGAGCAGGCATTTGGCATCACCTCCAGACTCAAAGAAAATGGAGTGTTTGCATTTCCAGAAATGAATAAATCACCCTTGCAACACCTGCATGAAACTGAAGGCATGTTAAAATGTACACCAATATTTATGATGTAACATCATCTATTAACAAAATACTTTCACAACTCGTACTTTCCAAGAAAAATTTAAACATTTTCTTACAAATTCCTGCCCAAAATAATCTGTAAGATACTTGCATGTTTTCAATATATCTAGATTAAATCACCATTTGTCCACACATATAGAAAATTTCAGATCAAGCTTCAGTATAGCCTGGGTAGTAAGTTTTATGTGGCGCTGACCCATCAATATATATTAATAATTCAAAATGGTAATTTTATGTTCTTGTTATGGGAAAAAAAAAGTTGAAGTTGTAAGGAGAAAAAATATTGTTAAACAGAAATGCAATTAAGTATAAGAATATAAGTTGAAAGAAGAAAGAAAATGTAATTTCTAGGCTCATATCCAAAAGGCACTATAAACACATAAGTAGAGTGAGACTATACATATGCTGGCAACTATACATATGTTTTAACACCTTGTCTAATTGGCAACCTCCATTATTTAATGCTCACATCTTCAAAATGGTATCTCTGCACCTACAAAATCCATTCACTCATTTTTGTTGCAATAGCAAATAATGCAAATTTATAGTCATATGTGACTTTGTAAGAGTATTGATCACATCCTCAATTAGCTGCATCTATGCTCTGCAGAATAAGGATCAAATATGAATAAATATATAGAGACAGCAAAGTAGTCAGGTAATTTCCCTTTTTCACACACCCACCCACTCATCTTTTAGAGGGATGATGAGGTGATGATGAACACAAACCCTACACTTGCCCTGAGGATTTAAGGACTCAACAGTGGAACAACAGGCAGTGAGTAGGACACAAGTCATTGGTCGATAAAATAAATTCACCACTGCAAAACAGTGAAACTGCTATTTCTTATGCATAATTCTAGATTCTAGAGGAACTGCCATATACCCATTTCACTGAATCACAGAATGAATCATTGAATGTTAAAGGATTGCAAATGGCCTTGAAGATCATCTAGCCCCAGCACTCCCTGCCATAGATGGGACACCTCCCACTAGACCAGGCTGCTCAGGTCCTTTTCCAACCTGTGACAGGATTGGGGCACCCACATCTCTGGTCAGCCTGTTCCCAGAGGCCTGTCTGACCACCCTCAAAGTAAAACACTTCTTCCTAAAGCTAACCTAAATTTCCTCTCTTTCAATTTGTACCCAATACTCCTTGTTCTGTAACTCCAGTTCCAAAGAGCCCTTCCACAGCAACCCTGTAAGCCCCCTTCAGATATTGGAAGGTGCTGTGAGGTCCCCACACAACCTTTTCTTCTCCAGGCTGAATAGACCCAACAGCCTGTCTTCATAGGGGAGGTGTTCCAGCGTTCTAATCAGCTTTGTGGCCCTCCTCTGGACTTGCTCACAGAGTTCCATGTCCTTCATATGTTGGAGACACCAGAACTGCATGCAATACTCCAAGTGGGGTTTCACAAGAAGATCTGGTCTCTTCCTCAAAGCAATGCTACAGATATTGACACAAAATAGATTAAGTTCAGCAAAACATCTGTTGCGTAGTGGTGGCTCATAGAGGTGAAAACATTCTCTTCTCTCTGTTGTAAAGTCATATTCAACATATGAGAGAAACATGTAAGAAACAGAGAGGAGGGCAACAGAGAAAATCGGGGAGCCATGAGGAAGAGAAGAAGACAAGCTCTGAGAGAAACTGAAGCCACCTCACTCCAGATCAGGCATGGGTTTGGGGGTCCTTACTGACAAAGAGGCAGGCAGCATTTTTAAAATGAGATTTTTACCATAATCCCCTGAAAATTAATTATAACTACCCAGTTATGGTGGGATTGATCTGAACACATCTGTCTACAGTGAGAATGACAGTGTGTGACAGAGCAGTCACAGTCAGTTAGGTGCACTACTCACCTAATTGTAAAGTAAGTGCCTACACTTGGTCAGATGAATCTCATCTCTAACTCTGTTGACTGTGTTGGTCTTCCAGTTACAGCTGTCATCAAGACAGCTGGTTCAAACTAGAAGTCTGTGTCCCAGCTCCACATTTAGTCAGATGACTGCCAAACCTGTCTCCACTGGATCCAGATCATTTTTGATGTTGAGTAGTAGAGCAAGTCAGGGAAAAATCTGCAGTTAAAAATACAGTCAGAAAATTTCAGCAGGAAACAGAAGACAGTCTTAGCTGTTTGCACAGAATGAAGATGCCCAAATAGGCAGGAACTTTTTGAGGCCACAGAACATCTTACACTAATCTATAGACTCCATTTCATGGGTTTTAACATGCTAAATAAACACAATGTCATTTTCAAACTTGAGTAATATTAGAAATATATTTAGATTTTTCTCCTGAACATTCATTGTCTTGGTGCTTTAAGTACATTTCCTAAATTTAGACTTTGCCATAGATGTCTGTGTTTAAGTGTTTTAAAAAATAGTGTTAGTGCAGAGTAAAGAAGTATCTTCATGATAACCTAAATATCAGAGTCGTAATCTTTTCTCTTTCTGCTCCCACTTCTGGTCAATTTGGGGAGTGATTCACTTTAAATTGAGATGTTGCCTCATGCTGAAATCTCACCATCCTTTACTCACATTGACTCAGTTAACTTCTGCTCCTATGGGAGACATATGTTTCCTCAGCCTTTGGGTTCACACTTGCAGAGTTACTGGCTGCTTGTTTCTTCTCTAACATTAAAAAATATGTGTCATTTCAGTTAAACTGTGAGTTGCAACATTATTCCAAGATCTTAAAATCATTAAAATATTAATAAAATCGTTACAGAAAATGATGAGGAAGGAAGAGGACAAGACAGGTTTGCAGCAAGGCACAAAACTGCTGAATTTTAATCCAGGATATAAAAACCCTCTTGGATTGGAACTCACTAAACAAGTCTCAGCAGACAAGAAGAATATGTGGATATATGGATATAGAAGGTTATATCTGTTCTGAGACAAACTGAATAAAATCCTTCATGGTCACAGGTACCCTTTGATTTCTCCAATCATCCAAAACCAGTGATTTTAATGCTACTGGTTTAAAAGTATCACCAGAAAATCAGATGAAGAAGCAGATCAGTTGTTAAAATGTGACAATATTTCTCAAAGATTGAAAAGCAATGCAATTTAAATAGTCATCATACACTTTGTATTTCAAAACTTCAGAAGAAAGGCAGAAAACTCAGTCTCCAGTTTTATCATGTTTTATTACTGTCTGATGCTCAGGTAGCAAAAAGGGTGATTGCAATGTAAATGGACAGATAGCTAAACTCCTATGTGCCCCAAAACAGAATGATGCTCCTCTCCTTCTTTCCTTCTCTAAAGTTATAATTATTATTTTATTAGGTGGAAAGAATACCTCATTCAAAATACACAGAATTGTATCTTTATCTACTTGTCATTTTCCTTTCTTGTTATCTTTTCTTAAAGGAAATAGAAATTTTCTAAATTAATAAAATTAATAAATTAATAAAACTAATAATAAATGTTTTAAATGTTTTTTCTTAGTCTGATTTCATTTTTATATACCCATGTTAGAAGCTTTTTATTAATCCTTTGGAAGTATAACCATGCGTATGTTTTCCCTGCAGGATTATGTCTTTGAACATGAAGAAACTGTTAGTCCCTCTGTTAATTTTTCATTTTCCACGTTAATTAAAAACTTGTCCAGATGGCACTGCACAAATATCTTCCATGCAGATTTCTGGCTTTGAGATGCAGCTACCCACCTCAAGAAACATCATTTCCGTCTGCTCGGGAAAATAGCTCTCCATGGTTCATTTTATGTATAATATTGTGCGGGGGAGAGTGTGTCACTTGGAGTAAAAGGAGTGGAAATTCATTTCCAAATCTCCCACTCTCCATGAAAAACTCCTCATAGCTATTTGTGAGTACCTTTGTGTGTATACATGCCTGGATGCCTCAGAAGTAAGATTCACCAAAGAACTCCTATTATCTCAATGTAATGCATACATATAATTCTCATCCAGGTGGTTAATAAGAGCAGAAACCAGTAGCATCAATGTATTTGACATCTCTTGAAGCAAATTATTAAGCCAAGCTAATTCCCACTCAAGAAGTGCCAGAAAACCACATGCCCCCATTAGGTCTGACCTACTCACTCACGAGGCCTCTGAGAAAATGTACAAACAAATAAATCCTTATTCAAGGAAAGACAAAACAGTAATACATTTAGAATGCAGTAAGAACAAATCCCCCTTCCTTGCTCATTCACCACTAGATGCCTGTTGTCCAGGAGAAGCTCTCTATCTGCAGAGATCTCTGCACCCACAAGCTGCCCGCTCAGCCTGATCAACCCCTAGGGACTCCTCCAGGGGTGCCTGGATCACTACAGCACTTTTCTAGGCTCCTCCACCAACACTCCTGCTCTGATTCCATTCAAGGAGTTTCACACCAAGACATTTCTCACCAGACACTCAGCTACGTGTCCCTGTCTCACACTGAAATAAATCCCATTGCAATGGAGAGAGCATTCAGGGCTCTGTAATGAGGACCTCTTTGCTCAGGAACCAGGTCTTTGCCACAAGTTAGAAATCTTCCTCTTTTCAAGAGCCAACCTTCCTGCAAAACCCAACCTGTCTGCTGGCTCCCCAGACACTGCCAGAAGAAGACTTGGTAATTAGCCAATGTGAACTAAGGTCTCTATCGTTTTGCTTTCTGCTTTTCACCAGCTGTGGGATAGAGACATCTTTGTTTTCCTGAATGGATAGATAGATGTGTGTATGTATTTATTACAAAAAATATTGATTTCCCATAAATAATGCATTAGGAGCACTTCAACTGCTCAAGTAAGTGCCTGTCTTTTTTTCATACTGTGCCCGCAGTCCTGCCTGCATGTCGCAGATTTTACTATCATTGCAGTTCTGCTGCATGCATAACATAGTAACCAGATAAAAATGACTCTGATGTGTCAAGAACAGAAAAGTGTAAAACATTTTCTTTAGCAGCATGTGACTCTCTAAGACTTCTGTTTGTGAAGGAGCCAACACAGTGTGCTGTCAGCATTTGAATATATGGCTTCAAACCCCACTGCAATTAAAAGCTTTCAGAGAGCTGGTTTAATATAGAGCATGACATCATATTTCCTTCCAAGCCTCCTAACTAAAATAAAACCAAAACCATCAGGTCAGGTTTTATTTTTCACTATTGATTCCAGATACCTCTCTTAAGCTCAGCCTTCAGAAGAATGTTCCTCCTTCTTCCAAGGCAATCAAAGGAGGACAGCAAGTAGAACCTCCTTAGGAATATGAACAGTGCCTACGTGACAAGAAAAAAATATTAAAAGCCTTAACCATATCTGATGAATTAAATGTTTATTGCTCTGTGGGTGTTTGGTCTGCAATGCCTGCCCCAGACATCAATAGAGGTCTTGTTTAAAAACCTCTAGTTGCATTCTCAAAATTCAAGGGACAGGCTGGACTTTAAAGGTTTGACTGTTTAAAAAGATCAAATATTTTTCCTTCCAGTTTCAGTCTGATCACACTCCCTTGGAAAGTAAACAGGATCAAATCACTGGGTGTTAGAGAGAAAAATGCATAGATGGTCGAGCTCATTCACATGGCCCTGTAGAAGGATTGCTTCTTGCAGATTATTTTGTAGCACTTCGTTGACAGTTTTTCAGTATTGTAGAAGAAATGTTGCCTTTGGAAGACTCTGGCAGACCTGTCAGGGCCTGTATTACTGTGATTAGTCTTACCTTTCCCATTTGGTTTATCTACCCCAGGTTTTAGTGTGTTGTATTCCACCAGGGTTTTTTACAACTCCTTGCAGACACTGTTCTAGAAGGAACCTCAACATTATTAGACGAGAAAGGACAGTAAGAAATCCTGGCCTGGTTAAAGCTGACTGCAAAAATGCTATAGTCATTGTGATGGGGCCAGGACTAGACACATGGGCAAGGCTTTCCTCCACACATAAATTCAGCACGATACTCAGCTTAAGGGACTGTGGAAGAGAAGGAGGAGAGCTCTGCCTTGAACTTTCTCAAATATGGGCAATACTCAGCTTAAGGGACTGTGGAAGAGAGGAAGAGAAGGAGGAGAGCTCTGCCTTGAACTTTCTCAAATATGGGCTGCTATGGCTGCTAATTTAGATACAAATATTGCCACAACCTGCATGGACTCTAGCTCTGCTTCAAAACCCCACTGATACACTTTCCTGGCATACCTCTGATGCTATGATTTATGAGTTTAAAATAGTTCTCCCCTTAGGTATGAAAAAAAGAACTCCTAATTTAGATACAAATATTACCACAAGCAACCTGCATGGACTCTAGCTCTGCTTCAAAACCCCACTGATACACTTTCCTGGCATACCTCTGATGCTATGATTTATGAGTTTAAAATAGTTCTCCCCTTAGGTATGAAAAAAAGAACTGAGTTCCCTCCTAAGTCACTGCTTGCCCTTTGGCTAAAACAGGTGGAATGAGGAACAAGGCTCAAGGCCCGGTTCTTTCATCTTAATTTTGGTGCCTTGATTTTGGTTCTGTGCTGCCTGGATTGTTAACAAATTACACAAGTTTCCCGTGTTTCAGCTTCTTTGCCTTTAAAATAGGAATACTGATTTCAGCTTTTTTATGTAGTTTACAGTATGGAGACATAAAGCACTACCAAGAGAAAAAAAGATTTTACTATTTTTTTACATTAAGACTTTATAATACAGGTAAATTCCATAAATTATCAGTATTATCTCTCTAATGGGAACACATCTTTGATGTTTCTGTTGAAGAAACTCTTTAACGCATGCTGATAATATAGAATCCCTGTGTACTATTCCTGATAATTTCTATAAAACCTCATTCTGTCACCAGCAATATATATATTACTGAAGACTGTGTGTCCTTGCCTTGTCAGAAACTGCAGCCTTCACTTTCTTCTTTCACCCATAGTTTTATGTGTACTGCAACAGCTAAGAGTAATTTTTGTTTCTAGATTTGGTACAACTGCCACCCCCCCCAACTCTATGGGTCAAGCTATTATTTCCTCATGTTATGATGCAGTCCCCTTTTATTTCTGCACTATTCTCTAAACTTTAAATCCCTTGCTTAAAATCTCCTTGGTGATTTCTTTATTTCTCTCCTAAGCAGCCTCTGATTTTCATCTGGGCTTCCCTCCAGGGTAGTCTATTATCTCACTTTCCCTTTAAATCCCTTCATTCTATAATTAGTATTTTTAGGGGTTTTTGTGCAGAATAACAGGTGGACTACATCTCCCAGATCTAATGTGTGATTACTGGAGGTGATTCTGTCTTTCCATGCAAGTGTGTAGGAAAGTGAAGAGAATAACCACCCAGGAAAACACCTAAAGGAGGCAATGACAGGAATCAGTCATTGCATGATACTTGGCACTCAGCAGCCACAGAGGGTTCAGGGCTGTAGTCTTCAATTCAGGGCTGACCTAGGGAGAAACATGTCCTTTATGTCTCAGGTATGACCACGGTAGGAAATGAATGGCTGACACAACATGGTGACAGCACAGTGATGGTACTTCCCCATCAGTGTCCCTGTTGGGACATGTAGCAATCCCAAGCCCACAGCAAGGAGAAGCTGTTTGGGATCTGTCAAGGCTCCTCCTGTGTGAGATCACACAGCTCAGTGCTCAGCGTTCTGGGGGCACAGAGGGAGGCAGAAGGTGTCTCCTGACCCCGGTGTCCAAAGCTTAGGACTCACAGTGGCATCCAGGTACCTGGCACTCAGCAGTCAGTCTGCTCTGGGCACAGCAGGGCCAGCTTGGCCATGTCCCACTGTGCACCCTGAGCCCAGACTGCTGAGACAGAGCTGTGAGA
This sequence comes from Passer montanus, assembly GCF_014805655.1. Classification (NCBI taxonomy): domain Eukaryota; kingdom Metazoa; phylum Chordata; class Aves; order Passeriformes; family Passeridae; genus Passer; species Passer montanus. Next base: position 7,544,359 of record NW_024366480.1, on the reverse strand, counting down.
GTCAGCAGGACACTAGAACAACCAAGGCACAGCCAAGGATAAGCCTGTTGATACAGGGGTGCTCAGGTGCTCGGGGATTCAAAGGAAAAACAGCTGAGTATGAGCTACTGAAGGAGGAGAGCAGGGAGGCTGGTCAGGATCAACAGAAAAACCTGTGGTAGTGGGGTTGGTCAGGTTGCCAGCTTGAGTCACTGGTGTGGGCATAGCAGCTGGGAAACAGCAGCCCTGGGACATCCAGACCTGGCCCTTTCCCTCCTGGTGAGTGAAGGCCAGTAAAGGCTCCACAGGTTCTGTGCCAGGAGCAGACCTCAGCCTGACAGCTCATGAATTCCCACTTGTCCTTCACTAGCTCCTGAGTGGGGCTACAGCTACTGTGTCTTCCAAATGGCCCTTTGCCCCTCCAGATCATCCTTTGCTCTAAGACCAAGACTGACTTTTTTTGTTCATCCTCAGGAGCTCTATTTACCCAAACCATGATTTCATGTGTACAGACATGAGAAGCACAGGGCTTTTTCCAGGATTTAGTCTACTTGTGGCAATTCTGGAACAGCACATCACACACCTATGGTTTCTTGTATCTCTGTAAAATTATCTACTTATTTTGTCTTTTATTAATACACAATGGATGTGCATTAGTGAATCAACCAAAGCAGAATTGCTTTCCTGTCTACTTTTCCTTTATTAATCTGTGGCATTTATTGATCTGTGACAGTAATGTGTTTTAAACACACAGAAATGGTGAATTTTTATTTTTATAGTGAGTTGTCCAAATATTTGCTTGCTAGCCTCAGAATACTTATATTGTCTAAGCCAAAAATTAATTGTATCACATTTTCTTCTCCGGTTTATATATAAACTTAGCCTTGCCTCTTCATTCCCATCTATTACCTTTGTTATTTTTCACAGACCAGTACACAGGTCCATATATTTCCCTAATAGGTTTTAAATTTTTCTCAGCCCCATGTTATTGGCTCCCTAGCCAATTTACTTTACTCAATCTAAGCCAAAAATTAATTGTATCGCTTTTTTCTTCTGCAATTTATACATAAACTTAGCCTTGCCTCTTCGTTCCCATCTATTACCTTAGTTATTTTTCACAGACCAGTACACAGGTCCATATATTTCTCTAATAGGTTTTAAATTTTTCTCAGCCCCATGTTATTGGCTCCCTAGCCAATTTACTTTACTCAACAGTATGATCTATTCAAGTGGAAATGGGAAGTTTATGCAATATTCTCTCTAGACCTCTCTGAATGTATTATTCTCTGAGCCACACTGCCTGGAGTGCCCCTTTATTTTAGAAGCTCTGCAGTCTTGCAACACTTGCACAAGGACCACTGGAAACCCAAGGTCCTGTGACTGTGAAAGGCAATGAATTGAAGATTCTGTGAAAATAAGATCATTGAAGAACTCTGTATACATGTTATAAGACAGAGAGAGAGAAAAAAAAAGAATAAAAATGTTTGGAGGAATGCTTCACTGAGTATCCCATATAACACTGGAAAACACCCAAACTGGTGATAGCAAGTAGAATATCCCAAAACCCATCCTCTACTAGACCATCATGGGATGTACCATTCAGAAAACTTGTTCCAGTTTTGCCTGGTTCCTCTAAAGCCTTCAGGTCTGGTCATGCCCTCAGTGAGGCTTCAAACAGAAAGTCTGAAATAACCTTTAGCTCCTCACAAGCCTCCTTACAGTTTTATGGTGACCATAGGTTACTGAGAATGGGAAAAAACCCATATACATCTAGTTCACATACTCATTTCTAGCTGGGCCAACTTGAAAAGAGCTTGCAGGATGCTCCAGAGCATGGTTGAAATTTAATTGCACGTATCTCAACTGAGACACCTTTATCAGCTGACTGTCAGATTCCATATTATCACTGTGTTGCTACCATAGCCCTGCTCAGTGTCTGAAAGGGCTGTATTATGTGGTAGGCTAGAGCAGAGAGAACAAGGCTCATCCACCCTGACAGTCTACTCCAGTCTTTTATTCCTGTCCCATTGTGTGTCCATCACTCTGGATTTTAGCTCTACATAGCCACTTTTTTCCCTGTGACAAATATTCTTACTCCCGCCCGTACTTGATTAATCTTTTCACCAGCTGTACTTGTGTTTGCAGAGTATGCGTTGCTATGCATTCATTTCACCACCTCCACACCTCAGAGCATTGGCAACAATCACATTTGTTACAGAAAATGCTGTTAACTCATTGCATCCAAAGTTAAGAAAATGAAATGTCAGTAATATGAATTGTGACTAGACAGTGATTTCGCTCTAAGAGTGAACTGTACTAGGCAAAGGAGACACACATGGGATGGCACATAAGAATAGACAGCACTTGGCTTGGCAGAGTTGTGGTTCCCTCTGTTTGCTCCATAGTTTGTGGGACTGCAATTATCAGCAGCAAATTAATACACTTGCCCAACACATGCTGGCACAAAATAGGGAGGAGAGTGGGCGGCAGAGCACAAGATGTTTGTGTGGTTAAATAACAAGAAACTAAGGCTCTAGTAAGTGCTCAAGAGTACATGCTGTAGCTCCTGGGTTTTGAAGGAATGACATGGCCATTTGTTGTGTGCAGACAATTTGTTGCCTTTCTATCAGCTGTCAGAAGGACAATGCCCACCCAAGGACAGTGCTGGGGACCACAAAAGGTGTTCACACTCTTCCAGACTGCATTGCCAGGCCTGAGCACCATATTTTTTCCTGTCAATCATTTAATTAACATTCGTCTATTGGATGCAGCAGGTGCAGCTTGCAGTGTCAGTGCCCAACATCTGTATATTCCTATCCTGCTAATTCCCAAATGAAAATGTACAATAGACTTAAAGAGAGTTTGTTTCTGTCTTTATTTTTACTTGAAACTATTTGTACAATTTACAGACAGGTTTTTTATTTCTTTGATTAGGTTTTATTTGCTCCTTTATATTTATCTCAAAGAGGGCACGGTTATTAAAAAGCACCAAGGACAGCCTGCACCATTTTCCCAACTCCATAATTTTCTCCTTACAATTTTTCTTCAAAGGGTGAATAATGCACTATTCAAGCATTAAAACTGCACTTTGCTAATGGAAACACTGCCTGGAGCTGCTTTGAAATGATATCCAAAGCACCCCAGAGCACTGAACAATCTGTGTGATGGGCACTGAGTGCCCTACTATTGCCATGTTCTGGCAAGTAATTTTGACATTCATGGAAGTTATTCCCACTAAGATTTGAATCTTCTGTGCTGGGTGTTTTGGGTCTCAGCAGGATAGGTCTTCAAAACTGATTTGCCTAATGCATTGCTTCAGAACTGGCCAAGAGTCCTTAGAGAGAATGACCTTGCTCTCTGATGTTAGGCCAACTCCTTCAGACAGTCTGTGTTTGTCTCTGGTTCCTCCCCAGCTCACGTTTCATCTTGAGCCTCTGCTTTCCTGCCCAACAGCCATGCAGGCAGGTGCTGCTCACTTCTAATTCCTGTGTGCACCCTCATTTCAGCTCCATGACAAAGGTGCTTCTGCCCATGCTTGCTTTTTGTCTCCCCAGAGCCCAGTCTCTCCACAACAGCACAGTATTCAGCTCTGATAAACCTTCAGTTCAGACTACTCCATACTTTATTTTCATATTCTAGTTTATCACTAACACTGGCAAAGGAAAAGCATTGGCAAGAAAATGCAGTGAAGGTTCATACTGAAAATGAAACGGTCATTCATTTATTATGTATTTTTTGGCAACAGTCTTTTTTTTTAATAGTTATTTATGCCGGCCAGAGGAAGTGTGTGGACAATCTGCCAGCACGGGTGAGCTCCTGAGATTTTCCAGTAAATCTTGCACCGAGAGTACGTCCCTTGACGTCTCACTCCAGCAGCTCTGGGATCACTCGAGAATCTGACTTTATCTTTCCCTGGAGTAAGTCGTGAGCTCGCAGGACTATGGAAAACAACTCCGGGTGATGACTGAGCTAGACGCACGCATAAGGCTGCAGGGACGCTCCTGTCCGTCCCCTCGCCAGGACCGGGCACTCGGAGGGGCTCTCCGGAGGCTGCAGCCCGGGCTGCGGGTCCCGCAGGGAGCGGCCGAGCCCCGGGGGCCGCGGGGCGGGCGCGGCTCCGGGCGCTGCCGCAGCTCCGCCCGGGGACTACAGCTCCCGGCGTGGCCCGGGGTCGCTGGGAGCAGCGCGGGCGGTGGCGGAGGCGGGCGGGAGGAAGGTGAGTGTGTCCGTGTGTCTGTGTGTCCGTGTGTCCGTGCGTGCGTGCGGGGGCCGGCGCCGCGCCGGGCAGGTGAGAGCCCCGCGGGCAGGAGGAGGAGCAGCGGCAGGAGGAGGAGCAGCGGCAGGAGGAGGCGGCGTGCTCCTGCCCGCCGGGGATGCGTGTGTGCCTGTGCGTGTCTGCGCGCCGCTCACCTCGGTATCGCTCGGGTCACTCGGTGCCGGGTGGATCCAGCTGCTCCCGGCGCCGGCGGGAATCGCTTTTCCCAGCGCGGCCGCTCCTCGCTGAGGTCCCGAGAAGAGCGTGAGTGAGCAGCGGCTGTGAGCGATCACGTATGTGCTATAGACGCACATGTGTTTCCTACGCATGCAACACATTTGTCGGGCTGCAGGCTTCGCCCCGTGACACCGGGCGGCCTCGAGGGGGATGGGGCCCAGGCGAAAGGGGTAATAGCGAATTAATTGCAGATGAGAAGTAATATCCGTCTTTGAGTCATCAGTCTTTGAGGCATAATTTCATTCCAAAAGCTCTTAGATGAATGGTACATCTTATATAGGAAAGCACTGCTTTTCCCACAGGATTATCAGATTTCCTCTGGAGAATACAGATCCTGGATTATTGAGCTACATGGGATTTGCGTGTTTCTTTCTAATTAGTCTGTGAATCTGAGTGTAAAATTCTTTATTTGGAAGGGGGGGATGGGAGTTATATGCTTCTAAAAGAACAGACATATCTTTTCTCTGACATTTTACACAGTTTTTCTGGTTATCCCGTGCTCTGTGCATACTGCCTTAATTGGATAGTGGTGTCAAAGGTTGATTAGATTCCCTAATAGATTTTGGATCTGCAAGAGGATTGCAGTTTTAAATGCGTGGTTAAAACAATCATGTTTGCCGTCTCCCCTCAAACAGTTGAGAGGAGGGCTGATGTATTACATTTGCGTTATCTTCCCTTTGGTTTATTAATGTATCATTGTGAGGTTGTCGGGTTCGGTTTTGTTGGTTTTTTTTCCCCCTCTGCTGTTTCATTTGCAGACCGAAAAGCAATGAATGTCAGAGAGGATTTGTTTAATCATTTAACAGCTGACACAAGCCATGTCCCTAACAAAACGTTGGTGAAAAAGTGGTGAAGAAGATTTCTGGGATACAGCAGCGCCAGTACTGTGAAGCCGCTTCTGCAGGTCAGGAGCAGCATTTGCTGGAGGATGCCATAGCCCAGGAGGTGACGCTCGTGGGGACGAGGTCGATGGCTTGCATGGAGCTTCTCTACCTGGCCGAGGAGAGCAGACAGGTGCCCCTGGGCACTGCTACTGCCTGGAGCCTGCCTCCCCATCCCTACGAGCAGCAGCAGTGTGAGGGGGGTGAGGCGGACCCCAGAGCAGCCACTGCCGTGGCAGCCCTGCACTGTGAACGGCACTGCAAGCCCTTGCAGAGGGGCCCTGTGGCTGAGCCCCCCCTGGCTCCCCAGCCCTCCTCTGTGGGCAGCTCGCCCCAGGAGCACCCTGCCCCCTCCAGCACGTCCCAGCCCTGCCACCCAGCCGAGCGCTTGCCCGGGGAAGAGGATGGAGGGAAGAAGAAAGCCTGCTGCTGTGCCCAGGAACTCGAGACATCGTTCACCTATGTGGATGAAAATGTAAATCTGGAGCATGCAAGAAGTCCCCCTACTCCTACAGGTGGCCAGGATGCTCCTCTGCAGCATCATTCCTGCAGGGAGCTGCCACCTGAATGGGCACACGATTCTCCTTCCTTGGTCTCCGAGGAGGATGATGCTGCCTCGGAGGCAGCAGCTGGGAAATCCGTTGACTATGGATTCATTAGTGCCATTTTGTTCCTGGTTAGTGGCATTTTGCTGGTGATAATTTCCTACGTGGTGCCCAGAGATGTGACTGTGGATCCCAACACCGTGGCTGCCCGGGAGATGGAGAGGCTGGAGAACGAGAGCGCAAGGATCGGTGCTCACTTGGACCGCTGTGTTATCGCTGGGCTGTGTCTCTTAACCCTGGGGGGCGTGGTGCTCTCCAGCCTGCTGATGGTGTCCATGTGGAAAGGGGAGCTGTACCGGAGGAGCAGGTTTGCATCCTCCAAGGAGTCTGCCAAGCTGTATGGATCTTTCAATTTTAGAATGAAGTCTGGAGCAAATGATAATATGCTCGAGCTGTCGTTAGTTGAGGAAGATGTGCTTGCCATAGATAATTAGTGTGGTCATGATTTTTAAGGCAGCATTTCTACGGGAAAATATGTCTCATTAAAGAAAGCAGATGCAGCTAAAGATAGCTGGTAATGCAGTTTATTTGTCTGACAAGAATGGTGTTATCTTAAGCTCTATAATCAAATGTTTGCAATATATGAGTACTTGTTGTAAAGGGGAACTGTGCCAGATGAAATGCAAATGATATAAAATAATGAAAACCACTGAATAAAAAGAGACTTGTGATAAGTAGGTTCCTCAGATACTCGTTTATCCTAATATAAAACATTCCATTGGTGTCTTGCCTATATAATTTTCTTATTACTCCCATATAGAACAAGAATGACCTTGACACTTTGGAAGCTTTTAATTTTTGAAGCCTGCAGGATTATTAACATTCTACTTGACAGAATATTAAGAAGCAGGACCAATAATCAAATAGCAGGGCTAATACTTCATTAAGAGGTGCTTTTTTGTTCTTTAATTTTAAGTAGATCCCTTCTCTTCAATTAAGTGACAGCTATAGGAAGAAAGAACACCACTTGGTCATGGCTGGCCACAAACCTCCCATATTTTCAAACAATTGTACAATTAGTGATGATTATTTAAAATATGAAATAAGAGGCAAAGGGCAGGAAACCATATGGCTCATGGTGCTGGTAGGAGACAAAAGGCTCTTTCAGCTTGAGGTCAGTGGCTCTATTTCAGTTCAGATTAGCAATGATTGATCGTCATTAACTTCTGATAGCTATAGTGACCCATATAAAAGAAGTTTAGTTCCTGGTGGACAGATGTCTTTGTATGAAAACTGCCATAACATGAATTAACAGACCTCTTGTTTGGAGTCTCAAAAGACCCAAAGACTGAAAAAGCCTGGGGATGCTGAGACTGGACACTTCTTCAGTACACATGCCAGAAGAAATTCAAGCCCAGCTGCAGGGCTTTGCTTATACTGGGGCTGTCTGCATCTTATTAGTCTTTTTTGAAACTTCAGGTTTATATCACTAGGCTCTCAACCTTCTCATAACCAGCAAGGAAAGGTCAGGAAGGAGCTCTCTGAGGCTCATTCAATAAAACCCAATTTATTTGTAAAGAATAAATCATCAGGAAATACAGAGGTTAAGTATCAGGCAGTTTACTGGCTGACAAGAGACTCACTTAACATAGGGGATGATCAAGGGTACATGTTGCTATTAATCTCAGTTCTGTGGCACTGTAGCCAAAAACCTGTACCACTCATGCTATTTGCTTTATTACCAGCCAGTTTTGGGGAGTATTAATGTGTTCTGGTAGTGCTGGGAAAACCAACAAAAATTGTTCAGTGCACCACTGTCAGTTCTTACTAAGCAATGGTATATATATATGTGTATATATATATATATATCTTGTTAATATTTATATGTCTGTTATGTGTGTATGTGTCCCTGGCAATGCCAGACATGGGTGAAGAGCTCTGTCTGTGCAGTCTCTGACTGCAGTCTTAGAAAAAACATGTGCTTCACTATGACAGGCTTCTCAGTTGTGAGTTAACTCTAAAATATCAGGAATATGCATTATTTTTAAAATACTTTTTTTTCCACTGTGACACACAGGAGAATAGTTCTCTTGGGAAGGTGGTAGGAGGCGATTTCCTTTATACTCCCTTTACTCAGTAATATGTGGCAGCACAAAGTCCAGAATAACAAGTGGATGGTGGAAACATGGGTTCCTCACAGAGAGACCAAATGCTATTTTGTCACTTGGTTCTTCATTGTGCTTCTCTGGCTGTTTTTGTCAGGAGACAAATGCAGCACCCAAGTCTGACTCAATTAGTTCAGTCCCTTGTGCTTGCTGGCGCTGTGACCAAGGGTCCAAGGAGCTGTCCTGCTCCAGGTTCATGCCTTTGGTCAGTAAATTCCATAGTGTGGTACCCAGGCTTTAACGCTGGCCCTGCAAAAGAGATCCTGCTTCACATATTCTCTGCTCCAGCTGCAGCTTTAGGTCAGTGTTACTGCATAATTAAATGAGCTGCCTTATTAGAGGGTGCTGCTGCCCAGTAAATGATTCTCCCAGTTTATGTCATGATACACAGCATGTTTCACAGGCAGTAACTCAGCAGTGACCAGCATCTCCACAGTCGTCTTTGAAGAGCTTACATCCTTCTGGCTGTGTCATCAGAGATTCCTAATTGAATCTCTAGGATAAATACATGAAATGTCTTACATCTGGAAGCTACCTCAGCCTGTTGTGATCAGTACAAGTGAGGAAGGAACTAGCCTGAGAATCTGGCTGCAGAGCAGGAAAGTTCCTCTTTTGCTGGCCTTGGTTGGCAGGTGAGGTATGTGAACACAGCCTGCAGAGCTTGACATTTTTCTCAGGGTGGGGAGGTGGGAACAGCGCTTCCTCTTATCCTGCCCTGAGAATGGGAACGGGCTGGTCTTCCCAGGGAAAGCCATGCCAAGCAAGAGGGCAGATATTGCTGAGCTAGGGTCAGCAAGGTGGTGTAGGGCAGGGCACTGATGTCTCGGGGGATGAAAACCCTTTCGCCTGCCTGGACCCTGTGTTCTCACCTATGTGACAAAAGCTCTAAACCTGAGGCTGGTAGTTTTGAGAGCTATTAATTTTTATTTTTTAATTATACATATGCATGAAATTGGAGTACATTCCATTACTGCAGAAAGATGTCAGCTTAAGCTGTACAGATCACAGATTTCTTGCAGGAACCATGACATGCCTTAATGCTGATTATTAGCACTAGAAAAAGGAACGCTTCCCTGACTGTCAGTATGTTATTGTCAAGTGAGAAGTTTTCTGACACTTTGTAAAATGCCTGTCACAGATCATGAACCTGCAATACTTTAATGAACCCTGAGATTTTCCCTGAGCATTTTAAGGAAATATTAGTCAACCTAATAATCTAAATGTACACTGCAGAAGTGTGAGGAGTAATAAAATTTAAACGGCAGGACTAACAGAGTTTCTTTATTTTTGTGTGTGTGCTGTGAAAGAGGTGAAGGAAGGCCTTCAAAGCACAGAAATTTAGCAGATAAAAATGCTCGGGACATTTCTCTGATCACTTTAGAAATTGCAGCATGATGTGAGTTAGTGGTGCAATATAAAACCTCTGGACTTTCAGGTTCTCGTGCTGTGAAACCAAACACACAGAAACCAAAGTGCTTGCTGTCTGGTGGCTGATGGTGGAAATGAATGTATGAGCTCACTGGGCGGTGGACAGGCCTTCACAGCATTGCCCTCATGAGATGGTACCAAAGGGCGAGGCCAAGGGACGTTTATTGCCCCCTCATGCACCCTCGCAATTTCACTTCCCCTGCTCGAAATTTAAATGCTTTAAAGGTACAAATGGGAGAAGAATTGTTGGTGTTTTTTTCACTGCCTGGGCTAAAGTTGTCACTTGATTCATTAGAGAGCTTTCTCCTTTTTTGGGCAACTAAATTTTGGTATATACTGAGTGGGTTTTAGGTGCCCTCTAAATATCCAGATTCTGAATATGATTTCCAAGTACCCTGGAAACAGAACAGGATTTGTGCCCTTAGTCAGTTTATTTCTGACCAGCCCCAGCTGCCCAATATGACACTTTCCCAGTTTCTACCTCATGACATGTCTGCTGGCTGGGCCCAGCCCTGGTCTCCACCTTCCCACTGGGGGCGTCTGGGCTTCTCTGAACTGAGGGAAGGGAGGTGACAGCTGCCAGTGTCCGGCTCCCTGCTGCTCAGGCAGCTCCCTGCTCACCCTGTTCTCAGTTCCCTTTTCTCGGTCAGAGGCTGTGGCTGGACCTTGGGAGCTGCATGGCATCTGCTGGGGATGCTCACCAGGACAGAGGCTGTCACCGCACCGTCCCAGCCCGCACGCTGCGGTGCCCAGCGTGTCTCCCACCAGCCTCGCCTGCTCCTGCCAGCCTGAAGCCAGCCCAAGAAATGCCCAAGACTCACCTAGGAAGCTACACTGGGTTGTTGCTGGGTTTTTATGTGTTTACAATTTTTTAGCCTTTGTAATTCTTTTAAAAATCTGTCTGCAATGAGTATAGAGTTTACTGACTAAGAAAGCAACTGGTTTAATTTTGTAAGACTCTCTCACAAGGGGGTGAAAGATCACAGTCCATCATGAGCTGTTCAGTAGTGCATTTGATGCCTTATTACAATCGCAGCCGTGTTCTGTACAGATTCAAAAATAAAATCTATGAATTTGAGTCATTGTGGGCCTCTTTGCTCCTTGCTGATTGCAGTGATTGGCTCTTCTCTCTGTGCCATGGGTGCAGTCCCCACTCCTCAGTGGCATGGAGCCCATGTAGGCAGCAGGGCCACCTGGCAGAGCCAGTGCTAGATTGAGCTGTGCCAGCACACCAAGCCCATCCCCAGCTCACCCATCCATCACAGCTCACACCTCCATCATGTCCCTGCTGCTCTTCCTTCCCAAACAGAAGTGCCAAGCGATGCAGTTTCAAAGCCTGCTGCACTCGTGTCCCACCCAACTCCACACAACCAGAAAAAAAAGAGAAAAAGCGGGTGGGAGCAGCCACGGCTGTGTGAGCAGGCAGCTGGGGAGGTGCTGTGTCCGGGGTGGGTGTTGAGCCCCAGCTCACCATCACCACATGCATGACCACTTCAGTATCACATCCTCATCTTGGCCCAGCTTGGCCATGGCCAGGGCAGGAGAGCAGAGAGTGCTGGGCCAGCACCAGCCATGGTGATGATGGGTGGGCACGTGGCTCCTAGAAAGCCATGGAGGTGATGGGAGATGCAGGGAGATGCAGGAGCTGTGTTCCTGGAGCTCTGTGGGCTGGGCATTGCCCTCTCCCTCCAGAAGAGCTGTGTCAGAGTGGGCAGCACTCAGAGGGTGCTGGTGGGAGCCAGCAGCGACTGGCACCAGCAGCTAAGCAGGACCTCCAGGGAGCCACAGTTTTCTCCTGGCTTTTTTTATTTCTCTCACATTCCCAGTGTATGTCAGTGAAGTGCCTTAAGCACCTTTGACAACCTGTACTCCCTCCCAAACACAGTTCAAAGGTATGCCACACAGGTTGTGCCTCGTCAGGTCACTTTTCATTCTGCTGTGACAGAATCAGACCCTTTCCTGCCGCTGTCTGTGAATCACCATGTGGGTGGGAGCGCTGTGGTGGGTGTGGATCCAGGCTGGAGCACGGACTGTCCGCTCCTGTTACCTGTTACCTGTTAGAACAGAGTACAGCAAGGCCCTAGGGACTGTCTGCTCCTGTTACCTGTTAGAACAGAGTACAGCAAGGCCCCCGTTTGCCACCCAGGTTTCAGGCTGCTACAGGAGTAATAAAGGTGTCCCAGAAGTGGCCAAATTGGCTGCAGTGGCTGCACTGATGACAAATGCAGGCTGTGGTGTGCAACTGATGGTTAGCAAGGGGTTAAGAGAGTAGATGTATTTATAGATATGACAATCCATCAGCTTAAAGAACTGGGAGGCTTTCTAACTGAAAGCAAACACACAAATTCATTTTTACTCTTTTTACAGATTGCTTCTTACCATTTTAAATTTTGAAGGATTCAATGTCATACTATATTCACAGGGGTTTTTTTTCCCCTGTGTTTATGCATCCTGGCAAGGTCAAGAGTCATATAGGCTGCGAGGAGGTGAGACTTCTCTGATTTTCTTATCAGTTTAGATTAAATTGTGGATATTGTAAATCTGCATAAAACCAAACAGACAGCAACTTCTTATTTGAAATGAACCTGCTTAATATTTGTTTGTGTAAATATAAATACAGTGCCCAAGGTAGAAGCTGAGACAAAAAATGCACATTTTATTTAGATTTAAAAAAAAAAAAAGTTAAAATATTTCTGCAGACTTGCTGTATTAAAAACTTGTAAAGAGTTCTCTGCTTATTTATGTGTAGATTGGCCCACTGTTATATATGATAAAAGACACTGAGCTATTAACTGAGCATTAACTGAGCTGCATCTCATGGGCATTTGGCCATTGTTTTGAATGAGGGCATTACAATCCAGCAAGTGTGGTTTTTGTTCACCTGCACCCAGTGTGTAACCCACAGACCACTGAAAGTTCTTCCATCTGCATCGAGAAATAAGATGCTGAGCAGCATGAAACATAATGTTCTCAAAAAGTCTCCTGCCACAGATACCAAAGAGAGCCTCCTGGAGAGCTGGAGAACCAAGGCTTCTTAAGTCCTAGTCCAGCACTGCAGAAAAGGCTAAATTAGAACAGAACCACTAGAATATATTAATCTGAAAAGGATACCAAGATACCAATTTTTTTTTATGGAGGATGACATTTAAATTTAATTTAAAGTACAAAATAATCTTTAAAAACTCTCAAAAACTCAAACTAAATTTGCTAATATTTGGTGGTATTTGAGTAAGGTTTTGGACATTTAAGGGATTTGTAATTGGCTTTTTCAAGGCATAAAAAAATCAATAGGCTTCTGCTGAAAGAATAAAACAGATATCTTTACATCAGCATAAAAAGCTTCTCTTTTCCAATGATTGTTTCTGTTTTGACAGATGTGTATGCAGGGAAATTTAGCTATTGTTGAATAAAACATTTCCAGAAGCAAAATTGATTAAGTCCCTTTTGCAGAAGAAAAAAAATCAATTCTTCCCATTAGAAGGATGTAAAAGATGTTGATCAGCTAGAAATGTAAATAAAGTTCTTTAATCACTATTCTCTAACTGCAGTGTATCCATCTACATGGGATTGTCTTGTCTCTTTATAGCTTAAAATAAATTTGGTTGAACTCTAACATGAAGCCTCTTCTGACAAACTAGCCAGAGTAACTGTGCTTGAATGTAAATAATAGCAAGTAGCTATCCTGACATTTTGGTATTACTTTTCTCAAGGATTAGCTGTTCATGAAATGAATGTATATGTGATAACAATATATCCAGGCTGGGAACAAAACTGTATTCACTGAAAGGAAGAGCAATAGAAAGTATGTGACTGTTCAGTTCCTATGTATTCTGATTTCATGTAATAAAGGCAGCACTTTAGACATCTCTTCATTAGTAATTGTTGAGGGCTATTAAAGGTCATGGAGGGCTATTAACAGAAGGATGCCAAGTCTAGCTCTGTAAGTCCCTAAGCTTCTGATTGCTAAGAGCTGAGAGAATGTGCTGCTGTATGCTTGCCCTTCCCTTGGTTTTAGATAAAGCTGTAACTGCTGCAGGCTACTATCTGAGCCTATTTTGTGACAGATGGACCTTTGATTTGATCCAGACTGATCCTGTGTTCTCAAAACTTTGTGCTCTTGCTACAGGGGCAATACCAAGCAGTTGTTTGCCACTGTGGCTTCCTAAAGAAGGAATCAACAGATCACGGCCTTACCTTTGTTTTTCCCTCCTTACAGGAATGGTAACCGTGTCTGGAAGCGCTCTTGAGAGGTCATTTTCCAGTCTTCTGGAACTTTCACCCTCCATCAGTCCTCAAAGATGATTACTCATGGCTGTGAAATTGCTGCTCGATTCTCTGAGCACTCTGGTGTGAATTTTATAAGGCTCACATGATTTGCAGATACATTATGTATCTGTGCAGCCTCTTCTGCTCTCTACCAGCCTAGGTTCTTAAGTTCTGAAGTCTGTGGATAGTCTGAATACTTTTCGATTTTTTAATGAGGTGAAGAAAGGTTGAAGCACTTCAGCCTTCTCAATGTCATTTTCAGTTGTGCCCTGTCTCACTCCCCACCAAGCAGAAAACTTGTTCTTTCTTTGCCTTTTTTCTTCTTTCTAGTATAAATATAGAGCACTTACTCATGACCTTTTTTTCTCTTCTATGAGGATGTCACTTTCTTACCTCTCCAAAATAAATTAAAATTATTATTTATATATTAGAATTTCCCCAGTGGGGAAATGTCTTAAATTTTAGGTCATTGTTATGGTTAGCCAAATCCATGTTTCCAATTATTATTTTTCTTTCAAATTTTCACATTTCATAGATGGTATTTTGTTTCCTTAATTTTGGTTAAGAATGTGCTAAATTTTCCTGAATGTCTTTTCCCTTTAAACTTCTGCTATGTGGGAACATACTAACCAGTGCTTTGAATTTGCTGAAGTTTCTTATTCCTTGGGACCACTTCCCTGGAGATAGAAATACTCTATTATAACGGCCCTATATTGTGAGGGTTTTTTTTGTACAGCTGAGCTCAGTGAACAGCCTGGTGACTACAATTCCCACTCCTGCCCACCTCCATTTATTCCCCACTCAGCCTTTCTTCAGTGTGGGCAGCAGTGGTCCAAGGTGGAGATATTCTGTTAGTCTTGCTTTTTAAGCCAAGCTGTGTTATTAAGGAAAGGCTTGTCTGTGGGATCAAATTACAATGCACAGCCATTGGGATGGGAAATGTCTTCACTTAAACTTCACAGGATATTGAAACCAGTCTTAGCAAAGAGGCGAGTTAGAAGCAAAAATCAATATTGGACAATGCTGAAATGCCTCTGTTCAGCTGCTGTTTTAAGTGCCTTGTACAGACCTTTCAAATCATGTTGCCAACAAATGGAGGAAATACAGCTTTTAAAAAGTCAGAGAATTATTAATAGTGTGCTTGACCTCCAGCTCTGCACAGTCTACAAAAAAAGCATCATTTTTCATATGCTGCTGCTTTATGCCTAATTCTGCAAGCCCTGTTGGGAAGCATTGCTCATAGGAGAAGTGCAGTCAGAGAGTGAGGGTCAAAGCTTTAGATCCATGATGGACTGTGGGCGGGAAAGAGAGCAGGAACAGCTCATGGTCAGCCCCTGAACAAAAAGGGAGGGTTGCAGGAACCCTACACCTCATACATCATTCACACAATAATGGTATTTCTTGTCCTCATGTGTGAGAGAAGAAAATTAACTGTGCAGAGGTTATGCTTGCAGCTTTCCAGCAGGGATAGAGAAGTATGGAGAGAAGCAAATGTCAGATGTCTTCATGAGAAAATGAATGCTCTAGCCACTATCCTGGTGTCTGAGGAGTGATTGGGGAACCAGCACTTCCAATTGTGCTCCCCAGCAGGCTAATCTGTTGCGCAGCATTTGTAGCACAAAGAAGCAGTCTGAACCTTTATTAACTTTAACCACTGCCTGAGTAACCTAAAGTGACAATCCATCTCTCTTATTGCTGTTATTAAGTCAGTTTTGGACAGTGCCTTATCATCTGCAGAAAAAAATACAGAGGAGATATAATGCAGGCAGCAAGTCTCTAGGTAAAATTAGGCTGTCTGAGAAGGGGAGAAGAATGCTGCATGCTGCGCTGAACAAATCTTTGCATTGATTTCTGCAAACAGAGCCTTTCTAGGAGCACCACAAATGCATGTATTTATTTAGTGCTTGGTTTCAAAGAGCTGTCAATCTTTCTCTATCCAGATATCTCCTGTTTGTGTTCAGGTCTGGGGTGCTCTAGGGTCATGCGTTATTTCTGCTTGTGCTGTTCTTGCTTTTTGCTTTGATGCCAGCTCTGCAGTTCTTGGTCAGCCTCACGCAGCCATGTGTGCAAACAGAACCACTCCTGCTTGGTGGCAGTGGGCAGTGGCCAGGTGACACATGGCTCTGCTGCAGCTCCAAGGGTGCACGTGTGAGCCCAGGAAATGGAATGCCTGTTCTCATAGAGAGTTTTAAATAATCATTTAAATGTGCATGGAGATCTCATTGATACATCATCTGAGAGCACAAATCTCATCTGTCTGTGGGCATGCTGTGTGTGTGCTCTGTGGTCCAACAAAGAACTAGTTCCTCCTCTTTGACTGTCCCACTTATTATCTGGTTCTGTGCCCAGTGCATAGGAATAAAAGACAATTCTTTTATACCTCCCCTTCAATTCAGATGGGATTAAGCCTTCATTTCAGCTAGGTGGCTGAGGTAGCCTGAGATAAAATTTGAGGCCAGTAATAAGTTACTACTCCTGCACAGAGCAAGATGAAAGGAAAGTAGTTGTGAATTGGAGAGATAAACAGCTCCTGGGGATGCTCCACAGCATGGCAGTAATAGCTCAAGTCTGTGGTTTAAAATCACTGCCTTAACTACAGTAAACAGAGCTGATTTTAGTGGCTTTTTTTTCAAGGTGAAGGCTAGAAGGCAGGCCATGGAGGACAGATGTGAAAAATTTATACACTATTTAAGAATCCTTCACTGAAACTACCCCACATTCCATTAAAAGTTCCAGGATACATAACAATAAGCTTGAATATCTGCAGTCACTCACTTACCCACTGGATGAACCAATGCATTGCAAGGTCTGTATCCAAACACCTCAGGAGTTGAGTTTGTCACAAAAATACCATCTTTTCTACCTTGACCTCTTGTGGGAGCACTAAGTTAATTTCTATGTCCACACAGGATCACATGATATTTACTGTCATTTATATAGGACAATGTTTTGTTTAGTTCCTCTTCAAAACAAGATAGTTTACCATACAGTTACCTGTGCCTGTTACTATTTTACCTCAGTGAGCAGAAGGGGGAAAAATAAGAAAATAATTTTGGTTTTGGTTTTTTTTTGTTTGTTTGTTTTGTTTTTGTTTTGTTTTTGGGGATTTTTTTGTCAGGGAAAGTATGTGGAACTAAAAAAAAGAAAATGGAAGGGAGGTGAAGGTCTTGTCAGCAAGAGGTAGGAATATGGATTTCATAAAGTTAATGGCTTCAGTCAATAATTATTGTGAAAATAGATTTTACAATTCATATTGAATTGTTTGTAGTCAGCTTGATTGATGCTGTTGTAATACAGGAGGCTAATCAAGACTGGGAATCAAAGAAAAAGAACCAAAATCCAAAGGCAAGCCCTTACAGATTAGTCATTCTTTATACTAGTAAGCCAATTTATCAGCAGTAATAAAAAGTCCTGACTTTGAAAGCAATGGCTAATTTTCATAAAATATGTCCTCTAGTTTCATACAGTGTTTTCAAAGGTTCCTATCTTTTGTCTGTTTTAATGGAAGGGATAGTCAGATGCCAGGAGTTTTTTACACTACACTATATAAGACCAATTATATTTCCAGTTACTTTGTAAAATTTAGTTGCTTTGGACAGACCTTAAATTCTCTCTCATGTCATTCTGTTGTCTTTCAGAATAAAAGTTGATTTTGCATTTAATTCCAGAACACTCTATATTATTCAAGTTACCCTAAGGGCACAAATCACCTGAAAACCTTAGGTAGTGTCTTCATGAACTGCTGAACAAATCCAGCCATCTTGTGATGCACCAAAAGATCTTGTTTTTTTCTTTTTATACTTTCAGTCCCCCCCAACCTCTCCCAGCCTTGCAGTCTCTCTCTGCCTTGTGCATCAGCCCCCTTATACACCAATGGTAGGCTCAGACTATTTCATGATTATTAGCATAATTTTTATCACTTATTTCCATTTTATATGACCCATTTGCTTTACAATATATTTCCCTTTCTCCTCTTGTTCAGAACTAGCTCCAGAACTAGCTAGAGACTCATGAGCACCTTGGGGACAATCAGATGCTCCTGGGAGCTCGTTCCTCGGGGCCCAGCTGTGTGTGCAGGGACAGCCAGAGCCTGGCTGAGCTGTGCAGGGACAGCCAGAGCCTGGCTGAGCTGTGCAGGGACAGCCAGAGCCTGGCTGAGCTGTGCAGGGACAGCCAGAGCCTGGCTGAGCTGTGCAGGGACAGCCAGAGGCTGGCTGAGCTGTGCAGGGACAGCCAGAGCCTGGCTGAGCTGTGCAGGGACAGCCAGAGCCTGGCTGAGCTGTGCAGGCTGCCCCAGGCAGCACAGAGCTGCTGCAGGAGGGCACAGTGACTGAGCCCTGTGCTGTGCCTCTCAGCACATCACACAGCTGCGTGGGTCTGGGCTGGAAGTGTCTCCTGCATGCTTCATCCAGGTCTGGACAGAGGCAGCTCGAGTGGAGTGCAATTGCCTCTGTGTCCTTATGTCCTTAATCATCACTGCAATTGTCCTCACTGCTCTGCCAGCTCTGCTTGGATCCTCAGCCCTCTCCCTGTTCAGCACCTCCTCTCCTGTTAAATTTATCTCTCTTGTATTACTCACTGTCTCTTTGCTGTCATGAGCTGCATGCAAATGCTGGGTTTATTGTTTGAGATAATGCATTCCTGCTATCTCAATGAAATAAGTATATTCCATTTGTTTATTAGCTAATTAAACTAATCTCTAGAAAACCTTCAGAATGTCTTCTGTTCTTCTGCAGTGAAGCTAATTTATCTTTATAGTGCTGGCAGTAGGAAAATGGTCTATATGCCCTGCAGAAAAGTTTGAGATTCATATGTTTTTATCCCAACTGTTTCACATTATAACCTAAAAGTCAGATTTGGATATTCAGGAAACTTTGGTACTGAATGATCTGCAGTGAAAGAAACGTATGGGAAGTACAAGCATAGTCTGATCTTACCTCTCAAGCTGACATATTAATAATTTGACAAAACAGATACTGCTTAGAAGTTAAAAAATAATTATTTTGCTCAGAAACGTCTCCCAATGACTGTTTGTTTCCGCTGAGCTGATCACTGGATGGCACTCAGTGTGCCACGGTGCTTTCAGAATTTCAAAAAAAGTGCTGGTAGAGAAGAATCCATTTCACAGAATTGTGGTAGAGGCTGGTGGACATCTTTGAGCTCATCTGGTCCAGCCCCCGCTCAAGCAAAGTCAGTGAGAGAAGATTGCCTGTAGCTCATCCAGTTCACTTTTGAATATTTCCATTAAAGGTGACTCCACAGCCTCTCTGGGAAGCATTTTGCAGTGTTTGACCACCTGCAGAGTAAAAAAATAAAAAATAAAAAATCTTTATGATAATTATCAGAATTTTCTGAATTTCAGAATTCATTGCCTCTTGCCCTGTCAGTGCACAGCACTGAGAAGTCTCTGGCTTTGTCTTTCTTCCCCCAGCCCCACCTCAGGTTTTCTACACTTTGATAAGATCTCCCTGAGCCTTCTGTTCTCCAGGCTGAGCAGTTAGCTGTGATAAAACCAGAGCACTGAACATTAAAACCACCACATATGGAGGAGCTCAGACCTTCCAGCAATTACAACTTGTAGCACCTTCTGGCTGAGTTTGGAGATCTCTGCCTCTAGACAGATGAAAAGGAAAACACTGCCTCAAGACAGATGTCTCCTAAAGAAGAAAGGTATTTATCCTTAACCCAATTCACACTACAAGATGCTTTACTTTAGTAGGAGTTTCAGGTTTCTGCCTCTTCCCAACAAAACCAGAACATTTAGCTTAGCTTATGTCAGTTTGAAATCAAAATATATGAAATTAGAAGCTGGAACATTTTGCAGAAGAATGTGAAAATGAAATTTTATTATTTTCTTGACTTCTCCCTCTCTGCAGTTCATATAAAACTATTGAACTGCAATCTTTGACAATTTCATCACAACACTATTAAGCATCCCCATCTCAGTTCTCCAGCTAGCTGGTGCATTTTGATCACCTCATTTTTGTGTGGGTTTGATTTATGAGCACCAGAAATAAAATGTGGACACTGGGCATTTTAACATTTTTTTCAGCTGAAGGTAGCAACTTTTAAATTAACAGAGTCAGATATCTGAGGTATATATCAGTTCTCCTTCCTATCAGCAAAGGCATTTCATTATTTTGCCCCTGGTTTAGGTCATAAATTATGTCATCCACTTTCTTATTTATTTTTTACAGTGCAGGAGGTTACTACATGTTAAAATCTCCCTCTCCTCTGCAATTTTTTTTTCTTTCTTACTTTTTGCCAGAGGAGATATGCAGACACTTTCATATTAATATGTGTTTTCTTGACTTACAATTTTTAAAAAATCAGTAAATAATAATAAAAAATTTCCTTCCACTGGATTGTTAGCATGAGCTAAAAATGCAAACAGCTTGTAATAACTACAGCATGTGATGAGGTTTCTTCTCTGGCCATGAATCAATGAGAGCTTTGCCAACTGCTGTGGCCCACAGTCTGCAAAATTCACCAAAAGGAAGAAGTATTTTTTCCATAGCTGTGAGAACAGATATAGCACTAATGAAATTTGGAGTTACAAGTGCAATTGATCTTACTGATATGGAGACCCAACTTGTAGGACAGCATCTCCACTGCAGTGGGAGCATTTTATGTTTCCTGCCCCTCCAGCAAAGCCCTGAGGGATGCGCTGTGCCAAGCAGCCCTTGGACACCAGCATGGAGCAAGTGCTGCTTTCAGCAGATTTATCTCATTCCTAATTGAAGGTTTTCCAAAGATGTCGTTGCTGATTCTGCTTCTTTGTATTGTCTGGTGAGCTGTTGCTGTGCTGTTCTCTCAGCTGGAGAACTTAGGAGGTCTCTGTCTCCAGTTGCTGGTGTTCACTGAATGTAAGGATATATACAGCATTTATCTGCCCCCCACCCTCCACCCCAGAAAAATTAGATTGGCTAGACTGGTTAATAGGATCAAAATGTATGGAAGGAAAGTTGCTAACAGAAATGTGCATTTGAACATAGAGAGTAAGTGAAGGAGCCTCATTTCCCTGTGTGGAAGGAGCCTTCTGAAACCTTTTTTTTTTTAATTTTTTTTAATGATTTTTGTGCTTTTCTTATACCCACAATTCTAACAATTCTGGTTTTCCAAAATACTTTAGTATCTATTCTTGGTTATGAATGATATTGTAATATATATAACAACATCGTTTTTTTAATGTGCATTCCCCATTCTGATAGAATGTTTGATTTGTTAATAAAACTTGTACAGAGAGAAAGTCTATTTTCCTGTAGTAATTACTCATGAAAATTATATCAGTGCAGCCAGGAAGAAAGTAGAGATTAAACAAGGTCTGAAACAAAGGCACTTTGAAGACCAGGTTTCTTACGTTAGTCCCTCCTGGGAAATTTATAGGCACATTAATTAATGCCTTTTGCCTGTAAGTTCTTTTCCACTGTAATTGTATACACCCATGTACAAAGATGCAGAGACGATCTCTGTATTGTCGGCACAGAACTAGGAAAGCAGGGTATACTGTTTACTGCAATTCAACAGAAAATGATACACTGGCCCTTACCAAGCAAAGGACAAAAGAAGGCTCATGACCTGGCATTTTCAAGCAGTACCAGGACAGTAAAACCTTATCAGCAGAGCTCTATCAACTCAAGCCCTTTGTCATGACAGAGTGAAGACCTTTCCTCTGCACTGTTTAACCACAGGTAGACATACACAAACATTCAGGATGCTTTTGCCCAGGTCTGTCAATACTTACTGCAGACCAGAAAATTAAGTAGTGGGTTACCAAATTTAGCAGATGAATTTACACTTGGACTGGCACTGGTAATTAAGCAAGCTGGAGTAAGTACCAAGTGAATACTGTACCAAGGCTTTTGCATCCCTGGAAGTTTTGAAATGAAGATGGACAGATTTTTCTAAAATAACAGCATTAAAAACTATAATAATTATTATAATCATTATAGATGGCCTTTGAAATGTATAATACAGGAGACCAGAGAGGTAATTACAGTCTCTTGTGACCTTAGATGCAGTAATTGATTGCAATTACTCTTCTTTGAAGCCTTAACATGCCTTACTAGCCATGGGGTCATCTCATGTAGGTCAGGTACCATAACCACTTTGCTTCAATTCTCAACACATACTGTTTTCTTTCCCTTTATAACCCTGCCTCTACACAGCAAGGCTGTGGAAGAAGCAGCCTGTGCATCTTAGGTGTGTGCACCAGCCAGATGAGCCACTGGGCACAAGGAGTGGAGTAAGGCCTTCCCTCTGCAGGGAGAAGTACAACATGCATCCCCTTGTTCTGCAGAGGAAAAGGGGCGGAGAGGACATTCCCCAAGAAGCTGCCTCTGGATAACAGTTTCCCTGGGTTAACTTGGAGCCAGGACTCTGATGTATCACACTTTCTTGGACTGATGGCTAAAGAGGCAAATCGTCCCTGTATGAATAAAATGTCTGTCAGGCGAAACAGAGCCGTGTACATTCCCTGTGAAACGCCCGTGTGCCAAGAAAGGCAATCTGCTGGCACTGAGCACGCACACAGGGGCTCTACAAAAGGCCAATTCTTTGCATGAGCAGGGCAGGAGAGATGCCATGTCCCATAAAACAAATTGCTTCTGTTCAAACCCCTGAGAACAGGCAGAAGCAGAGGTTGCTGTTGAGTGCTCTATCTTGCACTCTTTTAGGTTAAATGATTGTCACAGAAAAGGCTGCCTCAGTGTTTCTGTAAAGCAGCACCATGGAATGGCAGTTTAGTAGGAACAGCTAGTCTACTTATTTACTTATATCAGAAACCCATTTACTTATATCAGGACCTTATTTACTTATATCAGAACCTTATTTACTTATATCAGAAAGACCCTGCATTGTTAGATTTTGTTTTCTTCAAATGGGTGATCCAATTTTTACAAGGTCAAGTGGCCTTTGACTCCTAGTATTCAATCTGTTAGGAATGGACAGGAGGGAATTACCCTAATGTCAGCTCAGAAAAATGTGCTTTTAATACAGATATCTTTGTCAACAGAAACAGGGCTTCTGTATTGCCTCTGCTGCAGTTTCATATTAGTTATTTCTTGACTTCTTGGGAAATGCAGAACTTGATCTGACAGATGCCTTTCATTTTATTAAGCATAAATAATATATAACATTACTTACTTATTTTTTTTCACTTCACTAATTAGCAATTTCTGCACCTCTTGAAGAAATGCAATAGAAATGAGAGCCACAGGCAGCAGAGAGCTCCTTCCAACCTTCTTAAGTCTTCTGCACAAGCATTAGCTTGCAAATGCCAAACACAAACTGGATGTTCTCTCGCTGTGCTTAGTGTGAAATGCAGAAAGGATGAACAGAAGCTCCTTGGATTAATCTCTTACTTGACAAACAGATGATCCAGTCTCAAACCTGGAGTTCAAACCTATGCTACATTCCTCCAAGCAAGTGCAGAAAGGCTTGTGCTGAACATCTCACAACTTTTTATGAGACTTGTCCTGTACAGCCCCTTTTCTCCCATGTTGCAAGTGCATCCACACCTAATCTGACACCCACAGCACAGCTCAAGTACTCCTTCAAGTAACAGTGATTTCTCAGTAAAGGATCATGAAGAGACATCAAAAGTGGCCTCTGAGACGGCTTTCTCTGAGCAGTAGGCTGGCTCCTACCCATGTGCATGAGTATGTTTGATGAATTTCCTTGGAGAAATGAAAAGTTGAAAGATAATGCTAAGAGTAGCCTGAGAGATAAATTAGGAGCTGGGGATGGAAATTAGTGTGAAGGAATTCTCAGTAGACTGCTAGTGAGTCACGGGTTGCAGATGTCTCTTACATGAGGAACAGTCCTGCAAGGCAATTACCAGGAGCCTCAGCACTTAAGCCATATGATATTAGATAAAAGACGTAAGGGAACTGTTTTTCACAGGCAGGAGGGAGAAACATAATAAAATTCTTTATTTGCACTCAACTGCATCTAATGCTGTACAACATCTATTTATTGAGGGAATTAGTTTTACTTATTCACAATACCATCCTGGCCAATTACATGACAAAGCCCTTCTAACCCTGCTATACTGTTTGTGAGATGCAAGTAGACAGAGAACCACAGAGAGCCATAAGATAAACACTGCTAAAAGAAAAACAAAAATGCAAACTCTTACTAAGAGAAAATACTTGTGTGATAGAAAGAGGTCATGGTGGTGAGTAGGGAGTTAGATGTCATAGTATCTCCTATTCCTTTTAATAAATGTAACTAGCCTAACTCATACTGAATTGTTGGAGTTTGGGTTTTTACTGTCCCTAGTAAATTATAATCAAATCCCAGCACTATCTCTGTAACAGAACAGACCAAAAAAAAAAAAAAAGCCAATAGAATGTTAATAGACATGAAAAATTAAATCTCATATTTCCATTCATTATTCTTGCCTTCGTATGAAATTAGGAAGAGGTCAGGGACATAATGAGCTGCAGTCTTGCACTTAACTTTGAACATTAACAATACAGCAAAATAGTGTTCCTGAAGTGCTACAAAAGGAAATCACCTAGTTATGTATTAAGAAAACAGTGATCCTGGCAGTGTGAGGGATTAAAAAAAAAAAAAAAAAAAAAAAAGGTGGTAAGAAGCAAAAAAAAAACCCAAAAAAACACCTCATGTGAGCAGTGTAATTTTCCCAACTTTTTAGTTTTTTCACACAGCTTATATTCAGACACAGAATGCAATTCATAATTTATGTGATGCACTTATGTGCTCACACATTTCACATTTCTGAAGGCTGTTCTTCAGCTTTTACAAATTGCTTCTTACTTTAATAATAAAGCAAACATATTAGATTTTCCACTAATCTTAAAAATGTAGGATGAATCTCTTCAATACTTTTGCTGATGTTAGCTTCAGTCTCTTTTTAGTGATATTCTCAGTTGTCTCACAAACCTTCTGTTGGAGGGGGTTTCCTGGTCTTTCCCATGATCCAAGCCAAAATAATTTATTTCATCATCTACTTTCATCAACACACTCAGACAGTATTCTGTGTTTGAATCATATTAATAGATATCACACAGAAGTTTATGGTCCTTATCTTCAGGTTTTAGTTTGGATATCTTCTCCTGTGAGATCTATTTAACTTCAGAAGCATAACATGTTTCTTCTGGCCCTACACCAATGCTACTGTGAGAGAAAACAGCTCAATATTTGAAGTAATCCTTTGCCATAATTCATTATTAGATGGTCATTAAATATTTGCACTGCTGTAGAATGTGTTATCCTGAAGTCAATTCCCAATTTCTTCTGAGAAGTCAATGAAAAATATTTCAGAACCAAAGTTGTGTCTGTGTTGCTGTCTTCAACTTATACTTTAATCTGATCTCTTTCCTCCTTACTCTTAGTTGTGATTGATAGATCAGGTAGAGGTGTGCAGAGTGGATGCCTGGGTTATGTAGGATATATGACACAATAACGAATTTACAGAATTTGTGTCAGCAGGGATGTCTTGAGTTTATTTTGGCTAAGATCTTCCTGAAAGAATTGCTGACTTCAAAGTTAGATTAGGCTGCTCAGGATCATGTCCAGCTGAGTTCTGAAGATTGACATTCCCAACTGCTTCCAGTGTTTTACTACTGGACCACATATGAAGAATGTTTTTCCTTACATATGTAACCACAGTATATTAGAAACACAATTGGTGTTGTGAGAGCTACCTCTGTCCCTTTGTCTGCCTCCCCTCTGGTCGCCCCATTCGGTATCTGCAGACAACAATTGGGACCTCTTATTTACTACAGCTCCCTGGATCTAGAAGCCAAAGCATTTACAAAAGCAGCTGTGAGATGTACAGCTCACACCTTTCTGAGCCTGGCAGGAGCTCCTGAATTTCACAGGGAAAAAGAAGGGTCAGAAAAGTGATCAGTATCATCTTGCCCTCTCTGATGGGCACCATGATCCACCTCTGCAGCTAGGCTTAACTTCTAATTTGGAACAGAAAAATTGTGTTAATACATCAATTAGAAATAATTTCTGATGTTGAATGTAGGAGTGTAGATGTTCAGTGGTGGAACTCAAAACATACCAAAAGCATTAATATGGCTGTCAGCACAGACCTGCTTTTCTTTTGTCTCAAATCCTACTAAAACACAGGAGCAACAAGCTTACCTCAATAAAAGTGGTTTATTGTTCAGAAGGTCCTGTCCTATACCACCATCTCTAATACCTCATTTCTTGAGCATTTAATACTGACTGAAGCTTGTGAGCTTTCTCTTCTACTTACTGTGAGCATTAGTTCTGGAACATCACAATTTCCACACCACCAAACTGTTCTTAAAAAAAAAAAAAAAGGAAGAAGGTTTCTCTGCAGTTCTGTTCTTGTGCTTCCTTTGCATTATTTTTCATTTTTATGTGTTTCAGTTGCCACAAACGAAACAGGAAACAGCTCAGACTGAGTGGCATTGATGTCATATTAAAAGCCATCAGCCAAACATTTATCTATCCTTGAAGATTTTTTTAAGTAATTTTATTTAACAATGAGGTTTGAACATTTTACTTGATGCTGTATTTTTCAAAATGGATTAAATCTGCAATTAATCTACTGTAAAAATATACATTAAATTACATTAAATATACATTAAGTGAAAAATAAAAGAAAAAGCAGACAACCCCTTCTTGTCTATATTCTGTTTGAGGCAATTCTCATTTGTGTTTGAGTCAATAAGTAATCACTTTATATTTCACCAATAAAATTATGCTGCTGCACCTTAAGAAGGAAAAAGATAAAAATACTCAAATATTGCACTGAGGGGTGTTACACTAAAGACAAAATCCCAAATGAAACCAGATAGAGACATTAAATACATAAGAAATTGCTTTCCAGATGGAGAAATCTTATCTATTCCACAGACATTGCTCCCTCTAATGGAAAATTAATGTTAAAGTTGCAGGTAGAGCCTCCCTGTTATAATCCATTTGTGGATATGGTTCATACCCCTTTCTGGAGAAAGACGTTACCAGGAGTTACACAGGGAATGAGAAGATGAATACTATAGCAGGGGAAAAGAGCTTGGGTACAGCAGGACTGGCTGGGAAATGGTTAAGAGAACAGAAATTATAGAAGTGGCATGAACAAGAGAGACAATTACAAACAGCACCCATGAGGAATGGCAGCCTAGTGAAGAGGGCAGAGAGGACACAAATGTCCACAGAAGAGTTTAAAAGGTAAGTTTCAGAGAGAACCAAAAGATTTGGGTGAAAGACAAGAGTGCCACATGCTCAGTCACAGTATTTTGTAGTTTCAGAGTACAGTAATGCAATGATGCACCTACTGCTCTTTTTTTTTTCTCCTGGGCTTTTCTTGGGCTTCAGGAAAGAACATTAAATGAGTAGATTTGGTTTTGCTTGTTCCTCTAAATCTGTTTTTGCTGGGAAAGCTCTTAATGCATCACTGGATCTCACCTCTGATTCATCCTTTCCAAACTGACCTCAGAGGAACCAGGGACTGAGACCCAGCTCAGGAGCTGTAACTCTGGCACGAAACTAACAACAATTACCATTTGCTTCCCACAAAACTGGAAAAACAGAACCTCAGATTTCTTCCATATTGCCTTGGCTGCCTTCCCTTCAATGGGGTATGTCTTCTCCAGGTTTTGTTGTGGGAACTGACAAGGCAAAGCTCACAGCTAGGAACATATTGGCATTCAAGCTGATATTCCACCACTTAAGAAAAGGGTTAAGAAATGAAACTAGTATTTTAATTCACAGAGACAGTGTGTTCCAAAGTCCTCTGAAATCAGTGGACTGTATCCCACCAACGTCACCAAGTACTGGCTTAAGGCCTTAGTAAATAGCAAATTTATAAAGGAATCATTGTACGTTGATGGTGCAAAAAAAGATGTCTCAATAATTCAGAAACCACAACTGAGAAAGGGGTAGAGGCAAAGACTGGGGCAATGATTGCTAGTGGTGAAGGCTGGAAACATACAGATGTTAGACCAAAGTAGGTGTGAAAAGGAAGTTGAAAGATATCAAAGTTAGATTGAAGTTGGTCTGGTATCACCTTCTGCTCAAGTGTGGTGTTGTGCTCTGATGTGCTTCTTATTCCTTGAAACACTATTGCCTTTGCAAATTTCTTTGCCCGTAGCTGATATTGACTACTTCTTTTCTTGATTGCAGTTGAACTATGCACCCTGCTAAATGAACACCTTAGCTCACACAATCTGCTCAAGAAGGGTTCTCCCAGTCTTTTCAGTTTTTCAGTTTGGATGTATGAATACCTCCAAACACACTGGCACCACAGCCCTTGTGCAGAGAAGCAACAATGGAGAGGTGAGCTGAGAGTACAGTGAGTGATGGGATGTAACATCTCCCAGACCTGAGAGCTCTTAGAATCAGGTTAATAAGGATGTCTCTGCATGTTGTGAAAGTGTCTTGGTACACTGGCCCTGAGGAGCTAGACACGAGGAGCTAGACACTGCTGCTCCCAGCACCTTATGTGAAGCTTAGTCAAGAGGGTTGGAAGAGATATTCAGATTTTGGCCTAATCCAGTACAGCATTTGAATATATTTTTTACTTGAATTAGCCTGCATAAGATGGGTTTTCATGACAGCTTGTCAAGCTATCTCACCTCGAGATGATCAGATGTGTTGCTTTCCTATAGCCTGGTTTCCTCTCAGTGAGATCTACCACGTGGCATCCACAGACATGAATGGGCAAACTTTGAATAGTTTAGGGACCAGGATCATAATTGCTGTCAAGGTCTATCAGTCACAGAAGAAACAGTTCCTCGTGGCCTGCTTCTCTGGTGCTTATTTATGTGCTTGGTACACGACAGGCAGTGCAGAGCTCCTGCGTTCAGGAGGTGAAGACGCTCCCTGTGCACCAAGTCAATGCCAACAGATCTGCCTTTGTAGGTGTGCAGGCAGAGTGGATTTCACCCGAGGTACGGGAGCAGCTGCCAGCTGGTCTCTGTGTGGCTTCTCTCACTCCTGTCTTGTGATGCCAGGTCCTTGATAGCCAGGGTGCCTCAGTGCTTGTGGCTCTGACTCCAGCGCTGCAGAGGAGCAGCCCAGGAGGGACAGGAAGAGATCCAGCAGCACTGCACTAACATTAATCCTCAGAGTTTGCCCTCTGAAGGACTGGGTTTTAATAGCTCTTTGCGTTTTCCACCAGCTTCTTTTCATAAGGAAAATGTCAGCAGACTGCAGTGGACTGAGAGTTTCCAGCAGGGAGCAGCATTTATTCATTTGTGAAGGAGAAGCTCCCGCCTCAAAAGGACCAGGCAGCTGAAATACAGATCAGAAATCCTTTGCTTAAGAAACAGTGTTTGCAGATGGATGGACAACCAGCAGTGTGAAGGGTGAAGCAGGAAGGGCAGGTTAAAGTTGGCACAAGGCCTTGCTTATCCTCTTCATCTGTCTGATGCCTCTGCAAGCACGGCTTGCTATTTGGAGGCTCAGAGGCAGTGCCAGCAGATGAGCTGGATCAAAACATTCCCATTTAAGGAAAATTTTCATCAAAAATTTCAGTGTTATCCCTGGCTCAGAATTATTACTTCAGGTACTGGAAACTCAGATTAAGGTCTCACTAATTATGCTTGCATAATATTATCACAATCCTAAAAATATAGCATATTGTTATACATCTAGCACCTAGGCTACTGTCTGTTTCAAAAGCTTTCAGTTTTAAAATTTCTCTTCTAAAGATGTTTCTTACTATGACATGTTAACAATTTCAAATCCAGTCTCAGAATGTCACAGCTTTGAAATCAGATTTCCACAGAGATAGGCTGCAAACAAGTACAAAAGAGAATATTTTAGTACTTGAAAACTAGTAAAAAATCCTGTTCACTACCTAAGCAAATTTCTATTAAAAATAATTTTATAAAAACCATATACCTCATAGAGAGCACTTGTGTTATTGCTGGAATTCTCCCTGCCTCTGCTTGTGTGCCAGCTCTGTGCAGCAGCCTCCTGCTGTGTCCCCTGAGATCAGCTGTGCCCCAGTGGTGCAGTCTCACAGTGGGTGAGTCAGTCCATGCAGAATTAGGTAACAGCTGCAGTCTATGGCCAATACCCAAACTGGCTTTAAACCTCGGGCTGCATTACAGGAGAGCTAGAACACCATGTGCTTGTGTGATTTGATTGTCTTCAGGATCCTGGGACTCTCAGTGTGTGCCACTGGCACCTCAGGCTTTCAATCCCTGAGTCAAGATGACAGAAAGTATCATCCCACCTCTAGCTAAAATGTTATGTAACTTTCTAGTACCTTGGCCTTCCCTGCAGTCAGAATGCACATAGTCACAAATTAGATTAAATTAATTTTTATAGACACACTCACTTTTCTTTAATCACACTTTTTCTCTTCAAATTGGGGCTAAAGGTTTGTTTTAGTAAGATTGTTATGAACATTCAGTTTTCTTGAGAATATATTTGCTTGTCTTTATTTGCCTTAATTTTTTTAATATAAGATTATTTTGTCTAAATTCAACTTTACATGTCCTAGATTCATAAAGCTTGGTTCCAAGATAATAGCAACATTCCTGTAACATTTTTTTTTACTCCTCAAAGTGCTTTATCCTTTTAGCAGTAATTCCAGATTAATGTAGCTTTGTTCACTGGCATTGCTTATAACATTTTAGAATAATTAAGCTGCATATATGTTTTCTGTATGAGAAGCCCAAAGCCAATACCAACAGAGTATTTTGACTAGTTTGAAAACTGGTAGACTTAGTATTAAATTCCTTTTATAGTTCAACTTTGAGAAGTAGAACTGCTAGTACAGAAGATTCTCCAAAAAGCATCAGCCAATACTTCTTAAATGGCAGCAACTCTGCAACACTGGTATTATGAAGTGACCCCATGTACCTTGGTAAATCTCTCTCTTAATTAGTAATGTGGAAAACATATACAAATACCTGAATTAACTGAGAGGCCTGTGAACAGTAGGCTAGCGTGTGGCTTGAAAGTGGGTGGGAGCAAGCTGCACATCTGTGACAAATGGGGGAATAATCATTCTGGGGTGATGCCAAGTCCAGCCCAGTGCCTTGTCTCCATCAGTCACAGATGGGATCTTGCAGATTTCTGAGGAAGAGCCTAGGAGCAGCACAAGGGCCTGGTTTTACATGCTCAGACATTCTCACAGCCTTCAGCATCTGATAGCTGGGGACCTTTCTGAGGAAGAGTGGCTCTGTGTTTTCAAATTTTTTTCTTAAAGAATATATCCAGCTTCTTCTTGAAACCATGGGAACTGCATACTTAGTCTCTGGTGGCAGGGACTTCCCCAGCTCTCTCACATTCCAAGCAATGAGCTGGCACCCTTTGTCCTGGACACATCACGTGCTGACTTCATTTGATAGCTCCTGTTATTGCACCAGGAGAGGAGTCAAAATGAATCCACCTACTGCTCTTGATAGCTCCACCACCCTGTGGTCTCCTAGTATGCAGAAGATGCTCAGCTGATCCTTCATAGGATCCCTCCTGGCAGTGACCAGACACTAAGGAAAGGACAGCCAAGGACACTGACTTCCCTCAGTCAAAGCCATCAGGCCGGTGACCATGGCCAGCCCCTATGGATCTGCCTGCAGATCTCTCCCCAAGCAGAGCCAAGCCAGCAGCCTTGAGGAGCCCTGGGAGCCCCACTGCCCAGGCTGCACAAAGCCTTTCTCCACTTGCGGCAAATGCTGCCGTGTGGTGTGGTAATGGCTGAACTCGATTTAAATAAACCACAGCCTATCCACAGCAGCACAGAGCTCAGCAGAGGGTAATTTACTCTGCCTTTTAGCAGGGATCCTTAAAGAGTCATGACAGGTCCAAGTAATCCGTCAAAGAGCAGCCTGAGCAGCCAGCAGTCTCTGGATGCTAATCCCTTATGAACAATAGACTCATTATATGCAAATTAACAGGAGAAGTGGTGATTGGCCACTGTATCTGCCCAGACAACTGCTCCATTTCAAAGGAACTTTAAGTAGCCTGAAATCTATAAGGTGAAAAAATTAAATGACCACATTCTGCATATTTTTTTAAAAACAACCTGATTTCCTCAGACAGACTGTGCAGTCTGTGTCGTCAGTGAATGCTGATGACATGGCAAGCTGGACATAGTTCTCAGTGACTGAAATCCATGGGGAAAACAATAATAACAAATCAGTGCAGACACTGAATTTCTTGAACAGCTCTGTTTTTGATTAATTTTAATTCCCTATTCCAATACAGATTTACTTGTTTAATATCAGAAAATCCATCTGAATTCAAGGAGTGAGTTGGATATTTGTGGAAAAGATACATGGGTGGTTTTCTACATTACTGTTTTCTTACTGAGGAGTCAAAGCTGAACCTGAGGAGCAGGACAGCAGCCAGATACTGTCTGACAAACCAGAGCAGGTTCCCACCTTGGTTTGAAGTTCAACATCTCTGTGGTCAACTGCTTACTGCTTTCTCCAGCTGATATTTTATTGTGGGAAGGTTATGAGTTTTCTGATGCCAGCAAAGCTGATCTTAATTAAAATATTCCATTGGAAATGTTTCATAAGATAGGAATACAAGACTGACGCCAGTCTGTCACAATTCACTAGACTGCTTGAAATCTGGAATCGGCCTGGCAGGTAGCCTCACTGAAGCCAACAGAGTCCTGCAGAGAAAACTTGGCTTTTGGATGGGTGGTTTCCTCTAATTTTTATTTTTGAAAGTACACCATGTCAAATGTGTTTATGGTGCTTTAAAGAGATAAGAAACGAATTGGGTTTTTATGTCCCTGTTTAGCTCATGATAACATTTAGGCTGAGTAAATACAAACCACCATAGACGCAGCAATTGATACAGCAGTCTTTAAAGTCAGGCTTATAGGGATCATAGAATCATAGAGCCGCTAATGTTGGAAAAGACCCATAAATCATTGCGTCCAACTGCTAACCCCTGATGTTCAATGCTAAAGTGTGTCCCCAAGTGCCACATCAACAACTTTTTAACACTTCTAGGGATGGTGATTCCACCACTTCTGTGAGCAACCTATTCAAATGCCTGCCATTCCTTTCAGTGAATATTTTTTTTCTGATATCCAGTCCAAATCTCCCTTGGCACAGTTTGAGGCCATTTCCTCTGATCTTGTTGCTCGTTAGTTGGGAGAAGAGATTGACCTGCCTCTTGCTACAACTCCTTTCAAGTAGTTGTGGAGAGTGAGAAGCTTCATCCTAAGCCTTCTTTTCTCCAGGCTAAACACCCCCAACTCCCTCTCCTGCTTGTGCTCCAGACCCGTCCCCAGCTCTGTTGCCCTTCTCTGGCCATGCTCCCACACCTCAATGTCTCTCTTGTAGTGAGGTGCCCAGAGCTGAGTGCAGGACTCGACATGCAGCCAAGATGACAGAGATGGATTTAGTTCCCCAAATATACACATCTACTGATGAAATTTTCAGTGAGAGTTTGACAGAAGTTGACTCCCCAACTCACCTCTCCCCTTAACAGCTCAAAATCCCATTCCCATTTTCAGCTTTACTTTGAGGACACAATCCCTCTGACACACTGGAGCCCACAAAGGCACAGCTCTTTTCCTATGCCAGTCCACGGATAATGCTCAAAGAGATGAAGCTCAAGTGATGCTGTGGCTGTTACAATTATAGCATGCTTCAGGAGTTGCAGGGAGAAGTTATCTGACTGCTCCTTTAGGCTCTCTGTCCTACATCAGATGCATTTCTAATTGGTACCTTTTGATCATATAAATAATTTATATAAACAAACACATAGAAAAACAAACAAACATATTTCACATTCCTCTTCCCTGTGAGAAAAATCTACAAAATTCAGGTTCAAGGTACCTGTAGCAGATGAACACATTCATAATAAAGTTGTTACCTGTTTCAGTTCTGTTCCCATCTTTGAAGACTTTTTCCTATGAAAGCACTCAGCACATGGGACCTCAAGTGCCAGTGCTGTTACATTGGTG
Source organism: Passer montanus (assembly GCF_014805655.1). NCBI lineage: Eukaryota > Metazoa > Chordata > Aves > Passeriformes > Passeridae > Passer > Passer montanus. The sequence continues at coordinate 7,510,712 of NW_024366480.1, read as the reverse complement.
ATGCTCATACCATGCAGCATATAGAACATTTTGCAGGCTTTTCCTAATTAAAACTGATATTAAACAACTGTTTCAGCTGTACACATAAGATAGAGGAATGTGACTCAGCCTGTATAAAAAAGTACTTTGTACTTACATTATGCTCTCCTTCCAAGGATTTTAGTGTGCTTTCCAAAAGAATTCATTTAGCTTTACAATATCACTGGGTGTTTACTGAAGGAACAATTTCACCACATTCCCAGTAGAAATATTGGCAAAGAGGTCATGGGTAACATTTTCAGATGTTTTCAGTGCAGAAATGTGCATGCACAATGCAGACATATTGGTGGAAATAGTTCTTAATTTCACTAACTACACGTGGAGATGATCAAATTCATGAATGGTCACTTGAATCTACATCCAGCTGTTATTTGGCCAAAATATGCACAAAAAATGTTGTATATTTGTGACCCCTAACTTAATGAACTTCAGGCTTTAAGGTCATGAAGGAAATCTGTAGGTTCATTTGATGCAGCCTTGCAGAGATCTTCAGTGACTCTTCCTGTTTTACTACCAAAATATGCATATTTTTTACCAAATCTCTATGTGTTTGGGGAACTAATGAAGCAACCATTTAGCATGGATCTTTGGTGACACTGCTACTGTCAAGTGCAGTGAGGATCTTTGTGACAATCAGGAAGAACATGCATTTTGATCTGCCATACTCTGGCAGAGACACCTGAAATTCAGGAAAGAATGAGCTGAAAAGACAGATATCTTTTTATTTTGCAAAGTCTCACAGCAGAAAATATTTTTCCATAATGCAAAAAGTTGTCATTTTTTCTCTTTTTGCTTGCTCATTTTTATGGTCTTCTGAGTAATTTCCCATTTAAAATTCCTTTTCTTCCCTCTACAGGCCACCATCCCCAAAAGTATCATATTCATCCTTCTTCTGACTGGATTTTTGAATGATTGTTTTGGAGTCTGGCTTTATCTCCCTGGAGTCTCATATCTAGGGATCAGCAAACTGGCTCATATAACTTACAAACTGGCCTGAACCATAATTCAGCACTAAGGAAGTGTTTTGAGGATAAAAAAAATCAGTGTGCTTTTCACATTCATATACTTCTCTACTTCCACCTCCTAGGATCAGCTGGAATGCCAAATGATGCCAGGTTACTTGTTGTCTCAGGAGTTTGGATACAGTTTTGAAAGCCCCATGGGTTAAAAAAAATTCTGTTTCTTCAGCAAATTGACAGTTGCTGGTGACTGTAATTCATAGGTATTTCTCCTTTTTTTCCCTTTCATTCAGTTGTGCAATAATACCTGTGTTTGAAATCATAGGGGGGGACAATTGGAAGAGGACATCCATAAAGGAATAGGAAACCCAAAGAAATTAATTTAAAAAGAACTCTGTAGTTTGTTATGACTTCCCTCCCCCCAAAAAATCAACAACAAAAAAAAGGGGTTTATTTATTTTTTATTTTATTATTAAGTGAACACTTATTCTTGAAGTGTTCATTGTCTTTTATGCCTCATTTTGATTACTTGAGAAGTTTTGTGTGTTTTTCTGCTCTGCCCCCCTTTTGCAAACATGTAAAAGTGTGCAATCCACTACATTTTTATTGGGAGAGTGCCTACAGTAAATCTCATCCAGAGACTTTCTATATATGCCCTCTATTTTCACCCTCACATCAGGTGAAGCTAAGCAGCTCCACACTTCTGGGAAGACAAGGATGCCAAACAGAATAAATGTCTGGGCTTTGCTACAATGCCATTTCCTTTGTTTGATTTAACATGCATCTAACCTACTTTGCTCAGTCCTTTAGAGGAAAACTGTGTAAACACACAGGCTCCTTCTCTGAACTTGAATGGAAGTCACCAGCAGAGTAGTTTTGTGGGCCACGTTCAGAAAACATTTCATTTTTATTAGTGGCCTTTCATTTTTATTAGTCATATTCCAGTTAGTAATGACACTACTAAAATTTTCTCATTATTCTGTGTATACGTCCTTTTCGTGATCCAGTGTTGTTTCATTAACAAAGAACATTTGTAGACACAGTTTCATCAAAACAAAAAGAAAATACTGTAAGTTATTAGCTTTCCCTTAAAGGGACAAGAATTTTGCCTTTGATTTTAAGGGTCATCAGTCCTCAGCTAACAGAGCACTTTTAATGTCTGCTAGCACAACTTTTTTTTCCTTTTAACAGAAGTGTGTCTGTTTTCTCCTCAGATTGTGTACACCAAGTTGACAAGGCTTATTTAGAATGCACAGCCGGCTGGATGTGGTGTTGAAATAACAGATGTTCCAGTAGTTGAACTAGGCATCCAAAGGGATAAAATCAAAACCCATTTGTCAAATGGAACTCGCTTCAAACATGGTAGCTAAATAAAATGTAACCCGGCTTTCTGTCTTTGGCCCTGGCTTTACAATCTTATTAAAGCCTGAGGGAAAAAAAAATCAATTGATGCCCAATGTCTACGAATGATTAAGACATCCCTCCTGCTGCAGCTGTTCATCTAACTTAACACTTCTGCTGTCATGCTCACCAGCTCTGTGCCAGTGCTTTCCTTTCTGTCCCATCTGCCCCAAGAGCACCTGCTCAGAGAAGGCACTTAGCAACGCTTTTACATTTACAGAAATTGGTCAAAACTATTGAGGATGACCTTGCCAGCAGATACAAGGCTAAGAAGAACAAGGCTGTGCCCCTAAATGGCTGCACTAATATTGGCAGCCTTTTTCCAAGGGTGCAGGTCCAGGATTGGGACCTACTGAATATTCATTTATTGTGATAATTTTGGAGTTATTGCTTCACTATTTGTAAGTGAAGCATCTTTGTTATATAATAAAATGCACTGTTTGGTTTTGGCTTTATACTTGAGGAAAAATAGAGAAATTCACATATTTAATATAAGAACTGAAGTGTTTTTCAGGGGAACTCAGATATTTTTACATTTCAGCAGTGCTAATTTAATTAGCCTGAAACTAACTCAAATAAAGCATTATTGTCCATGGTGGTGGTAGTTTTAGGATCTTCCTTCTAAAGAATTTTTATCTCCATGAAGACTTACTGTGAAAAGCTAACTTAAATATTCCTCCAGCAGTTTACAGACCCTCATCCAATTCCCACTGAAGTTAACAGAGCCATTTCAATTACTCCTTCAGTAGGAACAATTTGTTATGGCAGAGTCTCAGTCTTCATTGACCCCTGTTTAATTTATCTTCAGCAACTACCCCCCTACTCCCACACTGTGAAAATACTACTGAACCAATTTCTCTCTCTTCACCTATTTTTACCTATTTCATGATTTATTCTCTTAAAACTGCTTCATATTGGCCTTTTCTGCATCCCAACAGTTGATTCCAGCTCAGTTTGCCAAGACATAATCCTAAAGTTGATTGGATTTTCAGTTCTCCCAGATCTCCTTCACCCGCAATTTGAAGTCTGCTATGGTCAGCAAGGCAAATATTAAGAGTTTAAGTTGCTGGGAAATGAAGTAGAAATATGCATGCAGTTAGGGAACAGTACTGGAACACTGGGAGCTTTTTGCTCTTGCATCTTTGCTTTATGGATGGCAAAAATAATGTAAAAGCCAAAGGTATAATTCACACCTTGAAAAGCATCTGCCTCTGCCAAACATTTTTATTGACAGGATCACTAGGAGAATTACTGGAGGTGCAAGATGTGAGGAAAGAAGAGGTACTGTGTTTCTTGACTGACAAATGGTATTGTTCAATTTGAAGTTAACTAAGGACTCCCAAAGAAAATGCTTTGGCATGATGACTTAGTAATCACCCAAACACTCTGGTGAATTAGGTGCAACAAATGACACTCAGCTCTAAGTCAGCTACAAACTGGAGGGAGTTATAGTAGCTAGAATCCTATTATGAAAAATATTAGCTAAGAATTTTAGATCCTCAAAATCTTTAGTAAACAACTGATAGTCTTGGATTTGCCCATAAATCTGTTTCAATAATTTCATGGATATCACTCTCAGTGTAATGATCTGCTGTGCACAATACTGTGTTTACTTTGAGAACACTGCAGGTTCACATCCATAATTAGAGTGTTCCTGCTGACGACTTTTACAGAGACCACAGTGATAGGTATAACAGCACTGCCAGTCTCTGTGTGGTGGTTTAAGAACAGCTGTCAGGAGTCAAACAAAAGATCTGGTGGCCAAACTCTGTCAACAGCCAGTAATAGAGGCCAAGAGAAGAGTCCAATGGCAGGTCAAGTACATAGTGATGATTCCCCAGCCTCCCCTTCCAGCATACAGCAGTCTGCAGCTCAGCAACCTCCTTTCCAGAGGAGGGATCTATGTGTTAAACAGTCCTTGCGGGATTTCTTTCCTTTCCCCACAAGTTTGTCTACTCAAATTAGAGGCTACGTAAACCTTTTGGAATCCACCACTGACACAGAACTCTGTGTTCCACAGCTTTCCTAGCAAGGGATAAAAAAAAATTTCATCTTCTTAATTGAAACTATTACTCAGTCATTTAACTTGGTGATTTCTACTTGTAATGTGCAGAGGCAGTGAGCAGCCATTTCCTGCTTACTTTAGTCATTTCTTCACAGACATACATCCTATCTATGCTCATTGATCTCTTTTCCAAGCTGTTGAGTCCTAGACCATTTGTTCTTCATGTTAAAGCTTTTCCACACATTTGATCATGATTGCTGCCCTTCTGTGATTCTTTATTTTTGATATCACATCCTCTTGAGATGGGACATCAGAACTACATGAACTCCTCTGTAGATGTATTATGCACTTAAACTGTTCAAAAATGTTGATTTTTTTTTTTCTTTGTTCTTTGTTTCCTTACATTTCGTTTGGTTTTGACAGCACCCAGGCTATGGAACTCTTGTCTTTAGTTGGAACCTTGCTATTTTTACAGCAACAATAAATGATGACGCATTTTTAATAATTTTATTTATTTTGACTAACTGGCATTAAAATAACAGTAAGAAAATAATTTCATTTCCTATTGACTGCTTGACTTTGCCCTCTGACCTCCTTGCTGTCTCTGACCAGTCTCTGACCTAAATTGTCCGGCATTTATTTTCATTTTGACCTCAAGTAGCCAAGAGATTGCCACTTCAAATAATGTGTGATTTTCACTGTATGGCTCAAACAATTTTGTTTTCTAATTTCAAAAGTTCACAATAGCAGTAATTGGTCAAGGATCTTTTCAAAATACAACATTTTAAATCAACATTTGAAATAATACGTTGGAGACATAAAGACGTGGAAATAACAAGCAGTTGAAACACCTAATTAGTCTCATTATTTTGTGCTTCACAAGGTAAATTGTGTTGTAGATCCACAAGATTTTAGCTAGGAGGAACTTTTTTTGTTCAGCAGGGTTTGGCTGATAGAGACTCTGCCCATCAAACCATTTCAAGGCAGGATTAAATTATAGCAAAGTAGCATATCCATTTATATCCTTGTACATTAGTGTTCTTGTCCAAATACACTCTTGTACATTTACACTCTGAGGGGCCTTTTGCTTCAAAACCATACTTATCTCTCAGATCAAGAACAAGCACAAATTCTATGGATCAAAGAGGCTCAGTACAATGACCTCTGACATGTCACTAACCAAATGAAAACATCTGACAACAGTTGTGGATTTTGAAAGGTGCTCAGGTGAGCCCCACTAGAGTTCAAACCTGGGTATTATCCATAGGTTAAAGACAACACAGCCTGATGGCCTCACTGTTTCTCACCACTGAGCATGAGAAGGGACTGAGGGAACAAAGTGCTGATGCACAGCAGCGAGCCTTTAAAGCTGGTGATGAATTTTACAGTAGTACCATCTGCTGTAGTACTTTCTCTGCTGAGAAAGGTTCTGATCCACTCACGGAGAACTGCAAGCTTTAGTTTAAAAATAAATGATGACAGGTAAGGATATGCTTAACCATTTGCTCTTCTTGGTTCCCTCTGAAAGGGGAATTTGAGTATTCAGACTATGACATTTCTAAGTTCAGTTTCATTAATGAGATGATGTTTTTCCATTTTCAGACAGGGGTATGAAACTTCTGAAGGATGCAGTACAGCACAGGCCTGTCTTATGTCACCTTCTTCACTTATCTCACCTTCTTCATGCATAAATGACTTAGCCAGTGCACTGAATTTGAAAGGCACTTACATAAATTGAAAATGTATACTTTCTTCTGGCAACAAATATTCAACACTTCTTTCAAATATTGAAGCATTATAAATACCTTTGGTAAAGATACAGATAAAAGTAGAATAATTCTTTAAAATAGATGATTAAATTTAAATATTTGAATGTAAAGGCAGAGTCACACTACTTCAACTTCCATTTCCTTGTCTGATATCAGGCATCTCTGAGCAGCTCTTGTATTGATGCAGCTGTCTTCACTGGTCAACCAAATGGCCACTGTTTTTTGAAGAAGCAGGAAGAATAAATCAATATCTTTCCATCTGGGGAAAAGAACTTTCCTTCTGGGAAAGTTCCATCTTTCCCAGAAGTGGATCTTTTCTTGCACAGACTTGGCATTGGTTTTCCATTCCTCTACAAGAATTACAAGAGTGAAATAGAGTGGAAAACATCAGATCACCAAGGTCATGTGATGAATGAGGCTATTAGAGCAATTAGATGAGTTTTATCTGTTTTGCTTGGTAAAATAAAATTTTAAGTAGGCTCATCTATCTCACCACACCTGATTACTCTGGAGGTCAAACTTGCAGAAAACATTTAGAATAGCAACAGCAGAAAAATTGCACATATGGGCATCAGATTACTTATAAACCCATTTTGCCTAGCCTGTGCAAGGGAAGACTGCAAAATTCTGCAGTAAGGGTAGGATTTGCTTGACCTAAGCAAATCTATGAAATGTTTAGGAGTTCAGTTTAAGCCAACTCTTCAGGCGTATTCTGTAACCAAGGAAAAGTGCCAGACCCTTCCAATAAGAATAATTTCCTCATAAAACAAGGGTCTAAAATAGGTGAGAAGAATCAGTCTCTGCAGATTTGTCTCTCTCCTCATTGCCCATAGAGCAAGCACAGATGTTGAACTAAGACACAACACCTAACATTTGTTGGATGAAATTATCCCACTCCCACTGACTGAGCAATGGCATTTAGCATTGCATGCTGATGGTGTCAAGCGATTCACACTGGAGGACACAACTGGAATTACATCAAATGAGTTCTGCAGTAACTGCACCCACCCTGAAAAGGACCCAGGCTTCACATCGCTCAGCTCTAGGAATGCACAGCAGACCTCTTGCAGTCTGGAAAGCCAAGCTCATATGGGGCTGCATTAACAAAAGCACTGCCAGCAGGTTGAGGGAAGTGTTTATTCCCTTTGGTTTAAGAGGGGAAGCTCATCTCAAGTGCTGTGTCCCGCTCTGGACTCCTCTGTGCAAGCAACACCAACAAACTGGAGGAAGTCCAACAGAGGGCTATGGAGGCGATTAAGGAGCGAGAGCAAGGAGGGACGTTCAAGAAGAGGCTGAGGGAAGTGGGATTTTTCAGTCTTAGGCTGAAAGGCTGAAGGCTAAGAGAAAATGTTATTGCTGTTTACAACTACTTAGTGAAAGGATATAGAGAAATTGAGCCAGACTCATCTCAGTGGTGCACAGTGGATGAATGAGACACAGGAGACACAAATAGCAGCAAGGGAAGTATAAAACAGTTATAAGGAAAAAAATCTTCATAATGACACTGGAAAGAGCTGTCTAGAGGGGCTGAAGATTATCCATCCTTCGAGATATTCAACATTCAACTGAGACAGGCTCTGAGCAATCTAACCTAAGTTGGGTCTGCTTTGAGTAGAGGGTTGTGCTAGATGATCTCCAGACATCTCATCTAATCTAAATCATTCTATGACTCTATGGAATGGTTGTAGGGGGGAAAAAAAGAAGAATTAAAAAAGAAAGTGAATTGTATGAGTTTTTAAAAAATGCTATGGTATATGATACTGAAAATATTGGGTGATACGCAAATCTATAGTAGTGATTCAGGTATGATTATGTGTGCAGGATTGATCTCACCTAGCTTTAGCTGTCCAAAATGTCAGTGTGCAGTCTCATAATGGAGGCTACACTTTCCTCTCTAATTAAAGGACTAATCATAAGGATGGGAATTGTCTGAGTTATTTCAACCACTCATCTTCCAATGCAGTGAGATTCTCCCTGGATTTCAGTCTTCCTTTTGAAAGATTCTGAATAACTATCTTGGGCTAGGCACTATCTTTTAGGTAGCTATAGGGGAGGATAAAACCCATTCTTGTGTTGAACAATTGAAATACAGACATATTCAAAGAAATATGAAAATTAGTGACAAGAGTTATTAAAAGGAAAAGTTATTTTAGTAGAGATGAGAGTCAAAGTAATAAACACAAAGTTACAAAAATATTCCATGTCCTTACACAACTTATGTTGGACTTTCAGCAAAACCAAAGAGCATGATGGAAGATATTAAGAGATATGTTTTCTTCCCACAGAGTGAAGTTCATAGCCAACAGGTATCATTAAGCTAAAGAGAAAATAGAAATTTAATTTTAACAATACATTTTCTGAGATTTTATGTTCTTAATTAATCCCAGAAAAATTTACTTTATCAATGCTGAAATTAAGACAAAAACAGCAATCAAATACATATTAATATTATAAACTGGACCAAGTTACTTTACCAGGCAGCAGTACCAAATTATCAGTTTAGGATCATGCGCTTTGGTTAATACATCAAACTAGAAAAGGTCCCAGTCTCGGTGCAGGAACATAACTCAGCCTCTTTTCAAAAGCTATATCAGAGAGACAGCAGACTGGTAGTAATATTAAATTACAAGCAAAAATCAACAGCAGTACAAGCTACTTATTCATATGAGCTTGGAAATTCCTTCCATATTATCTCATAGATGGTCTCCTCTCCAGCATCAGATTTGCTTCTGATCACTCTGTTGTTAAAGCTAAATACTAAATTAAATAGATTAACATTTAAAGACATGATCTACTATAGAAATTTTTGTGTTTCTCTGTTTAAATCTTGACCATGACTGGATGGCCAGTGTCCATCAAAGCTGCTCTGTCCCTCCCCTCCTCAGCTGGGCAAGGGAGAGAAAATACAGGCTCATGAATCAAGGTGAGGTTAGAGAGAGATCACTCACCAGTTACCATCATGGTAACAGTGGCAAAACTGTTGGAACTTGGGGAAATTAATTTAATTATTGCCAATATAAAACTGACTTGTGTACTCAAATGGGGCTGTGACCTCATGGGAAGCCTTTCCTGGAGGCTCATGAGGCTTCTGTCAGGGCTATGGCCCCCAATATAAAACTGACTTGTGTAATGAGTAGGGAGATGTACTCAAATGGGGCTGTGACCTCATGGGAAGCCTTTCCTGGAGGCTCATGAGGCTTCTGTCAGGGCTATGGCCCCACAGAAGGAGGAACCCACATGGGAGCAGGTTTGCTGGCAGGACTTGTGATGCCATGGGGGACCCACACTGGAGCAGCCTGTTCCTGAAGGACTGCACCCCATGGAAAGGGACCCAGGCTGAATCAGCTCGTGATGAACTGCAGCCTATGGGAAGGACTCATGTTGGAGTAGTCCATTGAGGACGGTCTCTGGCGGGAGGGATCCCATGCTGGAACATGGGAATAGTGCAAGGGGTTTCCCCCTGAGGAAGAAGCAACAGCAGAGACAATGTGTGATAAATGGTGGTGAGAGGAGGTAGAGAATTCAGGAGTGAAGTTAAGGCCAGGAAGAAGGAAGAGGAGGGGAGAAGTCATTCTCAGATTTAGTTTTTATATCTCATCACTCTACTCTGATTTGATAGGTAATAAAATAAATTAATTTCTCCAAGTCAGGTCTGTTTTGCCTGTGGCAGTAATGGTAGCATTATCTCTGTTGCTGTCCTTATCTTGACCCACAAGGCTTATGTCATATCCTCTCTCCCCTGCCCAGCTGATGAAGTGATACAGTGGCTCTAGAGGGGTGACCTCATGGCATCCAGCCATGGCCAAGCCCTTCCTTTATGTGAGTAGCATCCTGCATGTCCTACACAGCCTGTAGAGAAAGCTGAGCAGTTCCACAGGTGAGCAGGATGAAGATGGCATGAGGACCCCTTAGAAGTGAACAAAATAAACTGCAAAAGAGGCTCCTGCATCACTCACTTCTGCTTGATTTCAGTCTCTCTTCTCCCAGAGTCTCCTAGACACTTGGTATGAAGTTCAGGGCTGCTCAATAGCATTGTGCATTGGCATATTTTCACAATAAGAAATTATTTCAAAGTTCAAAAAACACCATAAAGTTTCAATAGGAACAATCTGTTGGATAAATCAAGTTTGAGGGAGTGGAATTAAAATTTACTCATAAACTTTTACCATAAACACTGTGACAAACCTTTCCTGGATATGAGATTATTCCTATCAATTATTGCACATCTAGGTAGCACTAATAACTGAGGTTGTCTTTTCACTCATCACAGACTTGAATACCCTCTGTAACTTTTTCTTTATAGTCTGTTATATCCTCCTGTTTTATGCCAAAATTTGAAGAGGCAGCAAAGACCAAGAAATAAAATATGTCTGGGATAATACCTAGTCTGATATGATATTTATTGAACTGTGCTTTTTATTTTAATAAAAATGGTAGTAAATCATATGTGGTGTCTGCTAAGCATCAGAGACAATACAGGAGTTGCCTATATAGAATCCAAATGTTCCCTTGCTGCAACTCACACAACAGGTTGATGTCTCTGTGATCTCTGGATACTTTTAAAATATGTTTGTGGGTTTTTTTAAGTCTGACATATATGTCACAGGAATTTTGCAAAATCAAATTAACAGGCTGGAATACTTCTGAATATATTTTATCTGACATATAATTCACAGGTCCATGCAATATTTTTCCTCTTCCTCAGCCAACAAGCAAGTAAAAAATTGTATTTTACAACTTACTTTGACTAATAAACATCCACATTCTGTGGACTCTTAGAGATTAAACCCAGAAAAGTGTTACTTTGGTGCAGTTTTAAAATGTCCTGCACCAATTGAAGCATTCAGACACTGCTGATCTCCATTTCAGACAATGCTGCAGAAAAATATTATCCACACTCCTCATATTTGTCAACATTTAACCACTTCAAATAGTGCTGTTTGCCCAAGGTTTAAAAAAAATTAAAATTATTAGAACTAACTGAAAAAAAGGGTTGAAAATTCCTTAAAACTTCCTGTATTTGACTTTTCATCCATTTTATTGAAAGGTTTCCAGTAACAAAATCTAATATTTTAATTTTGAACACCTGAGTTGATTTTTTAGAAATTTTGAAAAAATAAACCAACCCAGAAATGAAAAGAGAACTTTGTGTAGTGATAATTTACAATGGATCCCTAAGACCATTAACAATTTGCAAACCAGAAAAGAACAGGTGTGTCTGCAGGATCTATATACTCATGCAAGATTGATCCAACCTAATGCAGATAATGAGTCTATCTAGAACATATAGGTCAGTGAGGAATGTATTATATCAACTTTCCAAGAAAACAATACAAATTTGCTGTACCAGAGTAAATGAAAAAATAATGTGGCATATTTCTGAAGATATGGTTGTTGTTTAGAAGTAATTTGAAATGAAAGGACAGGCAGGAAAAAGTATTTAGATACCAGGCAACACTCATATTAAAACTCAAAAACTTGACATGAATGCACTCTGAACAAAAATTAAAAGAAGGGTTTTGATGATCAGAGGAAAAAAATCTGCCTGAATTCCTAGTAGGAAGTCTGGAAGAAAACCTACATCCTTTTAAGCTGCAAATTCAGCAGTTCAGAATACATGCTGTCTTTGACATTAAAGAATTGTGCAAAATGTTCTGAGGATTTACAATCTTCTGTAGTCCTATGAAATTGTACTCAGAAAACCGCACGGCGTAACTTCAGTAAATTGAAAACTAAAACTTTCAACCATTTCTTAGTGCTTTTGCTACAGAAGAAGTAATTTAATGGGAAAAATATGGTACCTAAATAGGACTACCATGAGAGCAGAGTCAGTCTTGAACAAAACAGGATTACCGAAGTCATTTACATTGCCACCATTCAGCCAGTGCTACCCAGAAAACACATGTCCAAGACATTTCCTAGAGATTCTACTTTAAATGTAAGTTTACTTGCCTGTAGGGGAACGTTCCCATGGACTTTGCATCATTGCAGCAGAGATTATATAGATATAATTAGATATTATTGTTAGATATAATTGTTAGATATTATTGTTAGATATATTGTTAGATATAATTGTAGCTTCAGAGAAAAATCAGTCCATAAGATATTGATGCTGGTATTAATGATTCTCGTCCGTAAATGTATTGCTCTGCAATTCCATGTTAGTGCAACATGAGCAAAATTTTTCCTGGAACCAGCATTATAAAATTCCTTACAAGAGGTACGTTCTTAACACATAGAAGTAAGAAACTGTCACCAGGGAATTAATAAAAATATTCTGAAAAAGACCAGTGTTTCATATTATATACAGGTACATCCATTATGTGCAATTAAAAAGTGCAGCCAGTTTGCCTGGGATCTCTGGGCACCACAGAGAAAAAGCAGAGTACAAGTGCTTCCCACCTGGGAAAAACACATTCAACTGAAGTTATCTGTGAAAACTGTGTGGGCAGCCTCATATGCGACTGTTGTATCTGCAAACACAAGTGTCACAGCTGCAGATGTGGTAGCATAGTTTCCCACCGAGGATGAGGGACACTTGAGAAGACAGCTCTAGACACTTAAGGCAAAAAATGTAAAATAAGAGATCCAAAAGACAGTATTATGATTACAGCAAGCAAAGAAAAAAGCCCAGGAATCTCCTCCTGTGATTACTTGAGAAATTATAAAAACCTTTTGATAGAGCTGGGGGAAGATAATGTCTGTGGGCAGAGAAAATACTCTTTCTGGGCCACAAGGTACATCTGGACAAAATGGAGAGGCTTCACCAGATCTGAAACAGAAGAAAACAAAGTTCAAGTTGAGCATTGGCTGAGAACCTGACAGGACAAGCAGACTCATGTCCACTAATAGAAAGACTTCAAAAACAAAGCACATGCATATAGTCATATTTCTGGCAAACAAACAAAGGGACCAGACTTTCAACAGCAGTATCTACTGAAGGCTGGGTCGTTGGGGAATATGGTTTCAAATAATTTATTTAAACAAGACAAGATTCTGATCTTGTTAGACTGGTGAAAATCCAAAGTAATTCCAAAACCTTCTAGCCTGGGTTTCAAAACCTTAATATCGGAGGGGGAGGGGGAAGGGGAGATCTCCTTTTTCAATAATATTGACATAAGAATTCTGTTTGATCTTTGTGGGATATGCTTCAAACATTGTTTCATTTTATTAAATAGGAAGGGTTTTATTTTTTTCTGCTTTTTAAAGGACCATCTTTATTACTTCTTCACTTTTGCTGTCTCACTATTCCAAATAACTTGGAATTTTCTATTTTCTGGTTACACCCTTCTCAATGGGTTTATAACAAACTTCATTGTATATGAAGATCAAAGCGTTCATCATTAATCTATCACAATTATCAGATGTGAAAAACAATGTAGAAAAAACAAATATAAAGGTTTCTTAAAAAGCAGGGTGTGTGGGAAAGACGGAGACCAATTTGGCAGCTTGCAGTGACACAGACTGGCAGCTGCCTTTCCACTGGGGAACACCAGTTACATAAGCACATATTCTTCCAGAACATTCTTCCAGAACCTCTGAAGATGACATGAGCAGTTTCCCAGACTAGCCCCCCTTAGCCACACTGCCATCCCTGTGTGCCTGGAAGCCACTGCCCTGACCTCACTGACACACTCCATGCGCGTCTCTGTGGGAGTTCTGCAAAGAGTACCTGCAAGGGTGGACCCAACCTCCGCTTGCCTGAGACTCATGGAAATGTCAGTACCTGCACTGGAGCTGGGGAAAAGAGTGTCTGCAGCCAGGCCACATGTCCCAAGGCAAGGCCAGGGGCTCCCCCCAGCACTGGCCTGGCAGCACTGACCAGCAAAATGTGCTGCTCCAGCCCATGGCTCTCCCTGTCCGCAGTGTCCGTGCCCAGCCTGTGGCTCCCGGCGGCTCTGTGGGCAGCAATCCCACTGGTATCCCTGACGAGCTACTTGAAAATGAGACAGCCGCCTCTACAAACTCGTCCTCAATTTCGATTGAATGATTGATTGTTTTTAAACTAGTGCATTGTATATTTTGGGAAAGAATTTATGATTTACCAAAAAATTTCCTGCTGAAATAAAGCCAAATGGAGACTGGTCTGGGCCAAGTTGCTCAATGTCCATGAACAAGAACATGTTTTTCTTTTTCTTCCTTTCTTGTTTTATGCATGCTTCTGGATTCATTTCATCAGCTGTCAGTAGTTAAATACCATTTCAGAAAAGGGTTTATTATTGTAATTTCCTCAATTATTCTGGGGTTTTTTTCCTGCTATGGTCTCCTGAAACAAAATCAGTCAGCTAAAGTACTAATAAAATATCTTCCCCTGGTGCTCCTTGCAAAGGGCCTAAGCCTTCAAGGTGCTGCACTTCTCCCCTGTTGGTACCTTGACTACCATGACCTTAACTGAGGGCTTTTCCCTGCATGCTCCACTTCTGCTTTGCAAGGGACATGACTGACTTCTGCTCACAGCCAGCTCATGTCCCCAGACCATACACAATGGCACAGGAGTGCATGACTACTAGGAAAGGAAACCAAAAGATAAATAAAATTTAGAGAAATAAAATTGAAAGAAAGAGCCCTTTTTCATCGCATTAAAAAAAACAATAACAAAAACCAGAACAGATATAGTAAGAGGTGAAAGCAATCCAGTTTAAATATAGAATAGACAATGGATTAGTTTAAGCAAATGTAGGTATTCCTGTGGGAGTATGTGTATTTTGAAATATTAAATTAAATATACATTAAAATATTTTGAAAATTCTGGTTTTAAAGTTATATTCCTTAGAGGAAAAGAAAGGAAAGCAATTACTTTTCATGAAAGGCTAAGCACAGCAGAAGCTACCCTCTGGCATAAGGGACACACTGGGCAAGCAGGGGCTGCTCTGACACCATGGAGATCAGGGGAAGGCTCTTGCTGGACCTCATAGAGCTTTGGATGAGGATCCTGACCATAAATGATGGTGGAACATGACAATACACAACATCAGGCAGCCCTGGTGCTCCCTTGCTGCTCCCCGCAAAGCAAGATGGAACACAATGCGTGACAAAGGCACAGAGTGAGGCAGCCAAAAAATCATGAGCCTCAGATGTTTAGAGTGCGACATCTGCTTCTGGCTCAAGAAATTCCTGTATTGAATTCAGTTGCCTTTTCTCCAAGACACCCAAAAAGAGATAACCTCAATTTATGAGTTCCAATACGTTCATCTTAAGCACAGGCAGAGATTATTTGGCGCTCAATGGAAATGCAACTATCTAAAAATCAAAACTAAGCAAAATCTATTTACAGCTTTGTAACTGAATCACAAATAACTAGGCCAATGTTTTCAGTGTTGAGACATTCAAAATCATGATTCAAGCCTTGAAAACAAGCATTTGGCTATAAGAACACAGTCTTTAAAAATAACCAAAACTCTTTTTTTATTAATTTCTCCTATTTTGGCATTCATACCTCTTCAGTCATTAGAACTGGAAATCTGCATTTTTAAAATGCAGCTGAGAGTCTCCCCTGTTCACTTGGCATCAGGGAAGAGGGCTTTTAAAGGGACAACCAGCAATTCTGAGTCCAGCAGTAAATTTCTAAGATTAGATTGTCTTTCCACTACTCCACATGGTTAAGCAGGTACCAAGCATAGAGTCTCATACTAGAAACAGGTTGCACAGAAACAGCTCAGTGTTTTGGTGTTTCAACATATGCATTACACACACATAGCTTTGCTGTCATCCAGAGAGGGGGTAATGAAGTGTTTGTTGAAAATACCAGGAATCTCTCACTGTGTCTCAGGGCTTTGCATAATTCATAACTTCTGCTTGAATTTAGGGTTTAAAATTAATAAAATCCCAATAAATAAAAGTTGCACTTTACTGCAAAACCAAAGAACAGCAGAATTTACAGAACATTTGTAAATCAGCACTTCTCCACTCAGTGCAGTTCTGCATTCCCTCATTTCCTTTGTAGAAGGTAAATTCACTGAGACAGGCGAAGCTGTCAGTGCCTTTATGTTTGTACAGCATCCAGCACAGAGGAGATCTGGTGAGGCTTTGTTTGGTCCACTACTTTCAATTTGCTCTCACCTCTGCACTTCAAGGCTGCAGCAGGCAATAAAAGCAAAAGTGCCAAAATACTGCAAGTGTGCATAGTCTCACTTCATTTCTAGCCTACCTGAAAGCAGAGGTACCAGGGACTTTGTGAGCTTCCAACAGCCCTAGGCCACCCAGATCAGATAAACTGCAGATAAACATGAGAACACTGTGATGTTTATCTATATGAAATCCAATCTTTTGAAGTTCATCTATCCCTTTCTCTAACTGCCATTATCTGTTGCTTTGAGATGCTGCATCCATCCCTATCAAAATTATGTAAGCTCCCTGTGATGCTCACAGTCCCTCTATCATTTTCAACAATGCAGACTCTCATTAAATGCATTTATGACTTCAGCACTTGATGCATACAATATTTTATCAGCTTTTTCTCAGAAACGCGCATTTATTTTATCATCTGATACTTAAAATAAGTATTGCAAATAAATAAAGAAAAAAAAAAATCTGTGTACCACATAGGAAAAAAACCCGTCCAAATATATAAAAGCTTCAGCTATGCCAAGATTGCTTAATTCTGATTAGCAGTGACCATTAAGCAATCATTTATGGGTTTACTGTGAGTGTTCATAGATACTAATGGGTTTTAGAATTCCTTGGGAATCCTCAAAGGTCAAAGGAAGAAAATGAACTATGAAGTGATAAAAAATGTATTAGGTGACTAATGGACAGGTTGTATATAGAATGGTTCCAGCAGAAAACGTTGAATTTTACTACTCAGATTTATGTAAAAGCAAATCTTGTGAGCAGTGGCCCTTCCCCACTGACGAAACTAACGAAGAGAAAATTAAAATGCTTCATGGGGAGGCATTACATGGTGTGCTTTTCCCTGTCACTACGAGTGCATAGGAGATGGCAAGGTCAATGATACTAAGTGAAAATTTATTTGATTTTTCTTTAGGTGGGTATCTGTTTGCTCTTTATTTAGCTTCAACTTTGTAGCCATACTTTTACACTTTTACCTATTTTTGCACGATTGCATTCTATGCAATTGAAGACTCAAAGCTCTTCCAAATTTAATGAGTATATCTTTATATCACTTAGGTTAATGTTGTGCATTTTTGAGTTATGAATGGTAGTTTCACTGAGTGGGGAAATACATTTGGATTCTTGTTAGAAATACCTTCATTCAGAGCAGCAGAAAGCAATCAGAAGTCAATACAACCTGCAATGTGATATACGCCTGTTACCTACATGAATTCTCAGGGTTGATACCAGACTGCATACCTTTAAAATTATGTTATGAAGTAATTCCATTCCAGATTTTGAATAACGTTCCAGACAGGCAAAACTTTTAGCTTGTCAGTAAAGTTACTAATTTAAATGAAATTGTCCATATATAAGAAAAATCAGTAGTGGGGTTTGGTTCATAATTGGTAATTTTCTGCAGAAATCAGAGCTTTCTTGGATTTACATATTTTTTAGAATTAAAATTATATACATATATATAGGGGAAGAAAAGCAAGGCAAGAGGTATTGACAGCAACTTTTCTAAACCAGCTATATTTCAGAGGCTGAATGCACAGGAACAGATGAAACCTGCAATGCTGCCAGCTTCCCTCCTTCCCAGAGGAAGATAGTGATGGGTAGACACTGAAGGGTAGATAGTGATGGAGAAAGAAGCTGATAGAGTCAACACACTGAACAACTATAAAAGTGCTGAATCATTTATTCAAAGGACCATATATTCATCTTAAAGAGTTAAGACAATCAGCCTATAAAACCTTGGGGTGCAGTATCAAGTCCTAATCCTAGGAAACAGAGTAGAGACTCTTAGACAAGAATCATAAATACTAAACCATCTGTGGGAAGATTATCTCTCACTAGCATAATGAATGCAACGTTTGAGTTTATTAAGTGTGCCTAGAAGTTAATTGAAAGTATTCATGTAGAGAGCAAAATTAACTGTTTCAATATTATGGAAAAACTGAGTGAAATGATTGATTAGATTTGATTTTTAATCTACAATTTATATCAGGAAGGAGGAAAAGGGAAGAAAAACTAGCAAAGTGAGTGGATCCAATGAACCAAAGCAGTTTGGGATTTACCATGGCTAATATGATATGCATAAGTACTTCTTTTGCAGAAGAAAGATTGTGCTGGAGAAGCTAGTTTCTTAGACTTCATTACATGTAGGATAGGGAAAATCTTTGCTCAGTTCAGGAAGAAGACAAGTTGTTTATTTTCTTTAATCTCAGTCAATAGCAACAAATAGAGTAAGACTGATAATAGCCCAAGGAGTCTACTGGATGCTCGTATCTGGAAGGAGAACAGAGTGTAAATGATCAATGGTTGTCTCTGTAAAGCTGCATTTAGTTGGGATTTTTCCTTTCCGAATTGTCATGACTGAAGCTAGTAAAAGTTGAAAGGAGGATGGATATCTCCAAGGATAATCATTAAGGTGTGTGTACTGCTTTCACAGCTATTAGATCAAAAGCCCTTTACTGAACTATTTTATTATCAGACTTATAAATCAGTCTCAGTTCATTTTACAAACATTAGTAGTCCCATCAATTACATGCATTTAGAACTAATGGTTTTACAGGAATGTTAATAGTACAACTTTATTTCCTGAAAACCATCACTGAAGACTATTAAAATGTTATTAATTGCTGTATGGAACATGTGGAATTATTTGTTTCTGATTTTAGACTATCAGTAAATTAGCATGTGAGTACATTTGCTAACCAGTTAAACTTCATGGATATCAAATTTAGTAAATGCAAAACCATTAATAAGCCATCCTTGTCCAGCTTTTCTTCACAGACATGGTCTAAGTACCCCAGGACCATTCTACTGCTGCCCTTCAAAGCCCTTGTGGATGTGGTACAGCACTCCAGACACTGCCACCGTCCCTGCAGGGACCCTGGGGGTGGGGGCAGACTGTCCCCAGGCAGAAGCTGTTTTACCAGGCAGGGACAAGTGTCAGGTCACAGCCTACTGGCTCAGGTAGAAGCGATGGGTGCTACACTGAGACCTGAACAAAACAGAAAGAGCACAAGTAGATGCTTGAGGAGTAAGGGTTTCACAGCAGAGAAGCTTCCCCGTGGAGTGTGGAACCTGTTGTAAGAATGATTTAGGCTCTGGCTCATTCCATACCTCAGAAATTGTGAAGCACCCCCTAGATTTATTCAGGCATCTCCCATTTTACTCTCCAGCACCCTGATAATGTAGATTCCTCTTCAGATGTACAGATTTAGCTGCAGGATACATAATACAAATTACTAGATATGATGTTCTCCTCTTTGTGTGTGAAATCAATTGCCTGTCCCATCCCAACCTACCCTTAGCCCATACTAAGTGCTAAAGTTCTGTTTCTGATTACTAAATAATAAAACAGCTGAGACTCAAGATGGGAATGTTGCACGAGTTCATCTTATCTGCTTTCCCTTGCTAACTGTGTCATGAACCTGAGATCTCGGTTCATTTGTTTAAGAGGCTGTTTACACATAAGAGGAGAAAGGAAAGACAGATCCTTTGAAGCCTGTGGAGCTACCCTGATTTCCACCAGCTGAGGAGACAGTTCCAGGAGACCTGTCAGGCAATCTTTAATGAACTATGTGGTGTGCAAAGCAAACTTCAGATCTCAAAGGATACACACTACTTAGCTTCCATTAGGTCAGGTAATTATGATTACCTCAAAGGTTTGTAAAGTAGGACTAAAAAATATCAAAATAAAAATCATAGTTATCTTTCATAACGCCTCCCTAGGATACAGTTTTTAGCCATGTCAAGCCATGGATATACTCTATTCACAGGTTTTAGGAAACCATGCTGCCTAGAGGAATTAAAGTAAGTTGGAGGTACCATTTTACAGTTGAACATTTATGTCAATCCTTCATTCCAGAGTACTTCAACATTGCCTTGACCTTCACATCCCCCTTCAGATTGAATCTGTTACCCTCAGTGAGTATAAAGGCTATAAAGAAGCACCTGATCATAAAATCCACTTGGAATGCTTTATTAAACCTCCACCAATTATCCATTTAAAATTCTGTTTTGTACAGGCTTGCTCTCCTAATGAAAACCCAATAATAGTATATCTACTTTAAACTATTTCTAGACATCTGGAGAAAAGTCTTGACAACTTCAAATAATCTTTGATTGATGTGACTAAATAAAATCATCTGAGTACTTTAATGGATAATAAGAGACATTATCTTCTTCTTTATAAGCAAGAATCTGATATAAAAGAAAAGATAAAGGATAGCCTGACAAACACCTTTCTAGATAAGCCACCATCAGCCTTGGAAAAGAAATATCATTTAAATGATATTAATAACACAGAAAAAAAAGAATTTAATGTGGTGGAGACTGAGATGCAATGAGCTTATATCTTCACCAGAAAGCCTTTTAATTTGCAAGGAGCTCTTACACTGTAAAGGAAAAACACCAGAAGTAGCTACAGCAGGGTTTCCAGTGAGTCACCCTGAGAAAGCTGAGCATAACCAGGAGCTGCTTTGGCTTTGGCAGGCTTAATCAGCCCAAGGCAGGAAGCTGGACCATGAAGACAAAATAGCAGCTCAGAGGGAGATTTTAATCTAGTTCTGTAGTGTTCCCTTAAAATAGAAAAAAAAAAAACTATTTATTTTTCTTCGTCATTTTAACTTTATTCTCTCTCCTCAAAATAAAGTGGGAGTTAATCTCTCTGCTTTTAAAGAACAGCTTGTTGATTTCACTTCATTCTGCATTCGTTATCACAGTCCTTCCCAAGGTGCACTGGCACCTCCCTTTGCAGCCAGAGTCTGGATATTTTTTCCAATTCTGTGGTAACTGCTCTGAGTGTCCCATCTGCCCTGGCTGCCCCTGATGCCACATTAACAACTGTCTGTGACGACCTGCCTTGGTGACACCTCTGACCTCATGCTCTTCATTGTCTTCAACTTCACTGACACCCTCCCTTTACAGACCACAATCCTTTTCTCTAATGTTGGCCTGTTCCACATCTCCCTTTGGGCTCTATGCAGAGATGGAACTTTCATGG
This sequence comes from Passer montanus, assembly GCF_014805655.1. Classification (NCBI taxonomy): domain Eukaryota; kingdom Metazoa; phylum Chordata; class Aves; order Passeriformes; family Passeridae; genus Passer; species Passer montanus. The sequence goes on along the minus strand of NW_024366480.1, from coordinate 7,489,472 downwards.
CAGTTTTCTCCCCTGCCACCTGCTCTCAAGGGAAGGAGCACTGTCTGGCTGGCTGTAAGTCATCTCCCCTTGTTCATACCTCATCTGTGGAGATTCTCCTCAAAGCTTATTCTCAAACAGCTTCAAACAGGCAACTAAAGTGCTTGTAGCTGACTAAATACATGAGGAGCTACAAGACAAATCACACAACCCTTGGCTTCAACCTTTCCCTCAGTCCTCTCACACAATTAGCTGTTTCCACTTACTTAATGCATTGGTTTATCTACTAATAACTTAATCTGTGTCATGTCTTCTTTTGTACAAGAGATCCCAGTATGAAAATTACATCATTTTGTAGCATGTCAGAGTTTTGCACCTCACCCTTTACAACTGTTAATCAAAAAAGGGCAACCTTTGTGTAAAGCATTTCTATCACTGCAAGCATAATGTCACACTCACATATCATGGAGTATGAAGTTCCTACAGATTGGAAATTGAAGGATTAGTTATAGCTACTGGTTTCAGACAAGAAAAAAAACAAGAAAAGCCAACCTGAGTGGTTAAAATTTATCTTAGAGAGCAGCACCACACAGAGAGAGGGACAAATTCTGCTTCAATCCAAGACTAAATACCCAAGACCAAAGCTGAAATTCAGCTACTACATGTCCCAGAAGGCCCTGACATTTTACATGTGCTGCAGTTTCACATGGCTCAAGGTTTGATGAGAGTGCCTGCATGGTCCTTCTGAGGAGCAGTGAGGCCACTTGCTCAGTCCACAGTGCACCAGGACCTGCAGAGCAGGACTGTAGTGCCTGTAGCCTCCCCTCATCATTTCATTGTCAGCAGGAGAAGGTGCTCCCTCTGAGAAGATGCAGCAGAGTGGAGCCCAATGTCTTCTTTCAAACATCAACTGGAGCCAGCCAAAGGAGCAGCCATATTTTGAAAGAGGGGAATGACCACAGGCTGATTTCCAGATGACTTGCTGGCAGTGATTTTCAGAGGAGAGCTGGAAGCCCTCTGCAGGAGGGAGAATAGTTTTCACACTAGAGGGTGAAGTGAGTGATCTGGGATGTATCCTTGCCCTGAGCATATCCCACTCACAGGGACGGGGGTCTACCTGAGGCAGTGCTGTCCACTTTGGGGATGCCTGTCCTCATTTCATGCTTTGGAGGAGAACCTAGGGATTTGATTTGGGGGTGTTAGTATGATTTGGAGATGCTATTACATTCCTGTAGCTATGGGGTCTTTAGTGGAGATTAGTGCAAAAATAATTAGATTCAAAAAGATTGCAGAATCCATACAGAGCCAAATACGTTTTTTAGCCAGGGGCACCCAAACTGCACTTAGAGTTTGCATGTCCAAGTCACTATTAGAGCTAACAAAAATAGATATATTTTTAGTCTAGGAGCTTTAAAAGGAAAGTTGACAGCTGAGAGACAAAATATATTAATTCTGAGACTAGTTTTTGGCAGGATTGGGAAAACTACTGAGATTGTCTGAAAAGTCTCTGGAAGTTCAGCACTGTCCTAGCAACCATGAGAATGACATTAAAGAGAGTAGATACAGACCCTGTCCAGACCACAAACCCCACATGCACCAATCCCCAGGTCCACTGGGCTCTTTTAAAACAGTTGACATTATTTTCCAGCTTTTTAAATTTCCAGATTTTTAAATTATTCCAGCTTCTCTGAACTGACATAAATCCAGACAGTGAGTTAAGCTTGGAGACAGGAGAAACATATCCAGTTCTTCAATTCCCCATTGAATGCTGAGATGGGACTTGAACTGGCAAGAGGTTTGAATTGAAGCTGCTCCAGACTTTCTGTGAAGCCAGCATACCAGAAGACCTCCAATCCCTAAAGCATTTTTTTTTTATTACTGAACAAAATAACAAGCCAAACATTAAAATCAGTAAATAGGAGAAAACTCAGAATGTCTGGATAAGACTGCTCAAGTAAAAGGCTTTAAAGCAAAGCTCCTTGGTGTCTTTGCAGGATGGGACAGGTTCTCCATCCCTGTGCTCCAGAGGTTTCCTGAGCCATGCCGGCTTATGTCATCCCCACTGATGTTCACAGCTCCTTCTTTCAGGAGCCTCTGGGACCTTACTTAGCTGCAGATGCCCTCAGTGATCCTCACTGAGCCTCTATACCCCAGCTACAAGCATTCTGTTCCCCCCTTCCAGCACTGCCTGGGGGCAGTTGGTAGCCAGAATCCTTACCCCTGGCTGGTAACATGGCAAAAGAGTGGCTCACATCTGCTCTCATGTTAGGAGAACTCTGATTTAGCTTCTTTCTGATTCAGCAGTGCTGGGCCAAAACAGGCTGGTGTGGAAGAGGGTTTAGCTTGCTGTTTCAACAATTTCTGCTTCTTGCCTGAGCAGAATGCATACCTGTAATATAGTTTGGGAGAGGGGAAAGAGAGCACAAGCCCTTGCTTCTTCTGTTACAGACCCTCTGGCAAACTTTGCACACATGTAGTTCTGAAGGGGCAGAATATGATGCCTGGTACTCCTGATAACTGCAGCCCCTGGTCACTGTCACTTTTGCTCCTGGTGATCTGTGTCCGTTGTCACAGCAGGCAGAGAGCCAAGGCCAACAGGCATGAATGTGTTGTTGGTGGCTCCTGACTGGTGCTGATGTCCCTTCTCTGAGCTGTCATCCATGCTGCCTTCAGCAAAAAATGGAGACAATTCAGGTGTCTTGGCATTAACCTTCAAACCCCAATATGCTTAATATAGCAGAAAAAGTAAAACAGAAGGGTGTAGACTAATTTTCATCCCTCCTAAATCAAGGAGAACCCTGAAATCAAGGAGAACACCAAATCCATCTTCTAATTTTATTTGTATTAGTCGTAGTGTGAAGAAGCTAGAGGAGGCAAAGAAGAAAAAAGTAGGACTGGCTTTCATCTCATCAGAGAAACTGTTAGTGGAATAAAAAAGTCATCAGTGTCCAGGCTTTATGCTGATGACTATTTAGCAAACTGATAGAATGTGGATCAGTGGAAATATAGAAAAAGCAGTTCTGAGGTAGGAAACTTTGGGCTATGTCCAGCTGAGCAGACACAGATGTGCAAACCAGAACCCCATGTCCCAGAAGATGGAATGTCCCATTTGCAGTGGCTGGGACAAAAGGGAAAAATTTCATGAGTGGAAGAGAATTAGGTGCTCTCAGCAGCACATGATCAAGCAATAGGGAATTGTGGAGGGGAAAGGAGATGTCCAGTTTGGGGCATGAGAGGTGTCACACAGCCTGACACAGCATATACTACAAAACATCAGACATCTGCCAGGCACTGCTGTCAGGGCAATTTCAAATAACTCTCAGGGCAGAATTTTAAGCAAGTGTATTTTGGGCTTTGGGTTTGTGAACTACACTCTGGCTGTAAGAGTGCAGAAAGGTACAGTCCCCAGTCACAGTTTCACTTCGTCTTAGAAGAGTTTCTGTGAAAAGATGCACAAGAAAAAGCCACCCCCATTGGCCCAACTGGGTGCTGGTGGAGGCTTCCATCCCATAGCTGATATTACATCTCTGTCAGACAGTGATGACAGAAATGTAAATACAATGTGTATTCCTCTCACCTCCAAGAGCCTGTGTGCTGCTTTAAGCAACTTTTGTTCAGCTCCTGAGAGTTGTTTTTTTTTTTTTTTTAATACAGACAGTGCAAAAGCCAGAACTAGATTAAATCCTCCATAATGAGTAAAAAAAAACTTCAGGAATTTGGTCTGATGATCCTAATGAATGGCTGAAGAGTATTTGTCTTGGGAGACATTTCAGGATTACCTGAAGAAGGATTAGTTCTTTACACAGCTCACATGCATCAATCGTTTAGCTTCTTATGGATCTCTTGGCAAAGTATTCTTCATTACTTGATTTCTACTTTCTGTATGGATTTATTATCATAACAGAATAATTAATACCAGGCATTATCCAATATAACCCCTAAAACAGGAATTCAGATATTTGCATCCTTTTCAGTATTTCAAAAGCATCCTTTTCAGTATTACAAAGCTTTGAAAGCTTTGCATTATTATATAGAAGGAGTTCAGGAAAAATATACAGCAAGTATTCTCTGGGCCATTTGGATTCAGTTTGGTACACTTGGCCTTCACAGTGCAGCTCAGAGCTGTCTTAGGCCATCATGCTTCCTAATGCTTGAAGAGAAATGAGGCTGCGCTGCTTCACAGAGAAACTCAGTATTGGCCAAGGAATCCAGTGTCTTTTGGGGAAAGAAAATCTATATGTATCATCACAGCAAAGAAACAGATTCATTTTATCCTTAGCTCTTACTAATTCAACATTAAAATCAGATGGGTTTACATGTAGTTCAGTAGACTTATTCCTGGACTCTGGAGGTGTGAGGATGTGAGGAACACAATCAATCCCTTCAGCTCTGAGTCAGATAAATTATTTCTTCTTTAAGGAGAGATTTAATTATTTAAGTGGGAGAGTCTAGCTTATGGACTGCAATTTCATCTGCTGATATTTAGCTTGTAGCACATGTAAGCCATTCACAACAGCTTACATATGCTACAAGCTAAATATCATAGAAATAGAGAGTTTAGACCAGGATGGAGAGTGCAGTCTGAATCTCAGATCTTGTTTCTGCTTTTTCCTTCGTTATGTTGATATGATGCAAATAAGAACATTCATTAAAATGTTTGTAGTTTATGCACTGCTAGCACACTGCCATTGCTGTCACATCAAAGCTACAATTCTGCTAAAATGGCGTTCAGTGATGAATTAATTAAATTGTGAAACTGGAAATCACATCTCTGCAGAACATTTATGATACAAAGAAGGATTTGAGGAGTTTGTGATTAATTACCACATCATAATGATGATTTCAGAGAGTGACAACTATGTCCCTTTTCACATGCTCAGCTGTTCACCCCTTGCTGCACCTGCACGTGCACTGGGCGCCACAAACAAAGTGAGCAGCAAAGGCTGGAGCAAAGGAGTGAGAGACAGCAGATCTTTGACTGAGCATCCTCAAAGCTTCAGCCAATGCAGCTGAGGGGGAGCAGACAGTAAGCTGACCCAGAAGAATAGGTGGTGGCAACCTTGTTCCTGCCCCAGGAGCAAAAGGGACCAGGAACTGAATTGTGACTTTCATTGGCAATTTGATCTTTGCTATGCTCCCAAGGCAGTGAGCCCATGCCCTGCCCCTCACCTTAGTGTGGATTGCAAAGTCAGTGCTAAAGGAGATAACCAGCTGTAGGTCTTTCAGAGAGCCTGAATTTAATCCCCCCAGTGAGAGCATTCGGTTATGTATTTAGAAAGGAAAAAGGTTTCTACACGGTATAAATCCTTGCTTGATAATCCCCAAGCTAATGGGGAAGGCATTCAGTAGTAAACTACAGTCCTTGGACAAAGACATCTGTAACCAGACCGGAGCTCTATGATTAAACTCAAATTCACAGATTGGTTACATGCAGCTAATTTTATTCATTGAGAATACATGACCCCCCTAAGCGGATGTTTAAATTAAGTAAGAATATTGATGACAAATGTTCAAAATGTAAGACAGATGCCTGCAACTTTTGGCATGAAATTTGGAACTGCCAAGAGGTTTGGGAATACTACTCTGGGGTCATTAGGAATTTGGATATCCAAAATGCTCCCCAGCTGCTGATCTCTTTAGAGGCTGCTATACTTGGTCCTGGAAAATGAGAAAATCAGTACAGTAAGTGATGCCATATACATTGCTGGATTGGTAGAACGCATAAACAATTGGAGAAACTTTCCCCTTTTCCTAGGAAAAATGCATTGAAGAAAGGGCTGCTAATTTGAGTCTGGGTTTAAACAGACAATGTAAAAAAATATTCCCTGTTTCTTTAAAAAAATTGATGTTTGAATTGTCTGGATCTGGCTTTCACACTGTTTGTGAGCCCAGGCGTGACCACTGGAGTTCAGCTGCGTGTTGTGTTGTTGTTTCCCACGAGTACACACAGATCTGTGCTACAGACAAGGCACCACTGCACCCCTGCCCCCGGTGCTCTGCTGGTACCTATGGAAAAGGTTATTTCTCAGGTAAATAAACAGAATTAAATCATTCAGAAAAGAGGATGAAGGCTTGTTGTGTACCCCACAACAAACATGAGGTAAAAATCCCCAGAGTATCTATGGGGGTTGGATCTGACACCCAGGAAGTTGAGGGAAAGAATCTCATGTTATTTTAATTAGCTCCACACTATATTTCCATAATTGCAATGCTATAAACAGAGACACTTTGCATGGATCAGATGTCAGACCAAAATGGGGAATAGAATCTTTGTTTCCTGACTGCACTCTGAACCTCCAGACAATCCTTTTTTTCTGGTACTGAGTCTCATAGCTCCTTCACCTAAGGACTTGATGGGAGCTCCAGATTTTTCTTAACCATGCCAAGCTGCCATAGGTGGGGCCTTCAATCACAACCCAACATACACCACTGCTTGCCTAACTGACCTGGGAAAATCTTGCTTCAATTTACAGAGTTATGTGATCCGGCTACACTAGAACTAGGAATTCTAGAAGAACATTGAGGTGTTTGATGTCTCATTTTCCTGCCAACACCAAGAACAATTTATCCACTCATAGTTGTTTCATAGCTATGCTGATAACTGGGGAAAAAAAAGGTGTGTGTTACTAATACTGTGTTTTTCCTAAGGTTGTATAAATGTAGGCCAGAATTGCAAAAAAAAATATTTCAACTTAACTTTGAAAAAAAAAATTAAAAAGGGAAAAATGCCTCTTTTTTAAACTACTATGAAGTTTAGTTTTCCACAATGTCTACTGGCATCTTTCTCAGTAATTCATTTTAATAGTACACACTTTCTGGCAGTAAAAAGGGAGATAGCAACTAATATAATTAAGACTGCAAAACAACCTCTAAACTGAGATGTGTCTCTCAGCAGAACAAGCATAGAATTGTTCATTATAGTGCTCTCCAGGAATAACAAAAACAATTCCCAAAAATGCATTATTAATGGGCATTCCCAGAATTAATGATAAAACAAACCAGATGTTCTCTTACATTTCCCTCATAAATGCAAAGTCAATATGCCAAACCAAAAACCCATCTTTGGAAAGCTGTAGGCTATTTATGAAGGTACTTTAACTGTATTTCTCATTATTATAAGAGACAGAATTCCTTATCTATTGTCTAAAATGACCTAGCTGTGATTCTATATCTATTAATGAAGAAAGGAGTCATGCCCAAGAGAAAAGTAGGTGAAATGTACAATTTTACATAGCCTGCATTTACTATAGAGCTGTCCATTTCAAATTAGACACATTTTTTATAAAAGAGAAAACCACAATATTCTTACACAAAGAATACTCCACAATCAGAGTCACAACGTTCTCCTATTTTCAAATAGGCTTAAGACTATTTGAAATAGACAAATATTTTCAAAATATGGCTTAAGACTAAAAAATCCTTCACCAAAAAAGTTTTGTCTATATTTCTAGGTAGCAGTTCAATATTTATCCATCACAGAACATGTTTACTCACATGGAATATATTTCATCCCCCTGAATAAAGGTTGCAAAAGTCAACTGAAGCTGATAGAAAGAAAATACTACTGATAAGGAAAAGTACAAAGAAAATTATACATATGCTAATACCTTAATGTAATAATATCAAACATGGTGGGCCATCTGGTGTCAATCATCTGCTGAAGTCAATGGACCTGGAAAAATTTGCATCAGATTAAGTTCTTGGACTGGTGTACAATATTTCTGTGCACAATGTTTCTTAAGAGAATTTATATAGAAAAATATTATTTAAAAAATTGCTTTTGAAAAGTTACTAGGAGTAACTTTTACAACTTTTATATCAGGAGTAAAGAGTGAACAGTAATCAAGTGCAAGGGCTGATAGCAGAAATTTGGTATCTTTAGTCTGTAAATAAAATTAGAAGAACATATAAGATTTTCAAGCCAACATTAGGTTCCTATTTTACATAAATACTTGAGTGTAACCACTGTTATTTTAAATTATTGAACAGTGTGTAGGTTTTGGTTTTAGTAGCACTTTCAGTAGCCAAGCAACATACAGTAAGAAATGACAGCATTTTTGCTAAAGGATGCTAAAAGGACAGGCTCTCCTGCAATACTCTGTGCCAGGAGATATGGAGCTGAAGCCATTGAGGAAAAGACAGAGGTAATTTTTTACTTTGTGAACTTCATTAACATGCCCTGGGTTGTTGGGATTATTTTCAGCATTGTCAATCTAGTCTCTGTCATGATCACAAGATACAGCAGGGTCTCATCCAAAGACTTTTAAAATCCTTTGGATCTCTTGCAAAGCTGCCCTGCAGTGAAGTGTCACTGCCCTGCTGCTCCACCTGGCTGAGGAACAGTGTCCCCCCTGTGCTAATTCCCAGATCAGTCTCACTCACTCTGCACACTGACTCTCCTATTAACACTCCTCCACTTTCAGGGTCGTGGAATGAGGCACCAGCTAAAGCCTTTCATCACTCCTGGATTGCTCTATTGCATCTCAGCAGAGGAACAGTCTTCAGACCTGGCAGTACCATAAATGACCATCTTCATTATCTCTGCTTTGCAGGCCTTGGAGACCTAAACAGTTCTGTGCTACAGGGCAGCTCAAACAACATGGTTTTCACTGGGGGCTGCTCACCACACAGCCCACTTTGTGGGTCTCATTGCAACAGGGTCCAGATAGACCATATCTTCTTTCCAGGCCACAGTCTTCTGGCAGAGTTGGTGCAGGAGAGGCAGAGGTAGGTGCTTGGGTCTTACCCTGACAAGGGGCTGACCTGCTGCCAGATTCCGTGCCTGCACTGGGTCATGCAGCTTTCCCATGGTCTGTTGCTCCTCAGACACCCAGTCTCTTCACTGCAGGATGAGATTGGCTGCAGGGCACCTGGTGACTTCAGGAACAGCAGAACCTGCTGAGTGGCTCTCAGCTGGAGAGGCCAAGGTCAGCTGGTTGTGGATTGCTGCTGGAGAGGAGCAACGTGCTCTGCTTCTGCTCTGCTGCTATTGGCCACGAGGCCACACCAAGCACTGAGCCTGCCCAAGTATTGGCAAAGTGAGGCTGAGAAACATCTGGGAGTCCCTGAATCCTTTGCAACTCCACTTTTCAAGATAAAACCACTGCAACACTAATGTTTAGCTGTGCAGATGATGAGGTCCTCTTGAATGCTGTTTTTTTCTAAGCCTTCTTAAGCCATGGACCCTCCAACTCCCCTGTGAATCACAAGCAGCATCATTCTTAACAAACAGGTCATTTTCAGCCTTCCTCTCCTGAATGCTACAGAGTACTGTAGATACTCATAACAAATACACACATAGCCTTTATTCTTATGAGTGGGAACATGGATGGGAAGATATTAGTCCCTATGTCTCCAACAGGAGATCAGTGGTTGAAATGAGAAGCATGGGAAAAGCTGCTAAACAGCAGAGCAATTAAAAGTATGTCCTGCTGTCCTGCCTTGGTTTGTATACTTTGCATCAGTCAAGAAAAACAGGAAAAAAGGGTGGATGCGTTTCTCAGAAGTTATGTATAGAGACTTTAAATGAAAATACTGAATATTAAACAAAACCTCTTTATCTAAAAGAAATAAGTAATAAAATCCTGTTTCTCCATTTCACAGCTACTGATTACTGCTCAGCCCTAACAAAGTTTGGAAGGACCTATGACAGTCACATTGTCCAAACTCTTGCTCAGAGCAGGGCTTATACACTGGGGGACATGAGTTGAAGGTCAGTCTCTTCTCCAAGGTAATACTTGACAGGAAAAGAGGAAACGGCCTCAAGTTGCACCAGAGGAGGTTTACATTGGATATTAGGAAACATTTCTCCACTGGAAGAGTGGTCAATCTCTGAAACAGTCTGACCAAGGAAGTAGTGGAATCCATCTCTGGAAGTGTTCAAAGAGTGTGGAGATGTGGTGCTAGGGACATGGTTTAGTGGTGGACCTGTCTGTGTTAGGTTAACGTTGGACTCAATGATTTTGTAGGTGTTTCCCAACCTTAATGACTCTATGATTCTCTGTTGATGTATTTTGCATGCTGTAATGGCTTTATTCTCATTCTCCCAGCTGCATGATCAGTTCTGTCACAGGTGACATTATTCTGGTGCTTTACTTGAATCCTCCAGGCCTAGAGATAATTAATAACAAATTATTTGGCAGAAGCCAACCTTTGTGATTAAAAATTATAATGTCTCAATTTTTCTGTATTGAAAAATATGCAGTCAAAACACTTTTGAACAAAAATATGTATCATTCTCCTCAAAAATCTTTGTGAAGTATTTATGTTAATGTCCAGAGGCACATTGGAGCCTTCCACTAAATCTTCAATAAGGAAGAAGGTTTCCTCCTGAGACGGAACGGGGCAGCAAAAAAACTTCATAGGAGGAGAAAATCCACCATAGCTATTATGGTGGCCACCACAGAAACCTGGTCTGATCCACAATCTATCCAACTCCTCAACCTTGGTGAGAACGTGCAGCATCCAATCTAACGCGCAGGGGGACTGAGCTTCCACGCGCCACTGCTGCGCCCCACAGAGCCACCCAGCCTCTCTTCAGATGAAGACCAAGCAATGAATGCAATACTTGTTTTTTCTTGTCTTGCTGCTGTCTGTAATTTGCAGGCATAGGGAACTGCAGGTGTAGCGAGGTATTATTTGTGCTGCAGTGATTCCCAGCACTGGACAGACCTGCTCTGCCACCCACCCAGGATCCGCCACAATCCTGGCCTGCAGCTGGAGCTCCAGCCATAATTCCCAACACTGGACAGACCCGCTCTGCCACTTCCCCAAGATCCGTCACGATCCCAGCCTGCAGCTGGAGTCCCAGCCACGGCCTTGCCTTAGGAGACGGGGTAGAGCTGCCTGAGCACTGTGCACCTCCACTGTGCTTGCTGTTCTCCAGGACACAGCGAGCCCTTTGCAGAGCAGCTGGGATGGGAAGGGGCCTCAGCCAGGCCCTGAGCTGTCCCTGCTCCAGCACAGCCGCCTGCAGCTGGCTGCGAGCAATGCTAGCTGGGCATCCTGGCAGCACAGCCAAGTGAGGGTATAAGCCCTAGTGCAATGCTGTGTTTCCCTGTTTTGGAAACACAGGGAAGCAGAGCAGAGAAATCAAAGGTATTAGCTTGCACAAGGTTGGTTTTGAGGCACAGTTTCATGGTCAGACTTCACATTTTCTGATTGTGGCCTGCCGGCATATGCTTGATAAACATAGAAGTTGGGAACATGGTTCCAAGGTCAAGTGTCCCTGTTCTCTGTAGAGGGCAAATGGGGGAGAAATGGTTTTCAGGTGGAACTCTCCCTCTGGCCACAGGTAAATGGGAAACTCCTTTTCATTTTTCACTTAGAGACCACCAACATAGAATTTTTGTATTCTTGATACAGACTTCACTATTTTATCCCTGTTTCATGCATTTAAATGTAAGTCTCCAGCATAACATTTGCACTGTCCTGAATATATGATTTCTTCCCCTCTAAAGTGTCAGATAATTCCTCAGTCTCAGGAGTACAAACATATTACACAGCCCTGGACTTTTCAGCTTGATAGAAGTAATCTCCATTCTTATCCAAATATTTCAGAGCTTTGTCAGCAAACAAAGAATAAATCTTCACAGCTCACATCATCCAGACCCTAGGCATTAATGAAAGCTCCATCTGTACCTAAAATGGCAGAGCATTTACTGAGCTTTCCCTGGATTCTGTCCAGCCATTTGCAAACTTCCACTTGAAACACTGTCCCTGTGGCTGGGATTAAGGAGCAGGGATCAGCCTGGGAGACACCTGCACCCTACAGCCCCTTGGAGGAGGACATATTTCCTCCTGTCACGTCTGCCTCGAGGCCTGTGGCACACCACTCATGAAGGAGGGTTGGGCAGTGCAGCACAAAACCCTAAACTGTCAGGAAGTTGCACCACTGGCTCATCCAGTGGCTCCCAGGTGAGACCGAGCCGTGGCAGGAGGTGCCAGGCCAAGGGTACGTGAACAGTGGTACACAGGGTCTATCTCATGTTTGTGTTTCTGCTCCTCTCCTGCCTTACCCTCGTTGGTGTCTTGACAGGCACAGTTGGCAGCTAGCATCTCTCAGGCAGATGGCACACATTCACATTCCTGAAAAATTTCAAACACCATTCCCGAACAATTTCAAACACCATTCCCAAGCATCTGCAGGAGCTTCTGCACCCTTCCTGGCTGTTGCTGTATCATCCGAGGTGGGCTGCTGAGGGTCTTTCCTCAGGTGTTTGGAGACAAAACATATTCAAAGAACATCTACATCTCATTTTTACTGCTTGTGTCCTCTTTTTGTCTGATGCCAAAGAGTAAAGAATGCAAAGACTGAGCTATAGAAATTATGTTTATAAGATCAACACATGTTCATGCAGCCATTTGGTAAAGCCTGTTGCTGGTCAAAATTCAATAATGTGCATATTTGCAAAGCAGCATCGGACACAGAGAAGACATATGACTGATGTAGAAGGACACTAAGGGAATTATCAGTCAAAGAAACATAAGGGTTAAAATTACATTCCAGTTTAGTGGCTGGAGATGTTACTTACAATTCTAGAATAAATTTTTTTATCTATCATCTCAAACATCATAAAGCAAGCAGTTTATGATGCAGAACTCCAAAATTGTAAGTAATTACATGTAATGTGTTAATCTAGATGAGGAAATTTACAGTGCCCATAATTAAGGGGATGATAAGATGCTAAATACCAGATAAGTAAATTCTGGCAGGGAAGCTTGTTAGTGGAACCTGAGGAACCCAGTGGTGATCCATCTTCTACACATTTTGAAAACAATAGAAAGGCTTTAACTTTTCCAGATTCTTGTAATGAAATTCTTCCTGCAGCACACCCTGCACTTGCAAAAATCAGGTTTGTCAGTGCTTTGGAATGGGAGTTAGCACTACAGTGACCAGAAGGAAAGCATTTGGGTATGCAAAACCACTGTATTTGAATAAACCACCAAGAAAAAAGCAATCTTCAGAAATACCAAAGATTTACCTAAATATTATCTTTTAGAAGCAAAAAAAAGTGCTTTGGAAGGCTTCACAAAAAATGCCTCATGGCAAGCTGGCTTTGAATTTGTGATTCAAATCAGTACAGATTTGTTGTTAAGCTAAACTGAGCCACAATTTGATGAGACTGGTTTTGGGGTTCAGCAGGTTGTCTCTGCAGATACCCCAACTCCTTCTGCAATTGGAGGGTGAGTTAGAATAAATGAGCATGGGTTTTGGTCCCATAACTGGAAGAAGAACCCTAATTCTTGCTGTGGATGGTGAATGTGGTCCCTGAGGTGAGGTAAGTTGTGGCTAAGTCTCCAAGGTAGAAACATTGAATCTTTCAGATGCTTCTTCTGTCTGTGACTGTCTGTGAACACTGCATATGATGTAATAGCTAATAATGCAAATGTGCCTGGGTGTGCTCTCTGGCAATGAGGCAGTTCCACCTGCACCATCGAGTTCTGGGCTGTGCACTGGGTGTGATACCCAGCCTGTGACATCTCTTACATCAGCAGAAGGGGCCCTCCAAAATTTTCTGAGGCGGGGAAAGCCTTGGCTACAGCCTATTTCACTTGCATAGAGATACATGTAGACACAATATGCTGCTCCAAAAACACAGTGTGGTTCTACTTTGCAGGAGACAATGGTATGCACACAGGCACTCAGTGCTGGGCAGCCAAATCATCCTTGCTCACCAGTCAGTTCCTTCACAGACTTGCCTGGGATCAGGGCAAATGAAGGCAGGATTTAAGGCAGCATCACATCAGGACTAACACTGCAATCTGGGTGCCCTCACACTTTGTCTAAGGCAACAAGTGCAATATGATCAAAGGATGTAAAGTATCATTTCAGAATGTCAGAAGACATGGGGCCAGCCAAGAAGCAGCAGAGAGGAGATGCATCACCCCTTCTGCTCCCTCCTCAGTGCTAAGCCCTGTCTCTGTAGGACCCAAAGAAGGTGTCCCTGCTCTTTAGCTGTCAGGCTGCTCCCACTGCATGCAGGCAATGTTGGCTCACACTGGGGGGCCAAGGACCTGTCCCAGCAGGCAGAAGTGTGGAGCATGGAAAGAGTCTGCCTGGGCACAGCCTGGCCTGGTGCCCGCCCTTGGGCTTTGGTTTATCAATGTGTTGTGAGGATGGGAGTGCAGGGCACTGTTACAGCCCTGCAACCCTCCTGCCTCCTGCCCTGAGCCTCTTGCAAGTCCAGCCCAGAGAAGAGAAAATGCTCATCTCAGCATTTATAAGGAAGTCAAGCAAATGTCTTCAAATGCTTAATGCACTTCAGCTTGGCTTTGTCACTTGTGTAGTGCTGGCACAAGGCATGTTTTTACAAAGAAACATGGTTTTAAAAAATAAACTCTATCCAATTAGTCTTTTTTAATTTATTAAGACCTTTTTCTGAATAAATTGCACAGAACATTGGATTTTGGGTTAACTTTAAATTAACCAAATACCTTGGAAAACTCAGTGATGATTTTTTTTAATCTTTGGGAGCAAAAACAACTAAAACCTTTTTCTCCCCTGTTATAAGCCAAAGTTCAAATATTGAAGCAAGGTCACTTTTAAACAGACACATTCCACCCAATCATTGTTTAGGTGAAACAAAATGTGAAAGTCTTTGTAGATTTATGCAGTAGCCACCAATGAAATTCTACTCGATATAAATCAAAGAAATTGGATCTATACAGATTGATGGGGATAGGGGTCAGGGAAGCATGCCCGTTCCCCAGCAGTCAAAGTGACAGATTGTGTAGGTTTTCCACAAATCTGACGTGGTTTCTTAATTGGAAACATAAAGGAAGCGGATATACAAATCCCACTGGTATCCGGTGGAAATGAGAAGAGAATGGCAAATGATAAACCAATATTTATAGGGGATTGTTTCCAAGAATTTATTACATTGTTTTTCCATTTAATTACCTTGAACTGGTCCCATAGAAATACTATAAAAATATAAATGTGCTCTTCTTTTAAAAAATACAAAGTCCAGTTAAAAATGAGCTTATTAGTCTTACTTAATACATTAGAGGTCTGCTGTGAAATAACAAGGTTTAGTCTGCTCACAGCATAATCACCTTAGCTGACATCTCTCAATGGAAAAGTCTAAGCTTTACAGGGCACTGGGAAAGACGATCTCATATATTATTCCAACATTTACAAATCTCTAAGGCAACTGCTTCCATTTTCTAGCAAAAAAAATAATATATATTGTATAATTTGTGGTTCATTATTTGCATTGAAGAAATTAGTTGTAATTGCAAAAAAGGAAGCAAGCAGCAAGAAATCACCTTTTTTAAAAGTAACTTTTCCTAAAATAATATATTTTTTAATAGACTGGCTTTAGTTGTTTTTTTTTCTATTAGCATTCAGAATTAAACAAGAGAAAATATGTACCATTTCCTCTCAGTCATATCTTTGAACCAGATTCTGTTTTGATTTTAACTTTAAAAGAGACATCTTGGGAAATTGTTGGAATCAACACCTATTTTGAGATCAGAAATAGTAGTCAAGTGCTTCTATTCCAGACCAACAAAAGTATAACAGTACATACAAAACCATGCAAACACTGTGAGGCAGCAGAATATAGGGTATATTTCCTGCAGAATGAAGTAGGGACAGGTATTTTTCCA
This sequence comes from Passer montanus, assembly GCF_014805655.1. Lineage (NCBI taxonomy): Eukaryota > Metazoa > Chordata > Aves > Passeriformes > Passeridae > Passer > Passer montanus. Next base: position 7,473,881 of record NW_024366480.1, on the reverse strand, counting down.
AGTAGTTTTATTTTTAAAAAATACTCTGTGATAAAATAACACCTTAGAGTTTATTCCTAGACCTCTCTGATTTAATATACCAACCCTCTTCTAGAAGAATTTAAACCCAAATTCAGAAAAAAAACCATTGAGCTTCATACATCCTATTAAAATGTATATTTCTGAAAAGCTTAAACATATTTGCAAACCTCACTTTTTCAACCAAATTTAAAGCCAAAGGAAATGGCTTGATATAGATTGGCAAGACAGTATAACCATGAGGTATGGATAGTCAGTGACACTTCACATTCCTCTAGTTTTCCACAGGCAGCAGGTAAAAGGAAGATGTGCATATGGCTGTAAGGAATGGGGCTGTGGATAGAGCCCTGCCCATGCTGCAGTACAGCAAAGGAAGAGAGCTTGGCAGTGTCTGGCTGAAAACCTCTCCCAGGGGTAATGGAAGGTGGAGTTGATCCTTTCTACTGAACAATGAGCAGGATGAGATTAAGTTTGGAAAGCTCCTTAAGAAAGGAGCTTATTTTTGAAATGATAAAGAGGGACCAGGGAAGGATTACAGAGAGAAGTGGCACAAAGCAACAAGGTTGAATGATGACCCATGTAGCAATATGCTGATGAAAGCAATGAGCAAGGCTGCATTCATCATACCTAGAAAAAGCATGCAGATATCAAGACATGAGCTACAGGGTGAGCTTTAGCCATGCAGCTAGAGAGGACCAGTCATGTCTTAGAGAGGCTAGGCATCGTCAACCCAGCTTTCTCTCTGAAAACTCAGTCCTCTTTCCAGGAGTGAAAACTCTGAAAGATGTGGGGAGGTGATGTGTCAGTTAGAAGGGTGAAAGCCATGAGGTGCTGCTGTCTGCAGAAGTGATGAGAGAGGGGAGACTCAGAGCCTGGCAGGCTGCTTCATGGTATAAAGGGGGCAAGATAGCTAAATACAGAGTTTCAATGAACAGAATCAGGTTACAACCAGAGGACATTTTTTCCCCCAAATTTACACATATCTGTTGCTTATTTTATTGCATACAACATGCCAGAGTATGTTCTGACTTTGCAGAGCACAGCTCATATCAACACAGCTGTACCCTGCCCCTCTCTCTTCAAGATGGTGCTCTCATCTTTTCTGGCTTTTGCAACAGTTCCTTGGCTGCCCTGCACCCCAGCCTGTTAGGGATGTCCTTTCTGTGGACATACTTCCATGGAGAAACAATGGTTGTCACAGCCCAGGTCAGGCTAGAAAGTGTGCTACCATTTACGCTATGACTGTACAGCAGTTCTGTGTCTTGTTTAGTTTAACTCTGTTGCTCAGACTAATTTAGTTTGCCAGACTAATCTAACTGTGCTAGAGCCAATCTGAAACCAACCCTACTGCTGGGGAGAGTGGAGAGGGTGGAAAGAAACATGTAGAGGGGGGAGTTCACAAAAGAAACCTGCTGAACAAATCCCAAGATTAAATAACTCACATAATCTCAAGAAAAGGTTCCCCCATGGCATATGTACTCCAGGTGGGAAAATTCTACAAGGGCCAAGTTTCTGCATTAAGCTTTCTGGGCCTGGCTTTCTACCCACTGCGGGCTGGGGGTTTGACCACATCCTTTTAACCTGTTCTACAACACATCATGCATATTAATAAATCAGCACTAGGGAGACACGTGCAAGCCCATCACCCATTTTACTGGACAAATTAGGGCTGGCTTGTTCTGCAAAGCTGTCTGCTCATTGCATGGGTCCCACCTTAAAGCTCTCCTGATGATTAGTATTTATTATCTGCAGCACAGTACAGCCTGTGCACCCTAAGCCTCAGCATATGAGGTGCTATGTACAAAACCAGCACGAAAAGATGTTCCCATGCTCCAATGAGCTTATTCCGATCTGGCTGCTTAGCAATATTGAAATGTTTTGTTGAATATTAAGATTGAATAAACAGACAAGGTATGTGGCATGTACTCAAATATTTTTTAATGAAAATTTCTGACCCAAATGACCTTTGAAAGGTAGAAGCTGTCATTCCAAGAAATACATAGGGACAGGCATCATCTTTTACGGTGCAGAATCTGACACGCTTTCAAAGCACTGGCACCAAAAGGGAGATTTGGGGACAATTTTTTGGCATAAATGTTAAGAAAAAGTGCCTAAACACTGGAAGAAACAGAAAAGCTCACACCTTTTTGAGAATTTAAACTAATCTATGGTGCTTCAGGGTATTTTTCTCTAGAATAAGTATTTTGTCTTCTATGGTGCTATTCAGTACATACAGCAGGGAATACCACTTTTGAGAAGCAAAATAAGCCTCATGACACAAATCCTGCTCGCTGCACTTAAGCAAACATTCTTCATATTGAATCCAATATGACAACTTATGAAAAGTAGAGGAGAGAATTTGGTCCATTATGTGGCTATCAGATTTAAATTACACCAATAACTGAGACGCATGGGGTATCAGTGACAGGAATACTGGACCCAGAGTGTATGATTACTCAATTACTTCAATGTCTTTTGGATGCTTAAAGGCTAAAACAATTTTGGGTTCCTTCCAGTCAGTGCATATCACTGTCAGCTCTTCAGACAGTTTACCTTTCCCAAGAAGCTTTTGCTTACCTTATCACCTTCCCAGATCTGCTGCCTGCATTCTCCAATTACTGCACTCAACTGCAAGCCACGTTACATATACTTTACACTTCATCTTTATCTGTTCCATTTCGGTGATGTGATATTAGGCAAACATCTTAAACTTACAGCACTGGGCTTTAAGTCACTGACATCTTAGATTTATTTTTCCCAAAGCATTCAGTTTTAGCAGGAGCTCAAATGGAGCACTGAGAAAGTGGAGCAGGGAGCTTGTAGCCACAAATGTGAAGGCAGTTTGGGAAATTATTGTATTCTTAAAGTGCAAGACAAAAAGAAGTAAAAATCTTCACTACTCTGTAATTCTGACTCAGATTGCAAAAATTAAAGTTGAAAAGAAAGTTAAAACATAACATAATATGAATCAAAAAGGAGAAACATGAGAAGCAAGGGGTCTAATTAATGTAGGTTATAAGAAATCTATAAGAGATAATATATTAGCTTTAATGTCATAAAGCTAATATATTATCTCTTATAGATTTCTTTCTCAGCCATAATAATAAATTTTCATTAAAAATAGAAATATTTCTTATAACTGTTGTTATTTCTATTTTAAAATCAGAAAGGAAAGAAGCTATTCCAAGAGTGAGATAGAAATATCTACTTCCTTCATTAACCACTTTTATCTGATTTAACTTTACCCTGCAGTACAACTACTTGAAATGTAATGGATCATTCAGGGAAATAACAGACAAGACATAGATTACCTTATAAAAGGAACATGTTTAATACTTAATATCAAAATCAAATGTGTTTGTTTATTCTAAATTGCCACATGGGTCTTGCTTATGTGTGCTGATAAAATTAATACATAACCAAGTGGCTGCTGATTCCATCAGTTACACATTTTGAGCATCAGTCATCACTTTTTACAAATTCTCACTAATATTTTTCTTGGTTTGTTGTTTCTCTGAACTCTTTCCTGATTCAAAACTAAAGGAACAGTTGTGTAAGACAAAAAAAAAAATCAGCAAAGACAAATGAGATAAATTTATCATAGTCAATATATGCAGAAAATTCACAGCAATAAAGGAAAATACTAAGAAAAATCAGCAATGACTAAAAAAGAACTAAACTATTAATATTTCTATTTTTTCATATTAAAATATAGTTGTAATATGAGATAATAATCAATAAATTGAAAATACTGTCTAAAGAAAGTGGGGCTCTCCACACAACTTCATATTTCTTATCCTTATGCTTCCAGGGCAAGGAAAGCACAAAAATCCCACAACAGAGGGCTAGAAACCTAAATAGCTCTTCAGAGTCAGGCTATAGTCAGAACCAGGGCTCTGTGAAAGAAACTTTACAGGCACTGAAGGCCCTGATTTAAAAACATCTTTGGGCTACTGATTTCTTCAGGGAAGCACTTCAGCATCCATTTGATTATAGGCTAATGCCTAAACAAGGCAGACTCAAAAAATTTGAAAAACTTTCTTTCTTGAGAGGATTTCATCAGCACTGCTGGTTGCTTAGCAGGTCTGTAAATCATGTTTTTTAAATATCAAGTCCTAATCATACACACATACGCCACCCATGTGTACATAAAACAAAATCATATAAATTCATGGACTACCTTTCTCAATAAGGCCATATAAACACACTCCATTATTTAAAATTTAAGGAAAAAAACCCTCTTTAGGTAATTATATTAATCATTGATTTGAACTTTGCATAATTCAGAGCTAGTAACCCAAAACCTGTCTCAAATTAGAAAAAAAATTTATATGGTAGTAGTTATTGTCAAGGTAGAATTCTTGTGATTGAACTATTTATCTAGTAGCATTTCAGATAATTAAACTGAGCTCTAAGCAATACAAAAGGTATGGTTATGGTCAGTTTTTATCTTCTAGCACTGCAGGGCTGTTGGGACTTGAAAATTATATGCAGGCAGGTTTGGAATGGGTCCAAGGTAGACCACACTGGACTAAGTAACATCTGGTGTATATGGCTTAGGTTTTTCAGAAGTGTGTCTGGACAGCTGTAAAATAGAAATTACATACGTCTCTGACTAGAGGCTACATGTTAAAGCTGGCAGAGTTAACCGTGTGTTACTTGGAAAGGCACTGCTCTCTTCTCAGGGCTGGGTACAACCATCCTGGAACATGTGCAAAGACATTCCAGTTATGCTGTAAAGAATTTATTTTACATCAAATGAATGAGAAATACTTGCAAAACCTTCCTCTTTGACTAACATTTCTCCTACCTCTCTTTCATGTTTAGCAAATTGAAAATAAAACAAAATCAAGACACTTGTAAGAGCCTGATCCATCCTCAGGATGTTACCAACATGGACAATGTGCAGATGACTGCACAAACTGTTGCTGTGGTATAAAGTGCTCCAGAAAGCACCTCAGCCATCCAGTGCCTTGGGCATTACTGCAATGTCACTGTGTAAGCAGGCAAGAGCATCTGACCATGCATAAACCTAAAAAGGTTTCTCCATTTAAAAAGAGGTAGAGGGAACCAAAGAAGATGCATCTAAGAAACTAAAGAACTAACATGTTTGAGTACAAGTCTGGATTTTTTTTGAGGAAAACTAAATAGCACAAAAACACACACACACACACAAAAATTTCTATCATTTGACATGCAAATTTTCGTTGGAAAAAAAATATTAGGGCAGAAAAAAATTGTAATTGATCTTTAGTGAGACAAGTAAAAGGCAGGAAAGCAATCGTATATCTGAAAGCATAGACTGTCTTTAAAATAAGTTAAATATTTAGGTCATTTTTACCACTCCCCAAAGAGAGCTGTTTGCTCCTGGGAGAGGCCACAAGACATATGAGGCTGTAAGGGATAGCCTAAACCTCAGTTTTCCAAGGCAACTTCCACCTCCCAATTCAATGTGCTGAAGCCTCAGACATCATGACCACATTGTTGGTCCCATTTGCTTTTTAGTAGAAGCAGCTGAAATGCCTATTGATCAAATTTGCCTTGTCGGTACCAGGATGGGGATGCTGGCTGCTTTGGAGTGACTGTAAGAGCCATGTTGGTCTCTGATGGACAAGCTCTCACTCCACCAAATTCCACTGTTTCAGCCACTTTGCTGCTGTGACAGGAGGTGTGAGCCCAGCATGGGATTGGGCTCTTAAGGAGGGAACAGTAGGGCAATGTGGTTCACACAGAAGGCTCTACTTCTTCAGTTGTAGGGAAAGGAAAACACAAGAATTTCCTCTAAGGATCACCACAAAAAATATGCTTTTTCTTTACAATTAAGCTCATAGTTAATCCAAATGCATGCCTTGGACAGTAAGAATAATATATTGCTATATATAAATAAATAATAAATATGTAAGATAGTGGTGCCCATGGGGAGCTCCTGCTAAGAGCAAACCTCTCACACTAGTTTGGGTGCCCAGCAAAGTTCCAGGTGTAGTAACTAAGTCCAGTCAATATCTCAATAAGATTGGGCCACATATGATCAACATGCCAAGCCATTATTAGTCCTTGAGCCTTTAAGATCTGAATCCTTTTTCTTCTTCTTTATATGCAATACAACACATTTTTTCCAAAGGGGTGTCTGAGTGCTGTCTCCTGCTGCAGCCACCCCCCGCATGGTGAAGCACTGGGCTGGGCAGGTTGGTCACACTCTGTCAGGGTGGCTGCAACACCAGCCACTTCAGCTGTCACTCCTGGCTGGCTGGAAGCCACTTCATGAAGGTTTGTGACCTGTTGCTTTCACAGAGAGTCATACTGTAAAACTCCAAGAGACACCCCTGGACAAAGCACCTGCAAAATTCACTTACTCCAGAAATATTTTTTCATTTAACAGCATCTGAAACCATTAAGTAAGAAAATAACAGTGTTCCTGAAAGTGAAAAAAAAGAAGCCAAACCATTTTCCTTCCAAAGTCTGAAACATAATTCCTAGGCTATGAGTATTGCCAACTCTTATCCCTCAATTACATTTTTGCTCATTTTAAATCTAAATCTAATGCAAACTGCAACTGAGATTTTACAGCATATCACCTCCATATTTAAAATTCTGTCACTAATTCCAATATGTCAGATTTCTTACAACAGGCAAAACGAACCTTTAAAAGCAATGGTTTATATTTAAAAGGGCTTAAAGGGTCAAGGAACTCTTTACAATAGGAATGCTCATTGCAAAGGTAAAGCAGAGAAGTTAGAGTGCAAGAGTTAGAAATAGCATGATTTTTTCTGCAGAGCAAAAGGTTGCCTATGCAAATATGCCACTGCCTAGCAAAACATTTCAAGTGCCCAAGGTAAAGGATGAGCAAAATTTTACTGTCAGAAATGAGACCTGGTTACCAGTCTTGTGGATGCGAAGCAGAGCCCCCTTAGAACTTCTATGTGTCTGAGAGATGGAAAAGTGCAGAGAGGTGAAGGACTGAAAACATGCAAGAAGGGGCACACAAAACTTTCTGCTCAACAGTGTCACTTCCAAGTTTTCTTCTCAAAACTCTGCCTTGCTTGAAGCTATGCTTCCACTTTATAAACTGTTTTGCAGCCATTTCAGTGTGGCAGATGTTAACATACAGACATGCAGCAGTGCATACTGACATGCTGAGCTGCAGTGATTTGCTGGCATTTTACTCAAGCTTCACTACACGGCACTGTATGCTTATGCTAGATATCCTAAATTCAGCTCATCTCAGAACCTTTAAGCAGAGATAGCAACACCCATCATGCTTAAGAACTGCCCACCTGCCTGTTTCTGCACTGCCAGTGCCATGAAATACTTCCCTTCAAGCTTCCTTGGCAATAGCTGCTAACCTGAGGGGGAAAATTAATCCCTGCTTTGTGCCTCCCAGATATACACCATCTCAAAGAAGTCATTCTTTAAAAAACTAACAGCTTTGTATTGCACTACTTTTTCACTTTTACATGGAAAACACTATTACTTGCAAAGTACTCTCAGCTTTTCTGCACCTGAAACGATTCTTTCTGACTTAAAGTACAGGGAGCACAGAAGAGGTCCAGCTGCAAACTGAAATTCAGACTTCTAATCTTCTAAGTAACACCATGGCCAGGGATGGCTGCACACTGACCTGTAATTCAATAACAGCTTGATAAATTTTCATAAGGCCCAAATACCTAGAAGGTCAAGAAAAAGGCAAACATACTTTTTATAATACATTTTGAAAGTTGACCTACACCTACATCCCGGGGTGACCTATAAACTGGAGTCACTCAGGAACTGTGTGATGCAGCTGTAGACTACTGGAGGGAAATCCAGCAGACCTCTGCAGCAGAGGTCCAAGGCTGTCTGAACCTACTCATTCACTTGAACTTGCCTCACATCCATGCTGGGTGCACACAAGCTAGGAAGTAACTTTTTTATTTTTGTGACTGAATGCCAGGAGCAAAACCCTGGGTAGCATGGGTCTAAGCACACACCAGCATGTACCCACTGCACATGGAAACATCAGGCAGGCACTTGTCCCATGCTTCCAGGATCCCTTCATTTGTATGGAAAAATCATACAGCAGGTGACACAATGAGAACCCAGCAACATCTCTTGACTGACTTTTGCAGAAATACTCTCCTTATAATTGAAGCTTGCTCTTCAATTCCTGTAAAGCAATATTCCCAATAAAAAAGCACAGGAAAGGAGGATGAAGGTAGCACAACACCAAAATTAATGCATTGTAGAAGCTTATGGTTGCACAAATAACTGTACAATACTCACAAAGAGGTGGGAAGCTTAGCCCAGTTTCAGCCTAAAAAGCATTAGGCCTGTGCTACACTCCTGTTGAACCCCTCCAGTTCCCAGTGGGTCCTCTGAGATACCACAAGCAGGCGCAGAGAAACATCCCTAGCCCAGCGTGCCTTTCTGGGCCACCACATGTTCCATGCACTCTGACCAGACCTCTGGGGCACGCTCCCCATTGGGTTTGAATGTAGCAGAAGGCTGGCAGTCAAAAGTATCCTGAGTCTCTGCACTTCACAAATGCATGTGGGATTTGTCCCCCAGACAAAAATCTTCTGTACAGCCTGGCTCTGGGGAGGGCTCTCTCACAATGAACAGGAACAGCAAGTTTGGATATACTTTACCTCATCAGGTAGATGGTTTATCAGGACTTAAGCCTGACTATACCTCATAAACATGTTTAAACTCTTTAAAGAGTCACTCATAAACTGGAAACAACACATCCTGCGAAGGAGAAAGTGCGGCTTACAGTTAACTTATTTATTCCTATCTAACATACTACAGACATCCTGATTTTTACAGCATTACATGTTTTGAACCTTTTCAGTGAAGTGGAGGTTTCTCATTTCAGCCTAACTGCTGTTAATCTGTTCCAAATGTTAACATTGCAAATAAGGTCTGGTTACCATCTCTGCCCCAAGTCGATAATAGGAACAGAGCTGATCAGCATCTGGTTTAGTTCAGAGTACAACTTGCTGCCTAATGCTGCAGAATTTGGGTTGGAAGATTGTTGCATTTCATGAATGCCACAAAAAATTAATTAACAACACTCACATACAGTCATGTGTCATTATTTATTGCTCTATAGTCTTGCTAAAGATGGAATATCACATTACCAATTTTGGCAAATTTCAGCACACATAAACAGGCCAAAACTTCTTAACATAAATTTTACCAGAGCTGCCTAATGACAATTAAAAAAAAAAATCAGTCACTTACTTTTCAGATTTGTGATGAAAAAATAGTTTAAAAATAAGAGAAAATTTTTGATGAGTTCCTTATTTTATCATGTACTTTAAACAATTGACTTGTCATGTGTCCCATTCATTACAAAGTATTTGGCAATGCAGCACCTTCAATATAGAGAAACCTATGATTATAAATGAAAATGGTCTAAAAATTATTTACAAAATATAAATTAGTATTTTAATGGAATATAATATTTGACCTAAAACTCACAACTTCAAGTTCACATTCAGATCAAACTAAAAACTCCTGCTTACTTAAATCAGAGCTGATCAAACTCTCAGTATACAGAATAATTAATTTCAGGATTAGCTGTGACCCCACTAACATTCAGAACCATCTTCTCTTTTTTTTTCTTCAAGACCTTTTCATACTTTATTCCACATCCCTTTACTGTGTGATCTATCATTTTGCACTCGATCATATAAAAATTCTGCATACAACATATTTCAAATATATTTCTCTTGTTAATCTAAATGGCAGACTATCTTTTATATAGTCAATGAAGACTACAGGATCAAAAGCTCTTGGCAACTATAGAAAATACACCATGGATAACAAATAAAACTTTTAGATTAGCAAGACATGCTAATTTATATCCCTCAACTACTCACATTAAAGGTCAGTTTGAGCAGAAAAACTAATAAGCACCTCAACTATTAAAAGACCATTTTTAAAAATGAATGCATAGAATGCTTAAAACATCTGGAACCAGTATAAAATGTACATGAATTCTGCCAAATTTACCCTACACTCTCCTGTCACTCAAAGCACTGACTGAAATGACCCACATGACATAAATTTCTTGTTACCTGTGAGAAATTATTTCTTTCCCCTGACAGATTTAGCTTGTTGACCAGCCAACTAGTAATACAACACTTATGAAGTTAAGCAGGATAAAACTGATAAGCACTGGATTAATTTTATAGCAACACCTATGGGCAGTGATTTTTTTGGGGGAGCAAAAAATTTCATTGATTATATTTTGCATTTGAGAAATCTGAAGGACAAAAACCCAAAATTACTGAATTGAACCATGTTGCAGAGCCCAGTCAGTAACAAAACTCGGAAAGTGGGAGGTTGCTTCAAGCTCTACAGTGGGAAGTTGCTTCAAGTTCTGGTTACAGAACTCTACTGTTACCCACAAGATTTTTTGTCATTAAAAAAGATTAACTCCCACTGCACAAGGGAAAAATAACTAATAAAAGATAATATCCAGCGATGTTACCTATTTTCTGCATACAGAATTCATCAGAGATATTTTAAACTACCTAGGGAGGGGAAAAATGAGTAAGCCCACAGACTAAATGACTTGAGAGAAAAGACACTACTAATGTAACAAAGAAAAGCATTTACAGGTGTCTTTTATAGAAGATCAGTATAATAAGGAAATTTATCTACATAACCCTGCTAAAATAATACAACAAATGAAAACCCACCATACTTAAGCAGGTAAGAAAAATGAAGTTATGTTTTAAGATGTTTTTGCAATAGCATGCACCTTCCTTGCCAGCACCAGTTACGTCACTTGACGTGTGAGCCAAGAAATGTGTTAAGTTAAACTTAAAGATTTGAAGATGCATCTGTATGTCTGAAAGATAATTCACTTTATTCAAGCTCTGTTAACCTTTCAGTAGTTTGCTGATACATGAAGTTCACCATGAAAGCAAGGCAAAGTTTCTCTTTTCAAGCTGCCAAGAGAAGCTGTCTCATACTGAGTTCTCCATTTTTTCCAACCCTCTCTGTGCCAGACTTGCCTCCACACATGATGGATAGGTCACTTGCTGGGAATACAAGAAACACAATCTCCAAGTCTCTTGTAATCAGGTAGACAATATAAACCCTCACCTCCTACCACACGAGGAAATGACTCAGTCATTAGGTTACTGGTAATCCAGTGTGGAGTAAACCTTGTGGGTACGGCCTTTTCAGTGGAGAAAGGGTTTCTTTTGGCTTTTTCTTTTTTTTTTTTGGTTATGGAACAAAAGCACCAGTCAAACCTCAATTTTTTTTGTAAAATTAAATTCTTGGATGCTAGCCATTCCTCAGTAGTATAATTTCCCATCTCTTTAGTCTTCTTTATTCGGGGTGTTTGTGCTCACCTTCCTCCTACTCCCATGGTGGCACTGAAAGCTGGTCCCACATATTTCTTCTGATCACTGGGGTTGCAACAGCAGACAGACATCCTTCTGACACTTTTGATTTCTCTGGCTCATACAGCTGCAATGACCAGAGGTAAGTGGAAACAGCCAACATACGGCAGTCTTCTGGCGTTTCCTGTTCACTGCCACAAGACACACTCTCAGGTCTCACCCACCACTGAAAAGGAAACAGGGCAAAATAACAGACAAACCACCCAGATGTCATCCCTCCATCCTCATATATGTCACAGTTGGCCACAGCACATGGACAGGAACCTGACCCAAAGAACCACCACAAAAGATGTAACTGGTGGGACTGTGGGAATGGTCATGGAGACATGAAGACAAAGGACTAGGGCTCTCCAGAACCCAGCAGTGCACAGACTTTGTTACACCTTCCATACTTCACTAACTCCTACTTTCCCGTATCTGTAGCCTTTTTTGCATCAATTTTGTTTAAAATATTGATCTTACTGCTTTAGTCAGCAATCACTTTCATTGCTTTCTTTCTCCACTTTAAGTGCAGATGGCTGTCTATGAAAAGTTACTCTTCACATGCTTACAAACACAGAGCCTGGGTGATTCAGGCAACTATCTGTTCTGCTTCCACTTAGGAGTCTGGCAAATGAAGAACACAAAATAAAATCTTTTTTTAAAAATGGTGCCTAAATTTAAGAATAAAATCCATGTCTAAGCACTTAAGCACTTAAATATGTGGTCTGATCTTAAAAAAAAAAATTTGGAATCAAGAAAGCGCCAGCAAGGCCAACTGGGAGGTGACTTGGAGAATTCCATCCCTAATTTTGTTGTCTAAATAGGAATCCAGGAATAGGGCCCAGGATCTCATTTTGAACGAAATATTTGTATGTATGCTGCCTAGAGCTGGAAGGAATAAATTGGATCACTGATCGCCTCTGAACTGGGAAATCACTGGAATTTTTTTTAAAAGCACTGCTCATGTTATACCAGCATTCAGAAGATTGAATACAATGGTTGGGCACTGAAAGACACAAGAAAGTTTGTTCTCATCCTCAACACAGATGTTAGAGCAGGGTACCAGGCCCTACTGCCTTGGCATAGAAGGCTCAGGTGTTATTAACCTGGAACCAGTGTAAGATACTGCTCCTTGCACTGATCCCAGCCACCCACCAGCCTGTCAGGCTCATACCACCAAAATTCACTGCTATGTAGTTAGATGAAGCACCAAACTTCTTTCTTCTTCAGCAAACTTCACACTAAAAAAAAACCATCTAGAGAAAATCAGATGTAAGTCTCTTTCTAGGCTTCTCCATCCAATTCCACTGATGGTATCATGTATCGATTTGCTCTCAAAGATGCTCTCAAATGACCACATCTACATCTCCGCTGAGAAGATGGTTTGTATGTGGAAAAGCCTTGATTTTCTTTGAAACTACTCTAATAGTTGTAGCTGTTTCTTTCATATGGCTATCAGGCTCAGAATTACCTGAATATGGGAGCTTCCCAAGAGGAGCAAATTATCTGTATTAGCAGAGGCTCCTTTCTAAGTCTGGGTGGTGCCTACACTTAACTAAATCAAATTTTACTTAAAAGCTTATTAGAGCTTTTGGCTCCATTTAGACATCACATTTCTGGGAAGTTTTGATCAAAAAGCTTGGCATGACTACAATTACAATATTGTTACAAGGCACTAAATGGTATTGATATGTTTAAAACAGAAATTCTGTGTTCATCTTATATACAATTTATCTCAATTGCATAAATACCAGGGTATTTTTGGATTTATGAGAGTTTTCATCCTCTCCTTGAATCTTTAAAACATCCAAGTTTACAACAAAGCCTAATAATGGCCAAGCAGCCCATAGAATAACCATTTAATTAAAAAAAGAACTAACAACACTGATTTCAGAATTGAAGAGACAGCAGCTATTGACTTTTAATAGATTTATAGTAATTGTTTATGGTTTTCATTCTTGATTCTAACTTAAACAGAATAAAATACAACAGCTGTCCAGGGAAAGAGATACAGTTCTACTGGGTAGTTTTTTTATACTGCTGCCCACCTCATGATCTATCCATATTTACATGGTTTTCAATGTTTAAACTGAAACAAACATTCTCAGATGGGCAGTGACAGCTATGAGTGTCGTATCCGTATTTAATGGAATAAAAACCACAAACCAACTTGTCAGACACACCATGGTGTCAAGCTCAATTACCTAAATAAACAGAGGCAATGGTTAATTTTACTTGCTGCTCACTTTTTTGAAACTGCTTCAGTGTTGATTTTTGCAGTCTCTTCCTGGGAGGATTACATCTGCCTGGTTTAAAGTTTCACTTCCAAACACCATGTCCAAAACCTAATAGCTTGCTACAGAAAAAAAGTATAAATTTGGGAAAAGAGCCTTCCTTCTCTGGGGAAAATTAGCCTGGATGCTAAGAGAAATGTTATTTAAGCAAGCCCCATCTATGAGACAAGAAGTGCAAATAGGTTGTGGCCTGCCATGATGGAAGCCCACCAGAAACTTCCCATGTGAGCAGCCACTGCAAATGTGTCTTTCTCCCCTGCCCTGAGGTAGATGCCTACACGCCACCCAAACATCGTGAGGAATCGTAACATCAAATTCACATTGAAAGCAGTTAAAATACACAGGGATGATGAGAGAAACATGTTTGCACCACAATTTTTTAAAATTTTAAACACAACCTAGCACCTATCATTTTGGCAATGCAAAAGTGCAGTAGATGTCACCTACAGGGCAGAGAGCTAGTGGACTTCTGCTCACTCACTCAAGTGGAAAAGGTGGCTCGTCCTCCTTCCAGCCATCCTTTTTACTTGGATAGAGAGAGCCTCCCAGCTAGAACTGTTTTACTGCAGTGATTGACCCCATGCTGTTTCATACACATGCACCAAAAGGCCCAGTGACTGTGAGACCCAAACTGCAGTCACCATGTCACCATAACAGATCTTTCCACTTCCAGGTCATTCAGCACAGATCACATCCAACCTCAGGCACTCTTTGTCAAGCACCCACAAAGGATTTGAGTGGACTCAGTCCAAGGCAAAGGCTTACACAGTGACCTTTAGGCGTGCACTGGTCACTCAGTGCACTGAAGCCAATAGTGTGCAAAGCCTTCACAGAGCCAGGATCACTCCAGCAACTGATCCATCTGTACCCTCATCTCCACACCAGTCCCAAAGCAAAAACAGATCTTTTGCAAGATTCTCCAGCTGTGGAGATGATAATGGGAGAAAAATAAAGCAGAGGACAGAACAGTCCTTAGTAGAAGCAAGATTCTGTGGGGAGACTCAGGGACTCATGGCAAAGTGCAGCCCCAGTGGCAGGTAGGCAGAGCTCAGGTGCTGTGCTGGGTCTGCGAGCACATGGCCCCGAGCACCAACTCTGCAGGCTCTGGGCTGTGCCAGGCCAGGCTCATTTAGTGCTTTTCACCATGACTGCTCAGCTCTGGGATTCTGAGTGCAGATGAACGGCATGTTCTTTGCAACATGCCAGTGGAAACCCCACTATGGCATTGGGTTGAACAGGCCTGTGTGGGTGCTTCTCCAGCCTTCCTTCCTGATTAGCACTGAAGGGATTGCACTGCTTTGTACAGCAGACTTTCTCACAAGGCAAAATAAATTCACCTATGAAATGCACTGATAAAGGTTTTTCATTTCACATCCAGCAGCTGAAAAACAACTTTACCAGGTGATGGTGGGGTTGATTTCTTTTTGTCTTTGCAGTTTTTTTCTGGTTTGGTTTTTTTGTGTGTGTGTCTTTTTGGGTTTTTTTGTTTGGTTGGTTTAGTGGGTTTTTTTTGTTTGTTTGTTTGTTTGGTTGGTTGGTCTTTTTTTCTTTTCTGTTTGGCTGTTTGGGTTTTTGTTGTTTTGGTGGGTGGTTTGGGGTTTTTTCTGGGTGTTTTTTGTGGGGAGGAGTTGGGTTTTGTTGTTTGGGAGATTTTTTTTTCAGTTTACTTTTAAGAGGCAGACCCATTCATTCCTGGTAACTACTCTCTGGGTAGACTCAAGTAGTCTGATCTACTACTGCAGACAGTAGTACAGTAGACTACTTGCCGTAGTTAAGCAATAGTCCTGACATTCTATTCATACACTGAACAAATACTAAGCAGTATTTTGAAAAATACTAAGCCACACTAATTTTATAGACAAAACCACAGTCAAAAACCGTACTAATGCTCCTCTACTCTGACACCAACTTGAAGGAGGGTGGGTGTAGTCCTTTCCTGCATAGAGGTATGTGCACATCACATAGCACTGTTTCACTGGAATCTCTATGGTTTAGATTATAACAGAGTTTCGTGTTTAGAGCTGAAAATATAGAAGCTCTTAAATTACAAGAATTATTATTGCAAACCTGACTGCAGCTACAGTTGGTGTTCTTGGAAGATGAGAGTGCAAGTAACAAGAAGCTAACAAATTCATGCCAGTAAGTCAAGTTTAATTTGCTTTCCTTTTCCCCTCCCTTCTAAAGCTGGCTGAAATACAAGTTCCACTGTAAATGCAGTGACTAGCAAACATGGATGCCATTACAAATACAGCACTGCCAAGAGGAAGTCCTCCGTTGACTAATAACAGAGTTTCCAATAGCAACTGCAAGACATTCTGGGCACTGAACTGAAGAGATTTAGGGATACATTCTAAACAAGATGTGCTTTTTGCAGCTACATAAAATGAACTGTATAACATTTGGACCAAAGGTTTTGAAGAAGTTATCAATAACTTGTATCACAAACGCAGAACTGGAGGTTTTGGTGGCTCTTCAATGACTTTTACCTCATCAGGTAACACTGAGCTCTTCCTGTCAAGCCTATTACCAAAGTATGGTTGAGAAAATAAAGACACGGTCATTGCTACACAGCCTGGCATTGCGAAGGCCCCAAGCTTTTGCTGTCAACTGAAACAATATGAAAACATGGCCTTTTATTTTGGAAAGAGGAGACTGAATGCTTGATAATATTTTTGTGTAGCATTTGTCACTGTCAGAGCACAATACAGAACTTAATGAAGTTCATTTGTTAATTAAGTAACCCATTCTCTGAAAACCTATTCTTTAATGCAACACAGCATCCGTAACATTACAAAATCATTTACTAGAACTGGAAAATTACTTTTACAAAGATCATATTATATGACAGCTTCTCTTCTCAGCAAGCCCTTTCTTGCTGAGAGTGCAGGGCATTTCAAGCAGTTACTTCCCCTGCAGAGGATTTTAAAAATTGGTTTTTATATTTCAATATGAAAAATACTCTCAATTTCCATTGCTGCAATTCAATAGTTGTGTCAGAGACTGCCCATGCATTTTCATGGGAGTAATTTATTTAACCTTTGAAGTAAACACAAATTTGTCAGAAATATTTGCAAGGTTGACTTGTAAGGTCTACCATGTGGTAGGTTGCCAAAATACAAGCACAAATCAGGGTGCTAAATAGTAATTTCAAAGAGATGCTAAACAGTAATGAAAATGAGAAAGTGCTAAGCAGCCAAATGACATGAAAATTGTCACCAAATAACTGAAAACAAGAAACAGAACAAATTTCCTTACAGAGAAACTGATATACTAAATACCCAGGTCTGACATTGCTATATTAAAAGCTGCCTCTAAACAAAGCTTTATATACAGCATATTTCAGCAGGAGGTGCCTGCCACACAAAAATTCTGCACTGCTGGTTTTCAATAACTTGGAGGTAAAATGTTACGCGCTAAGTAATTTTAACCTTCAGTACAATTTCCCACCATTTTTAATTTTAAAATGCAACCAAGTTACACGAGATGTAGGCACAACAGAAAAAAATACTAATGAGGGTTTAAAACTCTAGATGGCACACTCATACAATCAAAGACTACCACAGAAACACACAGGACCAAGTATGATATGTTTCAACTATGATGTTTTCCACCCAAAGCATATATAATCTAGCCACACATGCTGTTCTGAGGCCAGTTTGTGAATTATTATTATAAATTGATGTGCACTATTCCCCCAAGTTAGAATTGGATGATTTAATATAACACTACGCAGTATCTGTAGTTTCGTAGTTCAACAGCAGTGAAATAAGCTACTTTATGATTCCACATACAATTAATTCTCATGGCATGGCATCTATTCTGTCACACTCCAACCTATTTCATGGATAAGAGTCAGATCCTACATGTTTCTTGAAGGCCCAGTCTCATGCAAAAAACAGCTCAGTTATACAAATTTACAAGCTTTGAAGGAAGTTTTTGTTGCTGGTTTGTTTTTAAGAAGGAACTCAGCAGTGTTTTATTACAAGTCTAGGATCATAGGGTTTAATACACAACCTTTAACCTATCTATATAGATTAGGCAGTACAAAATCTGAAAGTCTAATCATCTTGGATGGCTGTAGCAGCCATGAAAACAACTTTGCAATACTGGTATTAGAATTTGCCAAGGGTCTGTTGATAACTGTTATGCAATCTTACTGAAGCTGTAGTAAATGAAATGAGAGCTGTGCAACTGAATTGCCACAGTGCACATCTGAACAACATCCAGAACGATCAGAGGTGCAAAATGTTTGGATGAGGGTGTTTGACTAATTATCTGAGTAAATAAACAAGTGCTTGAAGACAAAAACCCATCAGTTTTACAGTGTGCTAGATGCTTCATGCTGATGGTGTAACAAGCAGTAAGTGCAAGGCAGCTGAACAAGCTCTCATGTCACCCCTCCAGGGCAGCAACCCCCGCTCCACGTGGAGAAGCCAAACACCACAGCAGGGGTGCCAATACCAGGGACACAGAACAGCAGAGACCAGCACAGAGCTCCAGCTGAAATTCACCATGTGGAACACATGTACAAGAAAGGACACATAGAAGGAAGAAAAAAATGGGAATCTGCATACACCAATCAGAGAACTACAAGGACATAGAAGCAATTGCCCACAAAGCCACAGAGAAGAATGTCTTTGCCCTTAAGCCAGTACAACAGTACCTCTGAAGCAAAGTCCATGAGTAAGTTTTCTCCATTTCTACAGTACTAGATATGAACTCATTAAGAAAACCCTTAACAAACTTTCTTCTCTAATAAAGTGTACTCATAATCACTCCTTGATGTATTTTCCAGAAAGTGCACCTCTGTAGCATGTTTTTACTCTTAAATGTGCAAATAAGAAAAATATTTAGCATATGTTATTAATCTACATATATAAATTTAAGTCACTGTATTTTCTTAATCATTTAACAAGTTTATTTCTACAAATTATGGCTTAGAAGCAGGTACTGTACATACAAAAATCTGAGGATACTGATGTGCAGCACGCAATTTCTTCGTGTTGTTTATGTGGATAAGTTATTCATTTCAGTGGGTATTCATCACATTTCTTATAGCAGCAATAAATAGGCATTTTACTTTTCATAAAATGTTATTTTATATAGCACGTAATCAATACAAAATTAACTTTTAACAGCACTAGAGTAACATAACCCACAGGTCATTACAGGTTGAGTGTGGTATTGGAAAATTTCATATTAGATCTCTGTGCCAAGCTAAGACTGAGTGATTTGCAGGGTCTCCAACATGTCTTCCACTGCCTTCAAAGAGTATTTAGTTTCTTTCTTACTGCGACCTGCAAACTAAAGAGGAAAGAAAGGATTGTTATTTGTCATATACCTGAAATTCTATGTCTAAATCCTGTGAAAATAACAGTTCTACACACCAAATAACAATAATTAACTCTGTATTAAAAACTTAAAAGCACAAAACTAAACCTCAGAATTTCTACCAGAATACAAGCTATATCATCTTCTTCTATGAAGTAATGAAGAAATTCTTTCTGTTAAAGTAAGACAGAAAAAATTCTAATTATCAAAATTTACTATAAAACAATCCAGAAGATATAATTATATTTTATGGTTCGAAGTAACCATGTGGGATGATATTGTACTTGACTGTAGCCTACTATTAAAACACCATTTCAGAGAACATAAAGTCAGTCTTGATAAGAAAGAAAGAAAGATACAGCTTAACAAATACTAGTAGTGGCTTTAAAAAGGAAGGGGTAGAAGGACAGGAAATGTTGACCACCCCATGTTGAACTCAAAAGGGTTCTTCTAATGATACTGAAAATTGCCATTATTCATAAGCCATATCTAACAGAGGGGATTAATTGACCAGGTTGGTCTTTAGTCAAATGAAATTCCTAATCATCTTTAATACACCTGCACTAAAAAGTTTTGCATTTCAGCTTGGGAGAGGCGGTAAAGAAATTACAGAAACAGTAACTAAAACTTGCTTTTAGTAAAAAAACCCTATCCTCTACTTGAATGTTAACATCTAAACACTCAATAAATTTTCAATTTGAAGTTTTTTATTTCAAATACCACTGGTGTCTTGCATAGTTAGTCCTTGATTTATAATGTGTCCCTTCTCTCTTATAATTAACTTAATTTAGCAAACTCTTCATGACCTGTTAAGAAAGATTAAGTCATCAAACTCAGGTAATATCACACCAGCAACAAGCTGCAGGACCTGTTAACCTGCTTTTGACCCCTAGGCTACAATCTAGCATTGCAACTCCCAATCAGCATTGAGGTTTCTTTTTAAAAAATAGTTTTGGCACAGTAAATAATAAGCTATCTCAAATCAAAGTTAGGAGAAATTTTCTTACTGTAACAACATTTTACAGCTTAGAGATGTACTGAAAACACTGTATTTTCATGTTTTATATTTCCAGGTCATTAATTGGTGTACCAGTAGTATATAGTAATTGGTGTACTAGTAGTATATATAAACCCATTCTTCAGGGTGTGCAGTTTCCAAAGGGACATGCAATAGACAACTTCAGAGGAAAATCCAAGCTTTCTTAAGATTCTCCAAGGTGAAAGCAGCAACTTATGCTTTTATCTGATTGAATAAAATATTCTCTCTTTGTACACATGAAACAGACACTTGGAAATTCCAAATCCTTTCACAACAATAAGGAAGTTTAAAAAACACAAGTCAAAAGTTTAAAGTGAAAATTGTTTCAAACTGAAGGCATTCAGAAATTTCAATAAAAAGCACAGAAGCTTAAATATACTGTGGCCAAAAAGCACTTGGCAAGACATGCAGAAAGCACGCAGAGAAAAGCTTCAAAATAAAGAAATATTTTACTTATTCTCGACATGGACACTAGAAGCAAAATTGACATATGACATTAGTTTAAAAAAATGCTACTTGCTAATTTCAAGAGCAGTTGCCTTCATGATACTGACATGTAGTTTAAACTGAACAAATAAAACCAAACTCTACGTCATAACAACCAGAAGCACACTTGGAAATGCAATCACTTCAAATTTGCCCTGATGAACAATTATTTTGTCTATTCAGCCATTACACAGCAATTTGACTGATTGAGCTGGAATCCATTTCTTAAATCATGACTTAATTTTCTGTTTCCCAAATGGCTGGTAACAAAATCACCTCTCTCCAGCCATAAATAACATGTAGATTGCTAACACAGAAGAGTTTAGCAATGTACCCAAGAAGCATGTATCTGGAAAATTACTGTGAGTAGGATCACATTAAAGATTTTTGTGAGCATTAATCAAACTTGCCTGCCTCTGCTGAAATGCTTCTACCAGAGGACATGCTAAACCAATTACCTAATTGAAGAGCACCAGGTAGACTTATTTTGTTTTGGTGTTAAAATAACTGTGACTCATGTCCTCAGTTAGAGCAGACAGAAGTTTTTCTCAGAGTCTGCACATATGGAATGATCCAGTTTCCCAATCATAAGGCAAAAGTAAGCTTATAATAACAATAAACTTAAAACTAATTCTTTGAATAAGAAGTACTTCACTAGCTTCTGAAATAAAAGACTAAAATTAAATTTTATTTAGGTCTTTTTTCCACCCAGTCAAATAAATTTAAGAAGCCTGGAGCATAATGACTTTTTTTTCAGAGGATGTGTTAGCAGCCAGGAATTCCAGCTCCATACAACAGCCCTAGTTACAAAACCTTTCTGTCTTCCTAAAGAAGTTTACATTTCTCCTAGATAAGACACAGATGAGAAGTACTAATCAGCATGGATTGTTATATATTTAACATCAAAATAAATATATTAACTAGCTGAAGTGTCAAATATCTGTAGATTTCAGATTTTTTTTAAACTGTTCTTTATCACCATGTTTTCCTGTAAAGACAGTGCTGCACAGTCTAACCAACATTGGTGAAGTGATGTTTTCTTTCTTTACTCAAACACTGCTTTCTTTAAATGATAATAAACTAAGTTCCTCTGATTTCATAGAGAAATGCACAGGAAAAGCAAAAATCAAGTGCCAAAGCACACTGCTTAAATGACAGAATAAATTGAAAGAAGGAGACCAGTATAAATATTTCAAGTAAATTGCATAAAAAATAAATTTTTAAATAATTAAACAATTAAAAAGCAACTACAGCCAGTAATTTGAAAAAATAAAGGCAGTTTTCCAAAATTACTGAGCAAACTGCTGGTAATTCAAGTTCAAATCTAAACTGGAAATAGGGAAAGATCTCACAGCACGACAATTGCTCAAAACGAACTTTTTGCTTTAATGATTTGGAATTTCAAGTCACAAATTCATAAAATTTGTATAGACATCCAAATCAGGATTCTAAATTCATCTTGCTCTCTAGAACATGAACATGACCACCAGAAAAATGTCATTTAGCAGTACGAGAATGTCCAACCAATAAAACAAGTCAATGTCAAACCCAACTAGCTGTTAAGGCTCTTACTGCACTTTACAGGTGGATAATGCATGGAAAGTGGGGAGGATTTATAGAGATCATATAAATATCCAGTTTAAAACCTGTCTAGACATACCCTCCCACTAATGCAGGAACACTGTAAGGGCTTCCCATGGCACAAGTGACCAAGGTTTCATCCTCAGGTCCAAATGGTGACAATTTCTAACAGCTCAGCTCATTGAGGGAGCAGCAAATCAACACTGACTCACAGGGTGACTGCCACCTACTGCATCACCTAACACCTCTGGCTGTAGCTGCTGGATGTTCTGAGTCTCTGACACAGAGACTGGAGTGGCCAAACGCTTCTGCAGTGCTGTAACAACCCAGGGGGCTGGGCTGGGGATGTCCTGCCAAGCTGTGCTCACTGCAGCTTCTTGTAGTTCTTCTGGGAAGAGGAATGGAGGTAGTCACCCCATTTATTTGCCAGATCCTGGCTTGAGCTTCAGCACTTTCATTTTCCAAGAGCTGAATTTTCCCTAAGATTCTCATCACACACAGTGTTCTTCACTTTATATCCCAAACAGCTAACAAGACCAGAAGAGGAGGCTATATGTGTGTGTGTATATACATATATATATATATGCAGAAGAGGAGGCTATATAAGTATGTGTGTGTGTATATACATATATATATATATATATGTATGTATGTATGTATGTAAGTATGTACCTTACCTGTGTTAACATGGCCTGTTCTGGTAAGCATCAAACAAAAATGCTTAAAGTAGGATCCAGAAAAACAGTAATAGAAATTCCAAAAAGAAAAAAAAAAACCACAAACAAACAAACAATGCCCTCCAAAACCCCCTGCACTTAAAAATGCCTCCAGCACCACACCACTCCCAATAAAATTTGTGTTTTACTAGAGACATTATGATGTTAACAGAAAGCCACGAGGAGAGAAAAGAAAGAAAAGGAAAAAAAACCCAAAAAGGTGCACTTATCTGGATAGGAAAGACTTAACTAGAAACTGTCACAATTAAACATCCATCATATTTAGAACCAGAAGATGCCTATTTCCAGGTCTTCTAGGCCATTCCATGGCCCACACCGTAAATGGCTCTAAATTTCCACCCTGATGAACCCTGAAAGGCACTGCTTCCCAGAAATGCTAACAAGTTTCTACCAGTCCTTTGAACTCCAGTCACAATATTTACTTAAAACATATGCAAATCCACTCTAATCTAAGCAGTTGATTTTACTAAGATGTGAAACATGGAATACTGGTTTTCACTAAAAATTCACACATCTTTTAAAACCTGTTTTGTTCTGTCACTTACGAATCTGTGGTGTATTCAATTCTTTAATAGTTTTTAGTAAGTGGTTGGTTGTTTTGGTTGGATTTGTGTTAAGGTTTTTTTAAATTTCTTTGGGTTGTTTTGTTGTTGTTTTTGTGGGGTTTTTGTTGTTGTTGTTGTTTTTGGGTTTTGTTTGGTTTTAATCATGCAATACTTGAGTTTTCCATCTGCACTGTGCTTACAGGAATGTCAGGCATACTTGGAGTCAAAAGAAGCTCTGGTTATTTATGAAACATCAGACAAAGTAGCTAATTCATACACACCTTACCATCATGAACAGGTAAGTGGTTTATTACTGAAAAGCAGAGTGATTTAAAGAGCAGAAGAGAAATAAACTTTAGGCACATGTTAAAAAATTCTTCATTATGTCCCCAGGGATACAATGCTCTTCACTGTACAGTCAGAAGCTACAGAGCCAGTTAGGAGAAATGGAAAATACCTCTAAATTGGAATATATCAAAAACACATCAGCCACAAGAAACTGCACACTTGGCCAGAAACTGAAATGCAGTTAAGTATTAAGAAAACTGCACTGTCTGTAAAAGGAAAATCTAATTTAATTCCCTTACAGATGCTGTTTGTAAAAAGGCCATTTGGTAGTATTAACTGTGAAACAGTAGCAAGAAGAAGAAAATTAAATAATGGGTTCCAATACTGATATGTTGCAGGGAGAAAGAAGAGCTACATGTACAAAGAGCTACAAAGTCTTTGCATTTAGTATCAATACATTTGCTCAACAAAAAAGTTGGGGGGAGAACTGGACAGTATGATGTTGATGTCCAGGATTACTTATATATAAACTTTGATTGGCAGATTGTTAAGAATAGCTGTAAGGGAGTCAAACAGACATAATATATTTGGGATACACAGACAGCAGAGCCTATGAGCTAAACATGTTTTCATTCATAGTTATAGAAAGAAACA
Source organism: Passer montanus (assembly GCF_014805655.1). Taxonomy (NCBI): domain Eukaryota; kingdom Metazoa; phylum Chordata; class Aves; order Passeriformes; family Passeridae; genus Passer; species Passer montanus. The sequence continues at coordinate 7,449,527 of NW_024366480.1, read as the reverse complement.
GAGCCTTATAATACAACAGGACATATAAAAGTTTACACATAACTTTTCAAACAGTTGGAAAGACTCCAAATTACTTCAGCAAGCTTTGATTATGGCCTACAAAGTCTATGTTTTCACAACTCAATGAGCCTTTCTCTACAAAACTACACAAAACCAACTTCAGTCACAAATATTAAGTCAATTAAATATGATTTTGAAAGGTTAGAGTAAATTCAAGGAAAACAAAACTCCTAGAATTTTCATTTGTTTTCTAGTAAAATAGAAGTGGATAACAAAGTCACTCTAAGAATTAAAACATACCAAGTTTTACCAAAATAGCTGCAGAATCAAGTCTTGAAGGTCAATATTACAGTAATGTACATTCAGTTAATGTTAGTAGGAAAAATATGTTTAAAGCTATTAAGTAAATGATAGCAATTAGTAACTGTAAAAATTATTAATTAAGGCTTCCAGGAAACCTTAACCTTTTATTAATTAAGGTTTCCAGGAAATCAAACAGAAGCAGAATGTAAAAAAATCCAAGCAGATTATGGTGATTTACATGTCATACTAAACCCCTTGAACAGCAGCTGATAAAAGTGCAGAAAAGAACTATGGAGCATGTTCAGAGTATCATAAAGTAATGAACTACTAACCTGGTATGCTCTGTTTATTTGGTTTGCTGCCCAGCTGGCATATTTCATATTATCTTTCTTCATTTTTGCACTTGCTTTTGGATTGGAAGCAATATGACTGGCAGACTAGGAATACAATAAAATAAAAACAAAACTCAGTGTAATTCTAAAATTTATATGCATGAAATAAGCTGAGAACATTGAGCATCCTTACAGTCCAAGCCCCATGGACAGTGATAGTGGAAAAAGACAAAAAAAATTTAAAAGCTACCAGCAAACAGCATCCAGATAAGAATCAGCTAGACTTTTTAAACTATTGTTTGTTCTATTTAAAGCTACATTAGACTTCAGTTCTGTACTGAGTTAAGAACCAAACTTGGACATGATCAGCTAATCCAATTTGCATCTCCTAAAGTGAGAGTTATGAATTAGTTTTCCACGTTCAATTTTTTACCAGAGACAATATAAAATGCATCACTTCTATGTCCAAGCAGCCATTAAAGACATGGCATTTTCCCCTGTTGCATCAGAAAACACTTTTTAAAAGCAGATAAGACTATACATAAAATATGTCCACCCTCACCTGAAAGAATAAAAAAATATTACTTAAGAACCAAAGAAAGTTACTTATATAAATAAATTCACTCTGCAAGGAATACTGCTGCTGTGCTGGTGTTTTTCAGCAATTCATCATCTTCTAGAGAGGATGCATGACTTTAAATCCTTTTTGAAGAAGTTACCTTCCTGTGCCAATAATGACAATTCTTTTCAAAATGCAGGCAAGACTTAAAGGTTAAGAGCACTTCAGTAAGGAGTAGTTACTAGCACAAAATGATCCCTACTCCAAATGTATGTAAAATACTCTGTATTTTAAACCAGTGAGCTATTAAGCTAAAAATCAGGGGAAAACCAGCAAATGGCAAAGGATAACATACATGCATAAACATACTCAGAATGGTAACATGGAAAATACATAATCATGCTTACCATGTAAAGTCCAAATAGAGCTCTCATATTTCTGTTGTTAAGCTTCAGTGCTTGTGCAAAATACTTCCTTGACAGCTCAAGGTTTTCAAGCCCCCCCTGAGTGTATTTAACCTGTAAAAATGGTAAACTCCTGAAACTTGCATGTCATTCATACCTCAGGCTTTCATTACAAAAATTCACTCCCAGTTTGTTTCACATGACATTTCAAATCAGGTGAGTCCTATCAAAGGCCAAAAACTGGCCTGGGAGAAATCCAAGCTCTTCGCAATATATACATTTAAAAATATTTAACTATAGGAGGAAAAAACCCCAGCATTAATTTCATTAATGCATTGCTACAGGATTAAAAAGTGATTATTTTTCACCTATAAATACTTGAAACCTTGGGATTGTCTCTTATGAAAAGCTGCACAAACTTTAAATCCAAATTCTGTCTACTAGAAATCCATACTGACACTATGTTCCCACAGCATGCAGGAAAACAGTTCACATAACAACACAATGTCTTTCATTATGTATTCAAAATAGCACACAAAGTTTAGAGGATTACTCCACTGTTTTTCGATTCATTTTTCTATATATTAGATCAACAAAAAGAGGGATAAATACTAGAAGATATGCTTCAAAGTCTTTCTAAGAGAAAGCTACTCAACCTTCCAAGTTTGAATGTCATCCCAAATTTACCCATGTTAACTAAACAAATTAAACCTGTTCTAAGCAGTTAACAGTATAACTTAGGAAAAAAAAATATCTGGAAAAAAAAGACAAATTCAGGTGGCTAAAACCTTGAGCTAAAACTCCTAACTTTACCTCTAGCTTTTACCTTTCTTCCACCAGAGTTCCTTCAGGCAGAATTTAGTATGTGGATTCCAAGATCTGAGTCCACAGTAACAGGCAATACATCATAACCTCCTAGGCAGCATTGTTGTAGAAAAGTTTAGCTTCTCATGCACTTAATTTGAAAAGTGCATAAAAACTTCAACAAGAAGAGTTCATTTAAAATTAGCTTTTATCTTGAATAATTCCTCCCCTAACTCTTATATTTAGCTTAGTCACACTGTGACTGAGTCACTGAGTATGAAAACACAGTTTTCAGAACATATTCAGTTCTCTGAGATGTTAACATTCTCTGTGAACTCTTAAAATCTCCTAGGGAAAAATTAAAGAAACCATTTTCACCACTTCAGTAACATAAAAACAAAAAATGTAATCAAACATAATTGATTTTTTTCTGAAATACCTACTTCAGCATATTGTTGACAATATAAGTGGTTGTGTGGATTAGTCATCATAAGCTCCTCTAAGCAGAAGGCTGCCTTTGCATAGCTGAGGAATACAAAAACAGTGACAAAATGAAACACGAGTACACAGCACTTTGCTTCAGTTTTTTTACAGCACAATACAAGCCTTACTTCTCCCCCCATAAAATCACATGATTCACAATTAATTTAAATGGTTCATTTTAAAAGAAAGTTTAGAACCAAGTTACTTTTTTTATATCATAGGCAGGGGAAAAATATCCAAAATCTAATGGTCTAGGTATAACTGGAACAGCTCATGAAAAGCATTTAATATACTAATCTCTTATTAGTAAGTGCCATTTTTCATCAGCAGGAGTGATGAGTAAAAACAGGTATTACTTACTGCAAGACACTGAAGTGAAACTACAAAATAATTCATTTTTTTCCTAAGAAAATTCAACTATCTGAGGATTCATAAATGCAGCTACTGATCACAGCATTTACACTGTCAATTAACTGTACTTGCCAACAGTCAAAGACAGAATTGAGACAAAAAAACCAACATACTAAGAACAGCTCTAAAATTCAAACAGTCCAAATCTATGTATGAAAATAGCATCAGACCTCTCCAAATGGGCAAATCCTTATCATTTGAGGAGGCTAGTCCTTGAGTTTCTTAGTGGAAACTTTCAGAAACAATCAAGAAGTCAAGCTCAAAACGCAGGTTTATTGAGAAGAATCTTAGCTTTGCAATCTTTCAAATAATAGAACTGTCTGCAGAATTTGCATCATTTAGTGATATGTGATAGCACTATTGCACAGTTTATGTCATAGGATTCCAAAATTCAGAGATACAAGGTTTATAATGACAGTGTGGGTAGATATTTAATATTGTAGTAAAAGCAATTTAGGGATTATGAGACCATATTAAGCCATATTATCTGTAAAATCTTGTATCCTAAAATAAATATGTTGTGGTTTACTTCGGTGCATGTTATGATTGTCATATATCTGTATAATTTATTAATCTGGAGATAAAAGGGCAGCCACCTCACTCTCGAAAAGCAGAAACCAGAGTCCTCATTGCAGAACAGGGTAGAACTGAGGACTGTGCAAACCTTGCACTTCTACATCTGTTTATGAACAAAAATGAGAGCATGGTGATCTCACAAGCCCTGTGACTTGTAACCCTGATAAAACATATAAACTGATGAATTGTCTTCTTTTTTGAAACTTAACTTCTAGTTGCTTTTAGCCAAGGGCCCAATTTTTCCCTGTTATGAAAATAATAATAATGATGCTTATGGAAGTACAGTGAGGAGAATGAATTCTTTCCATGAACTGAAAGACTGCATATTGCTTTTTATTGGAATTACAGACCAAAACAAATACAACCAATTTCTTTCTTGGGTTTTATTGCACAATTTCATAATAAAGATTATAGCAAAAAACCCCCAACCCAATAATGGAATACGTATGTTTGAACCACTCTATCACTCACTTTTGTACTGACAGATTTGACAAGCTTAAATATCTTCCCAGCCAATTTTTTTTTTTTTAGTAGCTATTTTCTTGGAAAAGTGGCTGGTAGATTTCCCTAAACAAATGGAAGCCTGGGTATCAAAATTCTAGTTTATTCCTGAAGTCATCATTTATAAGAGTTTAATAACTATTTTCTTTGAGAATGGGGTGCAAGGAGAGGTGTTTGGGGAACAATTCTTTCCTCACAGTGAGAATGACTCTTTCTTCCTTGACAATTTGATTCTTTTACCACCCTCTCAAAAGGAAAGAAGGAAACAATGTGATATAATTCAGGCTGGCCTGAAGAACCAAAGAAAGAGGGGGAAAAAAGGATACGCCTTTTGGTGGAGGTTTGAATTAATGCTGTGATATTAGAAAACTTGCACTAAGGCTTTGGAGCTAATCCTCTCACACTGGGATTTCCTCCTGTCACTACAGCAATAAAAAAAGCTAACAAAAACATTAAATATCCAATAAGCAAGTTACTACAACATTCAGCATTCTTGATCGCATTGGGTTTTGTACCCAGGCGACCAGATGCCTCCAACTCTGGATCCATGTTTTGCTTTGTGGGGTTTTTTTAAAAGGTTACTAAAAGTTCTGGGAGAGATAGGCTAAAAGAAAATTAGAATATAGCTTGCTGTGATCAACTGATTTTAGAAGTAGAGAATTTAACATCTCTAACAAGTAAAATACATAACTTGAACAAAAAATGATGGGAAGTGTTCTCTGCTGCGCTCAAACCACTTCTTTTAAACGTCAGATTTAAAAAAAAACTACTAAAACATACAGGTAATTAAATAAACTCTTTTTGTTTGAAAAACAAATTCCTTCTTAAAGTATTTGGTAGCCAAATAAGCTTGGTAATTATTTCCATTTGAGGCCCAGTATATTGGAAATGAGACAGCATACTTTGTAACACTAGTCCTTAAAAAAAATTACTGTGGTTTTTGACTTACACAGAGTGGGTTTCAAATTAACATTTTTTATGCAGACTTAGCAAACAACTTACTCATGTTCATTGATGTAAAGTTCTGCAAGTTCATGCCAAGCTTCTTGGTCACCAACAAATCTGTATAGAGAATACAAGAGAGGGAAAAAGGAAAAAAAGAAAGAATGTGCTAGGGATTCTGTAAATGACTAGCACTGAAGCAAAAGCGTAAATTAAATGCAAATTCCACTTTAATTAAAAAGATTTATCAGAATAGCAAAACACAATCCGTATTCTTGTAAGACACTCACTGTTCCAGATACTCATTCAGCTCTCGGATGGCCTCGAGATTTTTCCCCTGGGCTTTTCGAATGGCAATCTTACGCTTTCTTGCTGCCTACGGGTTGACATTAATAAAGGATTAGGCCTCATAATTCCCTGGGTTTTTGTAAGGAAAGCAATTTGACTGTGCAAATTAGTATCTCAATACCAGTGGAATTCCACTGCAGAGACACTGCTAGGTTGAAGTTTATAAACATACCCTATCACATCCCACTGAGAGACTGAAAACCTCTTCTTACAATCACATTATGTATGCTTTTCTTTGGAGGCACAAACTGTATGCATTATTTCATTCAAATAAATGACTGTCCAGATTCTGATAATTACAAAACAGCAGGGGATGCTAATCTTCAGCCATTCCAACTACCCCCACCTTCTCATTCACAAGATCTAAGACTGTAGAGGAGAAATGGTGACTGAGTCCTAGAGAGTCCCACAGCTGCATCTTGGTTATCTCTGTAAGAATGGCTTTCAGCCTTTATAAAATATTCTTGTTGAAGTGCTGAATGGCACCTTTAACTAATGCTAAATACACACCAATTCCCTAAAATAGTCTCTCATCATTCTTGGAGGAAAAAGTAGGCTCTGCAATGTAAAGGAAACAGTGATACAAAATCACTATTTCAATGCCAAAAATTGAGCAGTACTTTGATGTGTGGGTAGAAAATGTACTTCAACTTAAAGATACAATTGAGTTATAAGAATTACAATGGATTTAAATTTTGAAGTCCAGAAAAGTTGTCAGAGACCAAAAGAAGGAAAGATATAGAGGATTGTAATAGCTGATTCCTCTGTACTTTAATCCAATATTCCAGCTTCTGAATGATGCTGGTTACAGTTTTCAGGATCCACAAGGATCTTATTGAGTCAGCTCTTAAAAGAATGGTCCTTACACAGATCAAACCTGTGACCTTGATGTTACCAGCACTGTGCTCAAACCAACTGAATATCAACATACACCTGAGGTGTGATTCAAAACAAAGGAATCTTCCCAGCTGGGAGCAAACAATACACCTCAGCCAGCCTGAAAGTCATCAGATCAGAAATCTGACCGAATGGAAGGGAAACACAATTCCAGCAGAACATAACTCAACAAAGGAATGCCATCAGCCTCCTTCCTTGCCTCTCATCCCTGTGCTCTTGGGTGACCACAACCACTGAGACCAGACATGAGACAACACACAGTCTGGTGTCCATGACATCAACATGCACACACACCTCTTGTCTGCAATTCCTCCATGAGATAACATTAATGACAAAAAATATAAAGCACATTTCTCTGGTAATTAAGTCCCACTGTTTATCCCCTTATAGCTCTCATTCTATTTCATATCTTCTAAAGAGTTTATATAGTTGGATATCATCTTTTAGAAGCCTTGACAGGACAACTCTTCTACAAAATATTGAACAATTTAAATATTTGAATTTCAGATAGCTCTGAAATCACTTTCTTCATGATGTACCCTAAGTTCACAGTCACATATACCCTACAAGAGTTCTTGTATATTTACAGGACATTTTAAACATAACTACTCTCCTAAATACTTTTTTATCCTTTGATCCATTTGAACAAATCAACTGCTTTCAAAACAAGAGAGTGGTAAATTAGTTCAAGCACCAAAACAGAAAAGCTAAAAATTATTTTGACGTTTAATTAATTTCCTTTTAATTCATCCCCTTTATCTCCCTCAAAAACACATATTCAATAGAAATTCAGTGAAAACAACTCAAGTAAGGAAAAAAAAAATATTTCACCCTTCTGACTACATGTAGAGTAGAAGAAGACAGAGAGAAGACTAATCAGAGGCCAAATCAGAACACAAGCGTGGTTTCCACTGCTTCTTTGTCAAACTGCAACCTGTGAAGTTACATACATCATTCTACTTTTACTGGGAGACATCTGGCTAAAAGCCATAACAGGAAATTTTAACTGCTGACACATTTATTACTGTAACAATCACACACTCTCTATTTTATTTTTGCTTTTCTAAAAATAAAGATAACAGCATAATTAAACTTATTTTCTTTAAATTCAAAAAGAATAATCCCACATGCTTATCATGCTGCTATAACAAACAAAACAAAATAACACCCCAAAATAACAACCAAAAAAACCTCAACCAAACCATTGTTTGCTGTCACATTTTATGGAGTTCTCAAAGCTTTTGTAAAGCAGGTCACACCCTTCTATGGTGGGAACACCAGGGCAGTGTTAACCCAGTACCCAAAGCTGACATTATACACAGCCCAGTGACCTGCCCACCGAGCCTGAAACATGAAAAGAGGAAAAGTGGGGATAACAACATGCACAGCCAAAGGAATGCATCAAGCAATCACAGCCTAGGAAGACAGAAGGGTTTTTGCAGGTAACAGACTATTGACTTTATAAGTGCAGCTTTTAAAATGCAGCTTTTGGATTAACGACTTGGTTATTTTCAAAATCTAAAGAAAGAGCCTGATTAAAGTAAACCCCTGAGAACTAAAATAATCTATTAAATATATAAAATCAATCAATGTATATGAAAACTTAATTTGCAATGGCAAACAGGAACAGTCTACATAAGTCACTCTTTTCTCTGTTTCTAATGCAACTCCTTCAACTGTATCCAAGTCAGTCCTCCAAGAGAGTTTGGAAATAGATTTTTTTCCATAGCTGCTTTATTTCTTAACCACAGCACTCACAAGTAACATAAATCACAGGAGCCTCAAGACATTAATTTATGAAAAGCTACAACTACTTCTAGCCACAAACATAAACTGATGTTTACCTATAGCAAGCATGTAATCTAATGCAATCAAATAACAAGAACAAAAGCATTAGACACAACTAACATATTCTGGCAGAAGTACTTAGGAATTAAATGAGTTACGTTTACATCTGACAGAATCTCCCTGCTGCACCAAATCCCGAGAAATTTCTTCAAAATTACACTTTTACAACTTTTAAAACTTTTGTTTTTTGGTCTACCTTCCTCACCATCAAAAATATAGCAGCATCTAGGCTTGGAATCTGCACTCTCTTCACCCTCAAAATGCTGGGAGACAAGTTTATTTACAGAGAACTCCAAGTTTACAAAAGAGAGGCTCAGCCACTCAAAACAGTGCTAACATCTTGAGGAAGAACAAAACGTTGTCTAGTAGCACAGAATTTTTGAGAGACCTTTTAAAAGCATTGGAAAGAATTCAGTGAGGATGCAGAGTGTTTTTAAATGCAGATTCTAACTTTTTCCATTACATTAATAAAGTCATAAAGCCAAGAGATATGCACAGAGGTTTTCAGTAGATCTGGGATTCAGAGGATTGATATAAGGTGAAAAAATGAATACATAAAACAAACTACTATTGCTTGCAATGGTATTCACAAACTACTCTCCTTTCTGACTTCCTATTCCTAGATTTTCCTTCAATCATGAAGTCTATCAGTTTTTAAATAAAAATAAAATTCAGTAATTCCAGTAGTCAGTACATTAAGAAAAATATATACAAAAAGGCCTGCATTACAAACAAAACATGGACCACAGTTTGTGTGCCGTGAAGTTCTAATTCTTGTTCTCATTTATATTGCTCCTGAGCTCACTGTGTGAGTCAGCTTAAGTGCTGCTCTGTGAGCTGCAGCTCATACAATTTCCTGAGCATCCTGAGGACAGCAATATAACTAACAGCAACTTACATTCATAGCATCAATTTTTCTTTATTCCCATATAAATTAAACAAAATGCTTTACTGCACAGAACCACTGTCAACACTAATAACCACTTCAGCATACAAAAATAGTTATTTGTTAAGTAAAGCCAGGCTTACACAGTTCTTCAAAAGCTTTACCTGGCATTTATACCATATTTCCTATTTTTTACCTGCCTTACAACCAATCAATAAAAGAAAACCAGACAATTTCATGTTCCATTATGCTAAAGGTCCTCTTTACCAAAAAACTCACATCTCAAAACACAAACTCATTTTTAGCAGACCTATTGCAAGATACTAAAAAACTGCAAAATGCAGAGCACAAATTTGTTCAATTATTAATTGCAAGTCCACCAAGAATATTCTTAATAAATTAGTTTTTAAATGCAGGAACTTGAAATTAGTTTGAAGTCTAAGTCTACTAAAATAGTCACAAACAATTACATTGATAAAGATTTAAAAAACGGCGTTCAAGGTGTACATTTCAGTCCTTCACATCACAACAGTGAGACTTTCTAGAACAAGCCTCCACAAAAATTAACTCAATCTTCTTTCTCCTTCCACCTTAAGTAAAGAAGAAAAGGCAAAACCTCCAGTGCTGTAACAAGATCTGCAGCATTTGACCACACAGATACTATGACACAGATTTCCCCCTCAACTTTCCAGAGTTTAAAGCAGAAAACTCGAATGGTTATTGGCTAATTCTGTAAATCCATAATTCTTTATGGAAAGATATTTGCATCTTAAAGAAATACTTAAAGAAGCAGTATCATATGGATAAGCTACTTCAGTATGTACAAATTTATTAAGGAGTGAACCTTTCTAAGGTATTTCTTTTAAAGACTAGCTATCCCCAATCTGGCATAAGAACTAGTCCTCAATTTACAATGATTCTTTTTAATTAGCATCAAGTAGACTCAAAATGAAGTGAGGACTTGAACATTTATCAACTTCTGCATTTCATTAGTAAAACATACCAAGAGAGAGTCTAACATTGCTCTAAATTTCATGGCCGTAAAGAAAGTATTAGCAGGAGAATTTTCAGCGACTGAGACCTCTATGAAAGAAAGAATTTCTTATCTGTATAACCACTACAGCATTTAACACATTATATTTTTCATCTTAAAAATAATTTTTTCTTTCCTTTTAACATTTTAGAAAATGTGTATTTAGTCTAAGAATTTGATCCATTGAAACATTTTCCTTCAAATTGTAATATGCAAATCAAAACAGAAGTGCAAACAGCTACAACTGACATACAGGGAAAAAATTACACGGATGTCAAAAAAGCACATAATCAAAACCAGCACATAATCAAAAACAACCACAATAACAAATTTATTCCTACCAGAATTCAGACTTTTTTCACAGTTAGCCGTGCAATACAGTTAAATCTTGCAAACTCATGCAGGCACAGAACTACTGGGTGGAAGCTGCCCTTTTAGGGATAACCTCAAAGCAAAACACAACTTTTTGTATCCAATAAACAACCTATAAAGTCTAACACCAGCACAGAGAAAATTGGTAGGAGCTTCACAGGCTGAAAAACTACAGCCTGGAATTGGAAAACATGAAAAATGTTATATATCAACAAAAAAGTAAGAACAGTTTACACAGAGGAAAGTAAGGCTTCCCTTATCTGGTGGAGTTCTTCAAGGAGTCGTTAAGTGTAGGTGAATAAAGATCCATGTAAAAGTCATCTTTGACTTAAAATATAATTTCAACAAGATGTCTCACCTCGAAGCTGAAAGCTCTGAAGGAAACTAGAGTTACCACAGCCTAAAAAGGGAAGGTATTCACATGGATAAATAAGTAAGCCAAAAGATATAAAATGGAGAAAAAGAGTTCTCTGCACTGAGAATCCCAGAATCACCTGTATTAAAAACCACTGCTCAGCACTCTTGAGAAGAGATCTAACAAGGGAATTAATAGTGACGTAAAGTTAAATGTTAATAAGGACTTATTTAAGTAAAAAGAACAAAAGACAAATCCAAATATTAGCATTCACAATAATGAATCATAATGAATACTTTTACCAGCACAATAAAATGACCCGTGAAACTTAATCTACACAAATGGCTGCATATAGGGACAAACAATACTAATTTAATGTACACAAAAAACCTGTCTGAATTGGTCTGGTTAGGAGGGAGATACTGGACTTGCAATAAACAGTTCTATAAAACATCAATTCAGTGTTCAGAAACCATCTTAAAAAATTCAAAAACCCTGCCCCAAAAACCCAAACTGAAAATACTGTGATATGGGAGTTATCAGAAAAGCATACAGAAGAGACACATCTATGGCATTACTTTGTGATTTTTAAGTCTATAATGCTCCTGCATTTTTAATACTGACTGCTGTTTCATCTTCTCATTTCTCACCCAAATATCAGAAAAAGCACAGAAATTACACGGAGAACAGCAGCAGAGTTTTAAGGCACAGAATGGTAACAAGAACAACTGCACATTAGGACTTTTTAGCTTAGAGGGAAGAAAAGTGCAAAAGATCCCTATAGTCATAAGTATTAATAAAGAGAAAACAACTGCTGACAGTAACAGACAAATTCAGAGGCATTAAATAAAATTGTTAGATTGAAGGTGTGGGAACAGAAATAAAACCACAAATGGGAGATCTGCACAATCCATTAAAAAATTACAACATTTAATTTCTCAATTATGTTGTAGATGTAGGCATGGCAAACTTAAGCAAGTTTAAAAATAAGTCTATGCAGGAATTTCATGAAGAGCTATTAAAAACAGAGTTAACACTTCTGGCTCAGGAAAACTGCAACATGAAGATGAATAGAAACTGGCAGAACAGACCACAGCATACTGTCATTGCCCTGCTCTTACACATTTCTGGTATCTGCAGTAAGTGAAAGCCAGACCCAGGACAAGTAAAACGGACTTCTGCCACAACTGCAGTACAGCTGCTCTTCTGTTCTCAAATACTTAATTTCAAGAGACAAAATCTCCATCAACATTTAAAAGTGCTATGCACACAAAACACGGGACAAATGGTGGAATGCACTCTGCTCTCTCACTTCACCAATCATGACTGAAAAAGAAGCACAAAAACCCTACAATGGTAAATGATGCTCTGCCAAAAGCAAAAAACCCATTTTTTTAGGACCACATAGTGCATTCCCAGCTTCCCCAGCTTCTCACTGGGTACTAACTGAAGTAGCAGCAGCCACTCTTCACAACTCTCACCAACTCCACCCTGTGTCAGTCAGTGCCAAGCTATCTTTTTCAACTCCCTTTAAAACTATCACTGTACACACCTATGTTTAGGTCTAGTTCTGTCTTTCCTGGCAGTGTGGCCAATATATTTAAGCAAACACACATGCCACCTCAGAAAATTCTGCCCATTAGTAGATGCTTCATTTGGTGAGCAGTTTTCCCTTTTGCAACTCAGAGCATCCTGTAGATAAATGTACAAAGCTGCAAGATCTTCACAGGAGGTCCCTGTTAAAAATTAATTTACAGCTACTGCAGCAGTTTTAAGGAATTATCACAGTTCAGATGATAAACAGAAATCCAGTGCTCAAATTCAGTGCTCATTATTCTCATCTTATTTAGTGAATACAAGGAGGTAGGGAAAGAAAGGTTACCTATACAGTCTAGATGGAATTAATGCAGAAAGAGATGAACTCAGATATTCATGGTATATAACTGCTACCTATTTACATGATACTAAGTACTAAGATATTGCTCTGAATCCTTCTAGTATTCTGGATTCCCAGAGGTCTTCAACCACCTCCTTTGCCTCTTCTGAAATATGTCCAGCTCATCTACAAAAAGAATCTCAAAGTAGTAAGAGAAAGGGTAACTTCATGTGACCACATGCATACCCTTTTTTTCTGCCCACTCCTATAAACATTACAGTTGATGAGAACACTATCTTACTACAAAAATTTTAAATTCTTCATTCACACAATGATATTACTAAACCCACGATGGTATTGATACTATCCACATGTTCTAAGCTAAGGAAGCAGACAGTGTCTTGCATTAAAAGCTTAGTCGAAAAAATGGCAAGAAACAGCTGAAGAATTATCCTAATAAAGGCTCCAGATTCTATGGATTAGAATTATGACAGAACTTTGTGCCTTATCTCGCTTTCCCCTGACGTAATGACCAAATGCTCTGCAATCTTCTTGATGGATGAGCTGAATAACCAAGAGAGACTGCAAGTGCACTAGGATGACAGTGGAGCGGGTTAGAGACCAATCTAAGCCTTGAATACATGAACTCAATTTCCTTTCTCAACAACAAGCTTCTCTGCTCTGCTGAACAGACCACCTCAAGAAGAGCCTGACTGATGGAAAATATTTAGCTGTCTAACTAAAAAGTTTTCCTCCAAAGCACAGCAGGATAAGGATTTCTCAATGAAATACATAAAGAGCAAAAACAAACAAACAAAACCTTTCTACCAACACTACTAAAAAACCCAATAACTCTCTTTTATTTTGTTCTGAGAAACAGAATAAACATTTTATCTGAAGATCTACAAACAAATCAGTTACTGTTCAGCATCACTATAGACATTTTGAATTGGACACTACAAGAAATTTTAACTAACAAAAGAGCCCTATAATAGAAAATAATATGCAGCCTTAATAAGAAGAATCTGAAAGCTTGACCTGCAACATGCCATTATTTCAACCAAAACAGACAGGAATGGAAAAGATTCTAATTCTTACCCTATTGAAATGTATGCAAGCTATGCATTTCACAAGAGTCACATTTCATTCATTAAAGTCTTCAGAACTAAAGAGACTACGACTCAACATCTACATGCTTTGAAAAATGAAACAAAATCTGAGGTGACATTACCACTATTTCATTGTCAAATGAATCATCTTTTTCAGAGATGAGATAAAACTCAGAGATTATCCTATTTTAAAAAATAAAGACTACTTGGAATTCTATCCTAAGAAATTAAGTAATTACTGTTAATGTAATTTCAGCAACAAAACTTCACATGAAAGTGTAAATGTCCATTACATAATTTGAGCTCAAACTTTACTTTTTATAATGGAAAATTCTGCTATGTGTCTAAAAGAAGTATTTTTTGGAAAAATCTTTTTCCATGCTATTTTTTGATTAGTCCATGAAACCTATGATTTTTACATGATTTGTGTGAACAAATGTCTATGTTTCACTTAAAGCACTTGCCAAAACATGTAATGCATATAAGCAACTCCATGTGTCAGGAGACCAGAAGAAATTTCTACAAAGTTAGGTGAATGCCAAGACAAACTCTTCAACAGTTGCTTTTTTAAAATCTTGAAATATTTATTTTCCTCCAGCAGCCACACGTGTGCATGGAAATAAGTAACAGGTAAGTGACAAAGAAATCTACACATGACAACTTACCAAAACTTTGTACTTAACTTTCACTCTTGACATGCAAGCCTTACCCAATCAATTCTAGTTATATAGCAAGGAACTTTCCTTTGCATTCAACAATTTCCAATTCTATTATTAGAATTAAGAACTTCAACTACACAACTGTTCTAATATTTACAACGTATACTTCTAAATATTACAAGTTTATGGAGAAAATTCAAATAAAGTAGCAATCATACATTTTACTTATTTAAATATATAATTTTGTTTTATAATGCCATCCAACAAAGCACTCAGGTGACGTCAGCTATGTTGAGATGAGCAAAAAGTAAAACTGCCAAAAATATATATTTCAAAGATCTGTGGTCCATGAAAGTCACTGTAATAGGGTGCTCCATTTTCCACTGGTGTCAGCAAAAGGTCTTAAAACATGTACCAAGGTGACCCATTCTGTGATTTCACTGCAAATGGGTTCCATATTGGTCCAACTTGACTCTGAAGATTTAGTGTCAAACTCTTTGGGCCATGCAGTGATAAAATCCATCATTTACTATGGACACCTATGCATCTTGTGCTCAAAACTTCTTGAACTCAAGCTTCTACTATTTCAGGGAGAGTGAAAAAGAAGAGTGAAGAACTGAAATAGTTCCTTTTACCCTTGCACAAAATCTGTGAGTTTAACCTTCCACTCTTGTCCAGGTACTTAGCTTGGTATTGTTTCCACATGTGTTGCCTCAAAAATAACTTTCTGGTGTTTGGGGTGTTTTTTACTGTTGCTGCTTGCTTTTTAATTTGTTTTGTGGGGTTTTTTAATCGTTTACTAAGTTCAAGGGATGGCACACGATCTATATCCAGCTCTGGCATACCCTAGTTAATCCCAGTTATCTGTGTTTCTGTGGGTCTTCCCTTCCTGAATAGCAGACCACATCAAATAAGCTGACCAAGGAAAGGTGTAAGTTCAACACACACCTAGGAAGATTTACGTGAGATTGCCAAAATATCTGAAATAGCCCAAGTATTACATTTACACAAAAGTTCACCCAATAGACAGCTCCTCAAAACCAAGTAACACACAATGATTAATAATTTTTTTGATTTTCCAATAAATAACTATGTTATACAAAATCTGAAACTCCAGCATTTGTTCATATATCAAGTTTTATCCTTGCAGAAAAAAATATCAATGAAAATATATTGCTACAAGCTTCTCTAGACTTCTATTTTGGCAGCTAATAGCTCACAGTGGCTTTTACAAACAGTATTCAAAAATGCTTAGAAGAACAGTACAGTCTGTCTCACATTTTGTTTTGTACAATTGGCATGCTTTATGCATTTTGATTCAAGAACTAGTAAAATGGCTCAGACATGAATCAAAATAACTGCTATTCAAGCACTACCTGAGTGTATTAGCAGTTAATCCTTAAGTAAGATTACACATTAGGAGCATAGAAGACATGTGACAGACTATATTAGTCTTTTAAATACTCTGTATTCTGGGAAATGAAAGAGTTGAAAGGCCCAGCTCTAAACACTACTAAGACTTCTGGAAAGATCAGTAGCTATAATCTGTCTCTTAAAATCAGTGTTTAAGAAGGTATTACATTACATCTTCCCATCATGAAATGGTAATTATAACAGAAAACTATAGGAAACATATACAGCAATACAGACACACATTTTTCCACACTGAAACAGAAAATACAGTCACAATTTCAAACACATCAGTGCAGTTTAAAATTATCTTTTAAACTTACTGTATTAGTTGAATCTTCTTGTAAAATTCTGTCATATAACTGGATAGCATCATCATACCTGTACAAAGAAATTACTCACATTTATTTCTGCTAAGACAGAACTTCTGAATTTTTGACTCTCCTTGCAATAGCTAATAACCCTCCTGCATTTTTTAATACTGAAATATTATATATAATATAATATAACATACATATAGTAAGCAAACTATATTTATACAAAATTCCTCTGAGAGTGGTAATTATAAACAGCAGTATTTTTTTGTCACCAATTAAGAAAAACACATGGAAATTGCTTCATGAAATACCATTTCAGCAGCAACTTGTATATTTTACAGCCAGCATCTCATTCTCCTGCCTGTTCTCTTTGTCTACCCAATAGGTTCAGCCATCACATCCCTACTCCCCCTTTTCACATCTCCCAAGGTACAGAAACTCCAAGACTTGAAAAGCCATCCAAAATAATGACATTCCACTTCACTGTTGTAACTTAATGTAAAGTTCCTTCTGTTGTGACTTAAAAAAGTATAAGTAGCTGCATACCAGAAACTGGAAATATTCCTATAGGAGTCTAACACAGATTATAACATAAATCTTCACAGAAAATGTTTTCCACCATTTCCAACTTTTTTTGTTTATCAATTAATTCTGTTATCTGAAGTGTGCTTGAAACAGGTTACTTCAGGTGCTATGAGCACTCCAAACCTTCAAACCTTCTGGGAAACAGCTCTGTGTGTTCAATCAGTTGTGTATATGGCCCCAGCAAATGAAATAATTCAATTCAAACCACATTTCACTACATAGCTGTTGTGCTATTGCCACAGAACTAGGGCATACATTGTGTCTTCATGTGTAGTTTGACAAGCAGTTTGTCAGGGATACTACTGATTGACTTCTGATGCTCCACATTCCTTAGACATCACCTTAGACACTCATTTACATACTTCCACTGCTCCCTAAGCACTGCTGACACCAGCATAGCTCAGCTGTCCACCCCAGCTTCCCTAAGGTGTAGAAACTACTTGTAGAAACAAGGCAGAAAGGAAGCACAAAAGCAGAAATGAGCAGAAGGCAACAGCTACAGACCTGAGCAGACATGCTGTAAAATGCTGTATTTGTGTTCTCTGTTAGTTGCTGCTTTGTCAAATGCATTTTAGAAGGCTGAATCTGATGGCCATTATCCCAGCTTCACATGGTGAAGTTCCAGAAAGTTATTCTTTTTTTTAGCAGGTGTCTACAGGAATGTCTCAGTCTATGGGGATGTTCTTCACTGTTTCCTCTTCCTGTCCAGGAAAGCAGGATCCTCCCTAGATCCTACAAGTCACTTGGAATTTCATAAGTAGTGCACTTCAGCTGCAGTGAAACATGATGCCTGCAGCCTAAATCTTCCTGGATTTCTCTTTTAGTTGGGGGAGACAGACACGCTCCTCTGGGGCAAGGCTTAGAGAACCTGCAGACGGGATCCTGTTCAAAACAAGCCCAAGTTGAAACCTATTTCTGCTCTGACTTCTAGAGAAAACCTATGGACATGAAACTTTTGGTTTTGTTACTTTCTCTGCTCCTTGATACTCTCATGTTTGTGCAGCAATTGTCTCCCACAAAGATCAGGTCCCATGCAGTAACATCTTTAATGCAGACACATAAACCTAAAGGGAATTATGACCCATTGTACTTCTGAATAGGTTTTGGGAAGGGGGAAAATCTGCTGTAATTCTCTGTCTTCCTACCCTATATAAAATAACGACAAGAGAGCTTAGTTTAATGGAAATTCTTTAAAAATACACACCTTATATACAGTGAGTGTGAAGCAGAGCATCTGGCTGCCCTGAGACAGCTCCTGAGAATGGAGTCTATTTATTCATTCTCGTTGATCCAAGCAATGGACACTTATCAGTGCTTCATATCAAATACCATTTTCAAAGCTAATTTTGCAAGAATGTAATGGATGAAGAACCTATGCTAAACAAGCATCTTTTAAAAAAGCATTTAGGCTGTACTTCCAATTCCTTTTTATCAAGATGGCCCAAAGGCTCCAAACTCACCAACTCAGTGCAAAATGTGGCATGGAACAGATTTCCTATCATTCAAATGCACTGGAAGTCATTCTTAACACCCAAGACAATTCCTATAGAACAGAATGTTGACAACAAAGATGTATCCAAGGAGAAATGTGTACAATAAAGTTAGTCCTGAGGTCCTGAGGTTATTCATTTGGAAAGTTGCAAAGTTTTGATCTGTTCATTATTTTAGTAATTTCTGCTGAACTTAGTATGTTATAATCCTTTGACATTTTGATGTTTCAAAAAGGTCAGTCTGATGTTTATGTTCAGGCATTCTGTTCCGTTTGTTTTTTTATTTGTTTCTATAACAAACTCTATAGATTTAATCCTTTTTAAGTTCATTTACCTACACTCAGGAAACAAGGGTAAAGAGCTGCACCCTGCAGTAATAAGGAGTACAGAAGAACAATTAAAGCAAAAAAACAGCTGGCACTAGTTTTCGTATGTTGCCATAGCTCTCTGAGATGAAACCTAGGCCTCACAGAATTTGCCAAAAAACTCTGTGTTGTTCTACTTTATAATGGCTTATGCTGTGAAGTAAGAGATCCTTCTGATGTATGATATCTGATTGGAAGACTGCAAAAATGAAATACTGCACAGTACCTGCAAAAATGCAATACAGATGTCTAAAAATCTTAATATGATCATGGACAATGTTATTTCCTATAAAGAAATTGCCCGGCATTATTTTACCACTTGCAATGGCTGAATGCTTTTTAAAGAAAGAGCAAAGATTTTTTTCAGACAGAAAGTACATTTCTGTTTTAATTCAGGCTTTACCTTTCCATGGCTTCAAATCTCATCCCAGTTAATCGTTTAACTCTGTGGCTCCCAGGAAACTGCCGTCTCAACTCCTGAAGACAAAACTATACAAAGAACCAAAAATACTATTGTGAATATAATTATCTTCACAGAAGCTAGAAGAAAAAAAAAAAAAACAGAAAAAAAAGGCCTTCACTCATAATTCAACTACCTGACATACCAGTTCTGAGTAAAAGTAAATACCAATTTTTGAAACAAGCAATAAAAGGCATTGACAAAGAGAAGGCTGGAAACTGAAATTCTGTCTGTTAGATGACTGATTTTAAGAAGTATCTTCCATACAGGGCATTAGATTGTCAGGCCCCCTTGGAAATAGTTATTTGCCCAGAAAATTACACTCACCAATTAAACAGCACTGACACTCTTAAAACTTGAATTCTATTTAGTTGTCCCACAGTCACACAAGGCAGTAAAAAAAAACAAAGACAGTGAGAGCTTAAGTGATACTTCTTTAATAAATGGATATTTCACAATGGAACAAACTATGCTAATACAATGCTCTGTGTTTATTTTTAAAATAAAACCTTGCAATCCAAAGAAAATGTTTGCCACTGGCTTGGGTACAGCCTGCTGGCAGAAGAGGCATAATTTTTAACTCCTCAAATCAATGAGACACCTGGGCTGGATAAAAAGAATTCATCATAGACAGATTTTTCTGGATTAGCAGAGGACATTTGGAAGAGGGAGTGAGTCACAACTTCCCCACAGCAAGCTAACTCACAACCATATCATGGATGTGGCTAAGTAGCATTGTGAAGTTCCTAGCTGACTCATGACAGTGGGAGGCAGGACAGTCCATAGGCTCTCAAAACAGACCAGTGGTGTGCATCACATTAAAAGCTTCAGACTGAATTCTCTTCCAGGCACTTATTTGTGCAACTCAACTTAGAAACTTGTTCTTCAGATATAAGGTTCTAGCAGAGGCCTATCTACATAATCTGTTCCATCTCATCAAATCCACTGGTCAAAGGACAAAGTACAGATCGGTAACAATTAGTAGGATCCCTCTGTGTTTCTGTAGATAAACAAGTTGCTAAAGCACATCCAAGAGGAATATTCATATCTCTCCCAGATGCTAAGAAATAGAAGAGAGAAAAGCAATAGTGACCAAAGTTGTGATGCTTAGCCTCAAGCAAGAACAGACTGTTTTCATCACAATCAACTTAATTTGCGATGAACCAAGATCCTTACAATGCGATTTCACATAGAAAGGCTCAGGTTTAGCACAGAAATTCCTTACTGGCACTTTGAGTGATGCCTAGGAGAACTGCTGTTGCTCTAGTCATAAAAAACTACATGCACTTATCAGCATGTTACATGGTGACTGAACTAATCTCTGACCATTCTAAAGAGACAGGAAAATTTACATAAAACTCCAGAAAAGTAGACTCATTCCAGCTTTTAGAACCCAGACAACCTTGTAGACTTTGAAAAGAACTGTTGCATACAATAAATACTGTGGTCTAGTGATCAGAGAACCCTGAAGGACTGTGATTTTTAGAAACACATGTACTATTTTTCTCAAAAATAACAGTACAAATTAAAAAGAAAATGTAGTATTTACAACACTAAAGTCCACCATTTGTAGATGGACTTAAAAAAATTCTCATTGACAATATCAAAGTAGTGCTCAAGTGCAGGATTAATGCAAGAAGAGAACTGTTCACATTAGATCTCACTACACAACCATTACTGAACTGAACACCACAGTCCAGGGGCCAAAATAAACTCCTGTAGATTAAGCTATCAGACACAGTAAAGTGACAGGAAAAGTTGTAGGAAAGTCATGAACAACTCACTGTAACACTGATAAAACCAAAGGCATATTAATAAACTATACCAGCTAGATCTTCAAAATGTTCTGGACTCAGCAGCACTGAATGTCCTCTTTTTAAAATGGGACTTGTAATTCCCATAATAATTTATTTTATTGAGGACTGGTTTTGCACCATGTCAGTAATGTACTTGTGACATTCTCTCAGAATTTTCTCAGTTACAATGGCAAACACAATTTGCATGTGAAACTTCAACTCACACTTAATTTGCTTTCTAGCTTTTTAAACATCAGTCAAAGGCAGAGAAATGTAAACCTGGACTTCAGCAGGTAAAACACTGGTAATGCAAGTGCTGCCAACAATAGGTGATTGCACTAAACCATCTGTGTGAACCAACTGGCTGGCTGCAGCAGGGGCTGCATTACACATGGGTTTTTGGTGCCGGATAAAAAGGACAAAGTAATAATTAAGGAAAGCAAAAGAAAATATGAAAGTCAGAGAAATTACTCTAAAACAACCTCAGCTTTTCATTTGGAGTAGATTGTACCTATCCCCCCCACAAGCAAAATGCATCCCAGCTGTCAAAATCTCACTGCTAAAAAAGCAGAAGAGCCAAAGCTGTTTGTCTACTTTGTAGCTACAGGTCTAGTAAAATGCCACAGATGACGTTAACTTGTTCAAATTAACAATTTATTTATTATAAATCAATCAAATTTTTAAAAAATTAAATCCCTCTAAGTTTCCACCTGTGCTTTTAATCTTATTTCCAAGCTGTATACAAAGTGCTGCATTCTCTCATCTCAAGCAATATTCCTTAAAGTGCACAGACACTGAAATTTAAACTCCCTGCTAGGGTTAGTAAAAATAAAGAACGTTTCACAACTGATCTTTCAATACTGGCTCTGCCAACAATTTTGTGAAAGTCTTCTTTAAAAGACCCTGAAAATAAAGACCAAATCTGTTTTACATATAAATCAGGACACAGAAATGTATTTATTTAAACAGTAAGCCTATTTGTTTTTGTTTAAACAAACAGCTATACTACAACAGTACTTTCTTCTGAGGGACAAAGAGAGGGAAGTTCAGTGGGTTCACAAGTTCAAAGTCTTGTACTATATTTTCCAGTATATTCCATTTCAACATATGTGTATATACATATATGGCCAGATAACTCTGTCTAGTTCTGCCTACCTTCACACCCCTTGCATTAAGTTTTACCCAAATGACATCACACAAACCTCAAAGATTTTATGAGGTACTTTGTCATCTGACAGAGAACAAGGCACTGGAGGAACAGTTGCAGTGAAAGACCTGGAGCCCTGAAAAGGGCTTTTTCCTTAGAATAAGCTCAAGTTTGATGGCTTTCAGGGCACAAGGTAAGCCTCTGTTTTCTTCTGATTTTGGCTTCAAAGGGTCAGCTAAGCTGACTCAGTTGTTTTGTTTGTTTGTTTCAGTGGCTGTTTTTGTTTTTAATTTAACAAACAGGTTACAGTTCAAAATAAGCTAATTCTATCTCAATTTTTGTTTATATAATTCAAATAAATTTGCATACAAATTGACTCAAATATCCATTAACAATATTTTTATCAACAACCACCAAATAACTTGGATTGCAGTGGACTTCTGGAGGTCACCTACTCCAAATTCCCACTCAAAACAGTGCCAGTGTGTGCAGAGCCATACCCCAACCTATTTTTAAGCATTTCCAAAGGAGATTCCACAGCTTCAATGTGCCATTTTTATAAAGTATTCACTAATTTTTTCATAATACATAAGTGGAATTGCCTTTGTTACAGCTTATGTCCCACATTTGTCTTTTGTTTCACACCTATGAAAATATGCACCTACCTTCTTTATACCTTCCTTCCCATCAGTATTCAAAAATCCCTTCTTGGCTCTCCTAAGATTTAACACGGATCTCCCAGCCTTTCCTTACACATCATGCAGTCCAGCTCCTTATTAATCTTGAAGACCTGCTCCAACATGTCAGTGACTTTCTTTCAGGGTAGCCAACATGACATATAATATATGTAAGATGGGTCATTTTACCTCAAAACATTCAGAAAACCAATATAATTTGAGAGGTTTTCAATAAACAAACACTCTCTGTACAATATGGCAACTTCAATATTATTCTTGACCTTCAGCCCATACCAGAGTAGCTGTAAATATTTTCATGGCTATTGGAAGAGATGTGATCTGTCTAAACAAAAGTTATGCCTTAGAGGAGGTAGGTGGTGGCAGTTTCTTCATAGCTGTGCATTTCTTGACAGATATTCTTTCTACCAGTCCCAGCTATGGAGTTCAAAATATGCTTCCAAAATAACTTCCAAAAAACTATCTGGAAGAGACATCCAGGATGAATACACAACAGTGTGAAAGGAAAGTCAGCTTGAAAACTTACCAGCGCCAAATCATCTCGACTGCAGTCCAGGGCAGCAATCATCACCTGTTCATAAATTATCCAAACTGGACACAAAGAGACAATAAATGCAGATAATTGGTTTGGGGCTTGTTTAAGATAATAGGAAGCACCTATCACGTAAACAGGATTAATTAATTCTGTCTGTATATTTTTCCCCTTCTACTCCCACAAATCATGGCTGAAACATGAACAAATTAAGAAACTGCCGGAATTAATCAACAACTTATTTAAGCAATTTAGCACTTTCAGTGCCAAAGTACTTTCTGACATCTTGAAAGGCAAAAAAGCTCTAATTCTCTATTTTTCCCAACATCATAACTGCCATGTTCTAGACAGATCCCTGTGAGGACTTGCTTCAATTTCTGTCATGTGCTGAAGAACAGAAATAATGCAAATAATATCTCTGTAACAGTTTCAAATGAAGTTTTCACACTGCAGTCTAAATACTAATATAGCAAGCTAACAGTTCTATCATGTAATTTTTAAGGCTGTTTTCACTGCAGCCCACATTTGGGAAAGAAATAAGCTCTTGGAATTCTGGAAACCTATTAGACTAAGAAAGCAATATATACTTCATCAACATCAGCACATACTGGAATACAATATAAAGGCTGTTAAGTAAAATACAGACTGAAAAAACAAAACCAAAACAGACAAGGGAACTTTTAAAATAATGATTGGTTACTTACTGTCATCTCCAAGTTTAGATGCATATTCATTAATTAACTCTTCCCCAACATCCACTATCTGTTCACTGTTTCGGTAGTTTTCTTCCCTCCATTTCCTCATTTTATCACGCATATCTGTGGGCAAAGGGGAGAAAAAAAATTGAGATTTTCAGATAGTAATGGCATTTGAATGTGCATATAATAGGTAAGACACACATCTGAAGAATGGGATTAAAGAGCAACAGAGCTAAGAAAGTGACTTCTACTGAAATTAAGTACTTCTACTAAATTAGCGAACAGATCTCTGAAACCTTATTACCCAAACTGTGCTCATGCTCTAACATTATCAATTCAACTTCTAAGTTAGCAGTCTCTCAGGACAATAATACATGAAGTAAAAAAATTGTATACCTATTTATACAATAAATAATAAAATTTATCCATTGTTAGGTAAAATAGGCTACAAGAGATTTCTCGTGAGTAGTTTCACCCATTTACAAAAAACACTAAAATTGCATTTCTGCTACAGGTGAATAAATTTTCACTTGAAATTTTAGGAAAAACATTAGAACTTCCATTCCGAAAGGAATCTACACATTCCTAGAGAAAGGAGCTCCAATAAAGGTACACATGGATGTGAAAGCTTTCTACATGGGGGAAGTGTCCAAAGGTATAAAAGAACATCACTGTTTACCCAGGCAAGACAGAAATGACAGTTTATTTTATAATTAGGATTTTTGTTTCAAGAGCACATTTAAGATCTCCAAGAGAGCAGGCATACTCACCAAGTCAGCTAGAGAATGCTACCTTGCCTGAGCTTTATTTATCCTCTAAACCAGGAAATTGTTAAGAATGTGATTTTATACACATATATACATTTATCTAAGTATAGCTGTTCTATACACAAGAACGAATTTTAAGAAAACTTAAGGCAAACAGTTTTCATTACTAGATAGTGGCTTTACTAATAAGAAAGTACAAGGATAACTCTTTCTAGTATTTCTTAAAACTTTACAACATCTGGAAAAACAAATACAGCGATAGAACTAAACACTGTCAGTTTTTCTTGCACTTCAAAACATAGAGTTAATGTAAATGACAGTTAAAAATTAAGCACTAAAAGTTGTTCCATCTACCTGAAGTGATCTCGGATCGCTTATAAGACTCTTATTGTGCTACATTTTGTGTTTTGAAATTCAACCAAAACCACCACAGGGTTACATTTCATATGCATGGGCAAAGTTAAATGGTTCTAGACATATGATGGTCCCTGGAAATTCAACGTTAGACGGCAAGAATGTGAGTGAACACAAACATTCACAAAAGCTGACAAGCTAAACGCCTAAAAATAAATAAGCTGTCTGATTTCCACCCACTCATTTACTTGGAAATTATCAATGCCTTCATTCCAGTGTGATTCCAAATGGAATAGTGTCTGAATTATGTATTAACAGAAGATACATCTACCATTCATCACACAAGTCCAACATTTACAGCAATGGAAGAAAACTTCTAGCATAAAGAATAGAACACCAGCTGATGAATGAAACATTTATTGATTTTAGAAATACTGAATTTTATGTAAAAGGTAGAAGAAAGAAAACACTAAGAACTGCAGTAAAATTATACAAGTCTTTTTACAATGTTGTCAAACAATGAATTTTTTACTAAAAAGTCTATCAAAATAGTCAGACAATAATAGTTTGAGTCTCCGAGACATAATACAAGGCTGGGGAGACACAATTACAGATTTTAGAAGAAAAAAGCAAGTAAGGTAAGGAAATGTCAAAAGTTTAATTAGAACTTTTACTGTCACCTACAGACTAGTGCTGAGCAATTGATACATTTGTTTTAGATTTGGGTTTTTCTAAATTGGCACCCATAGCATGTGTAAATCAAAATGTTAGAAAGGAGACACTTGGGACAATGTTTACTTTTGCCCAAAACCACGGAAGCTAAGAGACACAACCTGTGTTTAATTTTTGTGCCCAGTAAGGTCTCAGTTCATTTGGCCTGAACAACCAGATATGAAGAAATACTCCTATAATTACCAACACTTTCACTGATTGATTGCATCACAGTTTTCAAGTCCCTGACATCTAAAAGCACGTGATGAAATGAAGGAAATTTTCTCTTTGGGGCAGACACAAAATGCCAGAATGTCACCTTGGCATATTGCAGCTACCACAGCAGTCACTCAGGGACCTCACAGCCATTACATTTCCAGAGCTCATTTGTATATTGATATCTCTGTTACAGACACCAAATCTTCACCCACAGCCCACCTCTGTGCACTCTCATCTGGCAGGTGCAGGCAGAGGCAGAGATGTCATGCTGGGGGCTGCAGATGCTGCCTCTAACCCTGGCAACTCTGCAGTCAAAAGGGCTCCAATTAAAAAAAAAAAACAACCAAAAAACAGCAGATCACCTTTGCCTGCTGTAATCACATAAATCTATATATAAAATCCAGAGTAAACTGATCTGGCCCTTTGATTACAACTGAAAATTAGGAATAGCTAAAAGAGAGCAAAGACAGGACAGAAAAAACTGTATCAGAAACAGCTAACTGCACGTAGATTATTACAGAGATGAAATGCTAGATGTTTCCTATTTCCTAGAGACTTGCCATACATACTGAATATGAATTTATTTTCTAAGTCGTAGAAGGGGAGTTTGTCACCTAACATTAAAGACAGAAGTGCTTGATTTTTAAATTAATTTGGAATTTTCTTTTTGTATATAATGTGTTCCGAGATACACACATTTGCAAGAAATACACATGCTGGTAAACTTCATCTTATAAAGCATTTTATGATATTTTCAAAAATGACAAAGAGTTCCTTGAAAAAATCTCACAAGAACACGATAATGAAAACTTTTAAAGTGCCACTATTGGAGGAGTGTAATTTTTAATACAAAAAATAGCAGTACTAATTTAATGTTACAGAGAACTTAAGCAAGAGGCATTCAGAGCCAATAAAAATCTAAAAAAAATACTTCATTTTTTCAATTTATATAAAAAGAAAGCTGGTTTAAAGAATACGCCATTCCTTTCTCTTTTTCATTTTGATGACCACTTAAGAGAATCACTGACTGAAAGAAGAGTTGCCGTGACAGCACTCAAAGATCCCCAAAAAGCTCAGCAGTGACAGCTGAAAGGCAGTGCTTCCCTTTAGCAGGGTGTGACGTGTTTAACACTATTATGTTGCTGTGCAAGGTTAAGAAAAGAAAACCTGGCTCATTCTGTCCAATTATGACAATTTGTCAGATGCATTTTCTGTGAAAGTAAATTGTTATTTTAATAGTTCTTGAACTGCTGCCTCTTTGCAGATTGTGCTATATTTTACACTTGTGTACTCCAAAACCTGCTCTTCAAATGAAGTTACACAAGTATTTGCTTTTTTAAATATTTCCACTCATGGGACAAATTAATCTTTAATGTATCACTGAAAATATGATAAATATTTATTCTAAGAAGTTCTACATAGCTTAAGAAAGTTCTAGTAAAAGGCTACACATCACCAGGTACCAAGTGATGTGCAAACCTACTACATCATGCCCCTTGGGTACACCCACAATTTTTGGTTTCCTGTCACTCCACAGAGTTTCTAATTCTTTTATTCATGAAGGAACCAGGAAATATGCCATTTTCCCTAGAGTAATGAGAAAAAGTATTAAAAAAAAAAAGAAAAAAAGCAACACATCAGCTTTGTCTCAAGTAAATAAGCTTTACTGTAAAATATATGTTACATAACAACATACAAGCTTTTATAATTAGAACAAGTATTAAAAAAAAAAGGCAACATATCACCTTTATCTCAAGTAACTAAGCTTTAAATATATGTTACATAACAACATACAAGCTTTTCTTTCAATACCACAGTACTCTGTGGTATTGGATCATGTAAGCCCATTGATCAAGACCATAAAGTTAAACAAGATGTTTTCCTGCTACACATATTTCCAAATACACTTTAAAGCTTGAGATACACATGTCTTGTTTAGAAAGGCCTGGGTATATATAGGACATATGAATCATACACCTAGTTTCACATAAATTAGGCATTTTAGAGAGATTCAAAATGAGCTACATGAAATTCCTAGAACTGTGTTCAAGTTCTTTGCTGGGAACTAGGTCACAACACTGCTGGGATCACCTCATCCATGAAAAACTACATTGCACTAGGATCTGTTAAAGCTCACACGGAGAAGAGAGAAAAGCTATCTTTTTTAAGAAGAGTCCTTGCATGGTCTCTTGCAGGACTCCTTTTTCATTTTACTTTACTCTTGCAATAGAGAAAAAAAATACAAAATTTTTCAAATGTGTGCTTCCAAAGTGGAGACAGTCCCTTGTACCAACACACACCAGCCTTTCATTTGGATGAACACTTGAAGAGATTGAGACGTTGATATGATAAAACTCATAAGCTGGTCCTCTGGAATTTCTCATTCAGCCCCACCCATATGCAAGACTCTACACCTAGCACCATGCCACAACTGCCAATGAGAATTCTTGGAAACAAAATGTGGAGGTTATTTCAAAGAGCAGGAAGCTCACCTCAGTATGAATTAGCCAAGTCCAGAAGCTGTAAGCTTGAATATCCTACACTTGGCCTCTACATTAGAGTATAAACATACACTCTGCCATACCCTGGGCCAAAACAATCTAGGGCTGAATGTACAGAGACATGTCCACATGTGTGTTACCCACCCTGTGAAAAAGCTCATTGCTCTTTTCCATCATTGACACCCAAGAACAACCAGCGGAAAAAAAGAAAAAAACAAACAAACAAAAAAAACCCCACAAAAACCCCCCAAACAAACAAAACAACAACAACAAAAAAAAAACCCAAAAACCAAAAAACCACCCAAAAAAAACAACCAAAAAAAACCAAACCAAAGAACAACCCCCCCCCCCCCCAAAAAAAACAACCAAAAAAAACCAAACCAAAGAACAACCCCCCCCCCCCCCCCAAAAAAAAACCCCAAAACAACCAAAAAAACCCAAAAAACCCCATCTGCTCAAGAATAATAAAAACTGGACATTTTTTCAACACAAGGTGGTTTGGGGTAAATTCTGTGAAAATCCAACAGTAACACAAGTAATGATCTATGTGATCTCCACCCAAGCTGAGCTTCTCAAGTACTATATGTTCATTCAAGAAATAAATGAATGGTCAATCAAGGTTTTCCCAATGTTCCTCCTGTTAGCTACAAAATCAAACCAAGCATTAATTCATGACTGGACAATTATTCTACTACTCAATTATTTCTTTACAGATTGGCAGTATGTAAATGAGAACCCAAGATCACACAACTTCTCTCTGCATTGCAATTATTCTACCGCTCAAGTAGAGAGATTGGCAGATTGCAAATGAGATTGGCAGTATGTAAAAGAGAACCCAAGATCACACAACTTCTCTCTGCATTATATTCTGTACACTATAATGTTTGCAGTGCATGGTACATAGCTAAAGACCCCCCCTTTATGGCCAAAACTGTTACTATAAACCACTCATTTATTGTTGATAGGAGACTGGAAAGGGCTTGAGTGCTGTCTTGAGCTCACATGGTAATACTGCTTATGGAAAAATAACCACTGAGAATGTCAAGTAAAGCTCAGACAGTATTGCTATAGCAAAAATAAATCACCATTAGGATCAAACAGATGTGAAAGCCGTAAAGACCTGGAGAGTGAGATTTGCAAAAACTTTGGTCACTTCAGACCTTCTTGAAGTTTGCATATAAATGCTTATGATCGAGCTTTACAAGAGTATCAACAAATTTTCAGTTCACCAAAAGACGAACCATGACGCAAACTGCCGACCCTGCCCAGAGACCATTTTTGCTGTAAGCGCTGTACCCAGGGGGCGAAGGCCGGCAAGCGGCCGTGCCCGGGAGGCGCGGGGGGTCCCGCCGAGCTGAGGCGAGGGGAGGCGGGCCCGCCGCGCACCGGGGCAGCGCGGGACGCTCCGGCCCAGCGGCGCTCACCGTCCGGGGACCTGCGGGCACCGAGCAGCCGAGCGCAGATCGCCGCTTTGCCCACAGCCCGAGCAGCCGCGCGGCCGCCAGAACCGCCGCCCCTCG
Source organism: Passer montanus (assembly GCF_014805655.1). Lineage (NCBI taxonomy): Eukaryota > Metazoa > Chordata > Aves > Passeriformes > Passeridae > Passer > Passer montanus. Next base: position 7,419,262 of record NW_024366480.1, on the reverse strand, counting down.
CTGCTGCTCCCCAGGCCTGGGTACGGCCGCCCGGCGCCGGCCCGAGCCCGCCGCGCTCCGGGAGCGCCGCCCCCTCCCCGCGACCAGGGGCCGGTCGGGCCGGGCACAGCCCCTGCCCCGGGCGGGGACCGCCGGCTGCGCGGCGTTACCTTCCCAAGTCACGTCGTACATCTCCGACACCTTCGCCATCTTGGCGGCCGCGCCGTGACGCAGCGCGGTGACGGCCACGGCCGTCATTGGCGGGAGGGCGGGAGCGGGGCCGGCGCGGCGGAGCGGAGCCCGCAATGGTGCGCGGCCGCCTGACGCCCGCGGCCCGGTCCGCGCGGGGCTCCTTCCATCCCCTCTGTCACCGTCGCGGCGGCCAGAGAGAGCCTCGCCCCGCTGGAGGGGAGCCCCCGAAGGGCCGAAGCTTCAGGCAGCCGCCGCCTGTCCCGCCGGGCCTTTGGGCTCTGTTAGTCGGTGCTCGAGTCGGGAGCGCGGTGACGGGGCCATGCGTGACCCCCAGTCCGCGGCGCTCCGTTCCTGTCTCGCCCGTGGACACCGGGGTTAAAACGTCAGAGCCCAAACTGCAGGTGGCACTCAGGGCTGTAGGTTAATTCCCTGTGTTACAGTCCTTATAAACTGTCCAGGGCCAGTTCGCATGGCATGAGGTTTTACACCTTGATCACACGGCGGGCGCGGAGGTGCCCGGTGCGGTTTGGGTCCAGCATGAGAACTGCCAGTGGTTTTCCTGCCCCTGGCATCCTGGCGAGGGGCATGAACCATCAAGGGTGAACCATCGATTGCTCTGTGCGTGGCTTGACACTGGCCCATGGCCAGGCACCCACCAGAGTCGCTCGCTCACCCTCCCCTGCCACCGCTGGGTAGCAGAGAGGGGGGAAAAAATTAACACAAGGTTCATGAGTGAGATAGGGACAGAGAGAAACACTTCAAGGGGGAAACAGGCTCAATTTAAGGTTGTAAAGTGAAGTTTATTACTAACAGAATCAGAAGAGGATAATGAGACGTAAAACAAGCCCTTAAAACAACCTTTTCCCCTGAGCCCCTCCCTCGTTCCCACCGGCAGTGCAGGGAGACAGGGTTTGCTCAATTCATCACCGAGATTTTCTTCCGCTGCCCCGGGAGAGGAGTCCTTCCCCCGTGAGGCCATGGGATCCCTCCCATGGGAGACAGTTCTCCGTGAACTTCTCCGGCCTGGGTCCACTCCCACACCACAGCTGCTGCAAACGTGATTCTCTCCCACAGGCAGACATTCCCAAAATTACTGCAGCGTGGGTCACTCTTCCACAGCGTGCAGTCCTCCAAGGCTGCTCCAGCCTGGGAGCAAGGGCTCTCTCCCTCCACCGGGTCTCCCACGGGATCACAGCCACCTGCAGGCATCCACCTGCTCCGGCATGGGCACGGGTGGATCTCTGCATCCCCCGTGGATCCCCACGGGCTGCAGGGGCACAGCTGCTTCACCATGGCTGCACCACAGCCTGCAGAGGAGTCTCAGCTCCAGTGCCTGGAGCACCTCCTGTCCCTCCTTCTCCACTGACCTTGGTGTCGCCATGTTGTTTTCCTTCACATGTTCTCACCTCCTCTTTTTCTCTGACTAGGAGAAAAACCTGACTTTGATGTGATTTCCGTCTTAAATATGTCATTATGAAATAAATGGGCAGGAGAAAAATTCAGGGCGCAATGCATTTCTCATCTGCATACTGGTTCTGATGCCACTCCTATCCTCCTGGTACTTGGGAGGGTGCCGGTGCCCCTCCCTGGCAAGCGGCAAGCATCAGGGGGGACCATGGTTAATCACCAACCATTAACAGGTAATTGAAGAAGAACTCTTTAACAATGAAACTAACTTGCAGCAACTGGTCTGACTTGTTTTTAACTCTGCAACCTGAAAAAAAATAGATAATTTTTTATTCATAACAATCACAGAGCTGTTACTGTAGTAAACAAGGCCAGGAGTCCAGCTCCTTTAACATCCAATATTCAACAACAGACCAACACTTCAAATTAAGATCGCATCAACTTCATCAACATTAACTAGCAATTGCCACTCTGAAAAAGACCTCCCATCTCCAGTGTTTCATTTCTCACATTACCAGCTTCTCTCATTGGCCCAGTTTTGGCCAGCGAGCCTCCAGCAACTTCCCACAGGAGCCCCCTCTGTGGCCCCCCTGCTACCAAAAACCAGGCTGTACAAAAACAATACGCTCTTCGTGTGCCCCAGACACCCCATGGGCAGTGAACCACCACAGTGCTGATTTCTGACCATGGGCCAGAGAAGCTCTGAGGGTATCTACAGGCAGGAGTGGGGCCAGCTGTGCCCACCTCCGTGTCCTCTCCATTATTTACCTTCTGGCATCACAGCTTCTGCTGGGAAGTGTTTCTTAGTAAATGAGGCTCCCGATTTCAATACTGTATAGTTGGTAAGAAACAGATGTAGCTCTGCTGAAGACATTGAGGGAAAAAAAAAAAGATGGATTTTTAAATTAATGTATACTAAAGAAACTGGGTTTTAGAAAATATCAGCAGAAACTTAATTATCTGGCATTTAATTCTAACAAGAACTTTCATGGGAAATCTCTCAGAAAAAATCAATCCTCTAGCTCCATCAACAAATGAACCTTAGTATCAAGAATGCTTTCTATATTTATGTTCCTTCTCTGACTAAAATAAACAGTTCTTAATACTGTATACAGTGTAATTACATATAAATACGTGGACAGCTAAAAGGTCTCATCTAGAATTCAAATGCTGGTCTAGAAAGAGGGGGGAGTTACTGATTTTTCTTCTCTCTAAAGTGGTTTTTGATCTTCTAAGTGACTACACTATTTAGATCTAAAATTAGATGGAAGTATAGCATAGCTGTACTTCCATCTAATTTTAAAATGTCAGTGTCTATATTATCTGAACACTTTACAGAAATATTTCTATATTTGTTCTTGTAGTATATGAGTAGGGAATTTATATTCTTGTTCTATGTGTAACGGAGTGAATACAGAATGATTATGATCCAGATGCAGAAAGAATTTAGCACACACCTGCTCTGCACATTATGGGTAACACTGAAATAGCTGAGGTAAAAAGAAAAATTAACTTGGAGAGTTCAGTGCTGCTGGAATGCCTAATGTGGGACAGACAGAACTTTTAGGCATATAAATCCAATATTTTGATTCCTTTAAAAGCTCTGTCAGCTATCATCCAGCACTGAATGAGCTGAAATTTCAGAAATGTGTGTTTGAAGCATTTGGGAGGGATTTGGACTTTTGGTTCCGTGTTTGTGCTCCATGCTTGTGCACTTGCCCACAACTTTGTCTTGGCAAGAGGCAGGCAATGGTACACCACAGGCACTCAGTCCAGTTACTGTTCTCAGTGATCTCTCTCCTAGCTAGATTTAGACAATTCCCCAGTTATGCAGTCCTTCACCTGAACTGTAAGAGACCAGGCCCTGAAGTTATGCACTGTAAGTGTTGCCTGCTGCCTTTCTTGGACGTGGTCTCAAACGACTTGCCTAAAATCACATATGCTGTGTTCTGCCAAGCTCAAACTGACCCTTCCACTGCATACCTCTGCTCTTGTTGTGGAGCAGAAAGCCATCCACACTCACCAAGAGATGGGAATTACTGTTACAATATCACATTATGCCAAATAATGTTATAGTTGGAAACAGAAATGGTTTTGGTATTAAGTCTTTTCTTCTTGGAAACTAAAACATTGGTTTTCAAAGCTGTTTTCTGATGCCAAGCAGCTTCATCACTTAATTCAAAGTTTAAAGTGTTTTGTTAATAAAGCTTAAAATATTCTTTAAAAGTGTGTGAAACTTCCTTTCTGGATCTGTAATTTTCTGCTCTTCTGTAATTTTCTACCACTTTTACAGGAGCCAAGTAGGACGGCAGGGATCCCAACTTCACATAATGAGTTGTAAATGCACAGGTTGTTTGAGGGCATTACTTTAAAGCACAGAAAACTCACCACCTACATTTGGTAGGTACCACAGCTAGTTCTTCATTTAACCAACTGAAAATGAAAAAATGTAATTTTTTGGTTGGTTTTTCTATCTCAAGTGTGCTATTAAAAAACCTTTCTCTTTATTGTGAAATCAGTCTGTCTCTTCAATAATAATCCAGTCAGAATTGCTGTTCAGACAAGTGACACTTGCTAAGGAAGAAAAACAGAATAGTTTAATTTGCAGCTTACCAATGGAAGCAAAGTAAGTCTGCGTCCTGTGCATGAGATATGGGGCCTATAGAGACATTTGGGCTCACCACCTAACAAATAGCATCTAGGACCCATTTTAGTTCTGTGATGTTGGGGGATTCGTTTAGTAATGGAACAATGGTGGCATCCTTCAAGAAAGTAGGACATAGGAGAAAATAACTCCAGGACAGCCATGAAGGAACTCCATGACATAAGGAGGAATGTACATATGTAGGATCCATGTGTGTTGTGAATGAATAAAGTGAGAATTTATCCTCTTTGTGAATCAATGATTCATTTGCTTGTTAAGATGCAAGATAGGAACAGTCTTCATTTTATGTGAGGAGCTTTTAAAGATATTACTGTCTTGTTTAGTGATGGTAAAGATCAGTCAAAAAAATTAAATAAGTGGATGAAAAGTATAGGGAATTTAAAAAAAAATGAATAATGCAATTGAAGGACTTCATGCTTTAATGTAGATAACTGTGAGTCTGATCCTAGTCATTCATTTATTAATGTTAGAGCTTCAGATATTTTCTTACATCAAATTTAAAACTTAACACATTGCAAAAAAATATGTAAAAAATAAATTAATACGTTTGCTTTAAAAGCATTACTACGGTGGTTAATATATGCAGAACATTTTAACATTCTTTTAGGTTTTATCACAGCATCACCACAGTAAAAAGTGGCAAGTAAAATTTTTTCAATCATCCTGAAAAAACTGAGGCTTTTTCATATCATTTTGACCAACACAAAATATTATATATTGAAACATACATAGCAAAGTGGTATAATTTCAAATTTTTAATCCAGCATTAGCATTTACAATCAATTTAAAGCTAATTCCCCGTTTTGGATTCCTAAGCTAAAGAACAAGACAGCATAGCCAGAGGAATTTTTTTAACCTTAGGCTATAAATCTTCCTGGGTATTGACAATCACAAATGGAGAACATGTCAGAATCACATCATTCAGAGTGCCATGAGAAAAGGCAAAGAGGACACAATTTTGGAAAGCTGGGGAAAAGAAATATAAATCAACTTGATGAATTGACAATGTTAGTGATCCTTAAGCAAGTCAAACAACACTTCCTCTATGGCTTGATACCCTAAACCGTACCCTGAGAGCCTTCTGAGCCTGATTCTAAAAGGGCAGTGAGGTGAACAAACACTGCAGATCCAAGTTTCTGATTCCAAAGAGTAAGGTAGTGTAAGTTCACGTTTACTAGCCGAGTGTACAAAAGCTTGGAATTGCTGCACACTCAATTAAGAATTTTTTGCAGAGTCTTAACTGCGCCTGTGGGCATTAAAGAAGTGTAAGAATTCTTGAATGGTAATATGTTGCAGAGGCTTAAATTTGGTGCTAGAAGCTGTTTTTCCTTATATCTAAAGTGAGCCTGTTTGTAGTTAGGAGACGCCTTTGCCGGAGTCAGGCGGAAGCTGAGGAGGGGACATCAGTCCAGGGCAGCCCCCTTTTCCAGCTGGTGGACGCCAGGAATGGTGCCAGCCCCGCCGGGACGTGACCGGAGCGGGGCCTGGCACGGAGCGGGGCCTGGCATGGAGCGGGGCCTGGCACGGAGCGGGCCTGGCACGCAGCGCTCCTGGCACGCAGCGCTCTCCGCAGGCCTGCCTGGTGCGGGACGGAGCGGTCCGGGCACGCTGCAGGCCCTGGCACGGGGCCCGGTCCTGGCACGGAGCGGGGCCTGGGCACGGAGCGGGGCCTGGCATGGAGCGGGCCTGGCACGGAGCGGGGCCTGGCACGGAGCGGGGCCTGGGCACAGAGCGGGGCCTGGCATGGAGCGGGCCTGGCACGGAGCGGGGCCTGGCACGGAGCGGGCCTGGCACGCAGCGCTCTCCGCAGGCCTGCTGGGTGCGGGACGGAGCGGTCCGGGCACGCTGCAGGCCCTGGCACGGGGCCCGGTCCTGGCACGGAGCGTGGCCCTGGCACGGAGCGGGGCCTGGGCACAGAGCTCTCCCCGCAGCCGTGCCGGGACGGAGCAGTCCGGGCACGGAGCGGGGCCTGGCGCGGAGCTCTCCCCGCAGCCGTGCCGGGTGCGGGACGGAGCGGTCCGGGCACGCTGCGGGCCCTGCTGCCGCCGCCCTCCGCCGAGTTCTCTGCCACCGCCAGGGCCGGGCCCCGCGCTCCTCAGAAGGGCTGGCAGTCCGTGCTTGGAAGCGGCAATGTCTCTCTCAGAGAGGGCAGAGCATGTCATGCCTCTGGCGTGGGGACGAGGGCTTGTGCAGGAGAGCTGCACAAGAAAAGAGGACGAGCAGCGGTGAGACCTGAGTATGCCTCGCTCCCGGGTCAGCAGACGTGCCAGCTCCCGAGCCGCCAGCTGGGAAGGGACAGAGGAGGGGATCAGATCTGGGGGTCTGCAGCTCAGCGCGTCCCGTGGATTTCCTTCAGGGATGGAGGGACACAGCAGGCTGCTGTCAAGGAGGGTCAGATACTCCATCCTGCATTCACCTCTGCAGCTCCCAGCCCAGTCACTCATCTCCTCATAGCTGCAGTAGTGTGTCATATACATTTGGGATCTTTTTTGACTGACTTGAAATAAATTGTACTGAAGTTAAGAGAATTACAGTACTCTCTCTGGGCTGAAGTCTGCTCTCTGAATGTTTCTTTAATGCCCTCCTGACATCCTGACCATTTAAAAATCTTCTCATTTCTGAACCCTGTATCTGTCTCACAAAGAATTCTCCTGTGCTTTTCCCCATCCTTATTTATTAATTTTGTTCCATTTCTTGAGTTCTCTCCTTGTGTTCAGCTATATCTCATTATTTTTGTGGTGTTCCTGAGCTGATTTTGTCTGGGCAACCACTTGATTTGGAGAGGAAATGATCTCTTTGTAGGGCAACATGTTTTATTCATGGATAAAGTGATTTGTGGTTTTATCCTTAAAAAGAAAGAGGAATCAGTTATTCAACCTGCCAAGGCAAAATGATGGTGACAGTTCGTCACTGTTAGGTAATCCATTCTTGCTTCAGCAGAGGCAGAAATTACTTCCATTCTGTTCCTTGAGCAAAGCATCACCTCATACTGAAGAAAATAACCAGATTCTGAATATATGTTTCTCATCTCAGTATTAGAGATAAGAAAATTAAAATACAGGGAGTTCATGTAACTTATCTAAACTCCTAAAGCAAAACAAAGGATTTACTCCCCATTTATGCATAATCTAACTGTCCAAATTGAAAGTCCTTATTCCTGGTTTCAGCCACACATCTCTTTTACATGCTGCTCACATCCTGCACTGCCAGGTCCTGTTGCAGTTTGGGTACATTTGTGAGGTGTTAAATTTCAGCACTGATTTTTCTAGGTATTCCAGCCCTTTTCCTGCCTTGACTTCTTAGAAACTTAGTGGCAATATAGATCTCATTATTTGTCATTTAATCCTTCATTTTTCCTTACAAACTGTTGGAAGCTGCTTGTCCAACCTTTACGAGCTTCCACACTGCCAGCTAGATGCTGTTTTACCAGTGCAAGCATTTGCTCTCATACTCAAGTTGCAGGTTGGAAAAGTAGAGTCTGTGTCCAAAGAGAGGGGCATGTCTGGAGGAGCTGCAGTGAGCACAATCATTGCAGTAGTAAAGCACATCAGTATTAATAGCAGCTGCCTCAGCTGTCTTTTTACTATACCAGAGCCACAAGCACAACACACATATGAAGCAGCTCAGCTGGGAATCAAATGAAATTCATTAAAGGGACAAGAATGTCTTTACTATTTACCCTGCTACAAAATCCTGAATTTGGATGCTTGCTGGTTCTCTCAATGCTAATCTACTGTTTGCTTCATTCAGTTCTTCTGCTTGGAGCCTCTTTGTGGAGGCAGAAACAGACTGGAAGAGCAGTAGTAGAACATGGATGCTGCAATAGCAGGTACCTCTCAGCAAGTACAAACCTCTTTGCTCTGAGCCTGCTCCATGAGATAGCCTGGGGAGTTTCTCCACAGATGTTTTTTCTAGTGCAGCCTAAGTTGCACCCTCTGCTACCAGAAATCTCAAATTTGCCCTCTTTGCTTCATCTTGGAAGAAAAATTTCAGGGATGAGAAGTTTTCTCATGGATTGATAATGGAAACAGATGATTTTTACTCTTCTGGGGTGTCATTAGCTTTGATTTGGAATAGAAACTTCAGTAAATTGTTTACACATCTCCCTCACCTTGCTACATTCTTGGCAGTGTAGCTGCCAAATGACAGAAATTGTATTTCAGAACCACAAGCAGAAAATGCCTCTTAATAGTCAAAACTGTGATTCTAATTACCGTGACATTGTTACACACTAGAGCTGTTATATAAGATTTAAAAAGAATATATAATACATCATTACAATCTGCATGAGTGAGTGTTAATGGACTGCAGTTCCAGAAAAAAGTTAATCAAAACAAGACTGTGATTTGGCCTGCAAATAAAATTACTCCATCCATGGAAACTGTTCCTGTTAAAAGTCAGCAGCAGAAGGGTTCCTCTCACTTTGCTTTAAATCCATACAGTCTAGATGTCTATACAAGCTATTAATCTCGGGTTGAGTTTATACTCAGTGGAGCAAATCATGCATTTGTAGGGTATGTCTTATCCTATAGAAGGTGTCCAAGGCATAAGCTGAATCACAACCAAATGCAACTCTTTCTTTCCTGTGAAGGGAATTGAGAAGAACAACTCATCTGCAGATGTCTTCATTGACAATGTCTGTGTTTAGTTAGATGTAATATCTCTAGAGGAGTATATCCTGTCATTTCTTAAGCCTTGCTACAGCCCCTGAAAATGAGACAGAAGAAACTGCTTTTAGGAGGTCTCTCACTTAAGAGAATAGGCTATTAAAGTTCTCAGCACAAAGCTCCTGAGCATCTTCTTTCTTCACACTGGTGATGTTCTTCTTTTCTCAAGCTATTATAAAGAAGTGAGATTTGCCGGTTTTTATTAAGTGGTGAGTTAAAGAAATTATCATTCCCTTCAGTTTATGTGTATCTTCTGAAGTCACCAGACTTGTAAAAGAGTGTCCTTGAAGAAAGTTTTTTACTGGCATGAAGATTTGCCATGCTTTTCCTGTCAGGAACCTCTGAAAAATACCTATTCTGAGCAAGATGATCAGCTAAAAAGAAAGCTGTGGAGCCCTGACTGGTGAAAGAGATCTTTTGTATCAGTCATAACCATGTTCCATTTGCAGAAAAATTGCAAGCCACCGTGTTAAAAAAAGATGGTGAAGATAATCTGCTTGGGTAAATTATGGCATCTATATCAGTGAAGGATATTAGGAACAGACAAAATAGGAGTGATGAGGATGAATCTTATGTTTCTATGACTGCCTATATCAGTTAATTGAAAAGACAGTAACTTACCTTCTAATATGGCAACAGTTGCTTTGCCTTTCACTGTTCACCTCTGCATTACCTATCTTGGATATTTGTAGTCTTGATCCAACCATAAAATGCAAACTGTAGCTTTATAATATTCAAGACAAGATACAAGAGGAAATGAGGAGAAACTGTATGTAATCAATTGAAAACAAAACACTGAACAAACGACTTTATTTCACACTGAAAGCACATGGGCGCATGTGGGGTGGGTTGTCTGCTGCTCAATAGGAATATGGCAGTGCTGCTGCAGATGGCTGGAGTGTCATTCTGTCGGTGCTGAAGAAGCTCAGCAGCTGCAAGGCCATGGCTTCCTCTTCTTCTTACACTCTTGTTCATGGGAGAAAAGATGGGAAAGGAAAGTAGAAAGCAAAGGGAGAAGATTGTAGAGTGCATCATTCCTAGGCTGACCATACTTACGCCACATGTAAGATTAGGCAGCAAGGCGGGTGTGAAGAGTTGCGTGCCTTGTCCAGCTGTCATCCTGAGAACACAGCTGTCCTCAGTTGTGCTGGTGCAACTTTTCTCTGGTTCTCAAGCAGTCACTATGGACAGATGAAAATTAACCCTAAAAAAGCTTTAGGAAAGGGGGATCGTTTCCTCCAGCTCAGGGGTGGCACTCCAGTCTCTCATTAAGTTGAAGGAGCAATACACTGTGGCCATGGATAGGAGAAAATGGCTAAGGATTTCCTTACACAGGGAATGATGAATCTCTGCTGTAGTGGAGCTGCAGCTGGATAGTGTGACTATTCTTCTTGTGAAATTTAATTTTATACACACTTCACTTTTGGAATTATTCTGCATTTTAGTTTTGTTGGACCTCGTTTGTTGTTTTTTTAGCATTTAAAAGAAAGCATTTGTTTATTTTTGGCACAGCTGATGTGGGCTTGTTTAGCTTTCTTTATCACATATTTTGCCAGTTTAATAAAACTCAGTGTTTGTTGAACAGTTTATTGCTGTAAATGCAATTGCAATGAAACAGAAAGCCTCAAGGCATTACTGAAATATTGCAAACCACCAAGCAATATATACAAGCCTTAGAAAAAGTGTTCCATGATCTCAAAATTGAAGGCAGAAAAAAGCTCCAATTAAATCAATACTTAATTCAGCAGAAAAATCAATGTTTTATACACTACCAGATTTAGAATTTTTTCAGGGATAACATCTGTCCTACAGATCAGCATCTTCTTCAGTGCAGTATTGCAGCAGTAGGAGCACTTCCAGTTTGCAGAATAGCACAAGTTAGCAGGTGATTTCTTGAAAGGATAACTATGTGTGGCATGAATGTGAGCACATACATACTCTGAATGCCATATGGGCTATATTTATTTGGTGTATATATGCAGAGGAGAAAGAAGTATATGTGTTACATTTCATATAATAAAACAGGTGGTGTTTCTTTTTGTAAAACACTTTTTTGTCCTTCTCATGCTTTTCTGTTAAGGCAGAAAAAATAAGCAGGAAAAAAATGTGAAGAATTTCAATAACAAAAGGTGCTATAAAAATGCTATTGACCATAAAGTGGTCAAAATAATCCTAATTATTTTACACTAAAGTTCCAGTGTGACTTCCCTAATTTTCCTAGTCTTTTGGACTGGGACCTGCACTGCCTTTGGGAATCCTTTCCAGATTTTCAGATCAGCTAATGAGTTCATCAGTATTCAGGTATTATTGTGATAATAAACAAAATGACCTCCAGTTTCTCATATGCTGTAAATAGGTAAAGCAGATCATCATCATCATATGTATAGTATTTATAGTATTGGCATTTGAGTGACTCTGGAAACCATGCCTTCTTGCCTCCAGCTTTCCTAGTGAATTATCCACCACCATTCTGCAACTGTTACAAGATACAATAGTGTGCGCTGGGTGGATGTGCATATTTGGCTGTTTAAGTTCTGGCAGTAGAAGCTAGATGGAATTCCTCAAAATAACAGCAGGCACCTGCACCCTATTGAGAATGTTATTAGTGGGAGAGAATAAAGATCTCAGCTTGTCCAAGGATCTGTGTGTCTTATCTGCTCCAAACACAGATGTGGCATATCTTGCCAATGCCTCCCAGACTGATGCTCATTAGCTTTCCCCCTGGTCCTCAGAGCTCTTAGGGAACCTCTTATGGCTCACTTACATGCTGACTTCCTTGGTGGAAGGGCACATAATGAGTACATTTGTGCCGTCTATTGCCTTACTGCAGTTTGTAAGCCCCATTCTCTGAAGGCCAGACTCTAGTACTTAACACATAGAGGTTGAAAACTTTTAAACAAGCATCACAAATCTGTACTAAAACATGCAAGAGATTTTGAATACATGATAGTCTTGATAGGCTTTTAGATCATGGTTTTTTATTGGCATAAGCTCTCTAATTTGTATGCTTCAATAACAGAGTGATGTGGGTGGACTTTTCAGGTTGACTAAGGGATAGATCAACATGGACAATGAATTTTCCAAATATCTCCCATTTTGTCACTTTGCTGCAAATCTTCTGGCTTGAACATCTTGGAAAATTCACCAAAGTCATACAGCTGTCTGATTGTCTGTCTGCCCAACAAACATTTGGTCCACATTCTAAGTGGTGTGGTGGTTGCTTCATGCTGCATGACTAGGGTTTTTTTATTATTATTATTATTATTATTATTATTATTATTATTATTATTATTATTATTATTATTATTTACAGCATTTCTGTAAATATTTTCTTTAAGTCTATACAATAATTTCCCATCTATTGTAACAGGAACATTTTAATGGCACTCCTAAAGTGATGAATGGGTTGGGGACATTTTGTGGTACCACAGGGATCCTTTTGCCTGCTGGCCTACTCTTCTGAGGCTTGAAACTCACACTGTACTCCTCTTTGAGTTCTATCCTTCTGCCATCTGCCATTGCACATTTATTAATCTTTAACAATGACTCCTCTGTAGGGCAGACCTGCCTTCTCTTAGCCTGGATCTGAAGTTCCACTTTTTCCTCTTCCAGTTTTCTGAGTATCACTATGCCTTTTGTTCTTTCTGGTGATCACCTAAATATCCTGATGATTTCTACTCAAGATATGACCATTGACTATGCCCACTATATTTCTTCTCTACTTCTTGATACAGAATCTAATTTTTCTTCCACCTTTTCTTTCATTTGGTCATGTGATGTCTTACACAGTCACAGATCAATCTTTTGGATCTTCTCATAAACTTGTATCTGCAAACCTGATTTTTCTCTCCTCATCCACTGCATGCTTCCCTTGACTTTGTTATGGACTCCAGACATATTTCTGGGTATTCTCTTCCTCAGGGACTATCAGATGACTGAATATGGCACAAACTTCTGTTGAATGCTCAGTGGTTACACTCAACTCACAACTGCATTATGCAGATAATCCTTTTTCTCTGCAATTTTCTAGATCTCTTCCACTTCTCTAGCAGCTACAGTCTTCTCTGTCTTAAAAGTAAAAAACTCACCTCAGCAACCACAAAAACCAGACCAACTCCAACCTTTCCATCTTTCTGTTGTTTGCCTGCTGTTTTCCTTTATTAAAGGACTCAGGTATTGACAAATTTGAAGTTTCCTTGCTTCAAAATAAATGTTTCACTATGTAAATACAATATTTGACAATGCAAATCTAAAAGTTGCAGAGCTTTGCTTCCACAAAAATATTAACAATGATAATCATACTGGTTGAGGAAGAAACTGGACAACTGGTAACCTGAATTTCATGCCTGTTCTATGATGAGACTCTGTTATTAAAAGGAAAATACTTTCATCTATCTATGTTCACTGAAGAGAGTTTTCCTGCATTAAATCCTGAGGGCAGTTAATGAATCCCCTATGCCCCTATGGAGGTGATCCTATAAGCATCCCAAATGTGGCCCGACTAGCTTCTTCATTGCTTACCCTGTGCACAGCTAGGAATCAAATCAAGAGGGCAGAATCAACTCTGCCTTCTTTATTCTTCACAGTATGCTTTAAGTAGCCCCACTTTATAACAGACAAGTTTCAATAATAGTAAATTGTATGAGGTGCTGATATAATGCATTTTAGTGTATACTTCTTTGGAAGCTACTTTTAAAGGGATCTATATTATTTCATTTTTCTACAGAGGCTGGTAAGCATGAGAAATATTTTCCTAAATTCTGTAACAAGCTACTTTCTATGCTGAAATATATCTGCAAGCACTTCTTTGGTCTTTTTTTACATCTCACTAATTTTTGGTAAAGACCAGTAACACACTGTTAAAGTGAATATTATGCCTTTCCAAAACTACATAAGCATACATCCAACTTCCTTGGAAATTCAAGGGTATAATCTAACCAGATATTTTCATACACCCACTACTTTTGTTTTGTGTCCTAAGTAATAAAAATTAATTACATTAAGGCATTCTTTTTCCTTTAAAGCCAAGGATTAATTATATTATCTCTTTTTAACTGAGTATTTCCTCAGCATTTCTTTTTTTATTACTCATTTGCTATTCTGTGGAACCCCTATTTTTGGAAAAGGCAGCAGTGAATATAAAAAGGTATAATGTGCCCTTCAAGGTCAGTAAGTAGAACACTGATGTAGGATCCGTAAAAATTAACACCTTTGAATGCCACAAATAGAAATGTATATGTTAATTTCTTTTTAATTTCTGTTACAGTCATTTCTAGGTCTTAAATTTTAATCTCTTCAGATGATTGTGAGTGACTATGCATACAGACTTACCAGGGAATCCAAAAACCTCTCTAAAATAAGCATCTCTTGTCTAACAGTAACTTTTCTAAAAAGGACCAAAAAATAAGTGAAGTTATAATCTCACGATGCACTCCAGACCTCCCTCAAACACAGCTTGACATCAGCAGCCCTTTCTTGCAGTAACTTGCTTATCTTAGAGCTTCTGAAAGCAAGTCACAGAGGGAAGCTTTGACTAGGAAGGAAGACAGCTTATGTGCTGAAAATGCTTTCTGTGGAAACCCAAAGAAACTGTGCGTATGTCTTTAGACTAGTTCTGCAGACAAGAGGGGAAAATGGTGAATGATGAACATTTTAACAGCCTCCCTCTTGTGTAAGAGGGAGGCTGTTATCATTTACACTGATAACATCTCTTGAAGAACTAGCATCATAGAAATAGAAGGGAGAGCTAATGGCTAGATCACCTTTGATGATAGTAACAACCGTCTGGATGCTATGAGGAAAGTCTCCATGATGCTCCTACAGTGGAGCTGCCTCTAGTGAATGAACCCCAGGACCCAAATGCCAGAGTGAGAGCTTTCTGGTGAAAGACTCCTTGTAGTGAGAATTAAGAGGGTTATTGAAACTTCATGTACTTCTCTAGTAGTACAAAAAAGCCCATGGCTGTGGGTGATGCTATTCAGACTGTCATATGCTGAAATTCTTAGTGGGTGAACGAGCTGCATTACCCCTGGGTCAGGTCTCAGAGGCTGTGGTCTGATGGGGTCAGATGGTCTGATGGTGCCACATCCAAAGAGCAATGGTCTCTGGCCTGTGCCTCCTCCTGAATTACATCCAGGAATTCCTTGGGAAATTGCTAGCTAGCCTTGGCACAGCCATCACAGGGACTCTCCTGGCAATTTAATGTGGGGGCAGTTAATTTCCTGGGAAATATTTGATTTACTAACCTAGATGCAGTCACTGAATATCCTTTAGAAGAGTCAATAAGACTGCCAGAAAATGTGAATTGAAGGATTTGGCAGAGGTCAAAGGAATGGAAATCAGATACGGACCTGTGAATGGCAGAGGATTTATGGCATCCTTGCTTTTAGATTATAATTTGGATTTTCACTGCATTGTGTTTTTGAGTATTCTTTTTTTTTCTGCCTACACAAGACTATTATAAATCTAAAGAAAAAAATTTCACTTTCATTAAATGTTTTTTTACTATATGACAGATCCTACAAGTATTATATTTCCATAGTATGCTCATGCTTAATGCAAAGAAAAGTAGGAAAATGTGTCCTTCAATGTTTAGAGGAGTGAATTTGCTATGCTTGCACTCTAAATTTTCCTAGATGCATCAAGGAGAGATTTGATTGCAAAAGACAAGCAGAATCTGGACCAGTGCATGTGCAACAAATTACTTAGTCAGCAGCACTTTTCTTGTCAAATAGATGTCTGCTAAAAATAATAGTTGTTACTGTCTTCTCCTCAACTGCACAGTAGTTCTATACTGAGTACCAGAGATGCATTAGTAGAGCAATCAAAAGTTTCAGTCACAACATTCTTCTCAAAGGTATTACTACCTGAAGCCCCAGGGACATTAAGTGGAAAGGATCAAGAACTTAGTCCCCTACATGAACTACAAGCTATTTCTGAACTAAAAATCTGCAAATGTTGACAAAAAGTTGCTACTGTGAACCTCACCATATATTAAGTGCTGTCACTGAATCACTTTGAGACAAGGAGTTCAGGTTATTGCTCAAAATATATTTTACTTCTGAAAATGAGAGTGAGATGGAAAGTCCTAATTAAAGGGAAATTATCATTAGATTCAGTATCATCTTTCATTTTACTTAGTATTTACCTAGTTTTACATTTCCTGACAGTTTAGGTAAAATGTTTTGTCATCTCATGACAAACTGGTAAGATCTCATAAAGTAGTCGACGTTCACCAGTGTATTGAAGAGATCCAAAGGTAATGTATGGGATTTATTTGGTCCTGCAATTACTGGACTTGATGCTACTCAATCCAATTTAATTTGTATTTCTATAAATTGACAGAGTTTGCAACACACTGCTGTGTATTTTTCCTGTAAATCAGAAGCAAGAGTCAATATGCTAATACTGCCCAAGTGTTATATTAAGTCACGTGGGTCTATGCAGTGTGCACATTTTATGTCTCAGACAGTTTGCATTCCATACTTCTGTTATGAAGAGAGAGCATGTTCTACTACCAACACAGTTTCCTAGGTGATCCTATGGGTCACACCGTGTTCTGCTGTGATTTTTATGCCTAGAGCACAGTTTATGTACAATAAAATGATTGAATGTTATATTTAGGTATTTGCAGGAAGTTCAAGCAAAGTGGTCAAACCTATATTAAAGGGGGACAATGTTTAGATAGAATATGTTTTAATGTCTCAATTCTTCCTGCTACTAAGCAAGACAATTAACATTTTCATAATTGCAAAAATTAAGAAATGTCTGACTTCCTTAGAAATTACAGCTTATGGTACTACAGGTGGTTTGTAACTCTTGGTTTGTAATTTGTGTGGATTTCCAAATTGTAGTTTTACATGTAGTTAATGATATGAGTTCTCAGCAAACATAGCTGAAATTTATAATCTAGGTCAAACCTAATATGCATAGATATTCTACCAGTGCCTTCTTACTGTTCTCATTTTCCATCTTTATTCAATAACACAAATGCCTTTTGTTTCTGCAGGAAAGGATCTGCTCCAAATCCTGATGTCCCATGGATGCCAAAAGAAGTTGTACCTCAATGTCTGTAATAATTCTAAGCAAAGTTCTTAGGATTTGTGCCATACATACTTTCATTTTACTTTCCTCTCTTCAGACTATTAAAATGACCTCTTTTCTTTTTTTTTTTCCCTTCCCTGGTTGAGAGGCATCACATTTTACTTTTCTGTAGGTGAAAAAATATTGTGTTGAAGTAATTTTAAGCAGAGAAAAGAGCCCTTTTGTTCTGTTAGGAAGTTCTAACTGAACCTCTTTAGTCATAGCTATGAGAAAACTTGGCTGAAGTTTGAAAACTGAGATGCCACTGCTAAATTGACTAGACAGCTATAATGATTACATTTGACTGAAAAAACACTTCTGAAAATACTCACTGGACATCTGTCAAGAAGCAGCTCCTCACTCATAATCTCACATAGGAAATGGGAAGGACATACATTATTTATCTGCTGAGTTTGATAAAGTCAAGTGAGTTTGAAAAAGTGATTGTATTAAAGAAGACTGCAAGTGCCTTATTGCTATGTTCAGAACAAAGTTCTCCCCAACACTGTTGCCTTATCCCGAGGGTGGGAGGGGAAACTCCTGTGTGAGCTAAGTGCAGTTAGTCAGATGTGAGACTGCTCAGTGTGCATTTAAAAGGTCAGTATGCAGAAGAAGCAGTCTGGTTGGAATATTGCCGTAGCCTTATTCTGCCTGTGCACTCTGGGCAAGCAGTGTATGCAGAACGTGGGGAAATAAACACATCCCACAATTTCTGCACTGCAGAGGGCAGGGAATGGGCATGTCTCATTTGCAGGTGCAGTTGCTCCACATTTGCAATATTTCACTTGTAGGGAACAAATTTACTTGATTTTATGTGTGTGTGTGACATTCTTTAATTTCATTTTGAACTCTAAAGGCCACTAATTTACCACAGAAATCCAATATCCCAATTACTCTGTGCATGTAATAGTTCCAGTTCCCAAAATTTACTAGCCAGTGATGCAACCAATAGCCAGCCAAAGAAGACACTGTCACAGGTAGAAGACTTTACCCGGAGCTCTGAAAATCTTGAAGAACTGTACCGATCTATTTTATAATGAAGAGTTTGTAAAAAAATCTCTGGCCCATGAAATGTAAAGGTTTCATATGTTATTTTCATTGCTATTTTATGTCATTTTCATTGGAAATTACTATGAACTTGTGGCTGCCCTGTGCTTGATGTACATGTGCTTAGCTAAACACAGCAGCCTATCAAAGGAAAAAAGACCACTGTAGTCAGGGCAACATTCACCATCTTCTAGATGGAGGCAAAGCTCAATCACTGGGAAACCACAAAGGTAAATCCTCCATGCATTCCACAGCTGTAGTTCTGCAGGAAATGAGTACATCTTGTGGGTACTATGAGTTATAAAGATAAACTTGGACAACCACAAAAAAGCATTAATAATGAAAGGCAGCCTGACTCCTGTTTCGTTTTCCCTTTTGAAGGTACACAGCTCACTGTCTGTGTCAGTGTTATGTAACCACAAATTGCCTTCTCATCTTCTGCAAGCTGCATTGCTGTCAAACAACAGTGATGACCCAGCCACACTGTCTAAAGATGTCAGGGGAAGAGAAAAACCAGACTACTAAAAATGACACAGTGAATACTCCTTTCCTGTTACAAATTCCACATTAAATCTAAGTAATTATTTGGCCACAGTGATACTTAGTCCACAGGACAATGCATTTACAGGCATTTAGGAACAGCAGTTTACAATAATGCTTGCATATGGGTTTGATATTTTGTGTTGTTAAAACAAATCAGCAAGTCTAGACTGTAATTTGCTGAAGCAATTTATGGTTATTTCATGGTTTTTTTCTCTAAGTAGAGGTGAATACATTTGACTGTCTTAAGAGGAAGGATGGTAGCACACATTCTTTTGATTTTAACTGTAAGACTGATCTGAAACAGAGGTATTAACATTCTGATTTTCATACCACATCAAAAACTGATCTAAACTATTAGTGCTTTATTCCACTATGATATTCAGATATTTTGGGAACTGCTGATTGATCATGAAAAAAACACACTACTGCAGCCATTTCTTCACAAATTAGCAGATTGAGACTGTCAATACAGCAAGTCAGTAGCAGAGCAGGGAGCAAGAACCCATGCTGGAAACCCTCAGCTGCCTTAAATTCTTACTGAAGTCATCAAAGTGTAACAGCTGCCAGTAGTTGAGGGTTCCCCTTAGCTTTTCACTCCTAGGCTTCTGCTCCACTAGCAAGGCAAAACAAATGCTTTTTGTGTTTCTGGAAATATTGCAACATTGCTTTATGCCAGACTTGACAGTAATTTTCTTCTAGGTGAACAAATACTTGCAGGTGATTTTCTCACACTGTTTTCTGACCTTATTACAAATCTCACACAGCTTCAAAATCTGTGTAACACAAGACGCTGTGTTCATTCTCCTTAGATGTAATTGCAGTTCTGAAAAATGTAATATAATATGCAGATAAATTTAAAAAAACCCAAAGCTAACCAACAACAACAACAACAAAAAACTAAAACAAAAAACCCACCACCAAAGATGCAGAAAACCCCAAAACTGGGGATTCTGAGAGCTGAGAAATACTTTCCCAGTGAGTGTTTGATTTCCTTATGCCTTTGGGCCAGAGAAACAAGTCCCCAGTCCCACGTGGCTGGTGCCAGGCTCTCTGCTGTGGTACACCCAGACACCAAATTTCTAGACAAAACTGCTTGCAGAAAAAAGACTCAGACGGGCTCTAGAATTTGCAGTGAACCTTACAAGAGCTGTCTCCCACCTGTCTGTCTTCGAAAAGAGAACCTCCTCAAACACTGTGGACTACAGCTCCAGGGCTCTCACCAGCAAATGAGCACACTTAGCACTGGCAGAACAGAAAATGGATTTCTATGGACTAGTCATTAGATGACCATTAAACAGAGAAAAATTTAGGTCATATCTTTGTTATAAAATTCTGTAAAAAACCCCAGGAATTCAGCTAACAGAGGCCTTTTTCCTTTGCATGGACTGTTGTCCTTTCCAAAGCTAATCAGTTATTATATACTGAAGTTGTTCACGGACATGATGGAGTCTTGTACTTTCTTTTTTTTCTTTATTTTCTAAATGCTTTTGTGGATGTATATAAATTACATTCTAAGACCATAATGTTTAGATAATTGTTTTGGTTTACTGCAATTGTCATACTGACAGAGTTTGAAAAAAACAAATGCATTTATTGTTGCTAGAAATCATCAGATTATGAATTCACAAAAAAATATGCCTTTTTATTAAGAAGGTAGAAGGTCCATCAACTTTTCTTAGTACAAAATGGCACAACTCCACTGAAGAAAGTGATTTGCTACACTACCCTCTTTTCGTTAAAAGTAGAGGTATGTTATGAAAGAAATAACTGTATAATATACTCATTACTTGTTGACCTTAACCAATACCCAAGATCCTAGCTGTCCCTCTCACCTCTTCCAGTGGCTCATCATTTCTGTGCTCCAGACAAGCACAAATACATTATTTTGTGGTAGCAGATGAAAGAGTTGCTGTTTTAGAGAGCACAACATGAGGATCTCACAGCGTTGGGCAGAGCATAACTAATTGAGCCTTTAAACTTTCCAGGACTTGGGAGAAAGAAGCTAGACTGGACTTCTGTTCCAAATAGACTGCAGTTTGTAACAAGCCACCTCATTCAAATTATTTCTTTTCTGACATTATTGCACTTTGGGCTGTGTTTGGTTTTATTTTGTGTTGCCCATATGGAGTGCAGTTTCTCTGTAACTTAATCCTTAAACATCAGTTCTTAGAAAGGGTCCTTCTTTGTGTAAGATGTGCGTGTTTATCAAGGTTATCAAGAAGCAGACTTGAGATTCTACAGGTTGACATTTAGAATTCACTAAATGGGTAAAAAAGCTTGTTTGGATGATCTAAATTGGGTGTAGAAAGAGGCATGAAACATGGTTGTATTGGGGCAACCTACAAGTATTAGCTGAATATCTAACCCCTAATTGTTCAGAGAGATGTGTCAGGTTATTAAAATGACAGTCATAAGTGAAAAATGTTCTGGAGCTCACCCTGGTGTTTGTAGGAGGCCTCTGCCCATGAAAATGTTTTTGAGATTTCCATGCACCATTCCAGGATGTGTGTCATGGCCTCTTCTGAGAAGAATGAAGTCACTTGGCCTTTGGCATCATGACTTCCAGTACGCTCCAGGAAAGGAGTTTCTCACCAGCTATTGCCATAACCTGCAATATTTTCTTTTACATTTACCCTCCTAGCTGTGCCAGGCTATATTAACCCTTCCTAAGCAGAGATACAGACATGCTCCCTGGAAGGCCTATGCTAGGGAAATCTTAGGAAGGGCTTGTTGCAGTACCAGTGTCAGTATCCCCAGCAGGAGTGATTTGAGTCTCTCCACTAAATAGTTCATGAACAGAATCTGATTTACTCGTTTCCCTTTCAACATCTTTTCTCTAACACACAAAGTTTGAAAGTGCTATGAAAATCAACAAAATAAAAAGTCCCTACAGTCAAATCAGATGTAATCCTCTCATACTCCTTTTCTCCTATGACTTCTGTCAACAGCTTGCTCTTCAGTGCAGGATGACAGTGCTGGAATGTAGCTGTGACACCACAACCACTGACAGGCTGATCGGGCCGAAGCTGTTACTGTCACGGACAGGGTAGATCTGGGCTCAGCAGGGCTATGCATTTAACCCCCTTGAGCCCTGTGCCAGATGGGAAAGTAAAATGAGTCTTTCAGATCACCCTAGTGTCCTCCCAGAAAGCACTCACGTTTCTGTGTATTTGACAATCACTGTATCTGACAGGAAGAACTGTATTTAAGCAAATATTTCTAACTAGACCTTTGACTCTTACCATTATATTAAAGGGCTAAAGGTATTAGATTTATGAGTGTGTTCAGACAAATATTCTACCCTGCCTTTTTTTCCATAATTCTGAACTTTTCTGACAGCATCCTTCATGACTTCCTGTCCAAAGGTTTTTCCAAATTCTTAACATCAAGAAAGTAGGAGATGTCCCAGGTGTTATCTTTTGCCATTTTCTCTGTTAAACCATGTAGAACATAAAATAAAATTTATTTTCTAAGAATTGGAAAAACTGGCTGATACAAAACCAGAAACACTGATGAAAGAGCATTCCCGTGTAACACGGGACTTTTTATTGTTTCACTTCTTCTTATTAGTGTGCAAAATTACCACTGTAAAACAGTGCATTTTCATTTCGCTTTACATTCTGCTTTAACTGGCATTGATATAAATGTGGAGCAATCATATTGAATTGAATTTCCTCCTGGTTTTCACCAGTGTGAGAATATGATTGGCCTGTCCTTTTTATCAGTCCCTACCTTTCATCTGGAAGTTCAGCCATTTCTCCAGATGAAATGACATTTGACTAATGACAGGAAACCAGCGTCAGAAAGCCAGCATATAATGTACACCATAGCAATAAGTCAAGACTAAGGGATTATGGCAACTGTAGTATTTATCACTACTTAAAACCCATGTCAATCTTTTGTCAGGGAACAAAAAGGTGAAAGAAGACTAGATTTTTCACAGTAGGCCTAACTGAGAAAACAATTCATTACAAGAAGAAGTTTTAATGCACTTTTCTAAATGTATGCTAATTTAATGTGCTGCTGTTGTTCATCCCTGTCCTGAATTTTTTGGATAAGGAGTTTTCTGACCATGGATCTTGGTTGAGAACAACCTTCTCTCTCTCTTCTCACAAACCGCATCATAAGACCATCAACCACAGCCCAACTATCTTAGACACTTGTCTTCTTAGAACACTTTTTTTCAAAGTAAATGCAACTAGCAATCATAAAGTAACAACCCCCGCTTTGCATCTATAACTGAACATTGGATCCTGGAACCAAGTATTTGGTGGGAAAGGTGCAGCCCCTCCTGGGCACTGCAGCCCCATTAGGCTGTACTGAGCCATAAACCAGCCTGCCCACTCCAAAATTCATATTAAGCAGTACTGGAAAATGGTCAGTGAGTTATTCTGAGCCTACTGCTGTGGCAGTCACCAGAATATTGCTGGAGAAAAAAACATCTAGCAGAAGAGCTGGAACCTATGATATGACATCTTCATTCCTCCTCTATGAATATGCTTTTTCATCTGCTCTTAGACTTGTTATGAGCTGTCTGGTACGTCCATGATTGGTCTTTCCATTGAGAGCAGCATCCTTGTACCTGTGAGTTTCACTAGGAAACCATCACTTGACCCACTGCTGCTCACATGGTCAGCTGCCCAGGTCCATGGGCAGATTATGCACCTCTGTCTTAGCATCTGGCTCCACAAATGGCGATTCCAAAGCTTGCTTTGCCAAATCTTCATTCCTGTCCTCAGTTTCTCCCTTACGGAGCATTTGGGTGAGCTCCAGTACCTTGGGATGTATTGCACAATCTTTCTGCTGCATGGTACGCACACAGCAAAGAGACAACAGGGGAAGGAAAAGGGGAGCTGGCTGTGCCTTGTCTTACAGACTTTGTAGATAAAAACTATCAACAGATCAGCTCTGGCATTTGTATTTAATTCTGTTGTTGTAAAACAAGATATGATTTGGATCCTTTGGCAGGTCCTATACTCCTGACTGGAGAAAGCCAGCCACTGGGCCTGTTGGAGGGAGTTCTGTCTTATTCTGGTACTCACCAGAGTAACTCTGAGTTGAAGAAGAGTGGACCAGCAGCTGGCTTCTGGCTGGCACCAGTAGAGCAATGAGGGGCAGACAGACAACAGACTGAATGCAGACTACACACAACACATAAGAAAGATGAAGCAGGAGGATGAGAGAGATCTGTGTGACCGGCTGCTCTCTGGAGGACTTTAAATACTGGTGTGATAACCATCAGATTTTTGGTTGATGTTTCCATGACCTCAAGCTAACAAGCAAATTTTAATTTACATAATACAACATTTGCAGTCTATTCAGCAGAACTCATCTTACAATATCTATCTAAAGATGACGTATGTGCAAGTCTTCAACAGTTGCTGGTTTGGCTAATCAGCTCTGCATTGGAGGAGCTAGGCCATACTCAGATGTGAAATAGAAATAAACTCTTCATGCATCTTGATTCTGCTCCTATACATGTAGGAATAACACAGAAGCATAACAAACACCCTTCAAAGTAGCCTCCTGACTCTTTGTCTTGGAAGTAACTCCTTCTCAGTAGCAAAAGCTACATTACAGTCGATTCCCTTGTTTGCTTCCACTTCTGCACTTCTGCTAAGAGGATGTTTCAGAACTTGGCATGGTTAATGATGAATGTCTTCCTTCAGATACATAACATACAAGCTAGGCCATCACGATGCTCATGTTTTGATCAATGTGGTAAGTTTCTGGGAAGGCAGGAAGAAGCTGATTTTAGTAGATGACTGAAGAAATAATCTTACCTAGGATATAATTTTTTTAATAGGAATTGAAGAAATAAACATTATCTGATACCAAAAACAAAGAGAAAAGGAGTATTCAACAATGCCAAAATTATAAAAAGAGAAGGAAGATATTTTTGGGAAAGACAGTCCTTGATGTGAACACTTTAACTGAATTGGTAAACAGAAAAGAGTGCCACTGGTCTGGTTTACTCCTCTTTACTCTTCAATCCATTAAATGTTTCTGTAGTACTGTTTGTTCCTTTAATTTGGTATTGCCACTTGTATGTCTTGTGAAATACCATATGAATGCCAGGGCAGCTAAGATTTTGGCACACATTTTTGACAGCTGTTTTGAAACTACAAATATGATGTATGCTACATCTGGTGAGGATGGAGTGGAAAAATACTCCATGTGGAAAAGCACAATTCCTCTTTTAGAGCTGCTGGGAAGGATTTACAATAGCTAAGTCCTTTATTCAGTAAAGCAACTCTTTAATGACCTACCCACAGAGATAGTCTTTTATAATCAAAACCAAAGATTCATTTGAATATTTCTGCAAAGCTGGTATGTTCATTCTAACTAGGAAAATTGACACAGAACATGAAAGAGATGAGTTAATGGTCTTAA
Organism: Passer montanus; assembly: GCF_014805655.1. Lineage (NCBI taxonomy): Eukaryota > Metazoa > Chordata > Aves > Passeriformes > Passeridae > Passer > Passer montanus. The sequence continues at coordinate 7,394,287 of NW_024366480.1, read as the reverse complement.
ATGAGTAAGTTATATCAGTGAATCAATAAATGATCTAATAATATTTTTTTTTATTTATTTTCATGACATGGCTATGACTATGCCAAGCAAGGCATCATGTGTACTCAAGTGTAATGAAGTCTCATACCTATGACTCAGGGGCAGAAGTAGCAGCTGGCCTCCTGGAAGCTGCAATGAATAATCAAGGGATTTGCTGGTGTCAGTCTAATGTTTTAGACACTACCAAGTGTCCTCTTTCAAGAGAAGTGGAGCTGACTAAGTAGCTTTGATATTGTCTCAATTTTCTTTTCCTAACAGTAGCTTTCACTTTATCTTAAATCACTTTGTGGCTGATATTCAAATCCTTTCAATATACAATTTTCTGAAAGCTAAAATCAAGGGGTTTTTTTTATTTCCTTAATACAGATTGATTAGACTGGGTGTAGAACTCAGTTAAGACCAGCTCATGATGGAGCTTGCTTGGGGAAAATGAGCATATCAACAGCAACACTAATATTTTATTTCAGAGGGAGAAAGTCAAGGTTGCACATTTCTGCGTACTGCATTGATTTGTGTAGGATTTAACCCCCATAATCTGAACACTACTATGTGCTATAGGACCTTCAACATGACTTGTGGTGCTCTCAGGCTGTCCTAGGTTCTACTGAGTCTTTTAAAATATAACATGAGTGGAAGCTTATTTTGATGACCCCTTGTTCTTAGTTGGCTGATTCTGGCAAGGATTTCTGCATTTCTGATACAACTCCCCTGGCTTCAAATGAAAACACAGCCTTGAAACTGGTAGTGAAGCATGAGCAGGATGCTGTGCTTGAACAAGAATATGCTCTGGTGCAGCTACAGAATGAAGTATTCAGTAGGAATCACCACCAATTACAGTTGTGAAGACAAGTCTGGATTTTCTGTAAAAACCATCAGCAAAGGTTCTTAGCACATCCCTAGTGCATCCCTAACTGCCTTTCTGTTCTCCCTTCCAGACCCAGTAAAGCTTCACTCTCCTGGGCACTAATGCCCCAGTGCTGGAGAAGAAAGGACCATCTCGGTGCCTTGCTATTTCCTCTGCTGAAAGGAGTTTTTGTGGAACTGGGCAGAGTTGGGGAACACTCCATCTGGGCCTTGAGCAATGTGCTGCAGTGAGATCAGACTGTTGTGTGGCACAATACAGCCTTGCAGAAGGACACAGCGTGGACATGAATGATCCTCAGCTCCCGACTGAACCCAGTTCTGCTCCGGACACATATCCAAGTTTTCAAGGCTGGCACTCAGTTAATTGGAAGCACTTTTATCTCCAAAAGCCAGAAGGATGAAAACGTTTTGGAAAAAACCAAGGAAATGCCAATAACCAGAGCAATCACCTTCCCAGCCAATCCTGTCACCTCCTTATGCATTATAAAATACCCAGGACACTTTCATTTTAGGAGGAACATTCTGGATTAATAAATAGAAGCCAGAAATATTTGGAAAGTACTGCTCCCAGGATTAAGTGTAGTGGGTGAATTTATCAAAATGCATCACTCCTTGAATGCTACATGTGTAGAAAAACTTGGGCCCCTTTAGTTTTTTAAGTATGCAAGTGTACAAAGTGAATTTCTACTTTGTTCTGGAATTAAGCAACATTGATTGTGGTTTTATAATAGTATTAAAAATTTAAGGTTTTGTGTAACCATAAGAATATACTGTTTTATGTGACACAAATGTGTGAATTAAGCGGTTTTGACTGGACAGGACATGAAATCTTTCATAAAGGATTATCCTTTTCCCAGAGCAAAAATGACAACAGATCAAGTTCAGGAAAACAACCTGCCAAGCCTTTTACCTCCCATTCCACTTCTTTAAGACACACTGCATCTTAATTAATTAGACTTGAATTTCTTGAGATTGATAGTATTACCATTTTAGCAATTCTCCAGTCATCCATAAAGCTTCCTATGAAGTCCAGATTCAACTTCACAAGTAAAAGTAAACAAAAGCTTATCTAAAAAACAAGAAAACAAGACAGAAAACCTATACCTTTCGGCTATCATTTCAGAATAATATAGGCAGTGCCATGAGTTCCCTGACTCAATAGTTAATTTGTTTTTATTTAACTTATTTTGTAGTATCACAAAATGTGCCATGGAGTCTTTGGCTTTGATTTTGCAATGGCAACTGCCTGAGTAGATCCTTATGGAGTCCCCTTCCTGAATGAGAGCTTAGATACTGTAAATCTATCCCAGTTATCCCTAAAGAGAAGTTGGACTTTTTCACTGTCTGCAGTCAAACCTCAGCACCTCCAGATGTAGCACGCACTGCAGCCTTCACTTCAAAACAGCTGTCAAGAGTGTGCACCAGACTTTCAACTGTCATGCCATACAGTCAGGATCCCACACAACATACAAATGGCAAAATAGAATTAAATAATGGTATATAATATGAAAAGAAAAACTCAAGTTACAAAGTGGTAGTGGTCCTGCTCACTGGCTTTGCAAAATTCAAAATTTCTGTGCTGGAGTGAATTTAATACGAGACAGTTCTACAAATCATGAGGTCAAGATGTAGCCGCATTTTTTGAGAAAAGAGGAGTAACTCTACCTGCTAAAAGTATTTTTAAGAAAGGTGTCCCAAAATTTATCTGGACAAAATACCCCTTCCATTTAATTTAGCTCTTATTTATTGTGCATATAAAAGTTTTCTGTTCAGGAGTGATGAACTATAGTGTGTAACTTGCAACCTTCACATTGTGGTGTAGAAAAACCCTCTGAAATTGCCTTATATAGAATTTGGCATGATTTCATCAATTACTAGCACTCTTTCTATCTATAAGTAGATTTTGGTTAGTAGCATATTTGACAAGGCAGATCAAGCTGACAACTTTCATTAGTCAGACATACAACCATTGTAAACATCTTCCAAACCAGAAGGTTAGGCTTAAGAAACAAGACACTGGTGTTGGCAGGTTCAAAGATAGTTTTTCAACTTCATGTAACAGTTCATCTGTGCCATTATAAATGACTGAGAAAGTAATACACTGAAATACATACTGATGGCCTGCCACTGAAAGAGGCCAAAGAATGAGAAAATTTAAGTGATCCTGATCAAGCAGTTCTATTTGTTGAATGCTGTGTCACCAGAAGAAAACTAGTTGAAGTGAAATTCAATTTGAAATGAAAATGAAATTGAAGTGAAATTGGATTTTGAAGTAAACATCATCATAAAAATGGGTAGGCACGACATAAATTGTGAGAATTATTTAATTGAATATCTATATGGCAAAGCATTTTATTTTGTGTAAAGGCACTGTATGTTATTAGTTTTAGAGTATTAAATGAAGAAGAGCCCTCTCAGAGGACTCTCTAGACATTCCTTTTATATAAGATCAAGTCAGGCAAAATGATCTAATAATCAATTGTGACAATAACATTTATAAATCTAGGAACATTTTAAAATAAGCTATAAACCAAAAGGTAGTGTGATATTTCTAAGTCTTCAAGCTTAACATCTCCTCCTCCCCCTCTCCCTCTCCTCCCCACGCACCCCCACCCCCACCTTTTGTGTTTATTTCAAAGCAATCAAGATTTTTATTTTAGATCTTCTTGTATATTTAAGCACACTGGTGGCACTGGTTGTCTACTATGGCAGCGGTCAAAGTATTTAAGCTTCTCATACACTCTTTGGACAATCAAACAGAATTCTTAAAATTAAGTATCAGGCAATCAAAGTCCTCAAGTTTATATTTCAAATGAATACTGTATAGATTTTTCTCTACCCCTTCATTATAGAACATGCATGTTGTCGTAGAAACTTGTCCCATGTCTTTATAGCACCTTCCAGTACCTGATGGGAGCGTACAAGACAGCTAGAGAGAGATTTTTTGCAAGGACATATAGTGACAGGACAAGGGGGAATGGCTTTAAGCTGAAAGTGAGTAGATTTAGATTATGTAGGAAGAAGAAATTCCTTACTGTGAGGGTGACAAGGCACTGGAACAGGTCGGCCAGAGAAGTTTTGGTTGTCCCATCCCTGGAATCACTCAAGGTCAGGCTGGATGGGCTCTGAGGAGCCAGGTCAAACTTGTCTCTGCCTATGGAAGGGGGTTGGAACTAGATGATCTTTAATATCCCTTCCATCCCAAACCATCCTACAATTCTATGATTCTTTGAAATAAAATCACAACTCCTGATGGATATAATGCCCTGCCAGGTTATCTGTAAGCAATGAGATAATTTGATTGTTGCGGTGTTTTAGGTGTGCCCTACTAACAGTAAATTTAGACACTGCTGGTAACTCATTATATTATTTGTTCCATGTTAATGTAGCCTATACTTTTATTCCTGCCAAATAACACTCATCTACTTAATCCAAATGAGGATCTTACATGTCCCAATTAACTACTATTTCTTGCTATTGCTTCAGTAAGATTTCACTCTTTCAATATTTCAATTTTTATTGAGCATTACTTGTGTTGGTCAAGGAACATGAATAAGTCTTCCTAACAAACAGCAACCTTTTTATTATAGGTCACCTAAAACTAACAATGTAGTTGCAGGCTAGATATGCCTTTTTTTTCTGTTTTTGAAAAATTGTGGGGACTATGTAGAGCTAATACAAAGTTTGGGCATTTGTGTTTTTTAACTAATTCAGGGAATATTCTACACTAAAAAGAAAATGTATATGTTCAGATGAATACCAGTTTAAGAATCTACATAAAGAGATGGACTACACTACTTTTCTTTTGCTTTGTCTTCTCTTAACAGCAACAGGAAACAGTTGGAGACAATTGTATTTACTTGACTATTGTATACCAATTTCACTGACCCAAAGAACTATTTAAGTGAGCTGCCATACCTGGTTTGGTGCCAGCCTGAGCACTCCCAGTTTATCACCAGCTGCTGCTGCAATTCTAATACCCACTTTCTTGCTCTAGACTCATATTTCCTTATGAATAAAATTCTGCAGTCGTTTCAACATATTCCTCTTTGCCAGGGGTTAAGCCATGACTGGAAAAGTCTGTAGCCTACAAAGCTACAGCTAATATTCACCTGAGTGTCTACCTGTGCTCATAATCTCCATAAGGCATTGGAATCACTACATTTTATGGGTATCTGTATCTAAACTTACAACATTCACTGTAGCCTGACACTATTCCAATTGGTTTCCAGCAGAATTCGTGCCAGTGGGCACAGTCTGGATCTGATTTGGAGGACGGCGATGGAAATAGGGATCGTTAAAAACACCCCATTATCATATGGTCTGGTAGTTGGCTACAGTGCAGTTCTACGAACATGATTTAGTACAGATGTTTCATTTAAACTCTAGGTTTATAAAGGTACACATTTTTTTGGTTTACTCTGATTATAACCACAGTCTACTCCTCCCCAGTAATCAACTGCTAGAATTTGTCAAATGTTGTCATTTAATATGTGGGTCACTTCCAGTGCTGTATTTGTTGCATGGAATGCTCCACTTCCATAGAAACAGATGTTTTAACTTAACAGCAAAAAGAGCTAAACAAGTGCATGTGAAGGCGCAGTGCAAATAATGTGTTTCATTTCTGTTATTTATAGCTGTCCACAGCTATCATAATTTTTTTATTTGAAAATTATTAAATCAATTACAAGAAGTTTATTTGCGGATACTGCCAAGAATGATGCATGCTAGGAGACTGCTTCTGGGAAAAGTGTCTTCTTCTGGGCCATGCAGAGGCATTTCAAAGAAGTCAGTGCACTTCTGAAAGACTGCAGTGTAACAGGGTCTACACACTAGGCCTCAAAGTATATGCAGAAAAGAAACCCTCTTTAGATCTCCCAGCTGGTCTGGCAGATCATATCAGGTGTCAGGACAGTGGAGCTAATACATACTTAACTCCTCAGCATGTCTGAAGAGGATCTCTTGCCCTCTTTAGTACAGCTGAGATGGTGGTTAGAAGGAAAAGTCAGGGAGAGGGTTCTCTCTGCAAAATGGCTGAGATGAGAAGATGGCTTTCTTCTTTCTTTCGGTTTTATTTGACTGAAATACATCCTACCTAAACTAGGAATCATAGTTGTATGGAAAACTACTAATAGTCTTGTCTAAAACAAAAGGGGAAAATGTTTTTTGAAACACAGAACTATATACACATGCTACAACGGAGTAACAAGTCAGCCATCTGTGAAATTCTTTGCTCATTTAAATCCTACCTGACTAGTTTCAGGTCACTGTAGGAGCCACTGATTTTTATAACAAAAGTAATGTTTGAAAGCATGCCATGCTTCATTGTTTCCAAAGTTTCCATGGACAGAATAATTCATAACAGTGCTGTAACATTCCACATCCAGGGGCAAAGCACATAAACAGAGATCTGCATGCACCCAAGGTAAGGGCTTATAGCTGATACTCTAGCATAATTTCCTAAAAAACCAAATAATTTTTACACCTGAGCCATGGGCAAACCTGAAAGTACAGCCTAGGTTATTTCAAAAGTTCACTGTGTTCAATTTCATGCCCACCCAAATGCCCTGGACATGTACTCCACCTCTTATGCTGGGTTCTCAGTGCAGTAGTCAGAGCCAGGCCAGATGAGAGAGATATCTATGTTTGGAAAGTCTCAGCAAATGTGGGACACAAAAGCAGTAAACAAATCAATGGGATGCCAGACCAAATGTGTTCCACATTTGTGAAAATAACAAAGTTGAGTCAGGAAGAAAGGTTTATGTGTCTTCTCCTGATACAATCCTTCCCAAGGTACTTTCTTTCAATCCTCCCCAAATTAAATCCAGCCCAGACAGCAGCAATATTTGTGATTATGCAGCATCAACCAAATGCATTGCAAAGCCATTGACAGTTCCATGGGGCTTGGCCTGAGCCACAGCTCCAAGGGGCGAGCAGGTGTTTCCTCCCACAGCCTTCCTCGGCAGCCAGGCTCATGGATGTGCTGCCACGGCACTGCTGGAGGAAGGGTCTGTACCTCAGCTGCCACTTGCAGGGGATCCAGGCTCATGGATGTGCTGCCACGGCACTGCTGGAGGAAGGGTCTGTACCTCAGCTGCCACTTGCAGGGGATCCAGGCTCAGCAGCCAGGCTGGCAACTTCTTCCCACACAACTCTCCAATCTCTGTCCCCGCCATGAATTCCTGCAAGGGAAAATCTCTGGATCATTTCTCAAGAAAGACCCTGTGACACCTGCCTCTGTTCCAGGGATGGAAAGCCTTTGCAAATATCTTTTTGAGGACTTGTGAACTGTGACACCTGACTCTGTTTGTTCCAGGGATGGAAAGCCTTTGCAAATATCTTTTTGAGGACTTGTGAAACCACAGGAATCAGCTCACCTCTCCTGAACAGGTTACACAGCATCTGGTAGCTCCACAATTTGGTGACTGGTAGCTGTGCTGCAGCAATGGGAAGCAGGCACAGAGGCAGTATGGGACAGAACTATTGTTCAACATCCAATTCGTATTAAACATTAAATGTAAAAAATTAAATTACTGAAAGGTTTATTCAAAGTTTCTACTAATTCTTTTTTTCTATTAAAATTGTGAGATGCCAAAAAATTTATTCACAGCTATTAATTAAAACAATGCTTTGCCACATCCATAATGAGAAATGGGAATTTTTGAAAGCTGAGTAATCTGGAAGGCTTATACAACTCTTTTTGGTGTATTCAAACTCAGTATTTATTGTTCACTTATAGTGAGTCAGCACAGTCCAACCCAACCTTACCATAAAGAAAAATAATGTCAGCTGATGGCTTTAAAAGCTATACTTCAGACAAAAATAAGTAAGTCAGCATGACTGGCAGCAGAACAATTTGAAGATATCTTTAATTAATGTATTTTATTTTAAGGATTATGGGTATTGTATTCATTCAGTTAACTCAGCCCTTTTCCCTGACAGCAATTTTCTATAGAGGAAGTGCTATAAAATTCTTTTGAATTCATTTTTGTTTTAGGAGTAGTAAATAAATTTATGGTACAATTTACATGAGTGAGATTAGTCATTGAATTCCTTTAAATTTAGAATTTCATTGTCCTGAACTACATATTATTTTTAATCTTTGTTGCATGACATAATCTTTATAAAGTGGGTGTATGGGCCTCACTAATTTACTGGGACTTTCAGAAGCCTGGTTAAAGAAAGAAGACACATTACAGTAGTACTGGATAAGCAGATGAAAGGAATACTAGGGTATTATGTATTATTCTTGCTTTTTTAACTAAAAAAACCCCATTATTTCCATATATATATATATCTATGATCTTCACATTCAATATATGTTCTCCTCTTGAACAAATAAACCAAAAAAAATCGTAATAAAACTCAGCTGATTGGTAGTCATCAAAATCCAGAATCCTTTTATGCCCCAGCTATGCACAGTTTTGCCTGCACATTATAGTCACCCATATCTTTCTTCTCTGATAGGGTTATTTGCCACAAAGTGAATGCCTGGGACAAGGATTTGAGGATCCAGTTTGAAATATCAGCAAGAAAAAAAGTCTTACACTGTGATGTTAGATGTGGCCTCTTCCTGCTTTTCTTTCTCTCACACTTATTTGCTGTTCCTTTGTTAACTAATTCTCTGGACAATCCTAAAAATGAAGGAAAAAGTCATAACAAAGTTACAGATTGTTTTCTGTACCTGGCACCACAGCTATGTGTCTTCTACCAAGTATTTCCATGTCCTTTAATTTCCTTATTTGCTGCAAAAATTAATGGAAGAAAATATTCTCCTCGGAGAAATCTGAGCCTGTTTGGGAATTTTTGTGCAGAACTTCCAGGGGCTCAAGAGAACCTCTTGCCATCCAGCCTTCTCCATGGGATTCCTTTCACTCCTCTGATGTGTGTGCCCATGGATATCTAAAAAAAGTAAACAAAAACATGCAGGATGAGCAGTAAATTCAGGTGGAGTTGTCTTCAAATTCTTGAGGTTTTTGTTGTTTTTTTTTTTTCAGGTGTTTTAGCTTTCTTAAGTAAAAGTTTTGTGTTCTGGGAAAATACATTTCTCCCAGTACCCCAGGCCCTTCTAGTGATTCTCCTAAACCCCAAATCATCACTCAACATGCAGCAGTGTCAAATTTGGTAGTGCTGCAGTTGCTTTGATGGGAAGATCAAGAAGTTAATTTACAAGAGACAGAGGTAAGTTAACCTTTTCTAAACTGCCTAACAAGACTTCATAAAAAGCACTTTTTTTACCAATCTCTACTTAGAATTTCAAAAATGAATTTGTCTATTAACACTCACACAAAAGTAAATGCTGTTTTGCTTGCACCAGCATATCTGGGAAAACTCAACTGGACAAAAATCCACAAAACAATTACAACTACAAATCAGTTTCTGTCCTGCTAGAAATCTGTCATTTAGAGTGCTCCTAGATAGTATTTTGTGATGTTTTGTTTGGCATTTTATTTTACATTATTTTCTTAAGCCTTATTAAAAGCAGAAGAGCTACTTTACATTTTCAGAACCCTTAAAGATATCATCATCAAGTTCACAAAGTTTTCACTGAAACATCTTTTACTTGCTTCTTAAGCCAAAAGACTTTGTGTTTGATAATGAAACAGCTGGACATATGGATATTGCATTTGCATAATGGATATTATGGTTACTATATGTGAATAAAAGTAAAAATTTTAGAAAAATTAAAGTAGTATAATAAAAACAAGAATTATGCTCATAATTTGCATTAAATTTTACAATACCTTCAATGTCCTTTTTATTGCAATGAAATTCAAAGGAAGTATTTTGGTATAATCCAAAGCAACATTTTAATAAAAAATATTTTTGTGAAAAATTTCTACTTGCTTGCATAGGCAGTAGCCATGAAATAAACTTAGCTATTAGTCCCAGAATTAGGAGACAGAAGCATTTACTTCTCCTTTATTATTTATCTAGACACATTAATTCCCATAAATTGAGATTATTCACTTTTACTTCCTGCAAAATTGTATAAAATGATAAAACACATAAAAATTAAAAATGTTGTAGCATAAAATTGAAGGAGCTATCTCAACTTCACATAACTTTTTTCCAAAATTATAAAATCTAGAATTTTTGGGACTTGTGAGACCTACAGAAACACAGGTGATTTTTAAATTTTTTCTTTCATCAGGAAAATCTTTTAACCCATTTGGAGTGCAATGACATCTCAAAATTCCATTCTGAGATTCCAAAATGCTGGAAAATTTTGCACTGGTGGAAAGTTAAAGCTCTAACTTTCATTTGATGAAAGTTTGGATTCCATCCCACTGAGCTAGAGAGACCTCAGTGCCACTCACTCATCTCCGTGTCTCATCTTACAGAGGTGTGATGAAACACTGATTTTTTTATGCATTTTAGCTTAGTATACAAGTGTATACTAAGCTAAAATGCATAAAAAATCATACAAATGTTCAGGTATTAATCTGATCCTCTTTTCCATGTCTGCAGAGAAATGTTTTATCTTTGTAAGGAGTGGACTAAAGGCTTCTCTCACGCTACTTTTTGATCTGACCACTTGTGATTATGTCTGCAGTCTTTCAGTCTCACTAAACCTTCCAGCACAGCAATCCCAGGAGCCAGCACGTTCTCCTGGCTGGACTTGCAGCTGCAGGACTCAAAGCACTTCAAGCTGGCTTTGAGTCAATGCCACCTTGTGACACATCAGCAGGAAGAGGCATGAACTTCTCTGGAGTTATGCTGTGGGCAATACTTGAAAGGACATTCAGAGCTCCTTTTTGCAGTCAGCTCTCACCATTTCAGTAAGTCCATGCTGCACACAAGCTCTGCTCAGGATTTTCCATGTAAAGTACCTTATCCATGCAAAATGTATTATTGTAGACCTCCATTAACAAATCAGAAGAGCTGAATTGCTGTGGGTTTTACTCATACTCATCTCCTCTATGGTAAATCCATTCTGGCCACATCCTTCTCATGATGCTGACAGGAGGGCTGGGCTGTCCAGCAACAGCAGGAATTGTCTAGGCTGTGGTCAGTCACCAACTATAAAACTTCTTGCACCTGGAGTTAAACTAGGAACAAAGCCACATCCAGGAACGTGTATATTTTCCCACCTGTTTTATCTCCAGTGCAGTTGTATCAACGACCTTCTGTTTCCTATTTGAAATCAGTTTCCTGAAGACACAGTTCCTATCCTGTAGATCTCCTGGCACCATATGCCTAGGATTCTCCTAAACTCAGTAAGCTTTTGATAAAATCAAATTAGACATGAGTCAGAAGTTCTTCATGTTCACCACAGAGCTGATTTCTACTCTGCATTTTCACAGGATAAAATCCCAATTGGTTTATTTTTGTAGACTCACAGGACATGTCCCAGAATCAAGCATTTGGAGGGTGAGAAGACAGCAGCATCCCAGCTCACCTGTCAACAGTACAGTGGAAAGAGAGACAGGAAGATGGCTCCTGCTGGGAAAACAAAACTGGTACAATTTCACTTTGCTCATCGTGGAAACATGGCCACTGTCTTTTCCATCTTTGAAAAACAAAACGACAAATCAAAAATATTATTATTTGTTCCGACAATTACAGTGACCTTTAAACCTGAAATTTGGCCTGCTAAGGATTTCTGGCCTCACAGTTTCTTTTAAATTCCTATTCCAAAAATGCTTTCCAAAAATGCATTTGGAGCAACTGGAAGTACTCCACTGTGCAGCTGCAGAGAAACCCAATTTCCAACAAGCTGGTTCCAACATCTGCCTCCTGTTTTAACCTGGTTTGAGGGAGTCAGTCCATTGGCTGGTTGCCCCTGTGCAGATCACAGGTTTTGCTTGCTTTGACAGTTCATCGCATGCAATATCCAGTTAAATTCCCTGGCAGGTTCAGAACCTTTGGAGAAGTCAGCCAGGAGAGTCATCTTTGTGCCAGCAAGGCACTGCCTGCCCTGTGCTGAGCTGATGGCCTTTTGTTAAATTCAGTAGCTGTCTCAGGAGTTCAGAAGATAAATACAAGGCTGTGATTTAATGAAGTAATTTGATTACATAGAAATCAATCCCCTGCTAGGACTGGATAACTGCAACAAAAATGCCTACCAAATTTGACACAACTTCTGCTTAAATTATTCTATAAGCTTGTGCTTAAGTACTTTGTTAAATTAAGACTTAAGCAGAGGAAGACAATGCCTTTGTGCTCTCTTTGGGATAACGATCTGAAATGCTTTGGATTGGGTTTGCACCTCTTACATCTTTTATGTAGTTTCCTAAATCAGAACAATCATCATCTGCAGAAAAAAAGAGAAATTTTGGAAAGTTCTCAAACTGAAAAGTGTTTCAAAACTGGATTTTTCTTGAACATGATTCTGAAGTTGTGTATTACAACTAAATTAAGTTTAAATATTATTGTAATTGTGAGCAACTCCAACATCTGGGAATGATGATGCACAGAACTCCATGATATCAGAAGGCTAATTAATTACTTTATTATACTATATTATACTATAACTATATTACAGAATATTACACCAACAAAAACTATCACTAACTACTGAAAAATACTAAAGAAAGCTCGTGACTGTCTCCCAACAGTCAGGACACAGCTTTTTGTGATTGGCCAAGGAAACAAAATAATCCTCAGCAGAATCCAATTACCAAATTCCTTCAGGTAAATATTCTTCCAACACATTTCACATGTTCCAGGAGTGTGCTCCACAAACACAGGAGCAGCAGATGAGATAAGAATTGTTTTGATCATTCTTTTCTCTGCTTCTCTCACAGCTTCTCTCAGTTCAGAGGGCATGTGAATACCACAAAATATTTTAGGCTGTAAGGAGTCAAACTTACCAATGTGCTTAGCACACTACTCCTGGAATGCTTGTAGTCTCCATATACTTTATTGCTACTTAACCATATCTGTGTGGGGAAAACCCTTGCATATTTTAGGTTCTTCCTCTTCTTTAAAATGTTCAAAGTTTTTGGTGGGGCATCAGATTATTTTAAGAATGGGAGATAACATACAGACTTGTTTCTCTCTCGCACTCTTATGTTTCCAGCTCTGCATCTAAACCTCGGCAACTTGGAATAAATGTTTACAAGACACAATACTTGGATTTTTCTTGTGGCTGTGCAGAGTCAGCCCAAGAGCTGGGATTTAAAGATGCACATAGATTTAATGCAGAGATGGATGCATTTCACCAGAAATAAAAGGCAGGAGCAAACCTGGTTCTCTGCATATTCCTTTGTACACCATTGGCCTGCCTCAGTTCAGTAGATGGAAGCACACAAATTTAGATTAACACCTGCAATAAGCAGTGGGTAAAAACTTGTAGAATACCTCGAGTGTGTAACATTTTCTTCATTTTTTTCATTCAAGTGAAAAAAGCCCTCTTCTCTAATGCACTGCTGGTGGGAAGGTGTGTTCTGTGTGAGACGTGTTTCTGAGCAAGCTCCCACATTCCGACAGCATTTTTTTGGTGGTCTAAGCAAAAATGATTAATTTCCTTGGAGAGTCACAGATTATCACACTTGGGCCCAGCCTCCTGAGGTGCAGTTCAGGTGCTTCCCCTCAGTCTTGGCAGGAAGAAGGGGCTTTGCATGCAAAGACTGAGGCACCATGAGGTACTGAAGCACAGCAGCTCATCCTCAGTGGAGAGCAGCTTGCAGCAGAGATGCTGGAGAGATGATCACACCTTCTTTTAAACATGACACATAATAATGTTGTTTTCGTGAAATGATGAACTATTAAATCTGTATGACATATAGATGAGAAAAAAGGGTTCACAGGCCCGCTGTAATTTATGCACATGTGGTGCACAGATGTTACATGAGATTTTTCTTTCCTTTACTTTTGAAAATTTGGATTACATTTTCTCTCCTTCTCTCTAGTGTTCAAACTCTCTGTTTCATGCGTTATTAGATATCTCAGCAGGGTAAATGGATGATTAATAATTGTTGATGACAGATATTTGGTTTCTATAAGCTGTGGAGTGAAAGATAAATATGATAGGAACAGTTGTACCTATGTATGACAACTAAACCTCTTTAAGACTCTGTTAGAGTTAGCCATGATTTATGGGGATGTCACCACTGACCCTAGATAGGGAAAACCTCTTAAATTTCTCTTTTTGCAATCATCACTTTTTATTCAGATATAAGGGAGAAAATATCCCCTAAAAAAAAAAAAAACCAAACCAAAGAAAGTAACTTTTTCAAGCTTGGGAGATATTTTAAAGAACACCCAGTTCCTGATAGTAGTACAATTAAAGCTTTCTTCAGAGAAAAACAGGTTCTGTGCTGCCATCTCTCAAATAAGCCTTGAGAACAAACCATCAAAACAAGACCATAGTGTGTGTGTGCTGGCATCCAGGGCTCACCTCCCACTCCAGTCCCTACATCACTAGAAGGAAAACCAAAAAGACAATTCTGAATCCCTCCTGAGGCAAGATGAGCCATGCTGTCCTGATCTGGATCCTGGACAGTCATATACAGAGGTAAGGTTCTGCTTCAAGACCATGTCTTTTGTAATGAGAAGCATCTGGCCACAGCAACTTAAATTCAATTGCCAGTGTTTTAAATTCAAGGAAAAGATTGTAATGGATTAGGTAGGTGGATTGACAGAAGTAACTCAACGCAGTTGGCAAACTGAAAGCCTTACCTCTTTTCTAGGTCTATCATATACAAAATCCTCGTTTACAGAAATACATCACATCTGTTTCTTTGGGTCATATTTGTTGGAGAAACAAACAAACAAGAACAACAACAAAAATCCGTAACAATTTTATTAGGACCTTTTCCTAATTTCTTTAGGTCTTCTAAAAAATCACGTAAATGTTGCCAATATAAGAATAATCTGTTTCTAATACCAACTCCTGATAATTACAGAACTCTGTAGTGAAAATTCTGTAGTCAACAGGTATGCCACAGGAACATGATGAAGGAGAAGAATGGTTGAAACACAATCAAGTGAAGGCAGCTTTTTCAATCGAAAAAAAAAAGGAAATTTACCTTACAAGTATATACCTAGAATAGTACAACATGTGCTAAAAAAATTTCCATCTATTACTCGTTATTATATAATAAAAGGGTTTTTTATATATAACCAATTACTTATGTTATTTTTCTCATTTAAAACTTCTGCTCCACCACCCCTGCCCCGGCCCCAAACCCAACTTCCTGGAAATTTAATTCCTCCTGAAGTTAAATAGTTTAAAGACCACTACAAATTTCTCTGACTCTTAATGTTACTGCAGAATGATGGAAACTGTTTTTCTTCACCTTTCTTCTCAGCTCCATGAAGTTTTTGTGAGTTAAATTTGCATGTAGAAAGAGAATGACTCCTTCCCACATCTGGTAATTAGTCTGGGAAACATATTGCTATAAGAGATAATCTGATTAAGGACCACAGATGAACTCTATTCCTCTTAATTAATCAGTATGCATGTTGATAAATGCCTCCTCTGAATTTTGGCCTGATAAAGGGCTTTTAAAAAAGGTTAGGAAGTCTGCTTTCTGTTAGTGGAGAAAATAGCAATCATGTTAAGGTTTGGCCCTTCTGCTGTTGCTTTGAGTCCCCAGCCCACCTACACCTGGAAACCTAAGGCAAGACTGGCAGGAAGCAAATTTAATTTGAAGGGACAGGGAGGGACAGTGTGCTGTGAGAGGCTCAAATACTCTGCACAGACATACTGGCCCCCTCTTTCACCAGGACTTCAGAAAAAATAGATATATATTCTCCTATCTGCCACTTTGATCTGAGCTGTAGTCCTCCCGAACAATATAAATTAACAAAATCAATAGAAAACTCCCCTTAATTGTAATTAGGTTTTGAGCAGTTCATCTTAAACATTACTAAATTAGCTTTGATTTTGATCATCACTTAATTGTGGACAAAAGGAGTGGAAAACTTAGAAATAGGGAATTTGTGCCAAATGTTCCTCTGACCCACCAGGGCTGGTTTCATTACAAAACCCCACTCCATCATGCTGAAGCAAAGCAACAGCTCTCAGCTGCTGAAGCAGACAAAGGAGCCTGAGGTGCAGCTCCACTCAAGGCAGATTCACGGCTGGCAGGAAACATCATGGAGACACCCAAAACTGCTGAATTTCAGTAGAAGCTCTGAGAAAAACAAGAAGAAAAATATTTTAGGTCAAAAATGGTACATAAAACTCTTTTAACCTGTTCTCACTTGCTGCTGAGGACTGGGAGAAGCCCTAATGCCTTGAGAGTGTGTAGCCCTTCTGCTGCAGAGGCTGCACACAGGGTCCCTCCAACTGGCTGCAGCAGCTCCTCCACAGCCTGTCTTGATGATGGCAAAGTCCTTCACATCAAGGATATGTGATAGCCATTGCTATTATACCAGTTTTTAGCCAGCATCTCCAGAGCTGAGATAGTTCTTTGTTTCAGCTACACAGGCAAAATTCTTCAGCTCTGCTGCTAGCAGCAGACTGTATTTCATCTCTGCCCTCCACTTGGCACAAAGAAAGATTGACAAAGAATTACCCAGGGGGATAGAATAAGCTCCACTTGGAAAAAAAAATGTTGTTCAGGTGGGAACAAATATGTTTTAATTCAGAAATATTTCCCTCTGGAGGAAAACTCTCACTTGACAGCTTGAAGGAGGACATGTGCCTCTGTGTGTTTCCAGGCCAAAGCAGAGGAGTGACCCAACCCTACAGTCCTCCAGCTGTTTCCTAGTGCTGGATCATGCTTGTCAGGTTCAACAGAAGGGACAAAGGGATGAGACCTTTTGAGTTTCTCCATCTTCAAAAAATGCTCAAACTAGCACGTTCTCAAGCATATAGAATAATAACCTCCCATCGTCTGAGGTTACTGAGCAGACTTTAACTTATTTTAGGATTATCAGTAGTTTTCAAGCCAGTGAAAAACTGGATAGACAGCTACCCTTGTATTTTGATGTTTCTTAAATTTTCATGCCACCCACAAGGCATTTATCTGGACTTTCGGAAAACCCCCTTGACATCCTCTCTAAATTGGAGAGAGATGGATTTGATGAGTGAGCTAACTATTAGATGAATAAATTGTTGGACAGTCACATCTGGAGGCAGTGGTCAATGTTTTAGAGTCCCAATGGACTCAAGTGACTAATGGTGTCCTTCAGAGTTCTGTATTAGAATGAGTGTTTTTAAATATCTTCATTAATGACATAAAGGATCGACTGCACCCTCAGCAAATTTGCAGATGACACCAAGTAATTCTGAGTGGTGTGAGTGACACACCTGAATGATGGGATCCATCCAGAGGGACCTGGATAAGTTTGAGAAGTGGCCCATGGGAATTTCATGAGGTTTAACACCACCAGATGCTGGTGCTGCACCAGGGCTGGGGCAACCCCTGGTGTCAATCCAGGGTGAGGGATGAACAGACAGAGAGCAGCCCTGCTGAGAAGGATCTGAGGGTGCTGGTGGATGAGAGGCTGGACATGACCCAACCACCTGCACTTGCAGCCCAGAAAGCCAAACATAGCCTCTGCTGTTGGGCTGCAATAAAAGCAGTGGCCAGCAGGGCAAGGGAGAGGATTCTGCTCCTCTATTCTATCCTTCCACATGGAGAAGCCACCTGTAGAACTGCATCCAGTTCTGGTACCTCTACATAAGAAAGACATGGACCTGTCAAAGCAAGTCTAGAGGAGGCCACCAAATTGATTAGAGGGATGGAGCATCTCTCCTATGAGGAAAGGCTGAGAGCATTGTGCCTGTTCAACCTGGAAAAGAGGAGGCTTTGGGGTGACCTGCTTGCAGTACCTGAAGGGATCCTACAAGAAGGTTGGAGAGTTAGTTTTTCAAGAGCATGTAGTGAAAGAACAAGGGGAATGGCTTCAAATTGAAAGAGAGTATGTTTAGATTAGATATGAGGAAAAAAGTCTCCACTGTGATGTTGATGAGGCACTGGAACAGGTTGCTCAGAGAAGCTGTGGATGGCCCATCCCTGGAATCAGTCAAGACGAGACTAGATGGAGCTCTGAGAAACCCGGCCTAGTGAAAGATGTCCATGGCCACAGAAGGGGGTGGACTAGATGGTCTTTGAGATCCCTTCCAATCCAGGTGATTCCATGACTCTGTAAAGGCTGAGATGGATGTTCACATTAATTCTAAGACAGTAGTGTTGAAGTTAAAGAGTAAGTAGACTGGACAGGTTTGCAGTCTGACCAGGCATAGTGGCTCCTGCGGTAGTCTGGAATCACTTACAACCTCTGAATTATGTTATTTTACAGATTAATCATAGGTGTTACTTTATAACCAATAGTCCTATATTCTTTTAGACTAGTTCTGAAGGACAGGGACAGCTGGAGAAATGTACTGGAAGGAATTAATTTTATAATGAATGTCCAAGTCAGCCATTCAATGTGCAAGACAGGTGTGCACAGGAATACATTTCTGTCATTCCACACATTGCTATAAATCCCATATCCAAAAGCTGACTGGCTCTGGAAATGTGCATTTTTACAACATACAGTAACAATATGCCAGTATTAAAAATATTGACAACTTGCCCCAGATCAAATCTAGTTCTCGTTTCCAGTTTTTCTCTTCACTGCCCAGGCAGTGCAGTTCTCTCAAGTGGATTAAGACAATGGATTGTGCATTTTTTCCATAGAGGCTGACAGACAGAAGGACAATGATTAGGATAAAGCTATAATAGACAAAATAGTTTTAATTTTCTTGCTTTGTCTGATACATTTCAAATATGCTGCCCTGTGCTAATGAGATGAAAAAGAGCACAAGCGTTCCCCTTTCCCTAGCTGATCTGATCTGCCTTTAAAATGAAGCTCTAAAAAAGTTTAACTGGTTCCAGCTGGATCCTATGCAGCCTACAAAGACCTAGTTCCTCTTAGGCAAATTAGAGCAGTGTAAATTCTTCTTATGTCATGACAGTGGCAAGTGCTCAGAATTTCTACCACTGGGAAAAGTTGTGAAGGGCACTACAAGAGCACATAACAGAGAAAAGAGGGATTCTCGTAGGGGGATTTGCAGACTTACAAAAGACTGTAGCAACTAGATGTGCAGAACAGTAGACTTCATCAGGAAACTACAGAGGACCATATCCCATGGGTCCTTAAAAAGTGGACAGGGCAAAGTAAGAGAAAATACACTATATTGGACAGTTTTCATTAGAAGCTGGAAGGACATGGTGAGCTATTAAGTAGTTTATTTTATCACGCACGTCTTTTACTGCTTTTGAAAACAGCCTAGGTTGCCAGTTAGATCCTTGCTGTGGGACAGCAGCCTCACATTTATAATAACCTCACATTTTATAATAGTTCAGAGAATATAATCTTATTTCAATAAAGAAACAGTGCATGGGAACCCTTTAAAAATGCATCATTGACAACAATTTGCAGGTTGAAATGTGTTGCTTTTATTTTGTCTTTCATAAGCCAGTATGAATCCAACATTTAAGGTTTAATGGCAGGCATGTTGTACATAAGTGGAGCAGTTTCATGTAAATATATGAACATATTTAAACAAACAATCTAATGCAGGCTTACCACAATGAATAAAAAAAATGAAAATCAATAAAATCCCAAGTTACACTGGTGTGTGCTCATGCAATATACACCTACTGGGACTTAGTTTAAAAGTGTTTTGAAATATTATTTCTCTGATATTTATTTTAATGGAAACTTTCCCAACTGCTGATGGCAGATATCATATGCTTGTGGTGATAAGAAAAACGGCAATTTTTCTGTTCCCGTGGAATGTCTTGTTTTGGCTGTATGCAAAGAAATACCATATTGTAAAGCTGGACTGGAAGCCTGTCACTGAAATGAAAATATGGAAGAAATTTAATTGTTTCCATAATTCCTTATTTGAGTTAAACAAGTCTACTCAGACATGTAACCCCTGAAAACCTGACAAAGCTGCAGATGTTAAGAATTTAAACAGTTTGTGGTTCTCTTGATAGCAAATCTTATTAAATGTGAACTGATATGGTCTATGCAAACATGCAAGGTACAAAATAGTATGATCTTTTAATTTAACTCTGATAGCAGCTTCCAAATATAATCTGTAAATATTTAACCAGGGACAAAAGGTACTGAGTTTTACAGCATTTCATTAAAAACAAACCAAATAACCTAGTACACTCAATTATAGCATAGTGCTGGCAATGACTGCTGCTCCTTCCAATACTTTTTCATAATGTCTGTTACTTTCTCCCATTTTGTGATTGCCCTGAATTTCTTCTCTTATATTATCAAAACCAGGCCTGAATCACTTAAGTTTATTTCTTTCTTCAGACCAAGGAAGAAAAGGTAGTATAATTCCTACTGAATCTTGGAATACTTTCTTTTGTACTAGCACGTATTTTCTTTTTCTAAAAATGCAACATATATCCAATGTTAAAGCATGTTGTAAAATAGAAACTAAGCTGGCAACACTCACTAAAACCACATATCCAAACCAATTCCTTTGCATCTGCTTTTATTTCTTGGACTTCTTCAGCCTTCCTCAGATTTCAGCTCCATGTACCAAGCAAGAATTTTGTGAAGGATGAAGCTACCAACCTGCAGGAATAGGCAGAGTTCATCAGGAATGTTCTTAGCACAGCACCAACACAAAGTCCCTGTGTACAGACAGCTCCAGCACACAAATCACAGTTTACCTCCAGAGTTTTTTTTTGACTGGTATCCCTAACTAGTAGCCAGTCTATTCCTGATGCTGTCACACAACCACAGTGAGAAGCAGCATGTTACAGACTTGGTGTCTGGGTGAGCTTTCCTTCTGTGCCTGAGGAAAGAGGCATCTTTGGAAAGAAGGTAAAACTGAACCCAGTAACCTGAAGCCACGAGAAGGAGGTGTACCAGCTCCAGAGCTAACCATGGCTGGTCCCTGTGCTCGTGGCTGCTGAAAAGGGGCAGCCAAAAACAAGCTCTGCCACAAGCACAGCAGTCCCACAACAAGGGAACATTGTTCCCAAGGGAAGATGGGTGATCACAGCAGGCACATTGAGGGGACTGGTCTGTGAAGCAGAGGGAAGATTTAGACCTGAGACAGAATTCCTCCTAAAGTCAGCAGTGCATGTACTCATCACGCTCAACTTACCAGGACATAAATCCTTTAGCCACCTCATAGAAAACCAGAAAAAGATCTCTCCAAGCAACTGCATTTCAGATATTAACTTTAGGCTCTTGTTTTTCTGCTTTGTTCTCCTCCAGTCAGTTAAACAAAGAGATGTAGAAAAACCAAGGAGAGAAATACGAGCAGCTGAAAAAGAAAAGTTCTGTCATGATTGTACAATAGGTTGCTGGTATTTACAAAATTCTGTGTATTCAGATTCAATATTTTCCATATGAAGATCATCACTTAGTATTAATGCTGAAGCCGTAAGGAGGATAGGGCC
The DNA here is from genome assembly GCF_014805655.1 of Passer montanus. NCBI lineage: Eukaryota > Metazoa > Chordata > Aves > Passeriformes > Passeridae > Passer > Passer montanus. The sequence continues at coordinate 7,373,054 of NW_024366480.1, read as the reverse complement.
CCTCTTCCAATAAATAATTTGCAGATACAAGGAAAAGTACAATCCCTGCCCTGAGGACCTTGGAAATAATATCCTGCTTGTCTAAGTTGAAATAGAAATGTGTTTATTTTTACTACAGTAAGTGCTTAACACACAATAACCAAACCAAAACTATTATTTCAAAAGGATTTAGAATAATATTTTAATTACCTCAATGTTTATAGAATTGAAAAAGCAGGAACTACTAATAATGACAGTCTCAAATACTTGTATTTTTTCTTTGGAAAATCCAGAGACTGATATAATGATATGCACTTGTAAAAAAGAAAGCAGTTGGACAGATGAACTCTTCCATTATAGGATTTGGCTGAGAGAAGAGCAAACAAATCAGCATTCTCTTCAGGGCAATTTACACCTATTGGTCTCCAGAAATTTATACTGTTGAGGAAATTTGGGAGTTTTACTATGCCAAGTCAGAAAACACTGCAAGTTGTTTATGACACCAGCAAGCAAACATTAACCACATGAAAGAGTATATAATATTTTACTCAGTTATGTAGGAATACAGAATATAAAAAATAACACAGAAAAAGAGCAAGATCCAGCAAATAAGTATTGTGGGAACCCACATTCTCTTTTCAGATAATTTTTACTAATATGAATGCTGAGAAGCATCCATCCTTCATTGTCTGTCACGATAGACTACATATGGCTCTGGAGAAATGTTATCACATTGTGTGGTTCTCTTATTCACAGAATATCTGTGACATGCAGAGAATGAGGACCTAAAGGTTTGTTCTTAAGTTACTACATCCCCCTCCTTGCCACCTCCCATAACAGCATGAATAAAGCACGTTGAGGAAGAGATTCTAGACAAGTGCACATTTGTTGGGGAAAAAAAAAGGAAAAAAAAGATGTGTTATTTCATAGAACTATTTAGGCTGAACAAGACTTTCAAGTGTGTACCTACAGATTGAGGAATGAGACTGAAAAGCAGTGCCATGTGAAGGGAGCTGGGAGTCCTGGTCAATGGCAAGTTGAGCATGAGTCAGCAGTGCCCTGGCAGCCAGGAGGGCCAAGAGTGTCCTGGGGGGCATCAGGCACAGCATCAACCGCTGGGCAAGGGCGAGGATTGTCCTGCTCTGCTCTGCACTGGGGCAGCCTCACCTCGAGTTTTGGGTGCCATAATAAAAGACAGAAAACTATCAGAGAGTGCCCAAAGGAGGGCAACAAAGGTGGTGAAGGGCCTTGAGAAGAAGCTCTGTGGGGAGCGTCTAAGGTCACTTGGTCTGTTCAGCCTGGAGAAAAAGGGAGACCTCATTGCAGTTACAACTTCCTTGTGAGAAGGAGAGGAGGGGCAGACCCTGATCTCTTCTCTGTGGTCATCCAAGACAGGACACAAGGGAATGGCTGAAGCTGTGTCAGGGTAGGTTCAGGTTGGATATTAGGTAAAGGTACTTCAGCCAGAGGGTGGCTGGGGCACTGGAACAGGATCCCCAGGGAAGTGGTCACAGCACCAGCCTGACAGAACTCAAGAAAAGTTTGGACAATGTTCTTGGGCACAAGGTGTGACTCCTGTGGATGGTGCTGTGCAGGGAGTCAAACTTCATGATCCTTGTGGCTGCCTTCCAAATTCTGTGATTCCAACCTTTGACCAGTCACCACTTTGTCAACTAGACCATAGACTCAGAGTGCCATGACTAGCTGTTTCTTGAACACCACCAGGGATGGTGACCCCAATACATCCTTGTGCAGTCTGTTTCAATGCTTGACAGCCTTTTCTGTGAGAAAATCCTTCCTGATGTCCAACCTGAATGTTCCCTGGCACTGCTTGAGGCTTTCTCCTCCTGTTGCTAATTGTCTGGGAGAAGAGAAAAATATTTGGAAAATGCTGCAATATGGACAGCATAGAATAGCACGTGTGAGATGAGTATGAAGTGGAGGCAGGACCATTCCCATGAAGGGAAGTGCTGGCCTCTCCAGAAGTGGTCCTTGGGCTCCCTCTTTTCCTTGCTGTGCTTCTCTACTGCTGCAAGCAGTACCAGTCTTGCATGCATGGGATTTGCTCTCATGCCTGTCATCCAGGGCCTTTGCTGGATCACCCATTCCATGGAGGAGCTCCAGCACAGACACCATAAAAAGCTAAAAGAAAAAGAGGAAAAGACCCAGAAGAGAAAGGAGTACAGAAAGGAGAGGAAATCACTGTTTTAATCTACACCACATGTACAACATGGCTGAGCTACAAGCTCTAGGGAGTCATAACTCTGAATGTCCTGACTTATGTGTGTTTAAAATCTGAACTGTTACATTACAACATGGGGTGGGTTTTTACGCATTTAATTTAATTTTTTTCTTTGGGGAAAAAGAAAGTATGCTTTACTGTACAGTCAAAGAAACACCATGACAGACAGTCAAATAAATATCATCCTCACATTTATTTGCATGATTAAGCCATCAGACAGTCAAGTAAATGGAATGGAGTGCATTTATTTGAATAAGCTCCAAGGTATTTTTGGGCACATAAATAAAATAGGGACGGCAAGTCATAGCCCTTAATTTTTCCATTGTTAAACCAATGCAACTCTAAAATAACTCCTCTGAAAAAAAGGGTAAAATCAATGTAAAAAAAAAATTAACATACATCTGAAAACCGCTCTGCTTTTCCCATCCTCCCCCTACACAAGGAGGTTTTTAATTAGGAGGACTTTAATTAGTTATGAAGGGCAACATGCAACTATGTGTCTAGACAAGGTTCAGTGCTGTAGTGGTTAACCAGATACTAAACACCAGATAGTAGAGTGCCCATACATTCTTGTTCTGTAAGAATCAGGAAGCTCTTCTCATAACTCCAAGACATTATCTTCTTCAAAAGCACATAACATCTGCATTGTGTGTCATGGTTTCCACATCCACAGAAGACCAAGAGGATAGCATTGGTAGAGCAGAACACTCAGTGTGAAATACTTGAAACCCACAGTATTCACATTTAAAGGATTTTTTTTTTGCTTTTATCTTGGGGGTTGTTTCAGAGACTTCTAGACTAACTCTAGATTGGCCCCATAGACTAAAACTCCTATCATGGCTGGAGTCCATTAGATGAGCTCTGGGAGTCTACACTCCAATTTAGTTTCACCCAAAGGCATCTAGCACATATGTGCCAAAACCATCCCACAAGAGAAGCAAAGAACAGTCAGTAGGGACAATTGGGAGTGTCATTTTCAAGTGCAATCCTTATTTGCACTGAAATATCAACATTGGCACATGCAGTGAAGGAAAGATAACTTAAGCTCATAAACTATGCCTTCTGTATTCTTGAAGTAAAATAATATGCCCTAGAAAAAGCACACAGTTTTCACTGCCTCCATGGCAAGGACAGATTAATGCACTGAGAAAGCTTCAAGAAAAAATTTTGGAAAATTTTGGAAATGCTCCCAAGGAAGTGCATATGAATTCAGACATTACTTATAGTCCTTCATGACTCAGACCATGGTATGAAGCTTTGTCATATGCTTGGAGATGACCAAAAACATTTTAGTATCCAGAAGCATCCAAATACCAAATGAATCCTATTTTTACCACCCAAAACAATAGTTTCATTCAACAATGGTGAGAAACATGAACTGAGTTTTGTTTTAAATCAACAGTGAAGGCTGTTCAGTACAATATTACAAATCGCAAAATTGGAAGAAGTGTGAAATGACCCAAAGTGATGATTATAAAGCAAAGTAACAGTTTTTAAAAGTTATATCAAGCTAAAAAAAATGTTCTTTAAGTTTGTTGTGCTGTCCTAAGCCTTATTTTGCTTGTGGGTAGGCTCATGATCAGGACCATGAAAAGAGCAAAAGTTATACTTTCCAGACCTGGTGAAACCTGTTGATTTACATTGGAAGCACTAACAACTCCAGGAAACTCCTGTAGGAGCTGGGTATTCTGGTTTGTATCCTGCAATACCCCAGTATGACATCATATCTTTTAGCAAATGAACTGCATCCCACCAGCACCTCAGTGGACATGTCCATATTATCCTTAGCTCCTTGCTTAGCGCCCAGGTAGAGGTCATCTGTCTACCTTACTCTCCAGTTTTCCTTTGAAGGAAATGAGCTAGCTCTGTTCACATCAAAGCAGGAGGGCAGCTCTGTGGATAGCTCACTAGCAACTTTTCCCAAAAGACAGCACAGACCAGCCTACACTCTGTGGGTCCTGCTCAGTGTAGTCCTCCAACACCATTGCAAATAAACCCACATTCCTTTCTGTCGTACCACTCAGCCTGCAGCATATACCTTAAGATTCATATAATGAAATCTCCACTCTAGAAGACTGAAATACAACCCACATGTTACACTTTGATCAGAAAAAGACATTAAAAAATAGCAACTTGTAAGGCCACCCTGTGAAGCTCGGAAAACTCATGCACTATGAACATGACCAGTCAGTTTCAGAGGACAGTAGCACTGTAAAACATGGATGCTACCATCCTGCACCAGATGGTCTGTGGGCCAGGCATCACAGTCTTCAGAAGACACATTTTGCATGAATGTACTGGGTGAATTTTAGTTTCTTTACAGGAAACTCCTGGATAGAAGTTAAGTGAGGAGAGCTTGATAGACTACGCCCTTCTTGGATCTGGGATGTCGGTGGAGAGAAGGGAAAAGTGTTTGGTGGTAATATCACCAAGTGCACCAGTGAAAATAACAGACAGTGGAGTCACTTCCAGAAATAGTAGCACAGCTTCCCAGAGAAGCAAGAGAGATAATTGTCAATGGACCATTTCTGTAGCCCCTTGACCTGGAAGACTATATAGAGGAACTCCTATATAGGTCTCCTATGGAGAGGCGATGTGTCTAAGTCTAGCAAGCCAAGCGAGATGGCAGGACAGTGATTCCAGTGCCAGGTGGCTATAAATTTTCACCTGTGGTACCAGGGTGCCACTCTGGAAGCCTGGAGTACAGGGTGAGAAATATTGCATTCCCATGGCACTCAAGAAGCTTGCACCCATCATGTTTAACTGGTGCCTTTTGTGTGATCTCTTACATATTTCAACTTTGACAGAATAAACGATCTAGTAAAGAGATTAAATCAAATGTCTATGTCTGTATTTCCACTAAGGACTAATCTAGACTAAACCCATTATAATTAAGAATAAAATTTTAATCCTAAATGAGTGGAACTTCAGCCTGAGTAAAGATGTACTCCAAACTACACTGCCATGCACTTTTACAGATTAAAAGTGAAAGATGCTGTGAAAATAAGAGTGTTTTTTGTCAAGAAAGGAAATTAAGCTATGTTGAAAATATCTAAAGCAATACATTTTATCCTAGTAACAAACCTTAATTACTCTATCACATTACCAGAAGGGATTTCATTAATCTCTCTGAAACAAATCATATCAGTCATCCAGAAAAAGTTTTAATGATCAATCTACGATGGAAGTGAACCAAGCCATAACTTCTCAGGATTCCTTGTAATGACTCACAGAATATGAGCTGCTAGTAACACGTGAGCTGTGAGCTTGACATACAGGCTGCTACTTTGAAAGCATCTCAAATTCAGTAGACATTGATCAAGTGCACTTTTAAACAGCTGTTTGAAGCTTCCTGATGAAGAAGCAAAAAATCAATTGCCAACATGAAAAGTCAAGAGAGGGCCAAATGCAAAAAAAACACAAGAAAAACTTTTATTACAAAATCTTTAAAACTCAGTACTGTTGTTCACTACAAACTTAAGGCTTGATATAGCCAGTATATGCACGTTTGTTTAACTTTACCAGCAAGAACTTGCAATCAGTTAAGCAGATTCCCTGTGGCAAGCTGTGAGTGAGCTTTGCTCAGTGGGGCACTGACTTGAGTCTCTCTCCTTTAGTATCAATTTTCATGAAGTGTGTAAGACCTTAATAGTTTTGGGACCTTTAATCCTCAGTCAAATTTGGTTAAAATTGGCTGCCAGTTCAGAAATTATTAGAGGACTGTTAGACAAGCACATGAATGGATAGAGGAACAAAAGAGCATTAGAATCAAGTAATTTCTTTCCTTACAGAGATTGAAATAAAAGGGGCATATTGAAAGTAGGCTGTGAATCAAGGAAAAAGTTCATACTGGTGTTCCTCTGATTATCAAGAGTCTTCCAAAGATGATGGTAGAAATGTCATCCTCTGAAACCTTTCAAACTTCATTTGTCAAAATTTTTGTGAATAAATAATAAATTACCCTGTAGAAAAAGCTTTCTTTACAATGAATAATTAATTATTTTCAGTAGAATTGATAAACTATACACAAAAATGGTTCTTTGTCATACCTTTCTTCAGGTGAGCAAATATATATGCATATGTAACATACAGAAATTTATAAAAGTATGAAACTGTTTTTAGATTTAAATCTTCACTAAGTCTTCTTATAAGAAAATCACTAAATCAGAAAGGAAACCCATAAGGCATTAAAAATGACACTATGTATGCTAGTCCAAAAATCTGTCCCAGCTGGGCTATATACTAAACCATCATTTCAGAGGAGTACAATGAAAATAATTGGATTTATTTGGTACTTGTGTCTGAATGACTCATCCACAAATTCAGACTGGGTGTCTGCTCTATGCCCTTTGTCATCAGTTGTTCTAAGGAAAAACAATCTGAACTATCTCCTCAAAGCACAGGGATAACTTTATTGAAAAACATGCACCCTGGCAGTTAGTAACAATCTCTTAACTAGTACAGCTATCTTCCTGTGTTTGTTGTATGTACATTTACAAACTAAACCTCAGGCAGTTTACTTACTTACTCTCTCTGTCAGTATTTAACAAACTATTTTCCTTATGAAAAACCCAGTTCAAATGAGATTCTCCTTGGCATTCATATTGTTAAACATAATCTTTGCAGAAATACCTCACTTAAGAATAGGAGTTGTATTTTATTTCACAGACCTAACTTCAGCAGTCTTCAACTGATCTGAGCCCCACAGCACTCACGGACATATGGTGATGAGATTTGGTAATGTAAATGCAACATTCATTATAGGGTCACTGGCTGGAAGGTGGTGTTAAGATTCTGGGATCAAAAAAGCTAAAGTATGATCATGTAGTTTATTGCAAAAAGACTCAGAAACATGCACTGGTATGCACACCCACAGAGCCATACATACTGCTTACATTCAGCAAATATTACCTCTCTTTAAAAAGAAAGGCAAAATAAGCTCTTGAATGTCATATTCACACACCAGTTCTGATTTTCACAATTTTATTTTTATATTGAGCTTTTTATTGACATCAAGAGCAAAAAGAGAAAGCAGGCAATAATACAGCAGAATAAAGGAAATCCTAGCCGACAGCTCACTGGTAAACAAGTAAGAACATCTGCACTTTCAGCAAATTGCTAGATTGCAGTGCAAGGTTGTGGTTTCTATATGTTCACCTTAGTAGTAGCTACATGTAGGACAAGTAGTAGCCTTCCTTAAATTAATGGAGTAGCTAAAAGATCAAATTTAAAAGTCTAAAATTGCTCTTAAATTCTTATCCAAAGTTAGCAGATAAAAAAGTTTGTCTTTTGAAATGTGAACATCCTATTGAGGTCCTACAGAAAATGAATGAGCACTACACATTTTCAGCATCTTTAAAAAGAATTGGAAATTTAAGCCACGCACAGATCCACAAGGCAAAAGTCTAATCCTGGTCAAGTGAGTTGTAATCTCCAGCCTTCAAACTTTACCATTGATGGGAACATGGTCAAGGTTTCACCAGCAGGTTAAAAGAGGCTTCATGAGTTATTGGAGCCATATCTTTCTGTCAAGCTTTAAAATCAAACCAACTTTTTGGAATTCAGAGCTTGCTCTGAATTCCAAAAAGTTGGTTTGATTTTAAAGCTTGACAGAAAGCTGTGTGCAAACACAGAAACTGTCACAGAGAAGGTGACAGAAAGGCTCCACCCCAATACAGGCACACTTTTCCCAGGTCTGCCTGCATGAGCCAGGCACCAGGACCAACATGTTTTTGTACAGACAGCAAGTGATTTCCTTCTCTCCTGGCAGCCCCTCATAAGAGCTATCAACTGATCAATGGATGACAGAAGGAATCCTGCTCACAAACTGTGCCAGACTTCTGACAACAATGTTTAACTACCCACTTAAAGAAAAGGTTAGGGAATATGGGGACTTGGTTAGAGTACATGTTAATGAATCTTCCCATCCATACTGCCTACAGGTCCACTAAAAATATTTCTTTTTTTCAGTGCAGATGATGAAAATTCACCAAAGTCTGCAATTTTGCTATGCACATTTGGCATGATGCATTATGGGACTTGCAGTCCAAGACCCCAGAGAACTGCTTGGTTTTGCAACTCTTCCTTTAGGAACAACTCACAGCAGCATCACAGCTTTTCCTCTTTCCAATTACAGTCCTGCACTGACATGAGGAACATTCAATAATCAAGACCTGCAGTACCAAGCCACAGAGGACACATGGATGATAGCAGAAAAACTAGAATGATTATTGATGCTTCCTTTGAACAATACAATTTAAATGAAATCTAGATGAAAACAATGGGGAAGATGAGATTATTTTACTTGCAAGCAGTATTAAAAGCTGCCATTTCAGCCACATGTTCCACATCTTTAGTAATGATTAAAACTATTTTTACATGCGTTCTCGGCACATCAGTGAATTAAATTACTCAGCCTACTAATTATTTGGTTACCATTCTGTAACTTGAATAATTCTAAAACTAAGGACCTAAGAACTTCCTCCAGTTTAAAGGCAAAATTCAGACTGGCATGCAGGAAGACCTGACAGACTAGTCAATGGGGGCAGCTAATCAGTCACTTGGCTTTTTGTCCTACTGAAAAAATTCCCAAAGCTACAGCTAAAGTTGGTTTACATGAACACACCTGCAGTGAAATCTTTCTCCTCCTTGCTCAATGATATTATCAAAAAAGGCATGTCTAAAAATCTCTCTCTTTTTGAGAGAAGTTACACTCACGGTGTCAAATTCAGAGTGCTGTGACAGATTAAACAGGGTTTCAGAGATGGCCACTACTTCCCAAGCTTAGGTCCTGAGGTTTCATTGGAATTCAGTCATTTTGTGTTTTGTTGCTAAGACCCACCATGATGATTGTGCCAACAACCTTATTAATCACCAAGGTGATTAGAACATTTAAAACTCAGAAAGAATGGATGAAACCTGATCCAACTCCTCTTCCATACTTCCATAAGTTGTATCTACATTGTACTTGAAGTACACAAGAGAAGTTTTGCAATTTGCCCTAAGTTCAAAGTCACATTCCTACGATCATGGAAGAGAGGGCAGGTTCAGATTTGGCTTTGGAGAAGATTAGTCTACTCCAGGATATATACTGACCTGAAAAGAAGAAATATGGCATCTCTGAACATGCGTGCCAAGTAAGGACAAAGAGCTTTACAATCAGAGGACAAATAAATCTGAAAGATGCTTTTTTTCTACTATTATGCTTCAGGATGGTTCTGTGCTAAACAGCTGGAACTCTCTAGAAGACAAGATTCTCATATCCCTGATGGTCCTATAATCTAGATCTACTGTATTATATCTGAGCTCTGAAAGGCTTTCTGCAATACTGGCAAGTGCTTCCTATACAAAATATTTCTGTTGCTCTACAAGTGAATTTCTAAATCAACATTTTGGATTGTTATAATCGATCTGTATTTGTCACACTACATTTCTATTATGTTTGCTTTCAGTGGCAAAATCAAATCTAAGGAACATTAAAGGAAAAGTTGATCAATCAATCAAATGATGAAAAAGTATGGCCACAGAATTACACTTCTAGCATGATCAGGGCCAAAAGGTATTTCCTGTATTAATTTCATTTTGCACTCCCTTCTCTCAACTTAAGAGACAATTCCTTTTTTTTACATGAATTGAGATACATGAGGATCATTTTAATCCCTAATTAACATATCCTGAAGTTAGCTGTTCTTTGTTTGCAACAAAGATCTGCAGGAACAGGACTGTCCTTTGTATAATTTTCTTTGTCAATGAAAACTGTTACACTTGAGCCCATGGATTTAAATGTGCATTAATCTGTCTCGTTCACACTCGTTCAGTGAGTAGTTCCATTACAATTAATGAGGTAGATAATATCTTGATCCAGATCTTACAACTCTCTTTTAATTTCAGCATAGCTAATATAAATAGGATGACATATGAGCTATCAGCAATGAAACCAAAATACAAATACACTGAATTGTATTTTAAGCTGCTCTGATGATTAAAACCTGGAAAAGTGACTTTTTAGTGAACTGAGAAGTCTTGTTGTTTATAAGGCAGCCTGTTGAATCATCCCTTATTTTCAAGCCTGCATGAAACTGCCTAAACCATTTTGTTTGTAAGCTTTAGAAATATACTGACTTATGGAGGGACAGAATAGCCAGCAGCACACATGAAAATATGAAGACACTTTGTAAGACATCCTATTGGTGTTTTCTAGTCTGTCAACTAAAGTGTATTGTACACTCTGGAACCCCACTATCTGCAAAGTGTTCTGCTTTGGGGAGTTTCACGTGAGTTTCTGTTCTCAAGCAGGCAGCCAGTCTACTGGCTTTTCTCTGAAAATCAGACATTGTTTCCATTTTCGTCAACATTTAAGTAAATCAGCTTGAACATTTCCATTAAGGGATATAATTAAATATTGTATCTATATAAGCAGTCCAATGTTTCAAAATCTATACCCTTTTATCCTTAGGCAGGACAAAGCAACACATAGCTGAAAAGAAATTTTTATTTGCAGAACAGCAATAGCTAGAGCCAGACAGTTTTTGTCCAAGCTCAGAGTTTACAGCTATTGAGTGCATTGTTATTTTATTTGTAGTAACAGCTGTGATTTCTACACACATTTTGCCAATCGGAGGACAAGCATTTTCTTCTGAGTAACTAATCATGCCTCAAGGGCCTGCGTTAGCAGCACAGACATCCTTTTAAGGGAATAGAAAACACCACCTTTGCTATAGCTTTGACCTAAACCCAAAAGAGCAAGGCCCTTGGGGTCATGATTTCAAGCAGCACTGCCCATACCTTTCCTCTCAGTCATGTATTAGATCATTACTTCACCACTATGGGAAAAGAAATATGAACAAGTTCACTTCTACTTTTATATTTCTTGTGAGTTCAGCAGTTCCTAAAGTCTGATACATAGAAAGGTCTTGTTGCAGACTGATTATAGGCTGGTTGCCAGAAAGATCAAGTAAGGTATTTTAAGCTTCATCAACCATATGGATGTGCCTTGTCTTTTTAGAGGATGTATTTTTCCCTGAGTATTTTCAACATTTTAAAGTTCTACTATTTAGATTTTTTAATAATTTCAGAAAAATTTAGGATGACTGAGAGTCAGCACAGAAGTCCACAAAACTGACAGTAATTTTCCAAGAGTGCTAAGTTCTTGGATGTTAAATTCCTTTACCTTGTGTGGCTATATATTCAAAGAATGGGTAAGGGAACCTAGTGGGTCATCTGGTACAACCTCCCACCTCAAGCAGGGTCATCTAAGAGCACATGGCACAGGATTATGTCCAGATGGTTCTTGAGGGAGACTCCACAATCTCTCTGTTGGAGAGAGGACAAATCTCTTTCAGTATGTGGTCACCTGCACAGTAAAGAAGTTCTTCCTCATGTTCAGGTAGAACTTCCTGTGCATCAGTTTCTGCCCATTGCCTCTTATCCTACTGCTTGGCTCCACTGAGAAGAGTCTGGATCTATGCTTGGACATCCTCCCTTCAGATACTTGTAGACATTTATGATGTCCCCTCTCAGTCACCTCTTCTCAAGGCTGAATAGGCCCCTGTATTTAAGCCTTTCCTCATAAAAGCTCCAGATTCTTAATCATCTTTGTAGCCCTCAGCTGGACCAGCTCCAGGACCTCCATGTCTCTCCTGTAATGAGGAACTCAGAACTGGACACAATACTCAAGATGCAGCCTCACTAGCGCTGAGTAGAGGAGCACATTTTCAACTGTAGATACATTAGATACCAATTAATAATAAAAGTTGAAAGTTTGTTGCACTTGATTCACTGCAATCAAATATTTCTTGAACGGGAAAAGCTGATTTTGTCTTTGCTACTCAGGGTTGAACATCAACAGTTCCTCCTGCTTCTTAACATACACACATATTTTGAAATCATATCTTCAAGTCCTCCCTATCTACTTGTCTTGGTTTTCTGTTGGGTAAGAGACTTGTATTGCTCTACATTTTTGTCACTAGTTACCTGCCCGATGATCTGATACAAGTGTAGCTCTACTTGGCTGCCAGGAAAGCCTGCTGAAAATCAAGTTCTCATTCTCTGGCAGATGAACAAGGTAAGTGCAGGGGTTGTCTTCAGTCCCTGGAATTACTGCAGAAGATGTTCCCTTCTGGTATCTCTACCCCACTTTTAAACTGATTTGACCTGCAGGTTACAAAGGGATGAACAGGGGTCCCTGTGGCATGACAGCAGAAGCCCTGCTTCTTTCGTGAGCCAGCTTAAAAACTGACTCACACGTGATCTCAGAAATTACTACATATGATATAAAGGCAGTTGCAGGCAAGAAAAGCTGTCCATATGAGCATTTGCACTAAAGATTTACCAGATCATGCTCATAGGAGGCAAAAGTTTAAACAATCCTATCTTAGTATCTTACCAGTTCTACGATTTTAAATTCTCTAAAGCCAGCAAAGCCCACCTCAAAAGGTTCCACTATGGGCTGCCAGTTTAAAGCTCCAGCAAGAAATAATTCTCTTTCAAGTCTCTCCTATATATACCTGAAGGAAAATGTAATGAATTAAACAAGACACTTATTCCTTGTACAGTGCAACTGAAATTGGAAAACTGGAAATTTCTCAAAAAATAGAAAAATGTCCTGAAAACATTCAAAATTTAGGTAGAAAAATGGAAATTTAAAATACTGTAATTAAGCATACAGCATAATTAAAAGCAGCCCTCAAAACAAAGCCCCAAATCCTCTAGAGAAAAATATATATTAAGTGCATGATGACATTCGCCAAATGTATTTCTCCAAAATGTGTGACCTGAGAAAAATGTCAGGAAAAAAACAGAGTTTTTACTATTTCACAGCAAATTCAGAGCACACAAACAGCACAGGACCAGTGACACAGTCTGTAAGTTCTTTAGCAATGACATTGTTAATAGCATCTTCAGAGGAGGTGCAGCGTATCCAACTCCATTTCAGTCCCTGAGAAGTCTCCCTATAACTTCCAAGAGAGCTGGGCACTGTTTCATATGAACTATATTTCCCTTGCAGACTGATTTGCATTTTATTGCCCAAGTTAAATAATATCAAATCTCCTAAGAGGCACAATATTTCCTGGAACCTATGTCCTGCCCTGCCTTCATTCCCCAGAAGCGATCCTGAGTAGAGGCATACAACTGTAATAAACTACACTTTGACAAATTTTGCTCACCAATGAAATCTATTAAAGTTAAACAAGTCTCTTTGATCAGAGCTACAGCTTGGAAATATTGCTGGGAATCTAGCTCCTAAAAGGTCTAGTACAGAAACACCAACACAGTTTTGTAATAACTGCTTATTTATTGCACATCACAAGTTTTTCTTGGAGGAACACGGAGGACAAACATTTTCAAGTTTACTCAAATGTTAGCAAGCCTTAGGGATAGTCTTCACCCGATGAGCAATACGTGATGCAACACATGCATGGATGCCACAGGAACGGCCATCCATGTGCAGAGTCTCCCATTCCACCTACTGCTGCATTTGGCATCAGGACAAAACGGGGTGTTGGCAAAGGCAGAAGGTCAGCAGGAAACCATGACCCCTCTAGAGTACAGAACAAGCAGCCCCTAGAAACAAGTGCATAGGCACTGGTCATCCACAGCAGCAAATATATGGTGTAGAGCATTCAGCAGATGCAAAACCTCTTCCTGTGCATGAACATAAAAATCTTCCAAACCCTTCCACTCCTTGCTCTGTTTCATTCAGGAAGCTCATCCTTCTCTTAGCAGACAAAACACAAACCTAGAACTCTATTTACATACTACCACAAAGAAGTTTACCCTTCAGAGAGCAGACAAAACACAAACAATACTACCACAAAGAAGTTTACCCTTCAGATTAATACCTTAATGCATAACGCCCCACCCCCCAGTGTAATTACAAAAATAAAACAGTGAGCATCATTTGCTCTCCTATGTAACTGCACATGCATAAAGCATATTCTCCAACATGGTGATTGCTAGGACAATTATACTTTACTGAAAGCATATGCTGCTGCTTTTAGATGGAGATATGCTCATATAATTTGAAGTGTAATGTAAAAAAATATTATTGCTGTAGTTGTGCTGTGCTTCCTGACCAAATTTGCTTAAGCTGTGATGCATCACTGACAAGATTTCTCTCCGCTCCTCTAGGGATATATATTCAATGTCTTGGGAACACACTGCCATAAGCAATGGTTCTTTTCAATATCCATATACAAGAATATATCCCACAGTTTTCACTATCTGGATTTGTTCCCAGAATAAGTTCAGGAAATTTCTAGGCCATTCTATACAAGTAAGCTTTTCTAAAATACGCTTTGGGAATAAACTTCTAGAAGCAGATGGATCACAAACACTGGAGCCCCGCAGGAAACAGATTATTAGCAAAGTCAGCATTTGCACACTTCTCTTCCTTAAGACTTTTTGTTTAAAACTGATGATTTGTTGGTAAAAACATAACATCATCCATTTTGGTCCATTTCTGAGCAGTGTCTTAGTTATATCTGTGGTATCCAACTATATTTGTCCAACACCTTAATTCTTACCTTCATGATGTTTCCAGAGTTTGTGCTACTGATACAATGCTCTGCCTTATTTGATTACATAAAGAATTAAATTTCACATCACCTTCCGGTCCATGTGAGAGCACCAAAATGATTCTTGAATAAAAATGTGCCACATCCTTTTTTTCTGGAAAAAGAAACTGCCTTCAAAGATTCAATGAGTGGGCTATTGGAGAAAATTAAGTGGCAAAACAGAGAAGTCAGTGATGTACCAAAAGACTTATTAATTCCAGTTCCCTTGCGAACTGTACCATGTTTTGCTTGACATTACAAAAGATTGATAGGTGTGAATTGTATTCTACTGAAGGTGAATACCAAAGCATGTTAAAAAGCAGTACCATTTCAATTGGATTTCCCATGTCCTGCCCACTGAATCAAGTTTTTTTCCATTTCGCATGTAACATTTATCAAAACTTTTCAGCACTGAAAAAAAAAGATGAAAAATATTAACAGGAAACCAGAGTGGCCAATATTTGGAGAAAAGATCTTTCATTCTTAAATATTTTTAAAAGACTGTGACAAGAAGTTATTTTTAAAAGCATTTCATACATTAAAATAGAATATTTATTTACTTTATTTGACTTAAACTTACTCTATAACTACAGTAAATTCATATTTACATCTGATGTAACTATGGATCAAAATTTACATGGAAATATTTGCTTGAACATAATTACACTTGCAAGCATTCTCTCCTACTAATAGTCAAACTTTAATCTCAATCTATTCTGACACAAACTACTGATGTACAGCTAAACAACTTGGCAGGCAGGAAAAGCAATATTTCAACAATTCTTCAAGTTATTGTTGTCTCAGCAAAAAAAAGCCCATACTTACTTAATGAAAAATATTACCAATCTCTAGGGTGTATAAAACAAATTGGTTTTAATGCAGCAGTTTTGGCTCATATTAAAAGCATGTGGAGATTAATTTCTTTCTTTTTGAAGGTAAAATCAGTTAACTCTGCCAATGCTTACAGAAAAAGTTCTAATGTTCTTATGCAGTCCATAAAAACCCCCAGGCCACAAAGTTCTCTTTTGGTGACAATGTAGGTATCATGTGAAACACTAAACACCTAATACTTAAAACTTACAAACTAGATTCTTTTTTAGAAACTTTAAGGCATAAGCAAGAAATTTAATTTCTACATTCAGTTTAAATAAGTCCTTTACATAAATGGTCATTATTTTTAGGATACAATTATCCATTTTGATCTTATATTAGAAGCAAAGTGTCAATAAATACATGCATTTTTATACTGTTTTGTAAATGAATATTGAATAGAATACTGCCACCTTTTGGCTATGATCTGGCCTTAAAACTACAACTTCTTTGTAAAATTTCTAAAAACATTAGATATGTAATGATTGTTCTGAAGAAATCAGTCTGTCAACAGGCGAATGTTATGCTTATCATTAACATATTGTTGATGTAAAAATAAAATTTTTCATACTGAATTGCATAGTGTTATCCTATTATTTCAGGATAATGAGCAAGTACTTTCACAAGGGCTTTTGTCTTTAGCAGAAAAGACACATCCATAGCTATGACAGCAAGCTAATGGAATTACTACTTTATAATCACAGCAATTCTTCTACTGCTTAGAGTTAAATAATACTTCAGTGCAATTCATGCACTTAACTTCATAAATACTGAATCACAGACTGATGCTCAGAAAATTCTTACTGATAAACTGAGTCTAATCATAAGCATTTAAACATGCTTATACGGTGAAAGGTTAAAGGCATGTAAGTATTTCAGTAACCTCTGAAAGGACTCTGAAGTATCTTACCATGAACAAATGATGCTACTAGAACAGACAGTGAAGAAGGATTGGGATTTGGGGTTAATCCCTAGCAAGTGTTCCAAGTCATTGCAGAGAGATTCTCCCGACTGTGGGCTAATCAGGTTTCAATTTAATTCATTTATGCTGAATAAATTAAATAAGAGGATTTGATCCATCTTTAGGGAAGAGTTTCCTGATTAAAAAATCAGGAAAAATAAGTACTCCCTTTTTGTTTCAGTGTTTGTTTTATCTATTGGGGTGTCTGGTTATCAAGGTACACAGAAGGACTATCACTTCTCTACAGGCTACTTTAAATCAGATCCTAGAAATCTACAACATATTTACTATAAATTCAGCTATCTCAACTCTCCAGTTGTGCACTGTCAGACAAAATAACTAGTAACTTGATGAAAAATACAAAATCCCCACTAGACTGCTCTAATTAAAAGGAGAAAGGTTCTTACCCAACTCCCTGTAAAATGCCAATGTCATAGTGAAATGGAATACAATTTTCATTTTTAAGCATTTTCATACCATTATGCTTTAAAGAACATGTTAAAAAGCAATAACCACAAGTCATTTTGCTACTTTAAAGGCAGCTCTCTTGTATCTTTTTTCCTACTACTGTAAATACTTTGTATGTTAAATCCTATCAGTTAAGTAGAAGGAATTCACTAGACTGGAAGCTTAATTTCTATCAACAAGTATAAACACTTGAAACTATCCTGACAACATTTTGGAATTTCAATTCTAGACAAGAATAAACAAGATTCCTATACTTTTAGCCACTAATGCAGTAGTTTCCCTTTTAAACCAATCCTATTTAAAATACCTACATTTTTCCATGTATTGGCTATTGGCAGAGGGAGTTTTTACACAGATACCAAAACTATGCAAGTTCAGTTGAAACTTTTTATACAGCAAATTTGTTCTTCAGAATTAAGTAGGTGCATAAACGATTTGCTTCAGACACTTTCTTCCCCATCTATCCTATTCCAAACTTTTTGATAGCATTCACATCTAGAGAAGAATAAACAACAAGATTCCTATACTTTTAGCCACTAATGCAGTAGTTTCCCTTTTAAACCAATCCTATTTAAAATACCTACATTTTTCCATGTATTGGCTATTGGCACAGGGAGTTTTTACACAGAGACCAAAACTGTGCAGGTTCAGTTGAAACTTTTTATACAGCAAATTTGTTCTTCAGAATTAAGTAGGTGCATAAACGATTTGCTTCAGACACTTTCTTCCCCATCTATCCTATTCCAAACTTTTTTTACCAAGATAATCTGAGGAGTACAACTAGGAATATTTACAAAATGCCTGGTTTTTTGGAAACAAAACCTAAAGCAGCATTTAACTTTGACAAATAGCCCTCACTAACCTTTAAAAATTTGCCTGTAGGGATAAAATGACAAATTACTCTCACAATGAGACTTATTAGACTTTTAGGCTATTGCTCTAACAGGGCCCTTCAGGAAATACTGTTTCAGATTATATCAGCACTTCCATTTTTCAGGGCCTAATAACTCAGTTTGAAAAAAATAACCAGCCAAAAGAAGCAAAACAAAAACCACACACGCACCTTCCCTTGGGGACGAAACTTAACACATGACGTCATGAATGAACCTTCCTTCAAAATTTAAAACATGTAAGTTTCACAACATTCTGTGCTGGTATGTAGCTCATGATGCTCATGATATTTCAGAAATAAGAATATTGCAAAAAAGATTAGCATAGGCTACTGAAATGTTTTCAGTATTTTAGGAGGGGAAGAATGTCTTAAGGTGATTTAACATAGTGGTGAAAATGCTGTGCTGCTGCAGGCTGTATTGGCTGTTAAACTTATGCTCTGGTCCAAATCCTCTATCTGTTTCAGACCCCTTAAAAACCACTGAAGTCAACAGACAAATCCCACTGCCTTAACAAGTTTGGATCAAACTCCTTAAGATTATATCATGCCATAGACAACCTGTCTATTGGATATACCAGACATTTAGAAATACCAGTCTTGTTAGGCAAGGAGGGCACAATTATTGAGATCTAAGACATCACAGTCTGTTGACTGAAAGCTGTAATACATATTGTAGAGATCAACATTTGTATTAGAAGTTCAACAGTGAGAAAGGAAAGTCAGCTTCCCCTTCACCTTCCTGGCTGAGGCTGCATTCAGAGCAGGGATTCTGAGCAAGCTCACAGAGGCAATCACATTATGGAGTAGCTATTGTTCTCAGATGGAAGAGAAGCCCACGGCCACAGGGTGGTCAGTTGACAGAAGTGCCTAAACCATTTCTTCCACTGCATCTTCCTGAAGCAGCCATGTTTATCACATATCTGCTAAAAAACTTAAGTGGTAGACTCAGTAGAAGAATGTTAATAATAAGCGAGTATCTTTATTTCAGATACTCCTTTAGTAGTAACAATTGCATCTTCCCTTTTTAATCTACTCTTTCATTATAAAAATTTTCAAGGTGTTCTTAAAACTACATTCACTGAGAGTTCAAACTGTCAAGGCCATACAGTATGATTGATAAACAGTGATAATTCAGAAGAGCTGGAAAAGGTAAGAAAGCCTGTCTCTCAAACATCTTAACATGGAATTGGCAACAAATTTATAAAGGGTGCCTCAAAAAAGAACTTAAAAATAAAATCAAATCCAAACCAAACTTTGCCTGTTCTTTGCTTTCTATATCTTACACCCTTCTGACAGGAACACAAATATGTGTTCTGCTTTGAAAGCACTGAGTTCACCTCACCTTTTGTAAGGCAGCAATCTCTTTACTATGGCATCTTATTGACTCTTTGAATACGTCCAGGCTGGTCTGCAAGCTTTGCGGTGACACTCGGACTCAACCTCCTAAATATCCACACCCATAACTAAACCTGGATTTCCTACCAAAAGAAAGAAGTGCACTTACACCTCCTTCTTATATGGAAAAAAAAAAAGATGGCATGGTACATAGCCAGTACAGGGCTCTTCATGAGCACAGAGAATTTGTTTCCTTTTCTGCCCATGAGCTACTCACCTATCTTTAATACTTTAACTCATGTCTTGTTATATGACTTGTTCCAGCAAATGTTTTAGTTGCTGTTTCTCTTACTCATTTTTATCCCTATTTGGATCTGTTGTGCCATCTCCCACACTGTACCCCACTAAAATTGTCCTTAGCTTATTTCTTTGAGCTGTCTTTGTGTAATTTATTATCTCCATATGATCGTCTAGTAATATTCTTACACAACTTTATCTCATGTATCAATCATCCATTCTGTGTATTGTCCCACAATTATCACAATGAATGTAGGCTACTGCAGCTGTGGAAGAACAATGCCTTCAAAGACAGCTCTCAAACAAAAGGAGAGAAATGAACATCTTCACCACAACCCCCGCCCCCGTGAGAAATTGTGCTTTCCACTGTCTTAGACTCATTACCGACTGGAGGCCCCTACAACAATTAAGTACTCCAAGAGACCAGAGTGAGGTCAGATCTCTTCCTCTTTTCCTGGTCCTGCCACCAAGCTATTGTGCTAGCTCTCAGTAAGTCTTTATCATCTCCCTGCTTCAATTTTCCTCCTCAACAAATGCGCCTAAAATGTTATCCCTCCTGGAGAAGTTAATTTGAGATGAGTACAGGGAACACTGTAAGATTGGAATGTTTTTCTTGTGGTTAGCATGGTGACGCAGTCCACTTCCCATGGACAAAGCCCGAGAACAGGCAGGGTTTCTTTTTGTATTTTCAGGCATCTTTGGTGCATTGCTGTTGCAGGAAAAAAAAAATAAATTAAGCAATAGCAAGCAGGTGATGAATGTGTCTATACCAGCATGAGTATCTGAAACTGAACTTTATACCCTCAGGAAGACTGCTAGTTTCCACTGGCAACCAGTACAATCTGGATATAAATTTTGATAACATTGTGACTGAACAGCAGCATATCCCAACTCCTCCAATTAATACAGAGACAGAACCCCCAATTAGGAGGCTGATCATGCATTGTGTTTATACACAGACTACTTGAGAAAATGGGAGATGAGGGGCCTCAAAGAAGGTTTTCAAAAAAAAAAAAAAAAGAAATGCTTTGGAAAAAAAAAAAAAAAAGAGGCCTGGAAAGAAGGCAGTGAAAATCTCAGAAAATCTCAGCTGGAGTAAAATTGTAAGGGGTCAGGGGGTATGTGTGGAAACAACTGCCAGGGGGTGCTCAGGGACCTTGGTCTGTAATGACTGAGGCCAGTAGCCATGAGCAGGGGCACACAAAGATCCAACATGGCTTTGGCTCCAGCATTCCTGGACCAGCTGTGACTGGCTTCCCTTTCCAGCCAGGAAATGCTGGGGGTGAGCAAGTCCATGTGAGATAATCTAATAGAATGAAAACACTCATCTTGTTGGTTGTTGAACCAACCCAAGTAACCAGATCCACTATGGCTGTTGGTTGCTCTGCCTTGCCCATGAACATTACAGGGTAGTATTCTGTCATGTATCCTGTTGCACAGTCCCATCCTTTCTGAACAAATCCTGTCTGACACGAATGCACAAGGTTATGGATGTATTACACTATTGTGAATACAGCTTTTTTGTAGGATTTGCCATGGTGACTGTGACCATTATCATGACCTCATGAAGACAGGTACAGTAAGGTACAATCCTCACCCATCTGTGAAATATACTGCCTGTATTTATACAGCATGCTCAGCTGACATCTCCAGATTGCCCTGTAACCCATTTTATATAGTCCAGAGACTCCCAAAGGAAGGCACTTAGCACTGCCTGCAAATATTCACCACCACCCCTCTCCAAGCTACTCACTTCTGTGAAACCACTACAGGAAGGCAGAACACAGCCTGGCAGCCCCCGTCCTGCCCTACAACAGAACAGGAGAATGGACACAGGGCTCTGATCTCTGACACCCCATCCTCCATGCTACCAGGGCCAGCCTAGACTCCAATCAATTGAGAAGGCTGACAGCAGACAACAATTCTGAAATGACAAATTATTCCTTCAGTAAATGCAGCTAAATATGCAGCTGCCAGGAAACATAAAGACTGTCTCTGGTTTTAATTGTAAGCTCTTCCTAAGTTACCTGAAATCAATGTCCAGTCCATATGCTCACAGTACCTCATCTGCCCTGTCCACTTTCCTGAACAACAACCCTCAGGCTCTCTTCTCTTAAAATTCAGCCCTGCTACACGAGAATGCTACCCCATGCAGACGAAATTATGTATTTGGCAACCTAAGCCAGGGTGTAGGGCTGTTTTTTTAAAAAAAATGTACATAGAAAAATAATAAGTAGAAGAAATACAGCTCCCTTCTGCCTTTTTCCGACTGAACTCTTTTCTGTGAAGTGATTGGCCAGGTCCACCACCTGATTACAGAGCTATGGATTTTGAACCTAAAAAAGACAGAACATGTATGAAGCATTATACATCTCTCCTTCCCTGTTCCTCCTTGTTTCTCCCCCTAAGCTCTTTATACAGTTTACTTGAGCACTAATTTACTGTGGGATTGGTCTATCTATTTGTGTTCCAGTTAGCAGGGCTTCTAAGAAGGTTGTGTCATGCTTATGTTAAGAGCTGTGGACTTCTGGGTCAGAGCTGACCAGATCCTAATGAACCTAGAGGGCAAGCAGAGCATACTGTGGTTGAATTTGGGTATTACTTTTGCTTAGGTACCTTAAAATCTTGTACTTAGGAGTCAAATTTAGGGTTGTGAATGTTACACATTTGCAGCCCTTATTAGAGCAACATAGTATACATAAAGTGTCATAATTACTGAAAGGAACATGACCAACAATACAGTAAGAAAATAAAAACAAATGCACTGGCAAATAAAGCAGTAATAACAAGTTTACAATATAATAAAAGATGAAAACGTAATGGAAATTTATTCCACAGAAACTGGTAAACTTCTGCAGGTCCTGCCTCACATACATGAATGTGACAAAAAATTATTTTACCCTCCCTTACTCAGAAAAAGCTCAGAGAATATCTTACATTTCAAGAAATGTACCCACTTGCTACATAAAGCTTAAAGTTTACAACCCTTTTACCAAAGTCCTCATTAAAAAAAATCCTCTCAATTTTCTATGAATTAAAAAGGTTTTAAAAAGATTTTAAAATATTGAAACTTGGAGGTAAATATCTTAAGGTAAGATAGTTTCAAGCTTCATTTCCTGAACATTGAAAAGAGAAGCAAGTATTTCAATCCAAAGACAGAAACTGTATCTGAAACAGAGGTCATTAAACTCATGCCTATAACCAGATTTATATCAACTTCAGATGGTTTTCAAATTATAGTTTCAAAAAGTCTATTGATATATGTATCACCTTCAACTCAGATTTTCCTGTACAATTATTCTATAACTGCTTAATATTTTATAATTGAACCTAAACTGATCCAACAGTCAAGGATAGAAAAAGAATACACAGTAAGCCCTGCTTACTGCTTACTGTTCACTGGCATGTAGAGTCCTTTTCAGATGTGAAGCTACCAGGAGCCAAGGGAATGGTCTGAAGTTGTGTCAAGAGAGGTTTAGCCTGGATATCGGGGAAAGGTTTTTCACCTGGAGGGTGGCTGGGCACTGGAACAGGCTCCCCTGGGAAGTGGTCACAGCACCAGCCTGACAGAGTTCAAGCAGCATTTAGACAATACTCTTGGGCACATGGTGTGACTCTTGGGTATGGTCCTGTGTAGGGCCAGGAGTTAGATTTGATCCTTGAGGGTCCCCTCCAACTCAGCTTTTTCTGTGATTCTGTGAAAGTAATATTCACTTCAAGTTGTTGCACATTCATTATATTGAAGCTTTTTCATAATAGCCTATTATTTTTCCCAGATATCCCGGGGATACAACATTTAAAGATATTTCCCACTGGGAAATTTCACTTTCCGCCCTCCTTTTATTTGCCTTTTCTTGTTTTTTGTTTAATAAATCAAGAGAGGGAACAATTTCCAGTTACTTAATGCATGACTTATTGTACCTCTTAATGCATAAAGCTATTTTGAAAAATAACTTTAGAGCATGCTTATTTTGAAAAGCCTCATTTTTTTCTCTGATCTCCAGCTCAAGTATACTTGTACTGCAATGGTTTTTCTTCAAATCTCTCTCCTGTGAACAACTTGGGATTGGAAAGCAAAACTGGTTTATTTCATGCTCTTCCATCATCACCAATAATAAAGATCTGAGATTAAATTATGCCCTTCCTTGTTGATTCCAATACTCTGGGATAAAAAGCTTTACTCACAATTTCCTTTGCCTTGTTTTGTATATTTAAAGTACACTATGTCATACTTTCAGAGCCAAATTCATTTATTCCTTAGCAATCCAGTGACGCTCACTGAGGTATTCTGTAATTCCCAGGCATAGTTCTGCCTTACAACAATCATTTAAAGTCTCTCTTGAAAGCACAGAATTAGACAAGCTGGCAATACTTGAGATGCATGTGTTATTTTCATGTAAAATTATACTTCCTTCTATCTTTTCTTGTTACCATGCTGAACATAATGAAAATTGTACCACAGGGTGGAAAGGAAGGGACTATTCCTTTGTAAAAGGTTCCCCTCTCCATTCCTTTCATATTACTATATTCTCTAAAAAAATCAAGGTAATAGACCAAGAGAAAGCCCATTTTATACAGGTTTTTAACAATTATCATTTTAACCCTATCATGTGTCAGTATATTATACCTGATGTAACCTTTAAGAGGGTATTAGTCAGCAGAGACATCTGCATTTGTAGGAGATTCACATCTTAAAACTTTTATTCCAAGAGGCATCTTGGAAGTATAAGCCAAGAGAAAGGGAATATTTTTCCTTACAAGTGGAGTATGAACATAAATCCCCTTTCCCTATGAAATAACTATCTTTTCACTTTGTCTTGTTCTTCCCAATCCCGTTTGTGGAGGGAAAGGGAAAGCATTTTATTTACTTGTTTTACAAAAACCTACATTTCTTTGGAACCTTGACAGAGAATATATTAGAACTGATTGACTTCACTGGATTCAAATTATCAATGAACCTTGTAACACAATAGCTTCATAAATTGTTTGGGTGTTTTATAAGAGAAATAATTCAAAAAAGACAGAAAACATCACACTGAAAGTTGAGGATAGAGGCTAACACAGTCTAGAGCCCATTGGTAAAGTACCATCAGGTAAGCATTTCTGCCCTTGGCTTTTTAATATATTCACAGTTTCAGGTGAGGAAAACCTGCTTATCCTAGTTCCAGTAGAAAAATGGAACTAGGATATGCAGAATGACTTCACTAAGTTAATTATAATTACATTAGACAAGTTCTTCAATATTCTTAAACAAAAAAAAAAATGTATCAAATAATTATAAAGTTGTAAAGAATCACAGAATGAATCAGCTTTGAAATTACCTTCAAGATAACTGAGTCCAACCTATGACTGAACACCACCGTGTCAACTAAGCCATGGCACTGAGTGTCAAATCCAGTCTTTTCTTAAACACTTCCACCAGGGATCGCTCTTTCTGTGAAGAAATTCTTCAGATACTATAATTCAATTCTTCAAATATTACAATATTCAACCTAAACCTTCCCAGGCACAACTTTAGACTGTGTCCTCTTGTCCTGTCCTTTGTTACCTGGGAGAAGAGCCCAAACCACACTTGGCTCCACCCTCCTTTCAGGGAGCTGTAAAGAGGGATTAGATCCCCCACAGCACTTGTATTCCAGGCCCTTCCTCACCTCCCAGCCCCTCTCTGGCCCCACTCCAGCCCCTCAGTGTCCTTCCTGAACTGAGGGGCCCAGAACTGGACACAGCACCAAGGTGTGGCCTCACCAGTGCTGAGTACAGGACAGTCCCAGCCCTGGTCCTGCTGGCCACACCACTGCTGACACAGGCCAGGTGTCACTGGCCTTCCTGGCCACTGGGCACAGGCTGGCTCATGGTCAGCTGCTGTTGACCAGCACCCCCAGTCCTTTTCCATTGGACCACAGCCCACAACTTGCATTTTGGACTCTTATGTTTCCTCATTTTTTTCCCCCAGATAATTTAAATAGCACCTCAACATAATCATGGTTTTTATGATGATTCAGCTGAATTATGAGATACCCTTTTTGTAAATTTGAATGCTATCCAGAAACAGCTGACAGCACTGAATTCCTCTAGATGATACATTCTTGATTTTAGAAATATTTCTGTTTTAAGCAGTGTAAAAATATTTATGGAATGCAGGATTTAAAAATTGTTTTCAGATACAAAGTCAAAAGAAAAAAGATAGAAATATAATTTCTCAATTGCAAATAAATTTTAAAAAAGCACAAGACAAGTTGCATAAGGTTTGAATCATAACAAAGGATGTGGAAGAAGTTAATAGATTCAATTTCCCTTTGATAATGTGAGACAGAAAAATACTTTACTATGATTTCCTAGTGATTATTTACTTCTAACAATTCAAAGAATGTTGGATTCCACTGTCATGTTAACAATAAGAAAAATGACAACCAATTATGTAAACAGAATCCTTCAGATAAAATTTCTTCACTATTTAGGAATTATGAAATCAAAAGACTTAGCCCAATCAAGATACATTCCTGTTGATTTATTTAGAATAATCTTCTAGATAATTCTAGCCAAATGGCTTTTATTTCATTAACCAAACTAGCAATCTTATGTACACTGGTGCTAAGAATCTTAAGTACAGAATTTCCAGAAGGGAAGAACTTCACTAGATTAGAGGACTTCGGCCTCAAGCCTGTTCTATGTCAAAAGTGAAATTTGGCCTAGAGGTACTATGCTTTGTATAATTCCTCAGTCAGGTGTCTGTGCAAGAGTTCAAAATAAACTCACATTTCCTGTTTTTCAGTTAAGACTGGCTATGACTGTTTTACCATGAAAGCTTAAATGTATTTTAGAAAAAAATTACCAAGAGGGTAAATATCTCACTAGATGATACAGTCAAAGCAGTTAAACACCCTCCTCTTAAAACAGTCATCCTCAGCACAGTGCATGTTTCACTGAGGGAATTTAAGTCAGTTTTCCTGATATTTTGCCTTGGCACAGTATTGTTTTAAGTCTTACGGTCTTTCTCTAAAAGGCTCTCCCCAGCTATTCTTGACACCTTTTCACTCATTACTGTACCTGTTTCTTGCAGACAGTAATTCATCAGCTAAAACCAAACACTGTATGGGGCCTTGGATGCTGAGGGCCTTCCACTGCAGCTCTGTAATCTGACTGTCAGGAGGAGAAACCAGTGGCAAGTTTGAACAGGTCTTGGTAAAACCCACACTGTTATTATGGGCGGGGAGGGGAGGGCGCGGCCATCGCCCCCATCCCTGCCCGTTCCCCGGAGCCCTCAGTGCGCAGGCGCCAGCTCCCCACCTCTGGGGGGCGTGGCCGCGGCCGCGCAGGCGCAGCGCCCACAAGAGCCGCGTCGCGCCTCTGCCTTTCCTCTCTGCCGGCTCCAAGATGGCGGAGTACGACCTGACCACCAGGATCGCGCACTTCTTGGACCGGCACTTGGTCTTCCCGCTGCTGGAATTCCTCTCTGTCAAGGAGGTGCGTGTCTCTCCTAAGGGTGGGGAAGCCGGCTGTGGGAGCGGGAAAGTCGTAGGCCGTGCTGCCAGCTGCCGGTGCTTCCCGCGGGCCTTGGTGCGCCGCGGCCGCCGCTTCCTCCCGCGGGCCTGGGCGCTGCGCGGGCCGGGCGCGGCCCGTGGGGGATTCGGAGCCTCCCTGGGGAGGAGCTCGAGGCTCCTGTGCCGCGTGAGTCGAGGGGCGAAGCGTGCGGGGCTGCCCGGGGAGGGCCGGGAGCGGAGCCGAGGGAGGCCCGAGGGAGCCGCTCCGTGCCCCGGCCGCGCAGCTCCTCGGCGCCTCGCTGGCGAGGCAGCGCAGGCTTCCTGCGCTTTCTCCTTCTTCGGATCTGGCGTAGTGGCTTTTCCTCACCTGTATTTGGAGACAGGAGAAGTCAAAGCTCTCCTTGCAGCCGCAGTCCCACGGCGTGGTGCAGTCCTGCGGCTCTCGGTGCTCGGGCCGTCCCGCAGCCGGAGCTCAGGGCCGTCTGTGGGATTATGCCAATGCTGCTAATTAATTTTAATTTGAAACCCGTGAGATCACGAATTTGTGTTGGAAACAAATATAAGTCCCTTCTGGAGTTATCCGTTGTTGGTCTTCTCAAGTATGTTTTTAAGTTCTGTTGCTACAAAGAACATAGTAATGCTGGAGGTACCTCAGATGGGTGCTTCCGGTACTTCAGACTAAACCATTTTCTAATGGGAGCGAAATGTATAAAGTTATGTAAATTTTTAATTTAAAGCGGGTGTTATTTTACCCTTCAGAAAGGAGCTGATGAACTGTGCGTGTGCATTGAGACAGCTTGACCTGGCCAGCTGTCATGTCTAGCATGTGGAGTTTGCTTCATGCCCCCATGTCTGGGGGCACTTGTACATTAGCATTTTTATGCCACCTGAAGTCAGTTCAGCAGTTAATTTTGTGGTGTTAGTGTTGAACAACACAGGGTTCAGAGCTGAATTAAACTTCTACAGATTCTTTATCTGAGCTGTTCACAAGTGTGGTGTGGTGAGTTGTAATACAGTTCTTGTGCAAATATGTTTTTGAGGAATGTACTGGATTTGGCTTTTGCCTACATCTTCAACATCTAACAGCAGTTTGCAACTCACTGATAAATTGTGGAATATGAACTCTAAAAAATAATTTGAGAAGTTTAAAAGTATACCAGTCAATTACATAGCTATTCTAAATTTATTTTTATGCTATAGACCTAGCAATAGATTAATCTGCCCCACAATTAAATTGTTAATTTAATCTTGTGCATCTCTTCTGAAATCCACTTTAAATAATTTAACTAGTCTTCACTGTTCAGCATTTTATTTTGTGAAAAGTATTCAGTACTTTGAAAAAAAAAGTAAGATTAAGGTTTTTTAATTTTTTTAATATGTATGTAATTTTGCAATAGGAATTACTATTCCTGTTAATAACCTAGTAATAGTTACTTGACTTCTAATTAGCTTTTGAAGTACCTGCTTTCTATAGATAGCAGGAAATATTTGGTATTTTGTCAAGACTGAAAATGCAGAAAGGCTTTATGGTAATTACTCTTAATGATAGAGGAGTGAGATTTGATGCTTAAAACACTTCAGTTGTGCAGAAGTCCATGAGCTGTGCCATAAAAGTAATGCATAATATGAATTGAAACTCCTCAACACTATTCACATGAATCTGTTAATAATTCCTGTTTCAGATATACAATGAAAAAGAGCTGCTCCAAGGAAAACTGGATCTCCTTAGTGATACCAACATGGTGGATTTTGCTATGGATGTGTACAAAAATCTTTATTCCGATGAAATTCCTCATGGTAAGCTGCTCATTAGATGTAAAGCTTGTTTTTCAACCTTTCTGTCTAACATAATAACTAGTGGTAATTGCTTGTTGTGTTCAGAAACTGGAGTACTGTTTAATTTGGGTGTTACCAGAAGGATGTGCTGTACTGAGACAAACAGAATGCCCTAATCCTGGGAAGTTTGGGTTTGTTGGTCTGTCAGGAGCTTAATCTTTGAGTGACCTCTTAAATATTTCCATGCTGATTTGGTAATTTCAAGCAATTTGAAGGTGTTGCACCGCAGCTATTGGAGTTGCAGTAGCTTTTAATCTGTCAAATTAAACACTTGCACAGTGATTTGGTGACTTTGTCTTTAAAGCATCCTGTGTGTTATGATTAGAGTTGCATTGTAAGTAATTCTGTTGATTTGTCTGTCTGTGGCTGATTTTTAGACTTTGAGAGATTTTTTTTTTAAAATGTCTGTTTTCTTAAGTTTTGGCAATATAGGAATTATAGCAAATTAATATTATAATGAATGCAATTTCTTACTGTTTTGTCCATGATTTTGATAACTTCTCTGTTTACTACTAAAATTTCTGTCATCTTGAGGAACATTTGGGAATGGGAAGAAAATAGATTATATAGCTTTATCTAATTTCCATTCTTCATGGGTATTTTGATTTTAAGGGTTTTCTCCCAATTCTTTTTCTTATAGGTTGTGTGTTTAATTTTGTTGGTTTCTTCCTGATCTAGTCTTTCAATATCCAATGTCTTCCTATTTCTCCATCTTTTTTTCATGTTGGTGAATTCCTCACCTTTTTCTTAGCTATTGAGACTGCAGTCTATTTTTCCTGCATCTTAGGAGGAAGAGATTTGGGTGCTGTAGCATTCTTCCTCTGGGTCTTGCTCTTTTCAGGCTCTTGAAGTTGCAGAGGTGGCCACTTTCCTCTTTGGCAGAAGAAAATTGATAGGATATGGACATTGGAGTCAATGCTTTGACCAAGTGTGTGCTAGCATTAGGTGGGAATTGTTATGGGCATGTCTACCATGACACATGGGACTGGTAACATGTAATGAGAACCAGGGGGTTCACTTCTGGTGATCTAAGAAACAGCTGTAATAATAGCTTCACCTTTAGGTTGCTTAACAGTTCTACTGATATAAAAAGTCAGGCTGTATCAAGGCTATTAAAAATATCTCAACTCTGAATAGGTATTCCTCTTTCTTTCCCTGCTTCAGTCTTTTTAAACTGTTGACTGTTACTGTTATCAGCAGTAATTAAGGAGAAAATACTAAAGAAGTAAGCAAGACAAGAAATAGCAATTCTACCAGACTTTCACTAAGTAACTTCCACTAAGTACTCCAAATGTCTTCAGAATTCTGATTATAGCCAGTTCCTTAAGCAGATTGCCTTAGAGCATAACTTCTTAAGGTCACAGCTGTAAGAAAGTTGAATGAATTTTCTCCCTTGGAGAGCTCTTCCTTCATGAAAGACTAGAAATTTCCACACTTGTTTGAAAATAGTACAAGAAAAACACTACATCTCTTAAGATTTTAGATCATCAATTTGGCAGGGTTTTTTTTCTTTTAATAATGACTTACTGTTGTTTGATGTGTGGCTTTTATTCAGTTAACATAAGCAGAGCTAGTTCTTTCACACATTTTTCAGGTTGCTTGCTTGCACAGCTTCCTATGCAAAGGCCTTAACTTCTGAGATCTTTCTGGTCTGTCTGATCTTCTTGTATCAGCACTTACCAGCATGTGTGTATGGACAGGTGGTTCTTGTGGAATCACTGGCATCCTTAGAAGTTTACACTGCCCTTTTTTAGGGCTTCACTGTTTAAAGTACTCAAAACTAAGTTCACTTAGACAGTTACAATTAGAAATGTCCCTGCACGATTTATAGTTGCTTTTGTCTTGTCTTCCATGAGATGACCTTACAATTGCACACCCAGGAGATGTTGCAGGAAAACATTTTCATATTCTTAGTAAGTCTGCTGAATGTTTTTTCTTTCATCTGTTTCTTCTTACTCTTTTATAATTCCAAGAGTCGGCTGAAGGTGGAGATAATTTCTCCTTACTGGAACACTTCCTGTCAGGCAAGTTGTTCTCGTATTTAGTTTGGGTCACCATTATGGTGTTAGCCACCTTGGATGTCCTGTTCAAATATCTGTGTTGTCAGATCATGAAAGAAATGTTGACTCTCTTCACCGTGGCATTGAGTGTTCTGGTGTGTGGCTCACTTTCACAGTTTCCTGCATTTATCTCCTGGGATTTAGTCTTGGCTTCTCTGATCCCATGTGTTTCACATAGCTAATGTCAGATGATTTTTCTTGGTTTTTTTAAACATACACACTTTTCTAAATTTTAAGTCTTCATTTTATTGCATTGCTAGCACTTGGTGAGGAATTTGGGGTCTGTGTAAAATAATCACCATAAAACTCTTAGTTGAATTTCCTAACAGTTTTTCATAAAGGGCTTAATGTTTCCATTAAGCACAGTGTGTTCAAAATCATAATTTTGCAGGTTGAGCTGCTTGAAATTTTCCTGTCAATTCTTAGTTAGGTATGCTCTAAATGGTCTTTCAGAACCTGATCATCAGTCAGAAGAAAATCAATCTTCATGGTATCATTGGATTGTTTACTTTTTTGCAAGTTTATTTGGAGTAAGTGAACTTAGTTAAAGGTTGTTCTCCCTTAGTGGAAGCCTAAAGATACCTTGTCTAATACAGACTCTGCTCCAGCTGTACCTGCTCTCTGGTGGCCTCCACACAGGAGGAAAAGAACCAAATGTTAGAAGTTTTTACTGAGTTACAGAATTGTTACACACAGCTGGATTTGAGGCTTGACTGAGAGGGTGGGTGAGGTAGGAATTGGGAAGTGTTCAAGTGTCAGCACCATGTAATTACAGCTTGGTTCATGTAAAAACTTAAAGCATTAATTAAAGTCTTTTTGTTTGTGTTCAGCTTTGCGTGAGAAAAGAACAACTGTTGTTGCACAGCTGAAGCAGCTTCAAGCTGAAACAGAACCTATTGTCAAGATGTTTGAGGATCCAGAGACTACGAGGCAAATGCAGTCCACTAGGTAATTTCTAACATCATTTGTCAGGATGGCTTGTTGGTACCTCTCAAGTGTTGCTGCTGGGAATGCTTTCTGTGTAGGAACTGCAAGAAAGACATTTTTATTTTCATACAGTATTTAAGTAGTGCTTGTGGTCAGGTCACTTACTCTCTCCACCCCCAAACTGTTCCAACTTGTTGGTGTAAGGTTGTGCTCATAATAGTCTTTTCAAGATGTATCCAATTTCTTTTAAATTTTCTTATGGGAGTAATTAAAGTGGAATGAGTTTGTCTGCACATTGTATCTAAGATCTATCGCAGTTTCACCATGGTTAAGTTTGAATTGGGCTCTGTAGGAAAGAGTTCGGCTGTAGTCACTGAGGAGTAACTGCACCTTCAGCAGAAAGGTGGGCAGGTATTTGTTTGGCATAAATTACTCCTTGTTTCCTTTAGATAGGAATCACTGTTACTGCTGTTGTAAATGTGTCTGGCAAGCTGGAATAATAATTGGATCCCTTCTTCAGCCTTACTTGCCCATAAATTTTAAATAGAGCATATTGTATCAGACAGAGAAACTATGGCTTAACTTGAATTTGAAGGTGAAGCCTGTACTTGGGTTTATTGTTGGCAAGCTTTTTGTGCATCCGCTAATAATGTAACATTAGGAAGGCTGTAACACTGCTTCTGGAATTTCTTAGAAAAACATTGAATATATAAACTCTTCGTTCTAGTCTGCAGAAATCTAGAAATCTTCTGTATGAACCTTTTTTTTGTGAACAAACTCCCTGAAGAATGTGTGTTCCTCAAAGGAGAAGAACTTGATTAAAATTTACTGTATTTCGAATACTTTTTTTCTTGCCTCTGTTCCATTCTTTGTGTTGTTTTCATAATTTGTTATAGATCAGTTTAGATCTTGGTCAGTGCAGAAATGGTGAGGTTCAGTGTATTATGTCTCAATGCACGCATGGAACTAGATGTCAGTAGGAATCATGAAATCTGTTAGATTTACAGCACATCAGAAGTTTGTTTTCCGTTCTGATACCACCGGAATGTATGTAAGCTTCTGCTGTAAAACCATTTTGATCTAAGTAAACTGTCTTTGCATCTGATTTCAGAATGGATGTTCATGTAAGGTAATTACATAAAGAAAAAGGAATTACATTTGTTTATGACTTGTGTTTATGCAAAGCCAGGAGTCACTTGCTTTTATAGGTATAGCTTTGAAAGTGAAAGTCTCAGTTACTGTGGCAATTGAGCCTGTCTTAAAACTTCAAATCTAATTGAACATACAGAGGTCTTGTCCAATTCTTGCTTTGCCTTTAGCCAGTTTTTTTAATGCTAATTAGCCTAGAAAAATGTTAATAAAATACCAGAATTTCTTGGGGAATATGCTCTGTTACTTGACTCTCGATTCACAAAAGTTGGTCAGTAGTATGTACTTCAAATTGGAAATGCCTTGTGTGGGAGCAAGAGTGACAATACAGTCAATAAATGCATGAATATAACTTGTCTAATGCTACAGAATATTAGCCCTACTACTCATCTGCAGCAAGTTTTGATTTAGAACTGGTACGTGACTTGTGTTTGTAAAATATGTGGAAACTTCACAGCTCAGAAGTTCTGGTTTTGGTTTTTGGCTCAGGAGTAATTCTAATCCAGATTATTTGGGTATCTATCATTATCTATCAATTGGGCTGAAATATGTTCCATATGTCTAGACCTGAGTAGTGTGCTGTAGATAGTAGAAACAAGTTTTGATTCTTTTGGAAATTACTGCAGATGATTCTAAATCTGTATCAAATTGATATAGCTGCATATTATCAGGACTTTATATCATGACTTTTGATCCATGATGGCACTGTTTGGAATATCCGTCTCTGGGAGATAAGTAAAGGAGATTTTGCAGGTAGAAGTTCTTTCAAGAATAAACCAAAACATTTCACTACTCTAAGCAGCTGTTGGAGGACATTGACTTAAAAATTACAGTGATAGTCAGTATTACTTATCCTCGAAGTATGTTTTAGTGGAACGAATCCATGAGATTATTTAATTGCTTTCAGAGGTATGACTGAGGATTGTCATTCTTGGCTCACTTGGCAATTTGCCATTTCCCTGTAGAATCTTGTACTATAAGTTCTAGTTAAACTCATATCTTTGCAGTCAGTTGATTTCAGAGTAAATAGGAAAATACTCTCATACCATTTTTACTGTATCTTTGTCTTGGGGAGTTTGCAGCTTCCCTCCTGGAGGCTTAAACTTCTCTTTGATATAGGTAATAATGCTTGTTCTTTTAGTATTAATATTAAAAACAGTCTTCAGAGATGTGCTCACATGATCATAGAAGTTAAGAACTTAGTAGTATGATTATGTTTTATGGTTCTGTGTTCTGCACATACTGGCTGTGGTAGAGATACTCTTGTGACCCACTCTGTCTCAGTGCTAACAGTAGGAAAAGTTTCCTTTCTACTTTGATTTACTTTAGTCTTTGCCAACTTTTTCCTATTTCTTGTTGAAGTCAAGGTTGTCTAGAGTAACTGCTCTGGAATTAGAGCATAAGAGTGGGAAGAGCTATAATTCAGAATTTAACTTTCATACTGAAAGCTAAGGATGCTATCAAATTTAAAACAAGTTTCCACTCTTTCTTAACTGTAGTTACTGTTACAGGTGGCATTCATTACTTAAAATTAGAATGATTTTAAGATTTTTGAAACTACACGATATAGTAATAGATGTAGCTGTTCTTGAACAAGTGGAAGAATTTTATTTCAAATTCATGTTTGCCATTTCCCTGTAGAATCTTGTACTAGAAGTTCTAGTTAAACAAACTTATATCTTTGCAGTCAGTTGATTTCAGAGTAAATGGAAAAATACTCTCATACCATTTTTACTGTATCTTTGTCTTGGGGAGTTTGCAGCTTCCCTCCTGGAGGCTTAAACTTCTCTTTGATATAGGTAATAATGCTTGTTCTTTTAGTATTAATATTAAATAAAAAACAGTCTTCAGAGATGTGATCACATGATCATAGAAGTTAAGAACTTAGTAGTATGATTATGTTTTATGGTTCTGTGTTCTGCACATACTGGCTGTGGTAGAGATATTCTTGTGACCCATTCTGTCTCAGTGCTAACAGTAGGATAAGTTTCCTTTCTACTTCTGTTTACTTTAATCTTCACCATTTTTTTGCTATCTCCTGTTGAAGTCAAGGTTGTCTAGATTAACTGCTCTGGAATTAGAGCATGAGAGTGGGAAGAGCTCTAGTTCAGAATTTAACTTTCATACTGAAAGCTAAGGATGCTATCAAGTTTAAAACAACTTTCCACTCTTTCTTAACTGTAGTTATTGTTGCAGGTGGCATTCATTACTTAAAATTAGAATTATTTTAAGATTTTTGAAACTACATGACATAGTAATAGATGCAGCTGTTGAAAAAGTGGAAGAATTTTATTTCAAATTCATGCTCAGTTTTTTCTGTTTTGCCTTTAAAATATGTTGCATTGTGTAGTATTGCATGGTGGCTACCAATTTATTTTGTGAAACAAGTGCTTTCTATCCTTTTATTATAGAGATGGTCGGATGCTGTTTGACTATTTAGCTGAGAAGCACGGGGTAAGTGTTGTAGCTGCTGAATTCAGTTCTAAGTGTGTCCACCCAACTTCCCTCACATCTGACAGCATTTTGACCAAGTGTGGCCTGGCATTTTGTCCTGTCTTCTGTCTATATAGCTAATAGGTAGAATTTCTAATATTAACATATGTAAGCCTTTGAACTTTTAATTTTTATAACA
The DNA here is from genome assembly GCF_014805655.1 of Passer montanus. Taxonomy (NCBI): domain Eukaryota; kingdom Metazoa; phylum Chordata; class Aves; order Passeriformes; family Passeridae; genus Passer; species Passer montanus. The sequence continues at coordinate 7,337,371 of NW_024366480.1, read as the reverse complement.
AAAAAAGAGCTGAATGTTAATGCTGGCTGCACCTGTGTAACTCAGGTATGCTTTGTAATGCAAGATTTCATCTTTTTCTGGTATTGGTATAAACCTTAATTCTATAGCATGGATTGAGAATATAATAGTTTTCTGTTGTCTTTTCCTATGTACAATGTCTTTGGAAAAGCTACAGATTTCAAATCTTAATCTACCATTAAAATCATCTTGTGACAGTGTGGTTTTTTTTTCCCTAGGAAATAAAAGCTTTTATTGTATTCCTTTTCAGTTTAGGCAAGAGTACCTAGATACACTCTACAGGTATGCAAAGTTCCAGTATGAATGTGGTAACTACTCAGGAGCTGCAGAATATCTCTACTTCTTTAGGGTTCTGGTAAGTTTTGATCGGTTGTTGGTTGGCATTTAGTTTATTTGTTTGTTTACTTGGTGTTATTTTCAGTGAAATACTTAAAGGAGTAAATTGTCTATATTCATTGTTAGCATGTAATACTTTATAGCTTTTTGAGGCAATTACTGTATGCTAAAGTTTACAGTAATGTTAGTAATCGTCACTATGGTTCAGCAATTCTGTTATTTTCAAGTAGAACTCAGAATTGTTCTTTGAATTTGTATGTCTTGTAACATTTAATTGTATAATACAATGAAGTGAATACTTGGTTTTAAGAATACTTAATTTTGTACACAGATGTAGTCAACAGCAGTGAAAAACTTGCAGGTGGATTGAATGTAATTAATGGTGAACTGCCATCTTCTTATCTGAGCTCTGATCTGTTCTCTCTTGAATTCTGTGGGATGTAGTCAACAGCAGTGAAAAACTTGCAGGTGGATTGAATGTAATTACTGGTAATGGTGAACTGCCATCTTCTTATCTGAACTCTGATCTGTTCTCTCTTGAATTCTGTGATGGATTTAAGAGTATAAGTCATCTCCCTATGAAATGTAGACAGCTCAGATGATAAATGTATAAACAGATCCATCGTCTCTGAAGCAACTCTTTTCATCTTGTTGTAATTCATATCATCTGTTACTGGTGGGAGTGAATTTTGAGAATAAAGATTTGATGTCTTGTAAGAATCTTAGCACAGTAAGTTTGTTGGTGGTGGTCAGTGAATGTGCTGCTTTACTAATAAATGGAAATTTAAGGTAACTGCTTGAAAATCCAGATAATGTAGCTGGAACAGCTACAGTACCTAAAAGCAGTTATTGTGAACAGCTACCTCTAATTAAAGTGATTTGGAACCAGCACAGAGCATGTGAACTTTCTCAACTCAGTGTCTGCTAAACTGGCACTTGGGTTGCCTGGAAGGATACACTGCTCATAATTCAGTATCTTGTAGATTTGTGCAGTAATTTTTGAAAACATGTAGTGGTTCGTACCTTGATCCTTTTTCCTTGCTAGTTTGTATTCCCATCTAAAAGTAATCTTAACTCTCTGAAATACTGCTAGAGTAAACCACAAAAATTTCTGTAATTGACTGTAATTAAAGAAGAAAAAGTGGGAAATGTATCTTTAATGGGAAGAACAGGGCTTAAAGGTCAAATGAGTTGAGTTGTTAGTCTGAATTTTGATGCTAAAGCTGACTTTCAGCGTTACAGGTTCTTTTTATGTGCCAGCAGAAAGTGAAGGTTACATATGTAGGTTTGTGGGTAACTGCCCTTAATTCTTCGTGCCTTTTTTCTGGGCATAGCATTATGTTCTAGTATGTCCAGTAACCTCAAAAAATAAAGTACTGATTTTGTGCTGGTAATAGCTTAGTATAAAACTTTTGTTACTAATTCTCATAGGAGAAGATTTGTTTAAAAGCCCTGTGCGATGAAACATAGTCTGTGAAAGAACTATTGTAACCAGTCTGAGAACAGAATTTGGCATTGTGAATGGCACAGTCCAACTCATTCCTGTGTAAAACCAACACAGCTTGACCTTAGGACTGCCCTTCCAGGAAGCAGGTTCAGTGCTGCTGAGTTGCAGTTCCACTGGACATTGCTGTCACAAGTACACTTCTGGGCAAGGCATTAGCAGGGAGAGTTTGGAATGCTAGCTTTTTGAAGGTGGTTACTTTATGAGTAATCATAAGGTTACAAGTTCTTTAGGAACCTGCCTTGTAATAACCTTGTTTTACTAGTTTAGAAGCATTTTTTGTATGGTGGAACAAAAAAAAGAAAACCCAAAATAAATTTGGAACCACTGTGTTATCTGGTGCTCAGCCATTTTATTTTTTTTTAACTTAAACTGCAGCAGCATGGATCTTTGTCTTTGACAGGATTCCTGGTTTCCATTTAAAAAAAAAAATTACTACTGTTTTTTGTTCCTGTGTCTGAACTGTTTTTCTGAAAGAGAAACCCACTAAATTTGGAGAGTTAGGATTAGGCAAAATTGATATCGTGTAAATAAAAAATACTGCCAGAAAATACCGTTTGTAATTTTAAAAGTAAATAATAATTTTTAACAAAATACTAAGAGTCTGACTTTGTTGCTATTGTTGAACATAGGTTCCAGCAACAGACAGAAATGCTTTGAGTTCTCTTTGGGGAAAACTGGCATCTGAAATCCTGATGCAGAATTGGGATGCAGCCATGGAAGATCTCACAAGACTAAAGGAGACAATAGATAATAATGTAAGTAAAATCTTGGACATCTTAGCAAGGTGAGAGGTTAGAGGTGCTAGTACTCAAGTGTTATTATAGATCACTTGCAGTCTTATTTGGGAATAGGTTGCCACCTTTTCATTTGATACTTTCGTACTGGCAGTGGGAAAGTCCAAGGATGCTAGTGAAGAAATAATGAAACATTCTTTTTCAAATTGCTTGCCTCTTTAACAGGTTAGACTCTTGTCTATATTTTCAAATAGATTTCCAATAAACAAAAAAATCTTAAGGATGTATTTGAGGGCAGGGTATCATTGTGTGAAACTGCTGTTTAAATTTCAGATAGTTATAGTATTCATCTTTGGGAAAGAATAGAACACATGTGAATAAACAATATTATCTGAGGAAGAGAGTTCTTTTGACAGAAATTGCAATCAGCTTGTATTTGGAAACAGTTTTCAGCTAGTGCAGCTTTCTTAACAAAACTCTCCTGAGTTTAGATGAGTACCAAGAACTGAAACGGTGAGTGGGGCTGCAGTACTAATTCAGAGCAACTGATGAGATTAGGGACCTCTCAGTCTTCCTCTTTGCTTGTGGAGCTTCCCTGGCCATGTCAGAGATGTGACAGTTTCACTCTCCTGAACCAGAGTCTTGAGAAAACAGGGTTTTTCTGTCCCCCAGTTGTTCTTTGTCTATATGGCAGATAAGTAGTGTTAACAAATTTTCTTCTGTAATTTTGTTGTCTCTGTGATTCTGTATGGTTATAATAGACTATTTGACTTGTTTATTAAACTCCCAAGATTTTTTTAAGATTGAATCAGAGCAGTTGTTGTCACACTCTTCAGAGTGAGGATTACTTGCCGTGTCAGTTCATCCCCAGTGTGTTATTTTGCAGTCTTGTTTGAAATGCTGTTGAAATTTGCAGCTAATACAGGTACTTGGAGCTGAACCCTTGTTTGTCCATTATCAGCAGGTTTAAATAAAGATAACTGGTTTTTTTGTCTGAAAGTGATTGTAGAGTTTCATCATTGTGTGAAGGTCTGTGGCAAAAATGTCTTGTGAAGATTTAGAAATGAAGTAAAACAGAAAAGGTGAAAAAGCGAAGTAGTTACTCGGATCACATCTGAGGGAGGGAGTACAAGGAATTCAGAATTAAGACAGGAAGTAATTTAGGTCAGTATGGTGGTCTTGTAAAGCTAAAATCTGCTCTTACTATGAAAAATGTGAATTTCAGGAAACAGTTTGGAATACAATATTGGAAAATTTATCTTGCTTATAACTTTCACTAGATTTACCATTGAGATGACAAAAAAGCTGGAGGTCAGACTCAGCCTGACACTGGTGACAGTTATAAAAAGCTGATGCAAAATCACAACATTTTGGGCAATTACAGGTTTCCATAGATCAGTATTCAGGCAAACTTTGTATTGTGTTTGACTTGAGCCAATGTTACATTTTCTTCCAGTCTGTCAGCTCTCCACTGCAATCTCTTCAGCAAAGAACATGGCTCATCCACTGGTCTTTGTTTGTATTTTTCAATCATCCTAAAGGGAGAGACAACATCATTGACCTTTTTCTCTATCAGCCGCAGTAAGTTGTGTTGTACCATTGGGGAGGGGTTTAAATCAAATTGATGGCAAATGATAAAAAGCTTGCTGAGCTTAGGGCTACAGGGTGAAGGTATTGTTCTATTCTGATTGTAGAAAACTATTTCACAATATTCTTGGGAAATCCAAGACTAAAAATGAAAATTGAAACACTATCTAGTTGTGAGAGAATTGAATTATGTGTAGATCTAGCAGTCTTTATTGCTCTCCTTTGAATGCTCTCTGATAACTTCATACTTTTCTTATGTTGTGGCACCCAAAACTTCACCCAATACCAAGGTGAAGCTGCCCCAGTGCAGAACAGAACAGGACAGTCCCCTCCCTTGCCTGGCTGGTGATTCTCTGCCTGATGTCCACCAAGACGCAGTTGGCCCTCCTGCCTGCCAGAACACACTGTCACTCACATTGAGCTTGTTGTTGACCAGGAGCTCCAGATCCCTTTCTGCTCTCCAGTTTCTGATTCCCCAGTCTGTACATAGATCCAGTGTTGTCCTGTTCCAGATGCAGAATCTGACACTTGCCCTTGTTATACTTAATACAGCTGGTGATAGTCCAGCCCTCTGATTTTTGTCGGGATCTCTCTGTGGGGCCTCTCTGCCTTTGAGGAGTTAAGAGCTCCTCCCATTTTAGTGTCATCAGCAAAGTTCTGTATACCTTTGAGTTCTTACCTATGTTTTTTCTTTGCAGGTATCTCAATGCAATTCAGACAATGTGCCCACATATCCTCAGATATTTGACTACTGCAGTCATAACAAATAAGGATGTTCGTAAACGTAGACAAGTGCTGAAAGATCTAGTCAAGGTCATTCAGCAGGTAAGGACTGCAGTATCTGATATTTTTTGCCTCCTTTTTAAGGAGACTTCATTATAACATTCTTCTAGTAATATATCTGGGTTAGGTATTTTGATACTTGTTTTTTGTCAATGAAAGGTTTTACTGAAGTAAAATGGATATCAGTCAGTGGGAGGATGGAATAATTATTTTTCTCCTTCCATATGCATGAGCAGTATATGTACACATACATGCAGTAGAGTATGCACGCTGTTCTTATTTTCTGTATTATTACATGCTAAAAATCCAGTGAGATGTGAAATGGCTTTAGACCCAGTTCTTTTTCAGCTATCTGTACAGTAAATTGTTGTATGAATAAGGGTTCTTTCTTGGATTTCAAAACCACTGAATTTTGGGTGTTGATTTGAATTCACATGCATTCTCTTGAAAATGGTTCTGTTGTCACTGTGACATGAGGATGGAGATAAAAATAAAATAAAAATTGCTCTGTAGCAATCAACAGGGGTTTAAGGCCCAGATTTTTATCTGAAATCACCAAACAACTTGTATACAAATGAATGCACTTCAAATACTTGATAATGTTGTGAGTAATAAATGTTGTCTCTCTCTGTGTGTGTGTATATATATAAAGCCCAGATTTTTATCTGAAATCACCAAACAACTTGTATACAAATGAATGCACTTCAAATACTTGATAATGTTGTGAGTAATAAATGTTGTCTCTGTGTGTGTGTGTATATATATATAAGTATGACAGTACAGTTATTATAGGCTAGCAGTCACTTATAACCACGTCAGTCATTTGGGAAACTGTGCAAAGCACGGTCAATGCAATGATTACATTTTAGCTACAACTGAATCTGTTTTTAAGCATTAGTGTTCACAAAAAAGTAGCATAAGCAATAAATCAGTGGTAAATGTGACTCAGCTTTTATCTAAAATCTGATTGTTACATTGAGCTTCTAATATAATATGAATTTACTTACTTAAGTTACTTACTTGAAGTAAGTGACATGCTAGAACTTCTTGCTTTTCTTTAATCATGCACACCATTAGGCTATTCATTTTGAAAATACCAACTTGGGCTTTGGTTTTGAAATCACCTCTCAGATTTCTTAGTACTCTTCTAGCTCTGTATGATTCATGATATTAAATGACGATGTGGTAGAGATTTTATAGATTTGAAATAACTTGTGGTGCTGCTTTAGTAGTAGTAAAAGATTGTTTATACTTGCAGCATCTTTGCAAGTATTGAACTGATAGATAGGCAGTCTGTTTATTGAAATTGAAAGATGCTCATTCAAGACCATTTTGCAAATAATGGTTAAAAAGTGCAATTCTGATGTGAAAAAGATGTATAGAGCTGAATTTTAAACGTAAATAATGAGATTGTAAGTACAGTTCTTTGGAGAAGGAAATAACGGTCCATAAATAAAAATATCTCCTAGGAATTCCCTTAGTCTGTTGATTTTAACATATGCAAAAGCAGATACTGATATATACTGATTTAAGCTGTCATATAATACGCATTAGGAGCACTTAAAGAGATGTTTGTTACACCTGAATTTACACAATTGTATATAGATGTCGTGTTGTCTCTGCCTGGGAATTGAGAAAGTTGAGTAACTTCTGTAATGCCAAAACAAACTGAAGTAGTTTGTGTGTAGAAAGTAGCATTTTTGTTAGCTGTGTTGTCTATGAAAATCAAATAATCATTCCGTTTCAAGTATGAAGGATTTGGTGTTGGAGTCATCTTTGAAATCAGAATTTAGGAAGGCTATTCTATCTTATTTTATGAAATTTGGAGGTTTGATACATAGACAGCTCTAGTCTCTTGACAGTTTCCTAGCCCAAAGATTGCAGCAATAAATACTGAAGGTGAAACTGCACCTCTAGTTGTTTTACCAGACTGTTGGGAGGAAGCACATTTTTGTAGCTTTTATAAGAGGAATTTGGAAGTTCAGCTTTTTTTAAGGTGATATATGGACTTGTTTTCACTATTAATTTTTTTGAGACTATAAGGAATACTTGAGTGACCATGTGGCCTTGATTTCTGATGTTGTTCCTAATTGTTTTTTATAGGAGTCCTACACATACAGGGACCCTATCACAGAGTTTGTGGAATGCTTGTACGTTAATTTTGATTTTGATGGAGCGCAGAAGAAGCTGAGAGAGTGTGAAACAGTAAGACTTAAAATATTTATAAGACTCCTTTTCCTCTAAATAAAGACCTCTAAAATTCACAATGGACTGCTAATTCGTTTGAAGTGATGTTTGATTACATTGCCGGTGTTTTCTGATAAACTCATGGTTGGGTGGTGTTGGGTTTTATGACAGCTCATTTTGTAACACTTAACACGTGACTTACCGTTAAGGGTATAGCTTTAATGTTATAATAGTGTTATATTTAAGGAATTCTAGAAGAAGAAGCAAATAGGTAATCATGCATTTGGCTGAGCTTCAGGTGTTCCATTAAAATCTGAGAAATGCTTGAAGAAAAGCTCGTATTTGCCTTTTGTTGTGAAAGATGAGTAGGGAGTCAAATTTTATGTTGAAAGGATCTTCAGTAGTTAGGACTGCATTAGAGTTTGTCTACAGCCTTACTCGCTTTTTGAGTCAGACATTAGTGATCATGTTAGCAATGCAATTTAAATTTAGTAAGATGCTGAACCATGAAAAATATTGTTCATCTGTAGCTTTGTCTACAGCCTTACTCGCTTTTTGAGTCAGACCTTAGTGATCATGTTAGCATGAAATTTAAATTAAGATGCTGAACCATGAAAAAAATATTGTTCATCTGTAGCGTTTTTGCCACATCTTTGAGCATAGCAATAATATTTTAGGTATACTGTGGGCTGCTCTTAGTTTTTGGCTTTATTTGCTGGCAGTGTCTACCAGTAGGTTTCTATTGACACGTTTGCTCTCATGTTCCCTTTCTGCTGGTACTTGCAGGTGCTTGTGAATGATTTCTTCTTAGTGGCGTGCCTTGAGGACTTCATTGAGAATGCCCGTCTCTTTATATTTGAGACTTTCTGTCGCATCCATCAGTGCATCAGCATTGGGTAAGAGAATGTCTTCATTCCTCAGTTCGGAAAATCAGTCATGGAGGACAGTTTGACAAACAGTGCAAACTTCAGGAAGTATTCAGTTGTTAGGTAAAATCCTAACTGAAATCTCATTTGCATGGTATTCTTTCTAGTTTTATAACTCTGATGTGATTTACTTGAATTATAATTATATTTCAGAGTTTAATTATTGTGTGTAACTGCAAAAATACCTCTCTCTACCACCCCTGCCCCCCCACCCCCAATCAAGCAGTACTTTCAAGCTAAAACTGGTATGGTTTTAAGTGGGATCTCTGCTGGATTTAATGGGAACTTCCATACCCAGTGTCACCAAAATCCTGGTGACAGTACCTCAGTTGGGCCTCATGTGGGCCTCAATTCACATGTTGAGGTAGAGTGTTAATATTAAGTAAATACAAACTGCAAATACAATAATTACTTAAATTTATTTTTGTTTGGAAGATACAGATACCCATGTCTCTCTTATAGGTATGTTCTTTCAAATTTATTGAATCCCATTGCCTTTTTCATTAATTAAATAGAAAACTATGGATTTTATTCCCTGTGACACAAAGTGATTCAGCTGTAAGCATTGTTATTAACAAATATGTTTGTTGGTTATTCGGATTTATTTTATAAATGCAGGCTTTTCAAATGGATGAGCTCTGATGCCTCTTGTATATATATTTTTAAAAAAACTAAATGGGAAGATATTATGTGTGCTTGAGATCTCTTTCCATTTGGCCTTTGCCCACATTTCCCATATTTCCACATCCTTTAATTAAAAAGGAAGAAGTGAAAACTCTGAATGCTATAAAAATCTCACTGATAGAGAGCAGTGCAGAGATCCTTGAGATAGGAGAAATGAAGGCTGTTGAATCGATCAAGTTCAATGGAGTCTTGTTACTAGCTTGTATCCAGAGCAAGTAAGTGCATTTAGTCCTCTGAGGCAAGGATTTAACACTGCCTGATTTCAAAGGAAAGGATTTGAGAGAAAATTGTCTGTTGTAAACTTCTTGGAAGAATTGCTTTTTTATGGATAGTTATGGTTGGAAAAAGGACTGATTCTTACTATTTTTAATCTTTAGTCACTGGGTGACATTTGTCTTCATTGCCTTGGGAAATTTTTTTATCCTTTGTATCAGCTTAAAATAGTCAGTGGCTTTGATGTAAAAGGGAAACAGTGAATTAGAGCATTTTAGTCAGCTGTGGTGTATTGGGTTTAAGCATATCGTCCTAATAGGAAATGGAACTACATACTGTGAGCAGAGCTTTTCCATACTTAATATTTGTTTTCATAAGAGGGCTGATTTTTTGTCTGAAATCACTTTAAGCAGATGTACTGCGTGCTTAGGCATAAAGGGGGTTTGAGGAAGTATTGGGGGAAAAAACCCCCCGTACATACAGTGCTCTTAAGGATGAGTTTCTGTGGAATATAAAGCCCAATAGTGTCTTGCTCTTTCTTACAAATTCCTTTTGTGGATACTGCACATATTCAAGTACAAGTTTTCAATGAAACTAGATGTTTAAGCTTTTTTAACTAGACACTGGATGTCTTTCTAAGAAGTCTCCTCTTACCTGACCCCAGTCAAGGGGCAATGACTCCTCAATGTGTACATTAAGAATTTTTCAAGTCTTGTATCAAAAGATATTGATAAATTGTGGTCAACATACCAATGATTCATTATGGCAAAAATAGCAAGCTTTATCAAATTTTGTGGCAGGTAATTGCCATTTATTCAGTTTTTATTACTTACAGTAATAGTTCATATTTTTTGTGCTATGTGTGGTATTTCAGCTTTAGGTATGATAAAAAATATTGTGGTTGGCTGTCCTTATTATGTGTGAGTGGTTCCTAAATACAGGTAAAAGTGTCCTTTCTTTGTAAGCATTATAGTGTGTTGTGAGGGAAGTGATAGATTGGGAGTTGAGATGTTTATCTCAGAGTGACATGGATATTTCTACCACATACCCTTAAGTTAATTGCACATGGAGTCGTCAGTAATGAGGTGGTTCTCAGTAGGTCATTGTGTTTTTAATGATGGATATCAGCCTTAAATTTCTTTGCAACCTGGAACAATCATTATATTTAGGCTGATTAATTTAGGTACATAAGTATTTTTTAGTGTATTTCAGAGTTGCTTTTGAAGAAATTAGCCAGTTGAAATTAATGTGTGGCTGAGACATAGTTCTTGCATTTCTTTGTTTGCAAGTGGTTTCCACTACTAATCTGGAGCAAAAAACTAGATGGTTGTAACACAGTGCTTGATGAGTACTGCTTAGCTATTCAGAATGAATTGGAAAGCAGTAGGAAACTTGCTATTCCTTATATTTGCTTTATCAGTTGTAACTTAAAAGTTTGCACATCCCAAATCACCCTGTGATTGGTTTACTGTTTGAAATATCGTCTTTAATGGGAGTAATAGATGAAACTAATTCTATTTTAATTAGTTTGATATGCCTATATTTAATTGGAGAGCTGGATAGGCTTCATTCTTCTTTTGTACTGGACATACAAGAAAACTTTATGTAAGATGGGCTTGTTCATATATGAGCATGTGAGGATTTCAGTTAGCTTGCCATTTAAATGAAAACTTAAATAACACTAGCCTAGCATGACCCAAATAAGTGAATTTCCTTATAAAACTAGGGGACAGAAATTATTTTAAAATCTGCAATTTGAAATTAACTGTAACTAATGATAGACCATTCTTTAAATTTTAATTTAAAGTATTTCATTATAATTGACTTAATTTTTATTGAATTGTATGAGGAATCTTTATAAATAGTGGTAGCCTATAATACAAATTCTGTTGCATTCTTTCCTTAATATTAATGATGTTAATATGTATTTGTAAATCTAAACGAGGCACTGTTGCTTCAGCTGTCAAACTTGAATGAGGCTAAGCTGTGTTTTTTATACCTCAGGGGTTTTAAATACATGTTCTAACTGTGATAGGAGAATAGTGGTGTTTGCTACAGAATTATAATCTGGATAGATCATCTTGCATTTGCTCTGGAAAAACAGAGTATACTTTTTTGGCCGTGTGTGTTACTTTACCAGGAAAATACCTCTATGTTATACATCCATTCACTTTGGGTGGTCCTGGCTGCTTCAGGGTAGGCTGCAAGGAGACTGAGAGGGAATCCAGTTGCCACAAGTGCTGGAGGAAGGTCATCTTTTGTGTCAAAGATGTGTTCAGGTTCTAGATTTTTTAACAGATTTATTCTTTATTTACTAAAAGATAGTTGCTACCTGATAACATCAGTTGTTTTATACTAAAATTTAAAAATTGTGTAAGTCTCAAAGCTACAAGGTGAGATAAAACAGATTTTACATCCTTTTTACTCTGTCATTTTCATTCTTTGATTTTTAAGTTTTCCAGACATATTGGCAGGAAAATAATAGTTGTGTTACTTTTGTTATGTTGCTAGATATATATTTTAAGTTTGTTAAAAAAACACTTTTTAGTTGAAAAAAGCCACTTCTGAAGCAGCTGAGCTAGTATTAAATTGTGGATATAATAGAAAAAGGTAAAATTATTTGCTATGAACAAATGCAAAATACTTCATAGTTTCTGGCTTGGAATGATTCTCTAGAAATCTGTGCCTTCTTCCCCTCTTGTTAGATGAAGACTTTAAGGAAAGAGGAAAGTGCAGGTGCTGTAGATTGGAAGTCATCTGGTTTAATGCTGTGAACCCAATTCTATCTCTGAGCAGGTCCCACAGCAGTATTCCATTATGCTGTTTAGTCAGGAATCCACAAGTAAATCCTCCTACCTCCATGGAGGTTCCACACTTCCAAAGCTCTGGTGGGTTGCTTAATCCCCAGTGTAGTGGCAGTAGCCTTTCTTGTGGTCATCTGGAAGGGAATTTACTTTATCTAAATCTTACTAATGTTTCTAAAAGAGAAATGTGAACATTTTACTCACCCTCATGTACTTTCAGTTTAAAATGTCTTTAGTTTCAAGTCAGATGCTTAACATCACTGATTGGGGGTAATAAAATTATTGTACTTTTTTTGTATTGAAGTATATCATGTTCTGTCCAGGTGACTGATAATTCCACAAAAATTTCCATCCCTAGTGTCTTCTGCTCTCTTCTGCCTTTACAATTGCTCACTCAAACACTTCTTACCCATTTGTCGTGTTATTTTGCTTAAGTGAGTCAGTGTAAATCCAGTATTTTAAGTTATTTGGGTTTTTTTTCTATTCACTTCATGTTTATCTGTGGAAAAAAATGGAATTTGCCTTTATAGTTGGGAGAAAGGTAAGAGCTCAAGACCATATAGGAGAGACAGCTGTATAAAGAAGTGTAAGTAGAAGTCCAGTCAGGTAGATGAGCTTACAATTGATAGTCCATAAAGTATTTACTTGATGCAAATAATCATCAAGAAGAAAATCACTTTTGCAAGTGGAGAAAAAGATGTTTAGGCAAGATTCTGTAAAATGGTGAGAAATTGACCCTTGTGCAGCTCAGTGTAGCCAGCTGACTTTTTAGTCATGCCTGTGGCCTTTACCTCATGTTTGTTACCTTAGTCTGCAAGCTGATGGAAGAATGAGCGTTACTAATGCCCTGTGTGAGCCAACTGCCAGCAGGAAGCTGAAGGAGTTAGCTGGAAAGCCACAGGAAGCACTGTTAGGAGGAATTATTCCTGGACAAGAGTGCTTGTTTGATGAATTCCTTTCTGTGTTCTCCCCCCTTCCTTCCTTGAAGTTGCACAAGTTTTAGCATAGTTTATCTGTCATATCTTCTATACCAAGCTCTGTCTCATGGGTCTTGTTCTGAACTTTGGAGTGAAGTTTTCTTGCTAGACATTTTTTTTGACTGCTGATTCCATTCCTTTTTTGACTGCTGATTCCATTAAAGTAAGAATAAAAGCAGTTTGGTTTTTTTTGTTTTGTTTTATAATAGTGGTGCTGGTTTTATGTTAATAGTGAAATTACTTATATGGCAGTTTTTCCAAGAATGTTTGTGTAGACAAGGTTTAATAGATACATAGGAAAATGGTGCAGGTCAGGATTTAAAAGCAGTATGGTGCAGTTCAGAATGAATAGGTATATGCTTTGGGGTATGAATTCCTTATTTGCAGTGGGGGTGGGAGATGTGCAGGAGAGCATGTATGTAATTTTTAAAACCATTTCAGTCCAATTACAGTAAGCTTCCCAGCTATGCAGCATTTATTGAATCTTGGACTATGCCATACTTTGTGTTGGAATATGAACTTGTATTCCATAGTCCCTTATTATGTTTACCAACATCAGAGAGATTGTTTTGCCATTTAATAATTTAATTTATCTTTTAGTATGTTGGCAGATAAACTGAATATGACTCCTGAAGAAGCAGAAAGATGGATTGTCAATCTGATCCGAAATGCGCGATTGGATGCCAAATTGGATTCAAAGCTGGTAAGACTACATAGAATCATGGAGTGGCTTTTGTTGAAGGACCATAAAGACTGTCCAGTTACAGCTCCCCTGCAGGGACACCTCGCACTACACCAGGTTCCTCAGGGCCTCATCCAACCTGGCCTTAAGCACTTCCAGGGATGCAGCACCCACAGTTTTTCTGGACAACCTTTTCTACCCTCATAGTAATCTAATCTAAATTTGCTCTCTTTAATTTTAAAGCCAGATGGATCCAAGTGAATTTGTTGAGTTTTTAATTAAATTTCTTTTACTTCATGGGCAAAGAAAAACAATAGAAATTAAAACTTTCTGTTCCTGGATAAAGTGTAGTGGATTTCATTTATTGTGTTTTGTGCTTGTCTGTAAGACCTGTGAAAGTTTTGAAAGCAGAGTATTACATTAAAGATCCTTGCATTTTGAGCAATTGTTAAATTTGTTCTGTTTTTGCTGGGTTCTAGGGCCATGTAGTCATGGGCAACAATGCAGTCTCACCTTATCAACAAGTGATTGAGAAGACCAAAAGCCTGTCTTTTCGTAGCCAAATGTTGGCTATGAACATTGAGAAGAAACTGAATCAGAGTGGTAGATCTGAGGTCGGTATAAGTTTTGTTTTTCTTAATTCTTGCTGTCTTTTTTTAAGAAAGATAAACTTAAGTATAATTCTTAACCTATCCCTTAATTCACCGGATGTTCTAATACTAGAAATTATGTTGAAAAAGACTTTGTCATGGGGAGAATTAGACAGTAGTTCTTGCTTTCTTTTTTAGCCTTTCTCTTCATCATTAGATTTTATTCTGTTGCATAACTGTTTCTGTCATTTGCTGTTCTGCTTCTTTTAAATGGTGTCCTTCACCACCAGGAAAGGGCAGATTACGAAGTGTGACACTTACAATACTTTTGAGTACAACTCACTTGGAAAAGTATTATAACTACTTTCGTAAGTGCTTATGTGGTATTGAAAGGAGAATGAATGGTGCTTAAGATTAGAATATGGAGGAAGAATTGTGCAAAACCCTGTTAAATCTTTTAAGTGAAATTCTAGAAAATGAAGTTAAGTCATTGAAAGGTTTAAGTAGTACCAGTGAAAATGAGAAAGTTGGCTAGATGATCTGGTTTTGCTTCCCTCCACATTACAATATGAGAAGCTCTGTGAGGCAGAACAGCGCTGTAATAGGGATGGCTCTCAGGCCCAGCCATACATCTTTAAAACAAACAAAAAAAAAATAAACCACACAGTAAAAGAGCTTAAGCATTATAAGCTTTATTGTGCTTCCTCAGTGCTTGGCTGAAATACTGGTGGAAGTTGGACAGGCAGTGCACTGTTCTGTTAATGGGAAATTGTATGAAACTTGTGTATCATTACTTTCTTTAAAAAGATAGCTGAAAAATGAGTCCTAGATTTATACTGGCATCTTCTAGAACGTCTCCTTTTTGAAACTAGTAGCTTGGAGGACTCTAGCTGTACAACTCAATTGTAGTATGTGTGTCTTTAATCTTTATTCTTATTGGGTACTCTTCATTATTAACAGCATTCCCACTGTTTAAATTAATGTGTTATAAATTTCATTAAGTGTTAGGTAATATAGTAATTTCTTCTAATCTTTATTCATTTTTTTAGGCACCCAACTGGGCTACTCAAGACTCTGGATTCTATTGAAACACTTCTGCAGTGGGGACAAATTTCTTTATTTGACTAAAAAGCACATAAATACATAATCTTTCTGAGAAAAGTAATTATGTGTTAGAGCTTATGTTATTTGAATAAAATTGGCTACTTTTATCGGTCTGTGTGTGTTTGATTTAAATAGATTCTTATTTTTTATAAGGACTTTTTAACATCATAGTATTCTACAGCATTTTTGATCACATTTTGCAAAATTTAGGATGTCATTGTGTTAGGTCTGTTTGTACCAAGGGATGCTTTTGCTCACAGGGCTGAGTTTGGAAGCAGGGATTTATAGATTTTTATTACCTGTTGCAAACATTGCATGTTAAAAAAAATTAGAAGTGTGTGGGACAAACAAATAGGCCACGTTTGAACATGTGGTCAAGTCAAAATCTTCTTCTGTGCTTCCATATTTTTGTTTGTTACAGGAGGAAGCATGGAAGAGTGAAGGCACTTGCAGCCAGTATCTTCTGTGAAACCTAACAGAGTCTACATGTAGAAGAATTTGACTAGATTTCTGTCTAGAAATTTGACTAGAAATTCTTCAGAATTTCTCCTGTTTTAAGGCACTTGCAGCCAGTATCTTCTGTGAAACCTAACAGAGTCTACATGTAGAAGAATTTGACTAGATTTCTGTCTAGAAATTTGACTAGAAATTCTGTCTAGAATTTTCTGTCTAGAAATTTGACTAGAAATTCTTCAGAATTTCTCCTGTTTTAAATAATTTTTAATCTTGCCCTGTGTTGTAAACTTTCTGGAGTATTTTTGGTTGGGAGGATTACAAAAGCCCTGACAGGTGAACTGCATATGGTTTAAAACTTTCATTCTGAAATTTCAAGTTCTTGAGATGAATGATGCAAATATCAAGGAACAAAACTGTAGTTCAGCTGTTGGATTTTGGAGGGGGTTTGTAAGTTTCTGGAGTTTTCATCTAATGTTTGTTTCACACTTGCCTGGGTTTCCTTAGCACCTTTGCACTGCAGAATATGCCTTAGTGTCTTTTAAGAGAAAATCACAGATCCTTTTTCTGAGTTCTCTCAGGCACAGTGGCTGGTCAGTGAGGTGAGTGTGGATGTTGGAAAGGAAGAGGCATTATCACTGCATTGTTTTGTGTTTAAGGTTGAGGGAAATGCCAGTGGCTCACTTTTAGCTTGTCCCAACTGTGTGCTGGTTTCCCTCTTAACTCCTTAAATTCTGGCATTAATCTATGTGTGTAAAATTGTTTCAGCTTGCCAACACTCCTGCTTACTGTCTGGAATTACGTTACCTGGGAAGGGAGAAACAGTTTAGTGATGTTCAGTCTTAAGGCTAAGACCAGTTTCACTGTTGTGTTACTGGGAAGATTCACAACAAGACAAGTCTTCAAGCTGCAAGGAGACAGGATCATTGGAAGTGGACGCAAAATAAAACATGGAAAAATCCAGTTAGATTTAATTGGGAATAACAATATTTTATTACCTAAAAGATCATTAGACACTAGAAGCAGTCACCCAGAAATGATATGCAATCTCCACCTTTGGATTTACTAAGTACCTCAGCACCCTGATAGACCTAAACCTGCTTTGAGGAGGGAGTTGAACTCTGGCCTTCAAAGATCCCTTCCTTGGCTGAGAAACTGGAATTTAAAAAGTGGTAGCAATAAGCAGTTAAAAGTAGATTGCTGCAGGTCTGTATGGTTCAAGGAAGCTGGTCTACCTAAAGCACAAGGATTCACTTTATGTATAGCATTGGTTCCTAGGATGGGGATGAAGAGTCTGAAACACAGCTGAAGTTAACAGGTTGCTTTGGGAGAGCAGTTTCATAAGGCTGAGCATACTGTATGCCAAGTTCCTTATTCCCCAAGTTTTCTATCAAGGGATTGATTAAATTGCAATCTGTAGATTCACTCTATATTGTTACAGCCCCAAAGCAGTCGCTTTAGAACAATCCAGATTGTGTAATAGCCATGTTCCCTGTTAACACAGTCATAGAAGTGCAGTTGTGTAATAATTAAAGAATTTTTAAATGAGATAAAATAGGAATGTTTCTTTGTAAACAGCAGGGAAAGGGCCCACATGCTGCTTTTCCTTTGACTGGAAGAATTTACTTAAAAGTACAGATTTACAATAATCTCATCCCAGGAGTGAGATACTGTGTTATCATGGTTTTTGGTTCTCTGTGTTTTGGACCTTCAGGCACAGAAAAGGTGCATGCAGATTGTAGCACTACTGAAATACTTGGTAACTTTGTGTCATGCCAGTTCCCCGAAAATTTTAGGCTTGAGAATGTTCTGTAAATGTGAAAGCCTTAAAGCAAAACTTCCATTCAAAATGATAACAGTACCTTCTGTAAAAGTATTGAGCAATGAGATGTCTTTCTGTCATCTCTACCCTTTAATTCTTGCACCACCATGATGCTGTGTCAGAGGGTCTCCCTTTAAAGATTTCAGTCCAGCTCACAAACCGCAACACTTTTATGACTCACATTCACTAAAGAAACAATCATTACTCTTTTATTTGATCCTTAGGAAGCTCAAAGGGTGGAGTTTATTCAACTTGTGGATGTAAAACCATTGCTTTGTGGGTTGATTCTGATTTTTTTTTTTTTTAAGGAGGGTGGCAGGCAAGAAGTTTCTTGGTTTTGCACTGTCATTTAAATCCTGGTGCTGTCATCGCTGATGGTTATAGTACACAGATGGGTTTCAGGACAGGAATTCAAAATAATTCATACAGATTTCCAGAAGAGACATTTGCTAGTCAGTTTACTAAAATAGAAATCATGTAATGGATGTAAGATTCAGAGCAAACTATATTCACTAGTGACATCTCAGGTAGATGTATTGTATGTAATGCTTCTCATTTTCTGAAATTGCAATTTTAGATGAAAGGGGTTTTAAGCAAATGATTTATTTTTAGTACTTCTGTCAGTACCCCTCATCTCTGCTTAGAAGTTTAAAAAATGTTCTTGTCACTCTTTAAAACAAAAAATTAAACAGAAGGGTGGTTGTATGGTTGGAGAGTGGTGCATGTATTCTGAAGCCCACCTGCTGCTACACATATGAAGTAATGTTTCTAAAAATCATTCTTGTAAATTGATAGATCTCACCTGGTTTCAATGACTGGAAGGGAAAAGCTTCATTCAAAATGCTGCTATGAAGGACTTTACTTCACCAAGAGGTAGCTGGAACCAAATCTACTGTGCTTTCAGCAGCCCAGTAAGAATCAGTCTGCTGGGTTTTTCTGTATGTCCCAATGCTGCTGTTCAGAGAGGAAAGCTTGGCTGAATCTAAATCTCCAAGAACAAGCCCTGTCGTGGGCTCTCCTGCTGGTGCTGCAATAGCCCTTGGCTCTGCCAGCAGTCACCCGAGGCTTTTCCTTGTGGCTGAACGTGTGCTTGGCTGGGACTGTCCCCGTGGTTGTGGGGAATGTGCTGCCTTCCCTCCCTGGCAATCTGGGACACCTTCACAAATAACTGAGTTATGATTGAATTATACAGGCAGGGAAGAGCAGAAGGGGAAGGCAAAGTTTATTCTCAGGCAGAGGGTGATGCTGGCCAGAGTGTGAGTTTGCAGTAGGTTGGCAGTAGATGAAGCTTTCTTCAAGCATGACAATTGTAAATTCTGTCATAACTTTCCATTGACTAAGCTTTAGCGATCTCATTAGTAGCAATATTTTATAAACATCCAAGAATAGTTGTTCTCTAAATTACATGAAGATAACGTCTACTTTGTGTCTCTTGTTTTGGCTTTGCTTTTACAAAAAAATATTTGTAGTAACTGCTAAAAGAAAACTTGGAACGGGGAGAGGTCTTGTTTTAAGACTTCCTTCTCTTTCCTTTAGTTTTTGGAATGATGAAGGGTGAAAGAGAAATATTGTACTTCTGCTCCAAGGACTCTTTTAAAATTAAGATTTTAAACTTGTTGAGCAGATACAATGTTATAATATCAAGTTTTCCCTCTTTTGGAGAATATAAAGATTGTTGTTTTCCCTTTAAGCAACTGTAACATGTTTGGGGATTGTTGGGGGTTAAAATATTTAATCTGTCCTATTTAGAGAAGATGTGTTGTCATGTTTGCAATTATTTTAATAAAATTTTAATAGTTTCAATAAATGTCTTCTCAATTCCCATTGTAGAAATACCATCAGAAATTAAGCCTGCAAAAGCCATTCAAGGATCTTTAATGGGAGGGTTGTGCTAAGGCAACAGTGCTGCTTCTGGTAGAGAGCTCCTTTTATAGCATGTGGGAGTGCAAGAACTTGTGAGGCACTTCCACTCTTCCCTGCAATTGTTTATGTAACCTGTAATATCCAGGAGGGAAGCAAAATCAGATGACTGTAAGCTGTACATTAAAATAAAGAAATCCCACCTGCAGCTTGGAAAGGCAGACATATTTTCTACTCCAAGTTGTCACTATGTTTTATAGCCTAAGACTCTGTTGTGCCAGCAAAGAGCACTGACTGCTGGAATTGTTGTGAGTCAGAATGGGGAATGACCAAATGTAGGAGATCAGCAGAAAATGCCAAGAGCACAGAGGGGCTGAAAAGCGGACTTGCCTTTCCTTGATCATTTTGTAACTCAGCAGAGGATTTGGTGCATGAGCTATCTTTGTAAATAAACAAGATGGCAACAAGTCTTCCTCTGTAGAGCAAGACTTCTGAGGCCTGTGGGTAACAGCACAGTGAGGTGATCAGTACCAAGAACTGGCTACCCAGGAACTATGGGAGGTGCATGTGAACTCCCTGCAGCTGGATTCATGAATAGAAGTGTGAATAGAATAGAATAGAATAGAATAGAATAGAATAGAATAGAATAGAATAGAATAGAATAGAATAGAATAGAATAGAATAGAATAGAATAGAATAGAAGCAATAGAAGCCAAATTGTGAAACAAGTTCCTTGCCATGTATGAGTAGCCAGCTGATTACTTGTGTCATGCAACCCTGGCTAAGTAAAGTGTAATTTAAAGATGTGAAAATGCAAATTTGCAAGCCTCTTAATGAATACTTTCATTTTGTGCAAGAATGAGTAATGTTTTGCCAAGAGCAAAACCACCACTGGTGTACAGCTGTCCAAAAATACAGCTCTCCATTAATTGTTCACACAGAGGATGCCTATGGTTTCTTAGCAGCCTGGGCAAAGGAATAGGCCACATAACCACATCTTCCTTGACCTCACAGCACACACAACTTCAGAAGCAGTCTATTTGTTTCTTGCTCAGTGCATCCTCAGTGATAGGAGGATATTTTGAATGAAGGGTATATATAATCCATATCTCCTCTTGTAAAAAAAGTAGGCTGCATGGTAGCAGACTAGACCAGGCATGGCAGGCCTCACCCATCTGCCCTGTGTCAGTAGAAAAGTCTAAACTTCTCCATCCACCTCCATCCTCCTCTTGCTGAGCTTTAGCAAGAGGTGAAATCATAATGCAGTATGTGCATTCCACAGCTTAAGTCATTTAAAGGTGTATGAATTAGATTATTGTCATTTGGATCTCATCTTCCTGGAGTAACCAACACTGAATATGCTAAATTGGCAATGAGGAGAAACTTTAATGCAAAGAACATAAAAGTTTAAGCCTGTTTCAGTAGGTCGAACTTCTTGTTGCAGTGAACATCTACTGTAAATGCTAAAATTTGCCTTAAAAAAATGAGGTGCTTGTGAGAGCTTGCACACACTGCAGTAGCATCTGGAAAGGTGCTGGCCAGGCTGCTCAGCTCCAGCTGCCTTGGCTGAAGTGGCCACAGGCTGGAAGCTGCACTGTGTGAGTGTGTAAGAGTTGGATGCATGCAGATGATATTTCTCTTATAAGAACCCTGGGCAGGGCATGTAGAAGCAATTGTTTACGGCAATTATTTTTTATACCCATGTTGAGAAGACTAAATTGTGTTCCTGCAGAGATCAGGAGTGATGGTATTTAAGGAAATACTGTGCTGTGCCAAAGAGCCATTCACTGAACCTGTAAAATTATTCACCTTGTGACTGAACAGTGAGGCTGCCTGTAGAAGGATCAAGATTTTACATATGGACAGAGGTTTCTTGTTTAATCTCATGGCAAAGAAATGCATGCTTAATGTCCCATCTTAGGAATTAGAAGTCAAAGTACTTCCTTGGAGTTTTGAGGTGTTAATTATTTCTGTATGTTTTCATATTTTACAGTAAAGCCCACAGAAACACATATTTGATATTTGATAAAAATTGTTTGCATAATTCATAATTTAGGTGGGTTTTTCCCTATTTCTTCTGCTTTAAGGTGCATTTTTCCTCCCATGATGCCAGATTGATATATTTTTGAAGAGACAAAAGGTGATAACATTTAGATAGTAATCGTTTTTCCTACATCGAGCTGCAGTTCCTCCTTCTCACTTGTACAAACCTTGTGTTGTATGATTTCCCTGATGTAAAAACCCCTCTTCCTAATGAATTTAAATGAAGAAATTTTGTTTGCAATAAAGGAAATTTTATAGTTTTCTTAGTGTAAGGAACAGAGAACAATCTGTTTATTTCTTTTCCATAGGTTTATTTTTGACCTAACTAGTACTGTTTGTTTGGTGCTGTGCCTTCCTTACTGCATATATTGGGAGAGGCTTATTTCAACTTCATTTCTTCCCCATTCCACACTTCATATTGCCTTATAACTCTCCCTGAAGGATCTGAAACTCACTCAAGGCAGTCAGCTTCCAAAGATTTGAAAACACTTATTGGAAATTATTAGTAGAAAAATATAATCCAATATTTTGTATGATTTGAACATAAAGCAAATGTTACCCAGAATGGGAAATGTCAGATAATTTCTGTGAGTCTCCAGGAGGTTCAAATTAGGTTAAAAGTAACAAGAACACTCATCTATTTTGGCTTTCAGCAAAGTTAAATATTAGTTTCCTGGACAAATTCAATGAGTGTTTTCAGCAAATATAGAGCTTAAACTATAATTACAAGCCTTAACTGTACTAATAATTTGCAGTGTCCCTGCCAAGTAAACAGAATTTATGAGAGGTCAAACACTTGTGATTATTGAGTTGTTACTGGTATAGCCAACTCGAGACTGAGGAACTTAATTTAGACAGCGACATCATTTCAAATTTTGGCTACGTTTAGGTAGTGCTACAGGAGCCTTTTGGATTCAAAGGTGCCTTGTGTCAATAGTACAGTGAAGGAACATCCCTGATGTGAAATGAGCTTTCCATTTTGACTTCACTCAATCCTCATCTCCCCAAAAATTATCTGACTGCATCTTGTGTATATAATTTATCTGTCAATTCTCTCAAAAAAGAGAGCTTAGGTTACTTGGAGGGACTTCATGCCAATTCCAAAATGAAAAGCAATACACACTGCCAATGCAGCAATTGCCTTCAGGCTTATTGAATTTCTTTCTTCACTCCTACTTGCCACCAAAACCAACTCAAGGAAAAAAAATCCCCCTAAAAATCTTGTTAGAAGTCAACAGAACTGAAAGCTGATAAAATACTAAGTGTTTTCCTGGGGTGAAAAAAAGGGAAAAATTAGGTATTAAACATTATTTATAAGCTATGGTGTATATGCTTTGCTCTTGAATAGAGCTGGACCCAGCAGGACTGAGTGTATGTGTAGGCAGAGGGAGCCACAAAGAGATATATGTGGTGTTAGTTTAAGGCCACATATTCCAGTACTCTTTATCTTCACTTCCTCTACAGCTTCTGCGTTGGTCCCATGGAGAGAGAAAACACAGCCCTCCCCTTCCCTCTCTCTGTTAGAGCTGCACTTGTGAGAAAAGAAAAGAGGATATAAGGGGATACCCATCAGCTGGCAGGCTCCATCTAGGTGAGTGCCATCCATCCATTAGTTAAAAATCCATGATGCGGGAACCATCAACTCAACATCACCGCTTCCGGAGCAGCAGGGAACTTGAGATGCAGTGTTTTCCTCCTGTGGGTTTTTCCATCTGTATTGTTTTCAAACTGAGGAATTATTATGGACCCATGTAAGGGAGTAAAGATAAAGGATGTGAAGGGAAGACGTGGGAGAAGCCTCTACTCCAGAAGAGTGTTTGAAAGGGATTTCTAAAGAAATGGGAGAAGGCAAAGGGAGGAGGAGCCTGAGCAAAATACAAGGGCAGTATGAAACAAGAGCATGTTATGAAAAAGAGAGAAAAGATGCTGTCAGATAAGAAGAATCAAAAAGTACTAGACAAAGTTAGGAAGAAATTAGAACAAAGATACAGACAAGATAAAAATTCTAGATAGCCACGAATACTGGGAGCAGTATTAAAGTTGCATCAGTACATGGGGCACATTGGCCAATGACATTGGTTCAAATGTAATTTTTAAATATTTGTTGGTATTAGTGGTAATAACTGGAACATAAAAACTGGACAAAACATGATGGGAAAAGAAAGAGGATGAAACATGCTCTGCTGTTTGTCTCTTAATTTTGTCTGTTTTCTGTGTATTGGCTCATTAGCTATCCTGCCTGCCTGCCAAGAGAGAAACCATTTTGGATTTGCATAGCTGTAGCCATATGGGGAAAAGATAGTGTTCTCCCTGAAAAAAATTGTTTTCTCTCTAATGTAAGATAAGATATTTTGGACACACCATGCTGTTTGCATGGAAATATTACAGTTGAGGAGTTACATGGCAGAAACAGAAATGGAATAATAATCTTGAGAGAAGTAGTGTGGTTGGCAGCTTATTGGAGGTTTTGGTTAGTATTTATGACAATCCAAAGGCTTCAAGTACCACAAGCATATTTCTTTTCTTTTGGTTTATTTGTGATGAGAGAAGAATGACAGAAAAGATCCAATTTTAAATTTCCAACATATTTATATTTTTTCTCTTGTGTTTGGAATGGTGATTTATTAAGTGACAGGGAAGAAGACTTGCCACTGGGGGAATGGCACACTACAGCTCTTGCTATGCACTGGACAAAGCTTCCAAGCTCTAATTTGCACAGGAGCTCTTATACAAAATGCTACAAATAAATAACATAATGTGGAGATGGCTGAGAGCAAGAAGTCACTGCAGTCCAAGCCTCCCCGAGCTAGAGAAGTCTGGCTGAACAATCCTGTGTTTCAGCAAGGGATAGAAGGCTTCTCATGTTGGGGCAGCCTGCCAGGGACCTTAAGAATCAATTTATTATTGCTAGACTGATCTAAAACGAGGATAACAATTTCCAGTGCATAGTTGTTCCAAGCACTATAGGTGGCTTGTGTGTCTTGATGCTGTCAAGTGGCCTGGAATATGGAACTAGAAATAATGTGGGTGTTGCCTTAGTCAGGAGCTTTCAAATCCAGACCTGCTTTCAAGATCCTCCCACATGGTGCTTCCAGATGTATCTGTCAAACTTATAAATGGAAAAGGTATAAAGTTCACTGAAAAATTAGGGCCTTAAGCCTATTCTTTACATTCTCCTGATCTGCCCCTAAAAGTTTTAGTAAATAGCCTCAAACTACCTCATAAAGATATAAGTGGCAACGAGGATGCTCTGTCACAGGACTTGGTGCAGAAGGAGAATCCCAGGAAGGCCTGGGTGCCCCCAGCAGGTGTGCACAGCCCATGGTGAATCCCAAACCACTGGTGCTCTGCTAGCACCCCTCTGCTAGCTTACCCTTGGAGTTTCACTTTCAGGAAAGGCTTAATCTATGTGTTAAAAATCCCCCAAAGTATAGCAACGTTGGGATAGCCCTGTAAATATCAGAAAGTAAGGATGTGCTCTATTCCTACAGCAGTATTGCCTTAGGCACACTGTGTGTTCCCAAAATTGTCTTGCTTTCAGGTGAACACCACAGCTCTCTGTACTTCTACATCTGGCATCAAGTCTGTGACAGTTTTCCTGCGGTCCTTACTTAGATCTTCTAAAACTGTGAGAATGGTGGTTTATAATTTTTTGTTCCAACAATAGTTACTAATAAAGAAACCAGAAGGAAGAGATGTGGTAGTTTGCAGAAATGCATAAGTTAGTCTTGTGGGCAGAAATGCATAAGACAGTATTCAACCACCTTTCTTCAGCCAGGTAGTGGGATTACAATTAGAGGGGAATATCTTTGAAAACCATTACTCCATCTGTCATCACTGTACAGGCTGAACCAGTGATAGAAAATTGTTTCACTTTCAGGTGCCTACATCCAAAATTTAAACCTGCTATGCCTTCTACAGCTGCAATCTAACTCTTGAGACTTCTGAATTCCCTGTATGGCTAAATGCCCAATTTCATACATGCAGGCTGAACTTTGCAGGAGCTGAAGTTGTGTTCCTTTTCCTGCAGTCCATCCTACCTGGTGGGCATTCTCTGAGATCTGTCCTATCAGGAAAACAAACCCAGAGGAGGGATTTGTCAGTTGTGTAGCCTGAGTGAATGCCCAGGACATTTAATACCAGGCTTACATTCCTCTTTTTCCTGATTTTAGAATAAGGATTTGAACCTCAACCTGTCACCTCTCCCAGAGCACTAGGAGGCTTTCTGGTTTTGCAATTCCTAAATGAGTTTTGGATCAGGTCTGCCCCAGGAGGTTTGATAATCACTCTCTTACAATCAATGTTTAATTGCTTTTCTCAAAGCAAACCAGCTATATCTAAGAAAAAGAAACAATATTGTTTGGAAATCCAGTAACCCCAACACAAATGCTTTCTATACCTTGCATGCAATATGATGCAGTTTATGGAAAGGTTTTGGTATAACAAAAACTCTCCAGCAGCGGAAACAAAGTGTATTTATTTTAACTGAGGTATCAGCTAGTGATATCTGACAGATAGATCTGCAACAAGAATCATTCTTAGCAAAGCTCTGCTAATTGCTTACTTCAGGTTGATTTACTCAAAAGGTGGCTTTCTTCTACTGCTTGTTTGAACAAGTTACAAAGTATTGCAGGATTTTTTTGACTGAACATGTATGATTTATATAGTTTGGGTTTTAACATAATTTTTTACAAAAAATATTAATATTTTTTCATTAGCTACTCTGATGTGTTTTCTCTATTAACATACTACTTGCTGTTACGAAAAACTCTCCACTTACAGGCTATCTTGCTGGAAATTATTATGTTGTGTGTGTTTGTGTTGCAGAATGAAATGGAAAAACAGTTGTTGACAATTTGGCATTTAATTAAACATGCTGCAGATACCTCAGCCAAATCTCTCGCCTAGTGTAAACAACACTACCAGGTTAGATGTTAAAATAATATTTGTAATATAATTTTAATGGCCTCTGTTCTACTGGATCTGGGATTGTAAATATTGACAGTTTATCAGCCTCATGAGACTGTACCCAACCAGGTTCAGATCTTTTGTCCTCAGGCTTCCTAAGCAGTCTCAGACCTGACACCTCAACACAAGTTGGCCTTTCTGTGCCAGCTCAGAAGACCCACGACTCATTTTCCCAGTTAAGAGAGGCGTGGACTTGCTGGAGTGAGCCCAGCAGAGGGGGACCAGAGCATCTCACTTGGGAGAAGAGGCTGAAAAAGCTGGGACTGTCCAGTCTGGAAAAGAGAAGGCGCAGGGGGTTCTTATATGTATAAATAAATACCTGGTGGGATGGGATGAAAAAGAGAAAGTCAATCTTCCCAGCAGGGTCCGGTTACAAGTTAAGAGGCAGTGATCACAAACCCAATAAACCTAAATTCAATCTGAACACAAAACCCCCCACTTTTTTATTCTGCGTATGATCAAGCACTGGCACAGATCAAACTTTTTCACTCTGAGTATGATCAAACACAGATGCCCAAAAGCCCAAAGTGTTCCTTGGACATACTCGAAAGCCATCTGGCCAACCAGCTGTTGCTACACGAGCAGGGAGGTTGGAGCAGGTGACTTTCAGAGGTCCATTCCAACCTCAGCCATCCTGTAATTCTGTGTTAATTTTTTCATATATGTGACCACTGAATGGAAATGTGCCAGTACAAAACACTGCAACGCATCCATAATTAATACAAAACTATAACATGGCAATGCAGCTGCGTGGATTTACCAGAGCTAAATCAGGCCCCAGAAATTGCTAGGAGTGTATTCTCCAAGGCTGGCATGACATGGGTCCAAGGCCTCCCCTAGTACAAACCATAACACAAGAACAATAGTTGGAAATGTCCAAAAATAAATTTCTCCCAGCAATTTCAATATGTTTGTGGCCAGGATCTGGCACAGGACAGGACAGGACATGACAGGGCTGAGTTCTAATGCAGGTCTGAAAGAAAGCTTGGTTTGATGGGTCCTCTGAAGATGGAGTAGTATCTTGTGTCTGATGTGAGCATCTGAGTCATACCCTGAGCATAAACATGAATGGAAGAGGTCCTGGAGGAATAATCTACCATTAAAAGTAGTTTGCATTTTGCACTTTGCAGGAGAAAAGGGTTTTTTTGAAACAAAACATTTTTCAGTAGCAAACTTTAATGTAAGAATGATATATGGCTAGAGAGTGAGAAAAACATCAGTGGAATGGAAAAATCTGCTCTAAGTCTTGCCAAGAGTTTCATGCTTCAACTCTGTTGCTCCTATCACCACTAGTAAGCATGATTTGGTACCTTCCCTCCCCACAAACTCACATAAGCTTTTCAAAACTTCTCCCCTCTTTCCACATTCCCTTTTAATAATGGTTGATTTTGCAGTTGGGAGCTGTGGTTTCCTTTGTTTTAGCTGCTGCTGGATGCCCTGCTACTGGCTGGGCTCCTGCTCCTGTCCCCTCCATGGAAAATGCCATTTACCTTTCTCCAGACATCCTCCAAGCAGGCAGTGGTCATTTTGGATAAAAAGCTAGCAGGTTAGTTTCCTCAAAAAACTATATGCTGTGATCTTATTGTCCTGGTCTTAGACATCTTCTTGTGCCCACTGATTTTTGCACCAAGATCATATCCAAGCACAGAAAGAACTGAAATTTGGGAAATCAAATGCATGCACCCCCGTACCAGTCATTTCTTATTACAAAAAGAAGAGCATGGAAAAACCCCCCTAGCTAGACTGGTTTTATGTGCTGTTACCTGCCTTTCTTTTCCATCCTCTTCCTGCAGATGATAATAATTTAAAGCATCTCCCAAAAAAATCTGTAGTGTTATGTGTGAATTATAAGCTCAGGTAGCAAAGCAATATTCACACAGCCTTTCACAGAGTTACAGCCTCCTCAGCTGACCCAGCAAGGGTCATTTGATGCACTTGGATCAGTGTTTCAAATGACATTAGAGAAGCAGATGCCAACACAAAGCATCTTGGCATGGGTTGCCTTTAACTTGGATAAGAAGACAGCTCAGTCTGAGGCACCTGAATGAGGCTCAGCAAACAGTGCTAGTGCTGGGCCACTTTTGATCATGCTCTCATCCTTGATTTGTGAAGGGCATTTTTTATAAGTCATGAAACCATAGGTAGCTGTAAGCCAGTGATCCACACACCTCTGCTCCCATCACATATGCTCAAAAGCTGACATGTCATCACATGGAGCTACTGAGGAAACTGTTAGGGGAGCTGGGTCACAGCTGCCTGTGAGTGATGTCCCGGTCAAAGGTGTTTGGGAGGCAGCAGTGTTCCTGCACCTCTCCAAAGAGCCACTGTAAGGGAGATACTGCTTTAACCAGTGAAGAGGGCTGAAAAATATAGCCACCATGTGACTTACCTACAGCCATTTTGCCAAAGAACAGATAATTTTCTTTAAAAAAAAACCACCTTGTTAGGTCATGTCTCTCTTTTATACTGTCTCACGCAGGTGGATAAACACATCATGTGGTGGGTGAACATCTGGCTCACGGGTTGGGTACAAAGTGTTGCAGTGAACAGGGTGACATCAGACTGGAGACCTGTCCCTAGTGGGGTTCTGCAGGGCTCCACCCTCAGCCCTGTGCTCTTCAACATCTTCATAAATCACTTGGGACTGGAAGGGATACTGAGCCAGTTCACAGACAATGCAAAACTGGAATTGAGTCCCATGAAGGTAGGGAGTCCCCACAGAGAAACCTCAAAAAATTACAGAACTGGGCAATCACCAACCACATGCAGTTTAACAAGAGACAGTGCTGGATTCTGCTCCTGAGCTGCAGCAACTCCAGATGCATGGACAGACTGGGGAATGAGATGCTGGAGAGCAGTGCCATGGAAAGGGCCCTGGGAGTCCTGGTCAATGGCAAGTTGAGCATGAGCCAGCAGTGCCCTGGCAGCCAGGAGGGCCAAGAGTGTCCTGGGGGGCATCAGGCACAGCATCACCATCTGGGCAAGGGAGGGGATTGTCCTGCTCTGCTCTGCACTGGGGGGCCTCATCTTCACCATCTGGGCAAGGGAGGGGATTGTCCTGCTCTGCTCTGCACTGGGGGGCCTCACCTGGAGTGCTGGGGGCAGTTCTGGGTGCCACAGTATAAGAAAGACATTAAACTGTTAGAGAGTGTCCAAGGGAGAGCAACAAAGATGGTGAAGGGCCTTGAGGGGAAGCTGTATGAGGAGTAGCTCAGGTCACTTGGTCTGTTCAGCCTGGAGAAGAGGAAACTGAGGAGAGACATCACTGCAGTTACAACTTCCTCATGAGGGGAAGAGGAGGGGCAGGCACTGATCTCATCTCTGTGGTGTTCAGTAACAGGACACAAGGGAATGGCCTGAAGTTGTGTCAGGGGAGGTTTAGGTTGGATATTAGGAAAAAGTTCTTCACCCAGAGGGTGGTTGGGACATTGGAACAGGATCCCCAGGGAAGTGGTCACAGCACCAGCCTGACAGAACTCAAGAAAAGTTTGGACAATGTTCTCAGGCACCTGGTGTGACTTTTAGGGATGGTGCTGTGCAGGGCTGGGAGCTGGACTCGGTTATCCTTGTGGGTCCCTTCCAACTCCGCTTATTCTGTGATTCTGTGCTGTAATTTACATGCTGAGCCATTCAGCTCGGGGGTGAGAGATGGGTACTCATGAATATTCTCAGCCTCAATGTACATTCTGATCCACATCTACTGCTCCCCAGGCACTGGTAGCCATGTGCTTCTCTAGCTGGAATCATCATGGAAGGCATGGAAGGCATTGCTGCCTTCACTTACAGCAGCTTCATGGACAGTGTTTGCAGACAGAGCTTGCCATGGGCTGATTGCTCCAAAGTAAATTTATAGCTGAGGGCTCTCAGCCCCCCATTCCAAGGCAGTTTTCTGTAGTGGAACACATGTAATATTTTAGGCAGTAACTGATGAATGCAAACATAAACCTTTTGGGGGACAGAAAACAGGAAGCCATGCATGGATCTTTCCTAGAATGTGGGTTTCTTTCTCCTGCTTTTTTCCAGTCTAACAAATCCTGATTTCCTAGGATTGTTTAGATCACTTCATCCCCATTCTGCCTTCCACTACTAATTACTTAGGATACATCCAGAAATGTAGGCTTTGCTATCATGAAGCAAATGGGAAATAGTCAGTTGTGTAGTGTTAGGGCCGTGT
Organism: Passer montanus; assembly: GCF_014805655.1. Taxonomy (NCBI): domain Eukaryota; kingdom Metazoa; phylum Chordata; class Aves; order Passeriformes; family Passeridae; genus Passer; species Passer montanus. The sequence continues at coordinate 7,306,919 of NW_024366480.1, read as the reverse complement.
TGCTGTCTAAAAAAGTCATCTGCGGTGTTTTGTAAGCACACCATTCCTGAATATTTTCTCAGAATGCATCTGATAAACCACACTGGCAGAGCTAGGGGCATAGATTGAAAATAGTGATCTGCATTTCATGTTTGTTTTGCAATTAAGGTTTGAGGATGTGTTTGCTGAAGAGGGTCTCAGCCTTGTACATTTGCCAGTATGAGGTAGAAGCAAAGTTTCCAGGATCTTTGAAATCAAGCCAAATGGTGCTATGGAGTTTAAAACCTTCAGTTGAGAAGCAAGACAAGATTTATTATTATTATTATTATTATTATTATTATTATTATTATTATTGATTTCCATTTTGTATTTAGGTGCAGCAATTCAGGTAAAATTTAGTTGCAGATATTCAAATATGTTCGTCAGGGATTTAGCCCCTAGTTTCCATCCCATATGTATAAGGTGTATGAGACAAGGTACCTTGTTTTTCCCTAATATTAAAAAAGCATCTTAAGTTTTGAAGGTGACACTTTGTAAGGGGCCAGCAGTAGCACAACACAAATTCCCTTTTAAAAATCCCTTGCCTGAAACTGTCCCAGCTACATCCCTCTGCATCCCTCATGAGAGGCAGATAAAATGTGGATTTTGATACTTCAACAATTGCTTACTGTGCAAGATGCTGTTCCCCAGAAGTACTAAACAGCAGGGAGTGGACTTGGGCCCAGAGATATTATTAGTTGTATTCACCAAGTCAGCTATCAGTCAGAAAATATTCAGCTGCTAGCTGTGTGCCAAACCAGCACTGGGGTAAAGAAGGTTTGGGACAGTCATGAGGGCATTGAAGATGATCAGTAGCTGTTTTTAGACTGAACCATGTGATTTGTAATATTCCCTTTGTTAATTTTCATGATAGTCAAAAAAGTCCTAACTTAGTATTTTCCCCAAGGAGAGAAGTTGCCATTAAATAATGAAAATCAACACAGAGGTCCAGCTGATCTGAAAATATCCCTCAAAGTGATGATAAAAAACTTCAGTATTGAGTTCAGGGAAAGGAAAGTGAAATATCTGCATTTGGCATGCCCTCACATACTCCTCTGCTTTAAAGGGCTCAGTGGACAGAGAAAAATGTCCAAAATAAAGTAGAAAGTAAATCTTCTAGATTATCATATGTATTATTCTGCCAGTGCATGACTGAATCCTTTAATACTTATTTAAGCCTTTCAGTCCCTAAGGAGCATGATTTATGGGCTTTCTGCTGATCATCAGAAGATAGGCATGGTTATAGGCTACAACTACTTTCGTACTGTGGTTCATGCTTTTGGCTCCAGCAGTCTTCTCAGCCCCTGGGGCACTGTTGAAATGGCTGCCATCACAGTTTCTCTGCCCTATTCTTTAATTTAATTTTACTTTGAAGAGTTGTTCTGAAGAATGATGACCTCAAATTTTCACTTTTTTCCCCTTATGGTTTATCTCTATTTTATTTTAAGGATAGAAATAAGTCTAATTTTGGTTCCAGAAGATAGATATGGTACACTTCTCCAAAACTTGCAATGAAGTAAAAGCTGACATGCAGCTCCCATCATGACTGGCAGTCTATAAAGCTCAAACAAAACAATATTTTACTGTGGTTTATTGCCCTTTTTAAAAATTAAAGCTGTATTTTGTGGCTCTCACATTTAAAAAATAAGTCTTCAGTTACATCTGTGTAATTCCTCTGACAAAACTGACTGTAAGCTCTTGTGTTGCCCTTTCACTAAAACCCCTGGTTTCTGTACTTAGGTATTTGTACAAGGTCATGCAGGGGGCTGGCATCCCAAGTTCACTGCTCCCCTCTCCTATTCCAAGGAGTAAATATCCTTCAGTGTAGGATCACCTACTGCTCCAGGCTCTCTCCTGAGCTGGGCTAAAGGAGGTGACAGTGTTTCAGAGAGAATGCTCATGAGTTCTCTTTTAATTTGTTTTCCTGAGCTGTTTGTTCAATATATAAGACAAGGAGTAAGCAATGATGTGGCAGTGGAAAAGTATAGTATTTTGCAGATTATAAAACTGCCTTGAACATATGTTTTTTTATTACTGGAGACAATTTTACTTTTGAAACTCAGTGTAGATTAACTACACAAATTTCAGGATTTTATCTTAGAATTCTCAACTGTCCAAAATTCTTTTTAAACTCCCTTCTTTATTATCATTTGGCAGAAATACTTCTTGTATATTCCAACAAGTATTGCAATCACTTTATTGCTAAATAGATATGCTGGAGAAAACATGCACTTAACATCACAACATTTAACACTTAGCCTTTATTAACATTAAATAGTAAATATCTCTAAATTATACTTGGAAGACATCTCCAAAGGCAGTTACTAAATTAGAAGGCTATTGAGAAAAGATGTTGAATACAGCATATGCCTATGCTGAACAATGCTTCTGTTACAAGAAAATAATCCACAAATTGTGACATTTCAATAAACAAGTTTCCATCATGTCACTTTTCTCACTTTGAAAGCCACTTTTGGTTGTCATTGCTTATTGTGGTAACAGTTCTGTGCTTACAGGTACACAATCATCTTTGCTCCCTTTCCTTCTGCAACCAACAGAAAAAATGGGAAAACAAACAAAATATTTCAAGATGATAGGGTTGGTCTCAGGGATATAATTTTAAAGAAATATCTTAAATATTTCTCCAGATATAAAAGGGAACTTATAGGAAGATGGAGTTCGCAGAGAAAAGCAAAGTTGCAATAGTTACAACTTGCAATGAGGAAAGTTTTCTCTGGAGACATAGCAAAAATTTTCACTATGAGGATGGACAAGCACTGGAAGAAGTCACCCAGAGAACCTGTGGAATCTCCCACCTTGAACTTTTTCAAACCTCAGCCAGATAAGGCTCTCAGTAACCTGACCTAACTTTGAAGTTAGCTCTTCTTTGAGCAAGAGATGATCTTCCATGGTCCCTTCCAAACTCAGTTACTCTAGGATTTTTATGTGTATGAGAGACAAAGCAGTGACTGCATAAAGCTTAGGGCACATGATGTAAAATCTTTGTTAAAAAACTATGCCAATACCAGCTCACCATTTAATCTTTGCATTCCAGATCCTTGTGAAGCCATTCTGTTGAGGCCATATTGGAGTAAATTTAAACCCATATATGTATGTTGCAAACCTCCTCTGTAGCTGTGGTGCCATGAAAAGCATTGCAAAACAGAAAGCCTGAACTTTGGTATACATTAATTTTTCAGTAATTTTCTGATCTATATGCTGGCAAACTAAAATCACCATTGTCCAAAAGAAGTGGATTTTCTGCAGCTGCCAGGCTGGAATTTGAACTCTCACCTTCAGAATGCAGTATCCACACAGGAGAACACTGGCTCTTGCATACTCCAAGAGAATCATTGTGTCCAAAGCTGGCAGGCAGGAGCTGGTAGTGTGATGCCAGTCCAAACTGGGAAAGGAGGATACACACCATTTAGAATATATTTTTCTTACTATTTTCTGTATTTCTTTATTTTATTTTTTTTTTCCAGAAACAACTGAAAATTATATTTGAGAGCTACTGAAGTTATTTTAGAGATGTTAACCCCTTTCCTCCATCTTTTCTTCTCTGAGCCCTTAATAAAAACATACAGCTTTGATGAATTGATGAACTTATTCTTTAGGCAAAACACTCATGGACACTGTTGGTAGCTCTGCAAGAGCAAAGTCTGCACAAGGAGTTAAAAATCGAGGAGTATGATCATGTTTCAGAGAGGGAGAAGAGTCAGAAAGATGACAACTTTCAGGGTTTGAATGGAAGAGATGTGGGTGTCCAGAGGTGTGCAGAGCAGTCCTCTCAGCCTGTTTTGGGAGCTCATGGGTTTTACAGGATTGACAGATCATGAAGCTTGGCAGGGACCTTGGGGGTCCTGAGTGCAACCCCTTGCTAAAAGCAAGTACCATCAGCAGAGGCCAGACCAGGCTGCTTAAGGCCTTGTTGTAGGAAGGAGAGTCCACAACTTGTCTGGCCAAACTGCTTCCAGTTCTTATTCATCCTCAGAGGGAAAATTATTTTCTATTATACCCAGCACAAATCTCCCCTGTTTCAGTACATGACCACTGTCTCCTGTTCTTCTGTTCAGCACCTCCATAGGGATCCTGGCACTTCCTGCTCAGTAATCTTCCATAGGTGTGGAAAGGAACTGTTTGGTCTCCTCTAAATCTTCTCCTTCAGGGTGAACAAGCCCAGCTTCTTAAGCTTTACTTCACAGGACTAGTGCTCCAGCCCCCAAATATTATGGTTCTCCAGTAGTCTTCCTCTGATTGTGGGAGAAAATATTCCATTACTGTTATTATTATTTCAGATGACATTTTGAAGAATAATGAAGTAAGTGTATTTTAAGAAGGTAAAATTTGACTAAGAAATAAAAAGTTTGAAGCTGGGCTATATAAATGTATTTATTTTTGAAGGTTAGATATAAAGCTTGTCACATTCATTCATTTCTTTCACTGAAAAAAAAAGATATGTCTTTTCTACTGCAATGTAAGGCTGCTAAGACTTACATGTTGTTGCTGAGATCCTGGTCTTAGGAAAGATCATGACTTTCACATAGCAATGAGTTGCCCAGTTATAAGGATATGGAGAAATTTCTTCTAAAGTAAACCTTAGTGTTGCTCATTTTGAGATGATGAAGTTAGGATACTTATGGATCAAATCCTAGGGAGCCCAATAAAGAATGGAAAGATTCAATTACAATTACTTTATATCGCAAAAGCAGCAGTGCTTTGGCTTTAATAAAGCTGAAATATAGAAGGTAAGTTCTTTTACAGTCAGTGAAACCTCTGTGGAGCAGAACACATAAAAATTAATTTTCTATGAACTGAAATTTAGTTCTAGAAAATAATATGATTTCTGAACAGTGTGTAATGAATCATCTCAGCACTATTCAAATACATTAATTTGGCTGCTAACAGTTTTGAATGATCTATGTCAAATACAGCCGTTCTTAGCTATCCCCATTGCTAAAGCTGTTGCCAAGACTGTCATCATCTGGTAATTCAATCATTGCCACATCATCCACTTGGGCCTCGACTAAAGCATTCTTTCTAGGACTGTTAATTGACCATGCTCAGATAATTTTCCCAGTTGCTCCCTGTGACAAAGCTGGCTTCAGAGTGAGTGCAGTGTTCATTAGAGCTGCAGTACACAAAGTGCCATACCTACAGGCAGCTCCTCTCTGGTAATTGAAGTGAAGCTGCAGAGACAGAGGTCTACCATGTCCTACAGAAGTCATCCCAGTACTTTTCCTTCCTCCGATTTTTAATCTCTTGCAGCCCCTGACTTTTTCCCCTCTGACTTTAAAAATGGGCTCTGCAGACTCTGGTTTGGCTTCCAGGCCACAGACACCACACTTTGACAGATGTCAGTCATCTTCAGTACCAGCAGGACACCTGTCATAAAGTCCTTTCATACTTTTATTTCAAACACTTCCAGAAGTGGAGCTGTGTTAGTGAGGAGGTCCTGGTATCACTGTTTGCAAAAAGGACTCCAAAACTCTAGAAAGCTGTTGTAGAGTCAAAGACACATAACTACGGGTTTGTAGACATGAAACAGTAAAGGGGATTAGTTCCTGGAGCCCTCACAAAAGTGTAGTTAACACCTTTGTTTCGTTTCCCCTTCTTGTACTTTGATATCTCTCTCCCTGGCATTAAAGCTTGGGAGGATCTCTAGGGTGCTCGTACACTTCTTATTTCTGCATCAGAAAATCACAAGCACGTACTCTAAAGATAGTGCTAGTGCAAAAAGGCTCACTTTTAGCTGTCTAGGGTACACAACATGTCACATGAAACATGATTGGATACAGGGACTGCACATCTTGGAGAGCTCCAGCTGACAGTAAACACACTTGACTGAAATAGATTATGGCATCAGTTGCAACAAGTTTTACAGAAAAGTTTCACTGTGTAAGTAGATTGGGGAAAATAAAGACCATAAACCACATATACACATGCCCTTTCTTTGGCACTCTTATCTTTAGCATCCTCTCCAAACCCACTTGGATACCACTGACACTGAGCTAGACTGACCTTGACTGACTGAGTTCTTAGATCTGTGTTAATTACTTTGACAGGTCACATCTTTGTAATTCTTGGATTATGACAGTACTGCAAGATATTGGTGCTCTGCATAGCACAATGGAATCTCACACACTGTCACACCATCCTGACAGTTCTAATAAATAAATATTTTGCATCAGAAAATACTTATACCATAGAATCATAAAGTGGCTTGGATTGGAAGGGACCTTAAAGAACATTTAGTTCCAACCTTCCTGCCATGGGCAGGGACACCTTCCACTAGACCAGGTTGCTCAGAGCTCCATCCAGCCTGGCCTTGAGCATTTCCAGGGACGGGGCAGCCACAGCTTCTCTGTGCCAGTGTCTCACCACCCTCAGAGCAAAAAATTTCTTCCTAATAGATAATATAGAACTACTCTCTTTCAGTTTGAAGATCCCTCCCTTGTGTCACTACAGCCCCTTGTAAAAATTCTTTATTTTCTTGTAGGCTCCCTTCAGGTATTGGAAGGCTGCAATTAGGTCACCTCAAAGCCTTCTCTCTTCTAGACTGAATAATTCCAATTCTCTCAGGCTTTCCTGAAAAAGTGTTCCATCTCTCCAATCGTCTTGGTGGCCTCCTCCGGACTCACTCCAACAGGTCAATGTCTTTCCTGTGCTGGGGATGTCACAGCATTCCAGGTGGGTTCTCATGAGAGCAGAGTAGCGGGATGAAATTGCCTCTGCTGACCTGCTGCCCACGCTGCTTTTGATGCATGTTTGGCTTTCTGGGCTGCAAGTGCACATTGCTGTCGCATGTCCAGCCTCTCATCTGCCAGCACCCCCAAGTCCTTCTTGGTAAGGCTGCTCCTGTATTGGTACTGGGGGTTGCTCCAATCCATGGGCACAGTGCACTTGGCCTTGTTAAATCTCATGAGATTCCCTTGTGCCCACTGCTCGAGCTTATCCAGGTCCTTCTGGATGGATCGCGTCCTTCAGGGTATGTCAGCTGCATCACTCAGCTTGGTATCTTCTGCAAAATTGCTGAGGATGCACTCAATCCCTACTGTAACATGACTTTAAAAAAATCTTTATAATTTATACTAGTGATTAAACTAGTGTAGTGCTACTATTATATACTAGAAAAATATAAAGAAGGGCAGCGCAGGGATTAAAGAAATATCTGAGAGCTTGGGAAACTCAGGACACAGTCTCATATGTCCCTTTTGATTTCAGGCAAGTTATTTATCCTCTTTGTAAGTCAATCTTCAGTATGGAAACTGATGATACTGATCCTTCTCTGCTCCAGAGGAATATTATACAATAAATGAAGTCAAAAATGCTGAGGTCTCAGGATGGTATGGAAAACACCATACAGTCAGACTTCACTTATCTATGGTTAGATTGTTTCATGGGTGAAAAGCCAGCATGGATCTAACACGACATATTAGGTCAGGCACAGTGCCACATGAATGCAGTTATGCTCTTTCTAAGGCCAGCTCTGCTGTGGAAAGAGTACATCTGCTTTTGTGAGAGCCTAGCTGGCTCCATCCCGAGGCAGCTCAGGTATTTCAGCACCAAAATTATTGGCGCAGGGTTTGGGGGGAGGGGGCAAGAAGGAGGAGCAGAAACACACAGCACAGACCTAGCCTCGATCCTGGATCTAGCTGGGTTTATAAGACCTGGCTTTGCACCAGCTGTACCAGATCCACTCTGCCTCCCAGCTTTTGCACCTGCTTCCCAGAGCCCCAGGCCCTACAGGGTCAGGCACAACGGGATGAGCGCCACAAGCAAAGAGTCACGGTGGATCCACTCTGCCTCCCAGCTTTTGCACCTGCTTCCCAGAGCCCCAGGCCCTAGATGAGCGCCACAAGCAAAGAGTCACGGTCTGTCCATACCTGGCTGGGGAACAGGCTGTGAGTGAGGAGCAGAGAAATAAACGGCACTGTGGAGTCCGTGTAGTGGATGTTAGGAGGAATTAACAGATCTTCCGTATCAAAGCTAAATTCACTTGGAAACTCTTGTCTTCCCCCTTGTTTCAGCCTTCCTTTTCTGTACTATTGGGATTCCCATTTTACTAACTCTACAATACCTCTGCCAAGTAGAGATGTGGCTAGAAACAAGTACAAATCACTTACTGAAGTCACACTTTAGGACTTCCAGAGCCATCTTGCCAAGACAATGAAAGTGGTGTTTCAAGGAAGAGACTTTGAAATGTGTGAGATCAGACTTTAGGAAGCCAGAAAGAAAGGGGGGGTGGGGGCAGAATAAATCAATCAAGGTCTTAAATCCAGGCTTGAAACACAGAGTTATCAAGACGAAAAGAAAAGAGAAAGGAAAAATAAAAAAAAAGAGAAAGAACAGGGCGAGAAGTGAGGAGAACTAGGTTTCCCCAGGCTGCAAGCAGGGCAGAGAAAGAGAAAGGACGAGAAGGCTTTGCGGGGAGAGGGAGAAGCCCGCCGAGGAAGAGCCTCCAGGCGAAAGCATCAGCGGCTCTCGGGCCGGCGTTAGGGCCCGGCGGAGGCGGCGCCAGGGCCGGGCGGCGGGAGGGCCGGGGCCGCGGCACCACC